>NC_138773.1:327130307-327770307 GCF_965119305.1 Pelophylax lessonae
TAAAGAAAAAGAAGAAAAAAAGATGAGAAGAGAGAAGGAAGTGGGGAGCATGAGAAACGTGGATGGAGGAAGGGCATAAGGAAGAGGGAAGAAGAGGAAGAAAAGAAAGATGACGATAGGGAGAAGGACGAGGTAGGGGGATGGAGGAAGTGGGGGAAGGATGAGGAAGGAGAAAAGGACAAGGAAGGGCAACGAACACTGAAAGGGGAAGGAGAGAAGGACAAAGGAGGGAGAAGAAAGTGGGGAAAATGAGAAAGGGGAAGGATGAGGAACGTACAAGGAAGGGGAAAGGATGGGAGAAGGATGAGGAAAGGACAAGGAAGGGTGAGGAACATGGAAGGCGGGCAACGAACACGGAAAGGAGAAGGATAGGCAGGACCGAAGGACAAAGAAGGGAGAAGAAAGTGGGGAAAATGAGAAAGGGGAAGGATGAGGAAAGGACAAGGAAGGGTAAAGGATTGGAGAAGGATGAAGAAAGGACAAGGAAGGGGAAAGGATAGGAGAAGGATGAGGAAAGGATAAGGAAGGGGAAAGGATGGAAGAAGGATGAGGAAAGGACAACGAAGGGGAAAGGATGGGAGAAGGATGAGGAAAGGACAACGAAGGGGAAAGGATGGGAGAAGGATGAGGAAAGGACAACGAAGGGTAAAGGATGGGAGAAGGATAAGGAAGGGAAAAGGGTGGGAGAAGGATGAGGAAAGGATAAGGAAGGGTAAAGGATGGGAGAAGGATGAGGAAAGGACAAGGAAGGGGAAAGGATGGGAGAAGGATGAGGAAAGGACAAGGAAGGGGAAAGGATGGGAGAAGGATGAGGAAAGGACAACGAAGGGTAAAGGATGGGAGAAGGATGAGGAAAGGACAAGGAAGGGGAAAGGATGGTAGAAGGATGAGGAAGGGGAAAGGACGGGAGAAGGATGAGGATAGGACAAGGAAGGGTAAAGGATGGGAGAAGGATGAGGAAAATACAAGGAAGGGTAAAGGATAGGAGAAGGATGAGGAAAAGACAAGGAAGGGGAAATGATGGGAGAAGGATGAGGAAAGGACAAGGAAGGGGAAATGATGGGAGAAGGATGAGGAAAGGACAAGGAAGGGGAAAGGATGGGAGAAGGTGAGGAAGGGGAAAGGATGGGAGAAGAATAAGGAAGGGGAAAAGATGGGAGAAGGATGAGGCAAATACAAGGAAGGATAAAGGATGGGAGAAGGATGAGGAAGAGACAAGGAAGGGTAAAGGATGGGAGAAGGATGAGGAAAAGACAAGGAAGGGGAAAGGATGGGAGAAGGATGAGGAAGAGACAAGGAAGGGGAAAGGATGGGAGAAGGATAAGGAAGGGGAAAGGATGGGAGAAGGATGAGGAAAGGATGGGAGAAGGATGAGGAAAGGACAAGGAAGGGGAAAGGATGGGAGAAGGATGATGAAAGGACAACGAAGGGTAAAGGATGGGAGAAGGATGAGGAAGAGACAAGGAAGGGAAAGGATGGGAGAAGGATGAGGAAGAGACAAGGAAGGGGAAAGGATGGGAGAAGGATGAGGAAAGGACAACGAAGGGGAAAGGATGGGAGAAGGATGAGGAAAGGACAACGAAGGGGAAAGGATGGTAGAAGGATGAGGAAGGGGAAAGGACGGGAGAAGGATGAGGATAGGACAAGGAAGGGTAAAGGATGGGAGAAGGATGAGGAAAATACAAGGAAGGATAAAGGATGGGAGAAGGATGAGGAAGAGACAAGGAAGGGTAAAGGATGGGAGAAGGATGAGGAAAAGACACGGAAGGGGAAAGGATGGGAGAAGGATGAGGAAAGGACAAGGAAGGGGAAAGGATGGGAGAAGGATGAGGAAGAGACAAGGAAGGGGAAAGGATGGGAGAAGGATAAGGAAGGGGAAAGGATGGGAGAAGGATGAGGAAAGGACAAGGAAGGGGAAAGGATGGGAGAAGGATGAGGAAAGGACAAGGAAGGGTAAAGGATGGGAGAAGGATAAGGAAGGGGAAAGGATGGGAGAAGGATGAGGAAAGGACAAGGAAGGGGAAAGGATGGGAGAAGGATGAGGAAAGGACAACGAAGGGTAAAGGATGGGAGAAGCATAAGGAAGGGGAAAAGGATGGGACGAAGGATGAGGAAAGGATAAGGAAAGGTAAAGGATGGGAGAAGGATGAGGAAAGGATGGGAGAAGGATGAGGAAAGGACAACGGAGGGTAAAGGATGGGAGAAGGATAAGGAAGGGTAAAGGATGGTAGAAGGATGAGGAAAGGACAAGGAAAGGATAAGGAAGGGTAAAGGATGGGAGAAGGATGAGGAAAGGACAAGGAAGGGGAAAGGATGGTAGAAGGATGAGGAAAGGACAAGGAAGGGGAAAGGAAGGGAGAAGGATGAGGATAGGACAAGGAAGGGAAAAGGATGGGAGAAGGATGAGGAAAAGACAAGGAAGGGGAAAGGGTGGGAGAAGGATGAGGAAAGGACAAGGAAGGGAAAGGGTGGGAGAAGGATGAGGAAAGGACAAGGATGGGAGAAGGATGAGGAAAAGACAAGGAAGGGGAAAGGATGGGAGAAGGATGAGGAAAGGACAAGGAAGGGGAAAGGGTGGGAGAAGGATGAGGAAGAGACAAGGAAGGGTAAAGGATGGGAGAAGGATGAGGAAAAGACAAGGAAGGGGAAAGGGTGGGAGAAGGATGAGGAAAGGACAAGGAAGGGTAAAGGATGGGAGAAGGATGAGGAAAAGACAAGGAAGGGGAAAGGGTGGGGAGAAGGATGAGGAAAGGACAAGGAAGGGGAAAGGGTGGGAGAAGGATGAGGAAAGGACAAGGAAGGGGAAAGGATGGGAGAAGGATGAGGAAATGGGGGAGCAGTAATGAAGAGTGAAGCAAACAATACAATTCTAAACAGAAGTGGAAAGTTTGTATCTCATTATCCCCCCTGTAGATGAGCAGCGTATACCGAGTGGGGGGGGGGGGGGGGGGATGGTGGGATACGTCTTTTCTTATCCTTTTATAGGAACATCTTGGAATGATTATTTCTGGAATCCGTTCGTTGCCGTCGCTGTCCTAGTGCAGATAGAAATGCAATCTAATCCTGTCAGGTTGGAATCCTCTTATGAGTGCGGAGTGAGCCTGAAATATTGAAATTGGAGTCTTTGTTTAAATGAAATTGGAATGACCTGCGCCCGGCTCGCGGCACCATTTATTCTTATAATAAGAGCGCAGTGCGGTGCACCTGCCTGCCTGGCCTCCGCTTCTCGTGTCTTGTTACATGGCGAGAGTCTGGCAGACATAGCGAGGATGGAGCGCGTCCTCTGTAATGTCAGGAGACGGAGGATGGGATTTGGTGTGTTATTGTCATGGTCTGTGGTGGGGTGACGTAGAACGGAGGACCAGGGCTGGGACAATCTTATTTAGCACCCAAGGAAGAAAGACCACTGTGTGGCCCTCTCCCCCTTCCCCCATGAGCCTGTGAACTACTCCAGCAGTATAGGTTGGCAGGTTCTGCCCCACATGCTCCCCCTCCTGGTAAAGCACCCCTGGCAGCCCCCCTTCTGCCAACCCCTTAACTTGGCCCTGTAGAGAACGCTCCTGAGCAAGAGAGGGTGACAATGACATTCTTCTTCTCCAGTGTTTTTCCTGTGCATACAATATGTATATTAAACTTTTTGGTGGATGCTGGAGAGTTCGAACAACTACACATTCTTCAGTCTCTCAAGATTAATTTCTGCTCTGAGTTGCCGGGTCTGTACACCCGCTGTGCCCACTATGAGGGGTTCCCACCATCCCTGTGCTTAGATCCCGGGTCTGTACCCCGCTGTGCCCATTATGAGGGGTTCCCATCATCCCTGTGCTGAGTTCCCAGGTCTGTACACCTGCTGTGCCCATTATGAGGGGTTCCCACCATCCCTGTGCTGAGTTCCCAGGTCTGTACACCTGCTGTGCCCATTATGAGGGGTTCCCACCATCCCTGTGCTGAGTTCCCGGGTCTGTACACCCGCTGTGCCCATTATGAGGGGTTCCCACCATCCCTGTGCTGAGTTCCCGGGTCTGTACACCTGCTGTGCCCATTATGAGGGGTTCCCACCATCCCTGCAATGAGTATAAATTATATATATATATATATATATATAAGGAGTCAGGAGCTGACTTAGCCCAACGGCGAAACCTAGAACTACTGTATGTTGTAAAATTATTTTACTGGTGGACTGATACTTTAATGGCACTTTTCCACTGCAAGTACCGGCTAGTACCGGCTCGGCTCTACTCGGCCCTGCTTGGCCCGGTTTGCTTTTCCACTGCAGTACCGCATGGTATAGTGTCGGAACGGTTCGGTACGGTACGGTATAGGTTTGCTTTTCCACTAAAGTAGTACTAAAGTTAAGTGGGTGGGATAACAATGGGGTGGGTGTGATTCTCTGACCAATCAGTGGCTAGTAGTGACTGTATGCAAAGGATTGTGGGATATGGTACCAGTTTGGTACCTGTTGGAACCACAATCGAGTAGGTACTGTTTTTTCAGAGCCGTACCGTACCGTACCGTTCGGTTCCATGCAGTGGAAAAGCAAACCTATACCGTACCGTACCGAACCGTTCCGACCCTATACCATGCGGTACCGCAGTGGAAAAGCACAAAAGCGTGCCGAGCCGGTACGGTTCTATGCAGTGGAAAAGCGCCAAAAGATGGCTGTCAACATTTTATTATTATTTTTTTTTTTTATATAATAATAATAATTCTTATTCTGTTTCTAAGGCTGTCCATACATGAATTGAAGTTTGCCCAGTTCAGATGGAATCGGCCGAATTTTGATCCATGTATGGGCAGGAAGGTTGCAGAGAAGTTGATCCACATTTCAAGACATCGCTGTGACGTGTAATCATAGAAGCCAGCAGAGAAAGTCTTCCGCTACTCGTTTCTTCTACACTACAGCCTTCTGTATTAAATAATGTTGTCAGAGCTGAGGAGGAAGCGAGTAGCGGAAGACTTCCTCTGCTGCCTTCTGTATTAACAAGTGACCGGTATTGTACACAGTACAGCACATTTTTACAAGACAAAGCAGTGGCTTTGAAAATACAGAGCAGACTTTCTCCGGTAACCACACCAGTGTGGAGAATGGTATTTAAATGGCGTCTCTCCAGCGCTTTGCTTAAATATGCAGAAGACTGAAATTATACCAAATTTCTACTGTTGCTGTGATATTTCTCCTGACATATGGGGTAATACTCGTCAGACTTAATGGCTTTATATCCTCTAAGTCTGTAAAGGCTCCAGCTGTATAATGTAGAACAGTGCTTGATGGAAATGCTAATAATACATCTGTACAATGAAATCACCTATAAAACGCACTCAGAAATCGCTGTATATGACTTTGTACATTTTACTGCATTTCTCTTTATTATAGAAACAAATCTATAAAAAAATGTCATTTGTAACCAGGAAATTATACTTTATTCTGTATTCTTTGACAAAAAGCACTGTGTGTGTATATATTTTGCGTTCTACATAAAGTTTTTTGTTTAAATGTCCATCAGATAAAAAGTTACAGTTTGTCAGCTGTAGCCAAATTGTAACTTTTTTGTCTGATTTGACATAAATAAACTTTATGTATGTGGCAACCTCTGGTTCTGGAATCTCTCTCTCCCCTCCCTCCTTCTCTCTCTATGCTGTCTCTACCCTCCCCTCCCCTCCCCCTAACCTCCCCCTCCCCTCCCCCTCCCCTCCCCTCCCCTCCCCCTAACCTCCCCTCCCCTCCTCTCCCCTCCCCCTCCCCTCCTCTCCCCTCCCCCTCCCCTTCCCCTCCCCCCCTCCCCTCCTTTCCCCCCCCCTCCCCTCCCCTCCTCTCCCCCCCTCCCCACCTCAAAACTTCCCCCTCCCCTCCTCACCCCTCCCATCCCCTCACCCCTCCCGTCCCCTCCCCTCCTCACCCCTCCCATGCGTGACACACTTGATTCTGTTCATTGACCCACAAGTTGTACGCATGCAGCTCTTTGGGCACGGCCATGTTCTCTATATTCCTGACCGTTGTACTGAAAAGCAAGTAGCACGTTGCTGGTGGAAGAGAGCAGAGTGACCGAGAGATGAGCATATTAGTCTGTGTCTTCTACTCTTCTACGTTGACTGACCAATCACAGGCGGGGGGGGGGGGGGTTGGGGTGGAAAAGACCAGTTAAATGCAGCTGAGAAAAAAAGGTTGGTTGTCCTACCAAACAGGGCTGTGCTGTGTGGCGGAGCTGTGTATATTTCTGGACTTAATGGACAGAAGCAAAAATATTTAATAACTTACAATAACAGGTAAAGGAGCTCTTCTGCATAAGGTTCATCCATGTATTTGGCAGTTTGCCTAGAGTTCAGCTTTAATATCTTCTCCATTGTATGGAGCACTTTTGAGATGCCCTCTCTGTCAATCTTGGGCTCCCCCCCCCCCCCCTCCCCCGGGATTGTGTGCCAGGATAATCCGTCACCCATCGCCCTCATTATCTCACAGGGAGCTTGTCTCTTCTTCCAGGTGCTGGGCTGGATCCGCAATGGGGAGTCCATGCTGAACGCAAGCCTTGTTAACGCCAGTTCATTGTCGGAGGCGGAGCAGCTGCAGAGAGAACACGAACAGTTCCAGATGGCTATTGAGGTGACTTTGCTGGGGTTCCCGCAGCCATGTAATGGGGGGGTGGGGGGGTTGGAGTTTTTCTGAATGGGAACTGTTGTGGCTGCAATATATTGTGTTTCATTTTTGAAAATTGCATTCTTTGTCTTCTTTTTTGTTTCTCTATCATGTAGTTTGGGGTGAAAAAGCCAACTGATCCCTTTCCTGGTTTACCCAGTTGTGGTGAGGGGTCATTTCACTGGTGCTGCAGAAATAGCCGGTGACCATCAAGGGGTGTGTCTGAAGCCGCACCCAATACATGCTGGAGGGTGTACGGGCTGGGATGAGCAGATTGGGGCAGCTATATTCTATAGAGACGTTAACCACAAAATTTTGAAGTTTAAAAAAAAGTTTTTGGGTTTATCACCAAAAGAGCAGGAAAATCCTCACAGACTCTCACACACAATTTCTATGATTATTATCCAGGATTTATATGGCACCAACAATATGCACAGCACTTTACAACATGATAGCAGACCGTACAGTTACAATAAAATACAAGAAGGTTAGGAGGGCCCTGCTTATAAGAGCTTACAATCTAATAGGGTGGGACAAATGGAACAGAAGAGTTATGAGTTGGAGGCATGATAGGCTTCCCTGAAGAGATGAGTTTTCAGGAATTGTCCAAAGGTAGCTAGAGAAGGAAGCAGTGGTGGCCCATCCATTGGGGGCCCAGGGACACCCCCCCCCCCCCCCCCCCAATGCATGTGTCCGGCCCCCTATTCTACATGCAGGACGCCGGACGCATGGATTCCAGTGTTTTTTTATTTGAAGCACGTGATTACAGCTAGAGGCTCTATAAGGTTTCAAAAAAGGGTGGGCTCTGGGGGCGGAGCACTGCGCCCTGAGCCCACCCAGTTGTGTGTCAATAGTGAATGAATATTCGCTATTGTCAAACGGATTCTCCTCCTGGCCAATCAGGAAGCGGGTCCTGAGAGCTGTTTCCTGATTGGCCGAAAGAAGAAGCCATGCTATTGGCCAAGGAGGAGGAGGGAGGAGACGCAGGGGTTAGAGTTAGAGCGTTCCAAAGGATGGGAGAGGCTCTAGAGAAGTCCTGGAGACAAGCATGGGAAAAGGAGAAAAGATCGCTGTAGAGCGGGAGGTCTTGGAAGGAGCGGAGAGGACACACAACTTGAAATTTGGGGTTTTGCTAAATAAGCTTGACAGTTACTGGTCACATAAGGTACACTATAGCCAAAAGTACACCCCACCCACACCCTACAGTGACCGAGTACGAGTGTCATCAGAGAAGGGTCCTGGTAATACAAAGACATTGTAGACAATTGTGCTATTCCAGCCTTGTGGTAAAAGTTTGGTGAAGACCCTTTTCTGTTTCAGCATGACTGTGCCCCCCACCCCACTCCCCATCCCCCCGTGTAGAAAGCCAGCTCTATAAAGATTTAAAAAACAGGGTGTGTTCCCTCAACCTGCGCACTCTGGTTTACACCAGTTACAAACCCAACAGTGTAGTATATATCATCAAACCAACAACCCATATATACAAACAATACAAAAATTGTGAAATTGGTAAAGTAACAAAAATTATGGTAATGAATATTGTATTACAAATTTAGAGGTTGTGAGGCTAACAAGCCCAAAAATGTGAAAATAGTGAATTAATAACCGCGCTCCCTCTTACATAAATTCCCCCTTTAAAAAATATGAATATATCAACTTATAAAAGCATATATAAAATGTCCATACACGACCTCCATGTGCTTCAAACAGTGAGAAACGGTGATGTTCTAAATCTTACAAAGTGGTTCCACACATAAAGGTGAGCTGTGCTTTCCTCCACCACCATCAGATACACTCCCTACTCACCAGACACAGGAAATTAAGATGCATGATATTGTCTGGGAATGGATCCTCTTGTTTGGGAAACCGTTCCACAATCGCACCCCAATCTAGCCAGGAGGTACCTCCAAATATGTATGCCACATACAATCAAGGGGAAGACAGAAAGCTCCTCATTGTGTAGTATTTTAAAACATTTTATTGGTCACGCACTTTAAAAACACTTACAATATTGCAGATCAAAACGAGCCTGATCAGGTGACCTCTGATGACGCCAGACGTTGCTGACGAAACGCATTGGGTGGGATCTACGTAATTCGTCTCTTCCACCATCTTGGAATGCAGGTGGAACGCAAACCGGTTTCCCTGCTATTTTATCAGGCTCGTTTTGATCTGCAATATTGTAAGTGTTTTTAAAGTGTGTGACCAATAAAATGTTTTAAAATACTACACTATGAGGAGCTTTCGGTCTTCCCCTTGATTGTATGTGGCATACATATTTGGAGATACCTCCTGGCTGGATTGGGGTGCGATTGTAGAACGCTTTCCCAAAGGAGAGGATCCAGATCCCATATCATGCATCTTAATTTCCTGTGTCTGGTGAGTAGGGAGTGTATCTGATGGTGGTGGAGGAAAGCACAGCTCACCTTTATGTGTGGAACCACTTGAGAAGATTTATAGCATCACCGTTTCTCACTGTTTGAAGCACATGGTGGTTGTGTATGGACATTTTATATATGCTTTTATAAGTTGATATATTCATATGTTTTTAATGGGGGATTTATGTAAAAGGGAGCGCGGTTATTAACTTGCTATTTTCACTAGCTCCATAAAGACATGGTGGTACCAGTTTGGTGTGGAGGAACTCAAGTGCCCTGCACAGAGTCCTGACCTCATCCCTACTTAAACACCTTTGGGATGAATTGAAATGCTAATTATGAGCCAGGTCTTTTTTGGTGCCCAACGTGGGGCTCAACATGTGAGATAAGTCTTCTCAACCAACATCAGTACCTGACCTCACAAATGGGCACTAATTCCATGAGACACCCTCCACCATCTTGTGGAAAGCCTTCCCAGAGGAATGGAGGATGTTAAAGTCACAACTTCATATTAATGGTTATGGAAAGAGAGGGCAACTCTACAGTGGGTACGGAAAGTATTCAGACCCCCTTAAATTTTTCACTCTTTGTTATATTGCAGCCATTTGCTAAAATCATTTAGGTTCATTCTTCTTCCTCATGAATGTACACATAGCACCCCATACTGACAGAAAAACACAGAATTGTTGACATTGTTGCAGATTTATTAAAAAAGAAAAACTGAAATATCACATGGTCCTAAGTATTCAGACCCTTTGCTGTGACACTCATATATTTAACTCAGGTGCTTTCCATTTCTTCTGATCATCCTTGAGATGGTTCTACACCTTCATTTGAGTCCAGCTGTGTTTGATTATACTGATTGGACTTGATTAGGAAAGCCACACACCTGTCTATATAAGACCTTCCAGATCACAATGCATGTCAGAGCAAATGAGAATCATGAGGTCAAAGAAACTGCCTGAAGAGCTCAGAGACAGAATTGTGGCAAGGCACAGATCTGGCCAAGGTTACAAAAAGATTTCTGCTGCACTTAAGGTTCCTAAGAGCACAGTGGCCTCCATAATCCTCAAATGGAAGATGTTTGGGACGACCAGAACCCTTCCTAGAGCTGGCCATCCGGCCAAACTGAGCTATCGGGGGAGAAGAGCCTTGGTGAGAGAGGTAAAGAAGAACCCAAAGATCACTGTGGCTGAGCTCCAGAGATGCAGTCAGGAGATGGGAGAAAGTTGTAGAAAGTCAACCATCACTGCAGCCCTCCACCAGTCGGGGCTTTATGGCAGAGTGGCCCGACGGAAGCCTCTCCTCAGTGTAAGACACATGAAAGCCCGCATGGAGTTTGCTAAAAAACACCTGAAGGACTCCAAGATGGTGAGAAATAAGATTCTCTGGTCTGATGAGACCAAAATAGAACTTTTTGGCCTTAATTCTAAGCGGTATGTGTGGAGAAAACCAGGCACTGCTCATCACCTGTCCAATACAGTCCCAACAGTGAAGCATGGTGGTGGCAGCATCATGCTGTGGGGGTGTTTTTCAGCTGCAGGGACAGGACGACTGGTTGCAATCGAGGGAAAGATGAATGCGGCCAAGTACAGGGATATCCTGGACAAAAACCTTCTCCAGAGTGCTCTGGACCTCAGACTGGGCCAAAGGTTTACCTTCCAACAAGACAATGACCCTAAGCACACAGCTAAAATAACGAAGGAGTGGCTTCACAACAACTCCGTGACTGTTCTTGAATGGCCCAGCCAGAGCCCTGACTTAAACCCAATTGAGCATCTCTGGAGAGACCTAAAAATGGCTGTCCACCAACGTTTACCATCCAACCTGACAGAACTGGAGAGGATCTGCAAGGAGGAATGGCAGAGGATCCCCAAATCCAGGTGTGAAAGACTTGTTGCATCTTTCCCAAAAAGACTCCTGGCTGTATTAGATCAAAAGGGGGCTTCTACTAAATACTGAGCAAAGGGTCTGAATACTTAGGACCATGTGATATTTCCGTTTTTCTTTTTTAATAAATCTGCAACAATGTCAACAATTCTGTGTTTTTCTGTCAGTATGGGGTGCTATGTGTACATTCAGGAGGAAGAAGAATGAACTTAAATGATTTTAGCAAATGGCTGCAATATAACAAAGTGAAAAATTTAAGGGGGTCTGAATACTTTCCGTACCCACTGTATATTAATGGCCATGAGTGGAAGGGGGAACTCTGAAATAATGACCGTGGTTTTGAAATGAGATGTCTGGCTCCATAAAGACATGGCTTGCCCAGTTTGGTGTGGAGGAACTTGTATCCTGCACAAAGCCCGGACCTCAACCCTACTGAGCACCTTTGAAATGAATTGGAATGCCAATTGTAAGCCAGATCTTTCTTTTGGTGCCCAACATGGGTGAGCCAGGTCATCTCATTCAACATCACTATCAGACTTCACAAATGGCCACAAATTCTGACCCACACCTTCCAAAATCTTGGGGAAAGCCCTAGTGAAAAAAAGGAGGCTGTTCTAGCCACAAAGAGGGCAGCTCCATATTAATAGCCATGGGGCGTGACGGGCAACTCAGTATTTCATGTTTTTTTAGTTTTGGAATGGAATATCCAACAAGTCCATATAGCTGTGATAGACAAGGGTCTACAGACATTTTGCCATATAGTCTACATTAACCAGAAACATTGTATCAATGTATTCATACAAAGAATCACGTTTCTTCTGTACTGTAGACACTTGAATTGAGGATCTGTGATGAATAATTCAACGTTTTGTGTCCTAGATTCAGAATATCTGTTAAACTTTCATTTTTTTTCACCTTTGTAGCCTTTCATGTTAGTAGAGAGACATTTAGAACCCTCTTTCTAATCTTTCATAGTGGAGGTGAAATGCCTTGTATGCAGTGTATGGAAATATTGTTGTTATCCTTTTAGAGCAGTTGGGTGAGATTTATAATGTCCATCTGTAAATTGTTCTCACTTTTCATATCCCCCCTGCACTTATGTTCCTCCTGGCAGTCCCTGTTCAATGCCAGCTCGCTGCAGAAAACCCACCAGAGTGCCCTGCAGGTCCAGCAGAAGGCCGAAGCCTTGTTACAGGCCGGACATTACGATGCCGATGCCATCCGGGAGTGTGCCGAGAAAGTGGCCATGCACTGGCAGCAGCTGATGCTGAAGATGGAGGACAGACTGAAGCTGGTCAATGCTTCAGTGGCGTTCTACAAAACTTCGGAGCAGGTCAGTGCTTCCTGCAGAATACACAAACTCTGGGATATAATAATCCATGTTATACTCACAAGCAAAGAAGGATAAATGGCATAACATAGAACGCAAAACCCAGAAGTCCGTTCTTCGACCTCAACAAATTGTGCGGATGATGAAATCAGCTTGTGCGTTTCTGGGGTCTTGCCCCCCTTTTCTCAGAGCGATGGCTGAGGAAGGGTGCCAGACCCCCGAAACGCGTCAGCTGATTCTCTCATC
The DNA here is from genome assembly GCF_965119305.1 of Pelophylax lessonae. NCBI lineage: Eukaryota > Metazoa > Chordata > Amphibia > Anura > Ranidae > Pelophylax > Pelophylax lessonae. The sequence continues at coordinate 327,142,780 of NC_138773.1, forward strand.
CACACAATTCTTTGAAGTTGGAGAGCAGAGTTCTGAATTTTGTATTCTATGTTATGCCATTTATCCTTCTTTGCTTGTGAGTATAACATGGATTATTATATCCTCCATTAAAGTGCTGGAGATAATGCACCTCTTGGCTGTTTACACCTAGAAAGAAAGAAAAGTAACACCGCGCTAATGTCCCAATGTGAACAGAAAGCAGCCAGCACCACAAAAGGACAAATGTGTGTTGAAAAATTTAAAAATATGTACAGTATCTCACAAAAGTAAGTACACCCCTCACATTTTAGTAAATATTTTATTCTATCTTTTCATGTGACAACACTGAAGAAATGAGACTTTGCTACAATGTAAAGTAGTGAGTGTACAGCTTGTATAACAGTGTAAATTTGCTGTCCCCTCAAAATAACTCAACACACAGCCATTAATGTCTAAACCGCTGTCAACAAAAGTGAGTACACCCCTAAGTGACAATGTCCAAATTGGGCCCAATTAGCCATTTTCCCTCCCCGGTGTCATGTGACCTGTTAGTGTTACAAGGTCTCAGGTGTGAATGGGGAGCAGGTGTGTTATATTTTGTGTTATCGCTCTCACTCTCTCATACTGGTCACTGGAAGTTCAGCATGGCACCTCATGGCAAAGAACTCTCTGAGGATCTGAAAAAAAGAACTGTTGCTCTACATAAAGATGGCCTAGGCTATAAGAAGATTGCGAAGACCCTGAAACCAAGCTGCAGCATGGTGGCCAAGGCCATACAGCGGTTTAACAGGACAGGTTCCACTCAGAACAGGCCTCGCCATGGTCGACCAAAGAAGTTGAGGGCACGTTCTCAGCGTCATATCCAGAGGTTGTCTTTGGGAAATAGAGGTATGAGTGCTGCCAGCATTGCTGCAGAGGTTGAAGGGGTGGGGGGTCAGCCTGTCAGTGCTCAGACCATACGCCGCACACTGCATCAAATTGGTCTGCATGGCTGTCATCCCAGAAGGAAGCCTCTTCTAAAGATGATGCACAAGAAAGCCAGCAAACAGTTTGCTGAAAACAAGCAGACTAAGGACATGGATTACTGGAACCATCTCCTGTGGTCTGATGAGACCAAGATAAACTTGTTTGGTTCAGATGGTGTGAACCGTGTGTGGGGGCAACCAGGTGAGGAGTACAAAGACAAGTGTGTCTTCCCTACAGTCAAGCATGGTGGTGGGAGTGTCATGGTCTGGGGCTGCATGAGTGCTGCCGGCACTGGGGAGCTACAGTTCATTGAGGGAACCATGAATGCCAACATGTACTGTGACATACTGAAGCAGAGCATGATCCCCTCCCTTCACAGACTGGGCCGCAGGGGAGTATTCCAACATAATGACCCCAAACACCTCCAAGACGACCACTGCCTTGCTAAAGAAGCTGAGGATAAAGGTGATGGACTGGCCAAGCATGTCTCCAGACCTAAACCTTATTGAGCATCTGTGGGGCATCCTCAAACAGAAGGTGGAGGAGCGCAAGGTCTCTAACATCCACCAGCTCTGTGATGTCATCATGGAGGAGTGGAAGAGGACTCCAGTGGCAACCTGTGAAGCTCTGGTGAACTCCATGCCCAAGAGGGTTAAGGCAGTGCTGGAATATAATGGAGGCCACACAAAATATTGACACTTTGGGCCCAATTTGGACATTTTCACTTAGGGGTGTACTCACTTTTGTTGCCAGCGGTTTAGACATTAATGGCTGTGTGTTGAGTTATTTTGAGGGGACAGTAAATTTACACTGTTATACAAGCTGTACACTCACTACTTTACATTGTAGCAAAGTGTCATTTCTTCAGTGTTGTCACATGGAAAGATAGAATAAAATATTTACAAAAATGGGAGGGGTGTACTTACTTCTGTGAGACACTGTATGTGCAGCGCTAATAGAATGAACTAGGATACATGGGGATGCTATCAAAAGGGCACCTCCATAAATCCTATTGTGAATATCACAGGTAAAACAAATGATCTAGTTAGAGTGCTCAGTGCGAATGCAGTGCAAAATTATATCATATAAACATTTTACACTCTAAACATGTGAGAAGTATATGAATATAAATGGTGAGTACTCATAACACTCCTATATGAATGTCTGGAATAAGTACTCAGAACATGCGTGTAGGTAAATTACATATAAAAATGAACAAAGTGACGCTCTTGAACTGTAATGTGATTAAACCATAAAATCTATTGCATTAAATATCCTCGGCAGAGTCGGCACGTATGGGAAATGTTCCATATCAGCAATAAAGCAAGTGTGCTTAAGTCTCGATTCACATTGGTGCGATGCGGGAAACCCTGCGAATCAGTGCCGGTTCCTGCATCGCACCAGAATTGCACAATGGTTCACACTGAGATTTGCGATCGCAGTGTGAACTGAGAAATAGTGCAGGAATCGGATTGCAAAGGTGTGAACATCCATGCGATCCAATACCAGTGCGAACCAAAAAAAAAAGTCCTGCACCATTTTGGTGTGAATGCAATGCAGTTTCAACCATACCTTTTTGTATGGCTGAAATCGCATCGCACAGACAAAGCATTTGATCTGCACAGCAATACAGTGCGAATCACATGTGATGTCTGGCAACCCACTAGTGTGAACCGGCGCTAAATGTGCAATATATACAGTAAATATATGAATATGAACCTTTGGTCTGTGAAAAAGACGTTTACATTTGGATTTTTCTTATTTATAGAAGTTAATTTATGTGGTTTAGTGCAACACTTCTGTGACGGTACTCAGCGTCACTGGGATTGAAAGACAGATACTTAATGGACACTGAATATGGTTTTGATTACTCAACTGGGAGAGTAATATTTGTCAATAATATATCTCAAAGAACATATGAAGACTCTGGGACTCTAGGCCTAGCTGCCTATTGCCAATAAGGCTTCCCACAGTCAGACTCCTAGCAGATGCAGATATCAGCTCAACCACCTGTCTTCCACACATTGTAAATGATTCTGATTTGCTCACCTATTGTTTACGGTGGGTTCTCTGTGTTTACACTTATGATAATGTGTATTGTATTGCAGGAGCTTGAGGATGGAAAGTCTGCTAGTTATTTGGCTCAGGTTGATTGAATCACTGTCCTCTGTTAGTTGCTGAGTGGAAATAGTATACTGTTTGTGTTGGTTTTTCCTTAAATATGTTAATTTCTAATTCTGCATACAAATTCATCTGCATAGGATAATGTAATCAGGTAACCCCTGACCTGATGGAGTAATTTGATCGGGGGGGGGGGGGGGATGTGCTGATATGTGTATAAATTGAGTGTGAAACTGTTCAATAAGGGAGAAGATTCCAGTACAAGCTAAGTTGTCGGCTAGCTTTGTATTGAGGCGGCTTGGAAAATCTGATATCTATGTTCACGACTGGGAGGAAGCCGTATACTGACGGAAGTCCACAGGTATAGTGTGGGTTGAGGTTCCGTTACAGCTTCCATTATATTTTTTAGCTGATAAAAAAAGTGATTCTCAAGTTCTCTTTTGGTGAACAGAACAAAGGACGCAATGGCTTAGACGGGACTCAACCCAGACGCGTTTTGTGTACTTGGACATCATCACAATAGGATTTATGGAGGTGCCCTTTTAATAGGTTCCCCATATATCCTAGTTAATTCTGTTAGCGCTGCACATGTATATTTTTTAATTTTTCAACACACAGAGTATTTCATACTTTACAGTACTTGTTAGCTGGAAGTTCATTATATAACTAATTGGAAAATATTATGTACAAGTATAATTAACGATCTTCAGATAGGAGTGTTGTCACAGGAGCCTCTTCTCACCTATCTGTAAAGCACGTTCGTTGTCTTTCCGCATGTCACCTGACTTTGGGGTCTTGGCGCAGGTATGCAGTGTGCTGGAAAGCCTGGAGCAGGAATACCGGAGAGATGAGGACTGGTGCCGGGGACACGACAAACTGGGACCGGTGTCCGACACGGATCACATAATGCCATTGATCAGCAAACATCTGGAGCAGAAGGAAGCCTTCCTGAAGGTCAGTACCCATGATGTCCCTTCCTGATATTTCATTAATTGTGTCTCTAAATACAAACTTTGGAAATTTGGAGGGGAATGAAATTTAAAGCGGGTTGTAAACCTCAGATTTGAAATATAAACAAAGGATATCCCTCTATAGTGTGTACTTATCTCTATCCAGAGCTGAGTGTTATTTCTGTCTGCTGCTTCCTTCCTTTGCTATCAGCATGAATCATTTCTGACAAGTTTATCTGACACCAAGAGAAAAAAGGTGACAGGGGAGGGAGCTCCAGCACACAGCTTGTGATTGACAGCTTCATCCCTTTTCTTGTGAGCTGTGTGAAGGGGGGTTGTGTCCCTTCTCTCCAATCAGCTCTCAGAGCTCTCCTCACTGAGCTCTGCAGAGTGTAACTACAGCTCCCTTCCCTCTTTTTTTCTGAACTCTCACACCAGCTTTAATAAATTCAGCACTTTGAACGGAAGTAGAGGAGAGAATACTGCAGATAAACAGGTACAATTTATGTCGAAGGATTTGTTTCCTCTCTGTGTATCACCTGAGACCAGTCACTTCCCTGGGGGTATGGAGGGTTTACAACCGCTTTATGGACCTGAGGTTTACTAAGGATTTTGTCTCATTTCCCTTTGGCTAATTGCGAGTTGGTCTTCCACAGGCGTGCACACTTGCCCGGAGAAATGCGGAGGTCTTCTTAAAATACATTCACCGCAACAATGTCAGCATGCCAGGCGTGGCCCCTCACACCCGGGGCCCCGAGCAACAAGTTAAAGGTAAGGGTGAGCATGCGGATTCAATAAACCCATGAGAAAAATTGTGAACACGTTTCTCCATCATTGGTGTCCGTACCTAAATCTGACCTGGTATCAGCTCATATACAGCAGAGCTCACACTGGGAGAGGAAGAAGCAGCACAAGGGAGCCATTGCACTGCCTTGAAAGGGACATGCTGATATAGGTATATAGCATAGTGACAGGGTGATGAGCTCCTCAGTCTGCTGCTGCTTCTTTCACTGTCCAATCACAGGCTGGGGGAGGGACAAGACCTGTAAGGCTCCATTCACATATTGGCGTCCCGGATCGCAGGCAGAATCACCGCGATCCCGAATCATTGCAAATCGCGGGACGCCGTGTGATTCCTGTGACTCTCAATGGCACCCCAAAATGTGGCGAGATTTTGCCGCGATTTTTGCCCGACGAATTGCGGTAAAAATGCGCAAACAGAATTGCGGGACGCCTGTCACTCCCAAAAGAAGTTCTTGTACTTTTTTTAAGTGACAAGCGTCCTGTGATTATGCTTGCGCGATTTTACCACAGTTCGTTGGGCGAAAATCGCGGCAAAATAGCGCCACGTTTTGGGTGCCATTGAGGGTCACCGGAATCACATGGGCCTCCCGCAATTTGCAATGACTCCGGATTGTGACAATTCTGCCTACGATCCGGGATGCCAATATGTGAACGGAACCCAAGTGTTTGCTTAACAGCAAAAAAGAAAAATCAGGTTTCCTCCCCTGCCAGAGGGGGCTGTACTGTGTGGCGGAGCTGTGTAAATCTCAGGACTGGTGGGACAGGGATTCAAATCCTGGCAAGTATGTGTGTGTTTGGTGGTTAGTCTGGAGTTCAGCTTTAATATTGTTCGCACTTCCTTCACATTTTGTGTGTGTGGGGTGGGAGGGGGAGGGGGGGGCACGCATCTGTTCCCTCCAATACCTTGTTCAGTACAATCTTATGTTCAAAGATTTAGAAGGATTAAGTCACTCACAAACCAGTACAAATATAATACCAATAATAAGATATACAAATATTTCCAATAAATCCTATAAAACATTCCTAGTTCCTCCTCACAATACAATTACGTGATTTAAATTGAATAGAAAACCAATCTGATACAATCGCATCCATTCAGGAAATTTAAAGTTCCCCAAAAAATCTACATTTTATACTCCAGTAATGAAATGTTTCTGTACCATAATCCTCCATAATGTGTCTTTTATCCTCTATACAAGTGGAGGTCAATTTCCCAAATCCATAGATTGCAGCAATTTGAAACGTTGAGCTCAATCTAAGATAAATTCCGAATTTAGTATAACATCCACATATTTGGAATACAATTCTTTTTATATGGTTTGTACGAGCTTTGTGAGTGACTTCATCCTTTCACTTATTATACGTTGATTATTCAGAATAAGCCGTTCTTTCATGCAAATCCTGCGGGTATTACCCTAAAACCTGCTATTTGATTGCACTACAATCTCCATCTGTACAATCCGTGTTTGGTGGGCACCCGATGATCCTTTCCTAAACCCCCCCCTTGAAGTCCTGATGGTAAAAGACACTTTCCATTCTCCGTATCCCCAATCCACAGACCCTTCAATCCTGGAGTGTGTTTCCTTTATTCCACTTATTTAGAACAAACTGGAATGAAAAGTGAGGCGATCCCAACCAAATTCATATCAGGGGGTGGCGTCTTCTGAATCCTGAATGTCTTGGTGCCCTTTGGTATACAATGTGTGGCCCCCGGACCTCAGCAGTCTGTAGTGGGAACATGGATTATGGTAATAGCAATAATCAATTTAGCAATAATTTAGTATTGTCTTCTGTAGCATCTCTCCAGCCATCAATATATCCCTCATTTCCTCCATTAGGTCTGCAGTCTCTGACAGTCCTCCCAAGCATTACATTTATTGAACATTATGTTTGTCCCTGTGATGTCAGGGGCCACATTTTAGGCCCCTTTTAGGTCCCCTTTATTTAAAAAGTTGACGACCACTGGTCTACCTTGCAGAGTGAATGAATGGATGTCGTCTACGTATCTTCAGAAAGATTTATCCAGGTGGTGCTGGGACTTCAGAGAGTTTATTTATTGGGAGTTGCATTACTTTACTGAGCTCATATAATACAAAGATCCTTTCCAACAGGTACCAAGGGAGTGACTTCAGGCATATGGAAATACATATTGTGTGATCAGATATTCACAGCTGATACATAGAGAATAAAGGCATTTGGAATACACCAGGAGCATGAAACCATGAGATCAAAAATCCTAAATACTTTGAAAGTTCTTTAACCACATCACATTAAACAGCCAACTTGTTTCGGGGTCCACAAGCTCCCGCTGTATCAATGCTACGTCAGTAGTTTGAGCTTGTGAGACCTGAAACGCGTTGTTTTTTTTATGTGATGTATTTAAAGAACTGATAAAGCCAACCGCCATGAAAATTAAAAATGTTAGAAAAATCAACTAATAAAATCATGTCTAGGGGATTTCAGAACAGGTTTTGTCACTTACCCTACACCCCCTCCAGCTGGGTCTGATGCTCTCCCTCAGAATCTCTGGTCTGGCTGCTGGCATCATCACATACAGTACAGGGACTTTAACCCTGAATTGTACAATTTGGAGATTGGAGTGCAACTTCAGATGGCTGCAGCTTACAAAGGAACTGCAGGGGACCGGTTGCATTGCTAGAGGGACCCTGCTGAGGCAAGGAGTAAAGTGGGGTACACACTAGTAGAAAATCTGCCGAAAATTCCCGTCTGAGGTAAAATCGTAGGATTTTCGGCTAGTGTGTACACAACTTTCAGCAGCCGATGTCGACATTTTCAACGAAAAAAAAAAATGGAGGGACAAATTTTTATCGTCCGTCCCCAGACGACCAATTTTCGTTTAATGTGTATGCAGTACGTCCGTGAAAAATCAGATACGAAAGACTGCGCATGATCTGAAGTTGCTGACGACCCGGAAGTCTAGGAACAAATGTCCCAAAAAAAAGAAAATCGGATTAGAAATTTCATGAACATTATGCACTGTCAACTAAAAATGGTTATGATCGCTGAGCATGAGAGAGAAAAATCGGACGATATTTCACCCGATTTTCATCAAGTGTGTACATGAGCCTTTAAGGCATGTGCTTTCGCCTTCATTTTCTGCCTCTAGATATAACAAGCAGTTAACCCTTATAGTGCGGGGGGCGTGACCACTGCAATGATTGATTTTTTTGTGTGCTCATGGAGTTGAGTTTTAAAGTTTTTTGGACTTAACCCTTGCAGTGGGTGGGTGGTAAGGGTTCGGGACAGCACTGCAAGGGTGAATTTTATTTTTTATAGAGGGCTTTAATAGTTTTTTAAACACTTTACATTAAACCAACCTTTTTCAACCAGGTTTCCCAGGCACCCTGGTTTGCCTTGAGGCTTCTTCAGGGGTGCCTTGGCAAAATGCCTAAAAATTTATCAATAACTGTATAAAAGGCAGCAGGTGGATAAAGCCTGCCTTTAATTTACACAAAGCCGCGGGGTTTCATTGTGCACCATTACGACTTTCTAGACACCGGCAACCTAACAACCAATGATGTCATCAGTTGCTAAGGAGGATGTCTGTTGCCTCCACAGCATCCTTGTTTGACCCTCCTGTGCCCCTCGCCCTCTGGACTGGGGTGACTTTAGCTGACTAATGGAGAGAAATTGAGGGAGAAGAGAAACATTGGAATACTAGTCAGTACTGGTGTGCAAAGGTGTATTTGCTTTCAAAGAAGAAAATCACCTCTAACACGTTGGGTGTCCGATGTGTGTGGATGTTGCTGCATTAAGTAAAACTATTAGAATCATTTTTTTACATTTTAGAATGGGGTGCCTCGAGACTATCCATACATTTTAAAGGGTGCCCTGACTGAAAAAATGTTGGGAAACACTGCATTATCAACTTAAGGACCAGGCCTGTGTCTGACACTTACAAGTTAAAATCAGTATTTTCTTCTAGAAAATTACTTAGAACCCCCCAAACATTATTTATATATATATATTTTTTTTTTAGCATAGACCCTAAATAATAAAATGGAGATCGTTGCAATACTTTGTCACATCGTATTTGCGCTGCAATCTTAAGCAATTTTTTTTTTAAAAATACACTTTTTTCAATAAAAAAATAAGAAAACAGTAAAGTTAGCCCAATTTTTTTCTATAATGTGAAAGATAATGTTACGCTGAGTAAATGGATGCCATACGTAAATGGATAGCATGATAATTGACATGCTTGAGAATTGCACACGCTCATGGAATGGTGACAAACATTGGTACCTTAAAAATCCCCATAGACGATGATTTCAACATTTCTACATAGTACCAGTTTCGAGTTACTGGGAAGGTCTAGTGCTAACGATCGCAGCGATACCTCCCATGTGTGGTTTGGACACTGTTTACATATGTGGGCGTGAGCTCGGAGGGACGGGTCGCTTTAAATTTTTTTTTTCTTATTTATTTTACCTTTTAATTTTTACACTGACCCTTTAAAAAAAAAAAAGTTTTGATCACTTTTATTCCTATTACAAGGAATGTAAACATCCCCTGTAATAGAAATAAGCAGGACAGGTCCTCTTTGTGAGATCTGGGGTCAAAAAGACCTCACATCCACACCTAAAAGCAAAAAATTTCTTTCTTTCGGCATTAAAAAACAAATGGGCCCTTTAAGGCCGTTGGGAGGAAGCGACGTATGACATCAATCCGGTCCCCCAAAGCCATAGAGTGGAGTGGGGGCCATCTTGACCTCCCTCAACTTCCTGCCTAGGACCCGAAAGGATCGGATCGTTTTCCGGGGAAAATGACTGGGAAGCGGAGGGTGGGGTAGGGGGGCACCTCTCCCGCCACTCATAAAAGTGATCCTGCGGCGAATCTGCCATTGGGACCACTTTTATGTGAAAGAGGACCGCCCGCCCTGTAAGAAAATACCGGGGTTATAGCGGCTATCAGCGGCTGCCATGACACCGGTATTTAACATCAAATTAGCAATGTGAGACTGCAGCGGGCGGTCCGTAAGTGGTTAAACAACCAACGTGTTTTGGGGGCCACAAGCTAACCTTTTGTCAGGGCCACTGAAGAAGAGGGAGCATGCGGTCACTAAAACGCATTGACTCTTTCACATGATGTTGACTATTAAAGTATTTTGGACTCTGTATCTTTTGGGTTGGGGCTCCTGATGTATTCCATAAGCTTTGATTCCCCATGTATCAGCGGTGTATGTCAGATCATGGGATCAGGGCCGCTAATGAGGCAGTACAACCAGTCCTGTTGTATTGGGCCCAGGCCCTATCAGCTAATCAGGGGGCCCAGGGCAGATTTATTGTTCACTTCTGCCTAAATTAATACATTTATTTTACTAGTCCACACCCTCACTCCTACTTGCTTACCAGGGCCTAAATTGAATTTCCCTGGGGCCCCATCAGGTTAACAGAGGGGCCCAGGAGGTGTGATAGATGTGGGACTTTTTTTTTTCCATTTTTGAGGTGTAGGCAGTTAGTCGGTGCTGCATTTCCACTGCACCCCGGGGGGGGGGGGGTTGGTGGGGTGTAGGCAGGGTTGGGGGGGGCCCCATCAAGAAATCAAGAGGGCTGTATGGAGCCCCATGATTTATAACAGCAGCCCTGCATAGGATACTTATTACAGAATGTGTGTTGCTGAGATTGGGCAACGTTTTTTATTTTACAAGAAATGTATTCATTTTAAGATGGATAGAGAGGTACAGAGGATGGTTCCAGCAATGATATATCACAGGTCCAATGATCAGAGCCTGTAATAAGACATTGGAAACATTGTGTACATTTTTCTGATACATTTGTGACACAGAAAGGAAACTTTGAATAAATGTGTCACTTCCCGGTATATGGCCGAATGGGCTCGGGAGACATCGAGAAGTGTCTGTCGGAGCATACAGAGGTTGATGTGACTTGTTGGTGGGTAGGAGATCTTTTGGAGGACAGAAGACAGTCGCAGGGAACCTCGCAGAGCGTCTACAGACATGGGTGTCCGCAGAACTTTTTTCAGGGGGGGGCATCATTTTAAGGTCACCCATGCTCCACCCCTTTTCAACAATGTCATGAAGGCGACGTCAGTAAACGCGCGAGCCACAACTCGCGAGTATTTATTTTTAAAGGGAAAAAGGCAGAATTTATTTTTAAAGCGTTTGTTAAACTAAAAGAAAAAAAAATATCCTGTTCCCTTAATGTCCAAACTATGGCCCTCCAGCTGTTCAGGAACTACAATTCCCATCATGCCTAGTTATGTCTGTGAATGTCAGAGATTTACAATGCCTCATGGGAATTGTAGTTCCTGAACAGCTGGAGGGCCATAGTTTGGACATACAGCACAGTGCTTGTGCTGTGTAATTTCTATCACGCAAAATACCTGGCTATGTCCTCGCCTCTGTAAACTGACCACGGTATGCAATGGCTGCTGAGCCCTGACACCGTGGTCAGTCTACGTGCCTCCGTCATTCGCAGCCCTCCTATCCTCCTCTGTCCTCTCTCCCCCTTCCCTGCCTATCCTTTCCTGTGTCAGGGCCCATCCCCCTCCCCTCCTCCTCCTGCTGCCGTAGTTTCATTTAAAGTTTCATATCCTGTCTACAGTCTGTTTAATAATCCTGTGTGCCCCTGCGTCTGTGCTTTATAAAAATAAGGCATTCTTTACCAGTTTTCAGAGCGCCAATCGACGCTCACGTGACCCGCCTCCTTTCTCCTCCTCTCAGCCTCTCCTCCTCCCTTCCTCCTCCCCTCAGCCTCTCCTCCTCCCTTCCTCCTCCCCTCCCGACTGACGTCAGTGGGGAATCCTCTGCCCCGCCCACTGCAGGCAGACGGGGAAGAGGAGAGAGCCAGCGGGTCACGTGAGCGGCGATCGGTGCTCTGAAAACTGATAAAGAACTTTAAAACACAGACACGGGTACACAGGATTATTAAACAGACCAGACCGGATGGTATAGAGTGGCTTAACAACCACTTTAAAAGGGAAGTTGATATTCCGGGGGGGGGGGGGGGCACTTGCCCCCCCTTGTGGTCGCCCATGTCTACAGACTCCTCCACCAATGACACTTTCCGCTCGGTTATCGCAGGACATTTTGCGAGTGTAGAAGCCTTGTGGCTCAGTTTCAGGTGGAGACAACTTCTGTAAATACGCGTCGGTGAAGTATGTGTCGCTGGAGTGCGGCTTTTTATTGGATTATGAGCCGCTAAGCTGCAGAACGGAGCAGATTACTGGTAATGCCTTCAAACGTCCTCTTATACACCGACGATCCAATTTAGGTGTGAAAAAGTGAGCAGATTCACACCGAGCGCAACATCCGAAATTCTCCGCTCCCCGCATATCCTGACATTATTGTATACATATAGCATAGCACTGTATATGGATCTGAGTACTAATCCGGCTTAAAAGGGTTCGCTGCTATCATTAAGGTACTACAAGTCCCAGCATGCCCTTCCTGTACATGGTTTTGCCAAAACATGGGGGTCATTGGTGCAAAAACATCCAGCGCATCGTGTTTTCTGTGAATTTTGTGTATTGGAGGATATGTTGGGTCTCTGTGGGATGTAACCGATCTTCTTTTTCTTCTTTCCAATAGTCACAGTTGTATTGAATACTTAAAAAAAAAAGTAACCGAACTCTGGTTTGTTCTGCAGCCATCCTCAGCGAGCTTCTGCAAAGAGAGAACCGCGTCTTGCACTTTTGGACCCTGAAGAAGCGGCGGTTGGACCAGTGCCAGCAGTACGTGGTGTTCGAGAGAAGCGCCAAGCAGGTAGGTGACTGGAAGCTGCGGCATGAGGCTGGCACTGACTGGGGGAGGAAGCCTTGTGCCCCCCCCATACCCATTGCTAAGATCCAACAAATGCCAAACACTATTCAGGGGGTCCTCCTTATATTATGTGATCCCTACAGTGCTCTGGGGTATACAGCAATCCCTACTGTGTATTATAACACTGCCCCAATCTGGTTCAGCACAGATATTAAAGAAGACCTGTCCCTGCCATGCTCAGGATATTTTAGGACTGGCCGAATATGTGTTGGTGGAGCGCTGGACCCCAAGGTAGGTGAATCTCAAGATAAGATAAATCCAGTGGCGGCCCGTCTATTGGGAGCTCAGGGGCGCCATTCCCCCCTATCCATGCGTCCGGCCCCCTAATCTACAGGCAGGGCGCCGGACGCATGGATTCCAATGGGGTTTTTTTTTTTTTTAAGCACCTGATTAGAGCCAGAGGCTCTAATAGGCTTCAAAAAAGGGTGGGATCGGGGTGCAGAGCACTGCGCCCAGAGCCCACCCAGTTGTGACAATAACTAATAAATACCATGGGCCGGGGGGGAGGGGTTTATGGTGTGATCCGTCTACAAAGCCCTCCCCCTGGCCCATGGTGCACCAGCCGCCACTGGATAAATCTATCCTGGAGTCATCTAGAGTGCATTTAATTAAGAGTGCCAAAACTTGGATGCGTCCAGAAAATTTCATGACAAAAAGTCAAGGAGCCAACAAGTTTTGGAGGGGAGGGGGGGGGGGAACTCACCCTTCATCATGGCTTATATACTGACATTAAAATCAAATCATAGAGATAGTGGACAGTAGTTGCAAATTCAATGGCTACTAAGATAGTGATTCATGTCTCAAGACTGATCTCCCCCCCCCTCCCCCAATCAGTCACATAAGCTGGTGTTCTGCCAAAACCTCAAACTTGCTGAGAACTCCAACCACGTCACTTCTGGTGACTCTACAGCAGTAATGATTGGAGGTTTCAACGAGTTGCTGTTTTCACAGAACACCGTTGTTCTATCAGAATAGCGCTACCAATCAGGTTCTGCTACCGGAAGTTGCGTACAGACTAGAACAACTTACTGCGCATGCACCATGCGTTCCAACATAACTGCTATGTGTTCCAATAGGTTTCCTAATGTGACAGAACACGAAGCAGCTTCGGACATCTTCTTGCACCCACACAAGTCTTGAATTTTACATTTATTTTATCAGTAGACTCACCTTATGTACCGAATCACAGTATTACATTTGTATTATTAATGTATTCTACCAAATATAGTGAGAAACCTGCTGGTAGAAGGTGGGGGGCATCTTGGTACACTCCGCACTGCTCAGCGACAAACTGATTATATAGTGAAATAGACGATTATCACTCGGTTGCAGTGAAATAGTCTATTTCAGTATATAAGGTGAGTTTACTGCTAAAATAAATGTAAAATTAAGACTTGCGTGGATGTGTGAAGCAGTGGCGGCTGGGCTTATATGGGGCGCCGGTGCGCCACCCCCCTATCTATGCGTCCGGCCCCCCTAAACTACATGTGGGGCGCCAGACGCATGGAGTTCAATGGGGCTTTTTTTTTTTTTTTTAGCCATGTGATTAGAGCCAGAGGCTCTCACAGGCTCAAAAAAGGGTGGGCTCGGGGCGTAGAGCAGAGCGCCCCGAGCCCTCCCAGTTGTGTGACAATAGCGAATGAAAATTCACTATTGTCACATGGTTCCTCCTCCTGGCCAATCAGGAAGCGGGTTTTGAGACCCATTTCCCGATTGGCCGAAAGGAGAAGCCATGCCATTGGGCATGGAGGAGAAAGGAGGAGACGCAGAAGACAGGGAAAAAGCCGAAGCTGCCGCCTACTGCTGCATCCAGGCAGGGTGATTGAGCGGGGGGGGGGGGGGGGTGTCTGTCTGTCCTCTTCTGTCTCCCCTGTCTCCCTGTGGTCCAGAGGGGAATGGTGTGCGGCCTGTCTGTCGACCCCACCCCCCCCCCCGGCTCATGGAGCACAAGCCGCCACTGGTAAGAAGATGTGCGCCGCTGCTTCATGTTCTGTCACATTAGGAAAGCAATCAGAACGCATAGAGGCCATGTTGGAACGCATGGCGCATGCATAGTAAGTTGTTCTAGTCCATACCTCCCTTCCGGTAGCAGAATCTGATAGGTTCCGGTATTCTGCCGAAAAACTCCAACCACGTCACTTACAAGATTGACAAGTTGCTGTTTTTAAAGAACACCGGCAGCCTGTACATTCTGGTAATCGCTTAAATCACTGCATATTGTTAGTAACGGCCGCTGCTAACCAACAACATGGCTGCCTCCAAGGCGGCAACAACTTTTTTCCTCCTTACCCAGTGTTCTGTGAAAAGAAGCAACTGCTTTTGTACTGGAATTAACTGGCTGCCAGTGATCTGTGAAAACAGCCATTTGTCAAAATCTCCAATTATTCCTGCTGTAGAGTCACCGGAAGTGACGTGGTTGGAGTTCTCAGCGAGTTGGATTTTCGGCAGAACACCGGCCATAGACTGTTCAAATCTCCGCCGGTTCAGCTGGTACAGGCTGACATGTATGGGCAGGCTGATTGTACCCAAGTTGATCCAATGATCGACTTTGGTACACCCAGCTTGTCGGATTTTTAGGATGCGATTATTGCCAGCGGCTCCAGCTACTAGCAGTAATCACTGTGTTGTCCCGGCAGGAACAGCTCACTGCGCTCAACCCGTGGATGCAGGAAATAAAATTGTGTCATCTATGGCCGGCTTTAGTATTCATTTCATTTGCAACTATTGTCCTCTATCTCTTTCATTTGAATTTGATGGTAGTATTTGAGTCCTGATGAAGGGTGAGTTTAGCCCCCGAAGCATGTAAGCTGTTTGACTTTTTGTCATGAAATATGCATTTCTACTGGACTCATTCATGTTTTCCTGGTGCTCTCATTCTTTTAATGCTATTACAGGCTGAGACCGATCCCTTCCCTGCTGTTAACTTTATTAGTCTGATCCCTAGAGCCCTGAAATAACCAACGTCTTCAGTACTGCGGACTGATCTCTAATCCTTCACTAAATCTCCCTCTTCTTACACCGGCTCTTATAGTGCTACTTGGAACCTGCAGCTCCCTACACTGCTGTAAATTAGGACTGACTGCTTCAGTATTCAGTACTCCTCCCAGCTGGTTGAGTAAAGCTCTCTGTTCTATGAGAAGACTGATCTCTGTATTATAGAACAGCACAATGTCTACAGCACTCTCTGTATAATGCACACAATATGTATGTGTCCCATGCCTGATCTCTGTAATATAGGACAGTGCAATGTCCACAGTGACCTGTATAATAGCCCCACCCCTTTTCACTTTCTCCCCCCCCCCTCCACTTTCCTCCCTCCCTCCCCTGTACTTTCCTCCCTCCCCTGTACTTTCCTCCCCCCCACTTCCCCCCCACTTCCCCCCCACTCCCCCCCCACACTTCCCCCCCCCACACTTTCCCCCCCCCCCACACTTTCCCCCCCCCCACACTTTCCCCCCCCCCCCCACACACTTTCCTCCCCCCCACACTTTCCTCCCCCCCCCCACACTTTCCTCCCCCCCACACTTTCCTCCCCCCCCACACTTTTCTCCCCCCCCACACTTTCCTCCCCCCCCCACACTTTCCTCCTCCCCCCCCACACTTTCCTCCTCCCCCCCCCACACTTTCCTCCTCCCCCCCACACTTTCCTCCTCCCCCACCCCCCCACCCCCCCCCCCACTTTTCTCCCTCCCCCCACACACTTTTCTCCCTCCCCCCACTTCCCCCCCCACTTTCCTCCCTCCTCCCCCCCACTTTCCTCCCTCCTCCAATGACCATTATTATAGCTTTGCCTCCCTCCCCATCCATCGCCATTAATATAGAGTTGCCCGCTTTGTAACTTAAACAGCTTCCACTCTTCTGGGAAAGCTTTCCACAAGATTTTGCTGGGTGTCTGTGGGAATCATTGTGAGGTTGGGTGCTGATGTTGGAGGAGAGGACCTGGCTCACCATTGGCATTCCAATTCATCCCAAAGGTGTTCAGTAGGGATGAGGTCAGGGCTCAGTGCAGGACACTGGAGTTCCTCCACACCAAACTGGTCACACCTTGTATTTATGGATCTGGGCATCTCATCCTAAAATGGTTTTCAATGGGCATTAAAATGGTAGTGTTGTCTCCCCCCCCCCCCCCCCACAGGCCATTAACGGGGAGTTGCCCCCCTTTGTGACTATAACATCCTCAACCTATGTGGGAAGACTTTCCACAGGATTTTGGAGGATGTCTATGGAAATCTGTGCCTATTTGTGAGGTCGGCTACTGATGTTGAATGAGAAGACCTGGCTCACATGTTGGGCCCCACGTTGGGCACCAAAAAAGACTTGGCTCCCCATTGGTGTTCCAATTCATCCCAAAGGGGTTTAGTAGGGTTGAAGTCAGTCACTCTGGGTCCTTCACACCAAACTGGTCTTCCATGTCTTTATGGAGCTGTTCAGTAGGGATGAGGTCAGGGCGCTCTGTGAAGACCACTTAAGTTCCTCCTCACCAAACTGGTCAATCAACGTCTTTATGGAAATGTTGGTTGAGAATACCTGGCTCATTCTTTTTCATCCCGAAAACATTTAGCAGGGATGAGGTAAGGCCTCTGTGCAGGACACTTGAGTTCCCCCCACACTGGTCAAACCATGTCTTTATGGATCTGGAAATGTAATCTCAAGAAACAAGTTTTTTAATGACCATTAATATGGAATTGTCCTCCTCCCGCCCATGGTCTTTAATATGGAGTTGCTCCCTTTGTGGCTATAATATCTTCCACCTTTCTGGAAAGGCTTTTCACAAGATTTGATAGGATGTCTGTAGGAATTTGTGGCCATGTGTGAGGTCAGCTACTGATGTTTGATGAAAAGACCTGGCTCACATGTTGGGCATCAAAAAAAGACCCGGCTCGCCATTGGCATTCTAATTAATCCGAAAGGCGTTCCGTTGGGTTAACGTCATTCACTCTGGTTCCTCCACACCAAACTGGTCAAACCATATTTTTATGGAGTTCTTCAAAAGGGTTGAGGTCAGGGCTCTGTGAAGACCACTTAAGCTCCTCCACACCAAAATGGTCAATCCACGTCTTTATAGAGATGTTGGTTGAGAAGACCTGGCTCATTCCATTTCATCCCAAAGGTGTTCAGTAGGGATAAGGTCAGGGCTCTGTGCAGCACACTCAAGATCCTCCACACAAAACTTGTCACACCATGTCTTTTTGGAGCTGGCTTTGTACACCGGGAGGGCACAGCCATGCTGGAACAGAAAAGGGTCTTCACCAAACTGTTGCCACAAGGTTGGTAGAGCACAATTGCCTACAATGACTTTTTACAAGATTTTAGAGGATGTCTGTAGGAATTTGTGGCCATGTGTGAGGTCCGCTACTGATGTTTGATGAAAAGACCTGGCTCACATGTTGGGCATCAAAAAAAGACCTGGCTCGCCATTGGCATTCCAATTAATCCCAAAGGTGTGCTGTTGGGTTTAGGTCAGGGACTCTGGTTCCTCCACACCAAACTGGTCAAACCAAATCTTTATGGAGTTCTTCAAAAGGGTTGAGGTCAGGGATCTGTGAAGACCACTTAAGCTCCTCCACACCAAAGTGGTCAATCCACGTCTTTATAGAGATGATGGTTGAGAAGACCTGGCTCATTCCATTTCATCCCAGAGGTGTTCAGTAGGGATAAGGTCAGGGCTCTGTACAGGACACTGGAGTTCCCCCACACAAAACTTGTCACACCATGTCTTTTTGGAGCTGGCTTTGTACACCGGGAGGGCACAGCCATGCTGGAACAGAAAGGGGTCTTCACCAAACTGTTGCCACAAGGTTGGTAGAGCACAATTGCCTACAATGACTTTTTACAAGATTTTAGAGAATGTCTGTAGGAATTTGTGGCCATGTGTGAGGTCAGCTACTGATGTTGGATGACAATACCTGGCTCACATGTTGGGCATCAAAACAAGACCGGGCTCGCCATTGGCATTCCATTTCATCCCAAAGCTCAGGGCTCTGTGAAGACCACTTAAGCTCCTCCAAACAAAAATGGTCAATCCACGTCTTTATAGAGATGTTGGTTGAGATGACCTGGCTCATTCCATTTCATCCCAAAGCTCAGGGCTCTGTGCAGGACACTCAAGCTCCTCCACACAAAACTTGTCACACCATGTCCTTTTAGAGCTGGCTTTGTACATCGGGAGGGCACACCCATTCTGGAACAGAAAGGGGTCTTCACCAAACGGTTACTGCAAGGTTGGTAGAGCACAGTTGCCTACAATGTCTTTGTATGATGGAGTATCGCCAGGACCCTTCACTGGGGACACCTGAACTCCATCATTGGGAGGGGGAGGCAAATCATTTTAGCTGTATAGGTCGCCCAGACTTAAAGGAGAGAACTCATCCACCCAGCAGTGTCTGTTTTAGGCCAGATCCCTATTGGTCCAGACCCCAGCAATACTCGGTTTTGACAATATAATATGAAGGTTTCTGCTTCTTACCACATGCGGTGGGTTTTCTTCGGGCGGCTATTCCAGCGCAGTCCCACCATATGGACAAGGCAAAATGGCGTGTCCCCTACGTGCCTGGCTCACATTACTGTGTTGTGGTGGTGCGCTAAAAAAAAAAAGTACTGCATGCAGTGCAGCGGCTGGTGTGGAGCGACTCCTAATGTTAAGTTTGTCACCAAAATTTTGTGTTTTTTTTTCTGGAAAATAAATGGCCCCATTAATTTGTCTTGAATCCCTGAAGCTTTCAGTAGCACAGATGTGATAACACGGAACAAAGGGTCAGTCTGGCTTAGTTCTAGATATCTCCACCTGTGTGTTCTTCTTATCGCTCTCTGTCTATTCCTGGATTGTAGCCATGATCCCTACTGATCCTAAGCAGTGCTCTGTGTCATGGCTCATATAGCACTTTACATTATAGGCCTGGGGCCTTAGATGAACATTATGTTGATCCCAGCTAATCGGCTGCCGTTGTCCGATGCTCTGATCAAGTAAAAACGCTCCAGTGTGTTGCCGCCATCCGCTGTACATAGCCGGTATTACGTGTGTGTCTTGTGCTATATCCTGTATACCAGGGTTTCTCAACCTTTTTTCAGTTGCGACACCCTTTAACCACTTAAGCCCCGGAAGATTTTACCCCTTTCCTGACCAGGCCCTATTTTGCGATTAGGCACTGCGTGAGTTTAACGGACAATTGCGCGGTCGTGCGACGCTGTACCCAAATGAAATTGACGTCCTTTTTTTCCCACAAACAGAGCTTTCTTTTGGTGGTATTTGATCACCGATGCGATTTTTTTGATCATGCGCTATAAACAAAAAAAGAGCGACAATTTTGCAAAAATAACAATATTTTTCACATTTCTTTATATGAAATTCCCCCCCCAAAAAAATGTAAAAATCTAAATTTTTTAACATTTTTGGCCAATTTGTTTTCTGCTACATATGTTTGGTAAAAAAAAATCACAATAAGCGTATTTTGATTGGTTTGCGCAAAAGTTATTGCGTTTACTAACTAAGGGAAAGATTTTTGTCATTTTAATTGTTTTTTTTTAACGAGTAATGGCGGCGATCTGCGTTTTTTTCTTTTTTTTGCGGGACTGCGACATTGCGGCGGACAGATCGGACCCTTGACTGACATTTTTGACACTTTTGGGGTTACCAGTGACATTACTACAGTAATCAGTGCTATACATATGCACTGTTACTGTAAAAATGACACTGGCATGCTTCTAACTGTAAAGGGATGTGGCTGTTTGTGTAACTACAGAGATATACGATCCTACATAGCAGGACCGTATGATCTCTGCACTTACACAGGGGAGAATGACAGGCGGCTTTGTTTACATTAGCCGCCGGCCTTTCTCCCTCTGTACCGGACGATCGTGAGTGACCGGTGGACATCGGGTCCGCCGGTCACACACACGGACATGTTTGGGAGCGAGCGGGGGCGGGAGCGCGCCTCCGGTGGCGCGCGCTCGCCCCCTATTGGCTCGCAGGCAAGTCACGTACCCATACGTCACTTTGCCTGCACGGGGCTGACCGCCGCAGTATACTGTATGTACTTGCAGCGGTCGGCAAGCAGTTAAAATTCTGCACAATCTCGAGGCACCCCATTCTAAAATGTAAATAAAAAAAAAAACGAAACTAATAGTTTTACATATAGCAGCAACATCCATACACATGGGCCATCCAATGTTAGAAGGGATTTATTCCTCGAATATTGGAAACTGGTACTGACTAGTATGCTAGTGTTTCTTTTCTCCCCTAGTTTCTCTTCTTCTTCTTGCTAATGTGACCCCAGTGCTGATGGGGAGGGGAAGAGGAGGAGTAAACAAGGATTCTATGCAAGCACCTGTCATTCTCCTTATCAACCAGTGATGTCATTGGTTGTCGGGATGCCAGTGGCTTGACCCGCATGGTGCCCAGGATTGTAATGCTGCAATGTAAAAACCTTTTTCAATTTGTTGCAATTTTTAGGCATTTGGCCAAGGCACCCCTGAAGAACCCAGGAGGCACACCATAGTGCCACGGCACCCTGGTTGAAAAGGGCTGCTGTATACAATGTTTCTTTAGCATAGCAGAGTATACGTTGTGGTTACATTGTGTTTTGTGCTGCATCACATCCCATTAGTGGTCACACAAAGCAGATGAGATTTCAGGAAGCTGACCGGCGGCTGGACTTGTATGATTGCGGTTTTATCTTCCTCTCATCTCTTTTCTTACGTCAGCAGGCTGTGAAACAAGCGGCTCATTATGGGCTGATCGATCCCTCTTGTTACACGAGCGCTCCTGTCCCGCAGATCCGGGTGCAGCTGTGCCGTGTTTGTCACATGATAGGGGTGACGGGCACACGATGTAAAACCCCCCACCAAATTCTTACTTTTTTTTTTTTTTTAAAGCAGAGCTCCAACCATGTAGCTAAATATTCCATTATAATGCACATATGTTGCAAATTATTTGTAATTTTTTTTTTTTTACCCCTCTGGGAGTTTATACTTAACCACACCGTGTACAGAGGGTGACAACACTATTTAGAGCCTGCAGCAAAGCTGCTTCTCCTTCTCCACCTGGAATGGTTTGTATGTTGCTTTGTTGTAACGGGAGTCATGTATGGGAACTTGAATGTGCCATGGTAGGAAGATCTCCTACTAGGTACATACTTGGCTCAGTTGCCCTCCCAAGTGGTTTTAGTGGCTTTCTCCTCCTAGTGATGCTGGTGGCTCAGCCCCCCTCCAGCCATAGTGTGTGCCCTTCCCATCTAGCAAAAACTGTCTTCAGGTTTAGGAATCCTGTGTGTTTAGTCCTTTTTTACAGATAGTGTGGTTTGGTTTGGGGGGTTGGGGGGGGGGGGGTGTTGGTTCTTCTCTAGTGACATTATAATTCAGTTCTTCTCTACTTATCCTAATAGTTCGTTCTCCCTATGACAATATTCTGGTTCATTTCCTCTCAAGAAAATTGTGGTTCAGTTTTCATCCTGCCGTATTTGAGATTCCACCTATGCAGATGTTGTGGTTTGGTCCCCTAACAAGCAATGTCAGTATTTAAGTCCCTGCTTGGCAATAATGTGGCCCATTTCTCTACTAGCAGTATTGGGATTTAGTTCACCTCCATCAATATTTATAGTTTAGTCCTATTCTAGTGAGATTGTAGTTCCCTTCTCTTCCAGCAGTATTGATCAGTCCCCAAGTAGTAATATTATGGTTCTTCATCAGTACTGGTGGTTCAGTTCTTCTCTGGAGACATTGTAAGTCCGTTCCCCTTCATCAATATTGAGTGGTTTAGTTCTCTAGTAATTTATAGTTGTGTGCTCCTCCATCAATATTGGTGGTTTGGTCCCCCTCTATGCATGTAATAATTCTGTTCAAACTTAATGGTTTAGTCCTCCTCTAGTGATATTGTAGTTCTGTTCTCATTTATTAATATTGGTGGTTTATTGCTAATCTAGACATATCGTAATTTATTTCTTCTCCATTAATATTGTTGGTTCAGTCCTCCTCTAATAATATTGTAGTTCTGTTCTCTTCCATCCATATTGGTGGTTCGAGTCCTTGTCTAGTGATCTTGTTCTTCTTCTTCATTAGTATTGGTTGTTCACTCCTCAAGAGATATTGTCGTTCTGTTCGCCTCCATCCATATTGGTGGTTTAGTCCTCCTCCAGTGATACTGTAGTTCTGTTCTCCATCCATATTGGGGGTTTAGTCCTCCTCCAGTAATACTGTAGTTCTGTTCTCCATCCATATTGGTGGTTTAGTCCTCCTCCAGTGATACTGTAGTTCTGTTCTCCTCCATCAATATTGGTTGTTCATTCCACCTGTAGACCTATTGTTATTATGTTCTTCTCCATTGGTGGTTCAGCTCTCCTCTAGACATATTGTAGTTTGGTTCTCCTCCATCCATATTGGTGGTTCAGTCATTGTCTAGTGATATTGTTCTTCATTAGTATTGGTATTCTTTTCTTCTGTTAATATTGTTGATTCAGTTCTCTGCCTCTAGACATTTGGTAGTTCTGTTCCTCATTGATATTGGCGGTTCAGTCCTCTTCTAGTGGTGATGTTCCTCTTCTTTATTAGTATTGGTGGTTCAGTCCACCTCTAGAGATATTTTAGTTCTGTTCTTCTCCATCCATATTGGTGGTTTAGTCCTCCTCCAGTGATACTCTAGTTCTGTTCTCCTCCATCAATATTGGTTCTTAATTACACCTGTAGACATTTTTGTTATGTTGTTCTCCATTGGTGGTGCAGCTCTCCTATAGATATATTGTAGTTGGGTTCTCCTCCATCCATATTGATGGTTCAGTCATTGTCTAGTGATGTTGTTCTTCATTAGTATTAGTATTGGTATTCTTTTCTTTTCTGTTAATATTGTTTATTCAGTTCTCTGCCTCTAGACATTTTGTAGTTCTCTTCTCCATTGATATTGGCGGTTCAGTCCTCTTCTAGTGATGTTGTTGTTTTACTTCATTAGTATTGGTGGTTTAGTCCTCCTCTATACATATTGTAGTTCTGTTCTTACCTCTTAATATTGGTGGTTAAGTCCTCCTCTAGTGATATTGTAGTTAGGTTCTCCTCCATCAATATTGGTGGTTCAGTCCTAGTCTAGCGATATTGTTCCTCTTCTTCATTAGTATTGGTGGTTCAGTCCACCTCAAGAGATATTGCAGTTCTGTTCTTCTCCATCCATATTGGTGGTTTAGTCGTCCTCTAGACATATTGTAATTCTTTTCTTCTCTATTAATATTGTTGGTTCAGTTCTCTTCCTCTAGGCATAATGTAGTTATGTTCATCTCCATTGACATTGGTGGTTCAGTCCACCTCAAGAGATATTGTAGTTCTGTTCTCCTCCTTTGATATTGCTGGTTTGGTCCTCCACTATACATATAATAGATCTGTTCTCCTCTATCAGACTTGAAGGTTTAATTCAACAGTGATATTGTAGTTTTCTTCCCATCCATTAATATTGGTGGTTCACTGTTCCTTTAGACATTGTTTTCTTCTCCATAAATATTATTGGTTTAGTCCTCCTTTAGTAAAATTTTAGTTCAGTTCTCTTCAGTCCATATTGGTGGTTCAGTTGTCCTCTAGTGAAATTGTTCTTCTTTATTAGTATTGGTCGTTCAGTCCTTCTCTAGTGAACTTGAAGACCTCTTCTCCTCCTCCATCAATATTGGTGTTTAGTCCTCCACTAGACATATTCAAATTCTGTTCATCCCCATTTATCTCGTGGTTTGGTCCTCCTCTAGCGATATTATTGTTCTGATCTCCTCCATCAATTTTTGTGGCTTAGTCTTCCTCTAGTGATATTGTAGTTCTGTTCTTTTCCATCCATTTTGGTGGTTCATTGTTGTTCTAGTGAAATTGTAGTTCTCTTTTTCGTCAATATTGGTGTTCAGTCCTCCCTTAGACATATTCTTATTCTGTTCATCTTCATTTATCTTGGTGGTTTGGTCCCCTTAATATTGGTGGTTCACTGTTCCTTTAGACAATTTAGGACAATATTGGTCTTCAGTCCTCCTCTAGACATATTCTTATTCTTTTCATCTCCATTTATCTTGGTGGTTTGGTCCTCTTCTAGCGATATTGTTGTTCTGATGTTCACCATCAATATTGGTGGCTCAATCCTCCTCTAGTGATATTGTAGTTTTGTTCTCACCTATTAATATTGGCGGTTAGGTGGTCCTCTTGACATATCGTGTTTATGTTCTTCTTAATTGACGTTGGTGGTTCAGTCCTCCTCTAGGGATATTTAGTTCTGTTCTCTTCCATATTGGTGGTTCATTGTTCCTCTAGGCATGGTTTTCTTTTCCTTTTAATATAGTTGGTTCAATCCTCCTCTGGACATATTTTAGTTGTGTTTCCCATTTATATTGGTGGTTTGATCCTCCTCTAGTGAGATTGTAGTTCTGTTCTTCGCCAGTTTATTGATTTTGTTTCTCTTCTTGTGTTAGTAGTTTGATCCTCTTCTAGAGGCAATAACAAATTCCAATACCACACTGACTATATTCTTGGTTTCCCCTGCAGGCTCTGGACTGGATTCAGGAGACAGGGGAGCACTTCCTCTCTACGCACATATCTACTGGGGAAAGTCTGGACCAAACGCAGAGTCTACTGAAGGAATATGAGGACTTCCGTATTCCTGCCAAGGTAAGCGGCCTTCCAAGAACGCAGCATGTTAATAAAGGAAGGAGAATTTCTGCCTAGGATTTTTAATTATCTGCCCCAGTCTCTCGTATATTTAATTAAGGCCACAAGTCCGGACTTCATGCCAAACACTAATTGGGTCACATTCCTCCCTATGACTTGAATTTTTCCATATGGTTCCCAAAACATTGACCCTTTACTCTATCGTGTTGTGTTTAATAGTTGTTTCCTGCTGTTGTCAATGTTGTCACTTGTACCTGTCAGCGGGCCACACAGGTCCTTCATTCTGACCCCTCCGTTCCTCTGTGAATTTCCCTAAAGTCTCCTGTAATAATTTCTGCCAATGTCAGACACAGAGTACGTCCCGGAGTCATGGGCAGCTGACAGTACAGACTTGTTTGTTATTTCCCTTCTCTCTGAAGAGTTGCAGAGAATATTGCCGAGGTCAATATGACCTCTTCTCTCAACTGGGGCTCTCTGGCCTCTCAGACGCGGGGGTGAGTGATTATGGCGGTGCGCCAGGGAGCGTCAGGCATCAAACTACCATCAATTCAACAACAAAAGAAAATCTTACATGCTTCCCATGTTAAGCCAAAAATCAAAAAATGGTCTTTAGAATTCTTTGCGCATAGTGCTTCACTTCCGAGGCTGCTATGACCTGCATTGTGTATATCAAGGGAAATTAATTCAAATTCTTTCAGGTCCAATCAGTGAAAATTTCTTCTGGCAGAGGTCCGAGGCTCATGTTTGCGCTATAGCACATCTTGTCCCCCTTTTCATTACAGCCCCCCCCCCCCAATACATCAGTGTCTTCAGCCTACCCTTCACATCATAGCCCCCACTTTACATCGCACCCTCCCGTTCAAGCACAGCCCCCCCTTTCAAATCAGTGTCCTGAGCCCCCCTCCCCCATTCACATCATAGCCCCCCTGTTTACATTAGTGTTTTCAGTCCCCCCTTCACATCACAACCACCTTTACAACACAGCCCCCCCTTTTAAATCAGTGTACTTAGCCCCCCCGCCATCACATTATAGCCTCCTCTTCACATTAATGTCTTCAGCTTCCCCTGTACATTATAGCCCCTCCCCTTTACAACACAGCCCCCTCCCACCCCTTTTAAATCAGTGTACTTAGCCCCCCCATTACATTATAGCCTCCTCTTCACATTGTCTTCAGTGTCCCCTGTACATTATAGCCCCTCCCCTTTACATCACAGTGCCCTCTTTACATTAGGGTTTTCAGTCCCCCTTCACATCACAACCACCTTTACAACACAGCCCCCCCTTTTAAATCAGTGTACTTAGCCCCCCCCCCCCCCATTACATTATAGCCTCCTCTTCACATTAATGTCTTCAGCTTCCCCTGTACATTATAGCCCCTCCCCTTTACATCACAGTGCCCTCTTTACATTAGTGTTTTCAGTCCCCCTTCACATCACAACCACCTTTACAACACAGCCCCCCCCCCCTTTAAATCAGTGTACTTAGCCCCCCCATCACATTATAGCCTCCTCTTCACATTAATGTCTGCAGCGTCCCCTGTACATTATAGCCCCTCCCCTTTACATCACAGTCCCCTCTTTACATTGGCATTTTCAGTCCCCCTTCACATCACAACCCCCTTAGCATTACAGTCACGCCCCCCCCCCCCAATCCCACACACACACACACACACTTTTAAATCGGGTGAAATAAAAGTGCTGTTCTGAGTGGAACCTGTCCTGTTAAACCGCTGTATGGTCTTGGCCACCGTGCTGCAGCTCGTTTTCAGGGTCTTGGCAATCTTCTTATAGCCTCGGCCATCTTTATGTAGAGCAACAATTATTTTTTTCAGATCCTCAGAGAGTTCTTTGCCATGAGGTGCCATGTTGAACTTCCAGTGACCAGTATGAGAGTGA
Source organism: Pelophylax lessonae (assembly GCF_965119305.1). NCBI lineage: Eukaryota > Metazoa > Chordata > Amphibia > Anura > Ranidae > Pelophylax > Pelophylax lessonae. Next base: position 327,169,909 of record NC_138773.1, read on the forward strand.
GAGCGATAACACCAAATTTACCACACCTGCTCCCCATTCACACCGGAGACCTTGTAACACTAACGAGTCACATGACACCGGGGAGGGAAAATGGCTAATTTGGCCCAATTTGGATATTTTCACTTAGGGGTGTACTCACTTTTGTTGTCAGCGGTTTAGACATTAATGGCTGTGTGTTGAGTTATTTTGAGGGGACAGCAAATTTACACTGTTATACAAGCTGTACACTCACTACTTTACATTGTAGCAAAGTGTCATTTCTTCAGTGTTGTCACATGAAAAGATAGAATAAAATGTTTACAAAAATGTGAGGGGTGTACTTACTTTTGTGAGATACTGTGTATATATTTATATATTACATATAAATTACGGTCCTCTAGAATAGCAGCTACAGCATCGGCCAGGATAACGATTTTTGTTTTTCTCCCCTCTGACAGCAAACCAAGGAGAAGGTGCGCCTCCTGATCCAGCTGGCGGACAGCTTTGTGGAGAAGGGGCACGTCCATGCCACCGAGCTGAAGAAATGGGTCACCACTGTGAACAAGCATTACCGCGACTTCTCCCTGCGGATGGGGAAGTACCAGTGCTCCCTGCAGAGGGCGCTGGGCATCAGCACTGAGGTACGGGACGCAGAGCCACCCTGCGTAGAGATCTTCCGCTGCACAGTCCTTCTATACTGAGCCGTGTGACCTCTGCGCGCCCCGGGATGGGGACTCAACATTAACGGCTTAGTGCGCTCCGGATTAGGCCAGGTTGGAAATTGAATGCACTTTCGCAGCACATTTAACATATATAATCCGGTTATCACCGAAGTGACATTCAGTGTAAATGCAGACATGGCGCTCGTCCTTAATGCGCCGAATGCGGCTCTAAAGCCCCCGACATGAAAGACGTTCAGAGAGGAGCCGGAAAAAATGATATTGAGAGAGAAATATTCCTTTACATACAAAAAAAAATATATATATACTGTATACTGTATTTTCAACCAATTAAAGCGGAGTTCCGGGCACAAAAACGATTTTTTTTTTTTGTGCCCCTCCGCTAGGTAGAGCTCACCTGAAAAGGAATTGGATAGTTATTTTTATTTTTTTTGTTTACTCACCTTTTTATTGAAGATCGTAAATACTCACCTGTGACTGCTTCCTCCCTCGGAGCCGCGGCTCACCCCGTCACTTCCTGCCTCGCGATGATTCCTGGGAGCTGAACGTCATCGCTCCCAGGAATCAATGCGACGGCACCGGCCCCGCTCGTCATTTCCGGGCGACGCCGCATTCCCCTGCTAAACAGCTTCTGGGCATGCCCAGAAGCTGTTTAGGAATGCGGCGCCGCACCGGAAGTGACGAGAGGGGCCGGTGCAGTGCATTCTGGGACACAAAGACGCGGAAGAAGACAGAGAAGAGGACCGCGCCGGCTTCAGCTGCCCACAACAGAGATGGAAACGCTGTGGAAGAAATTTTATAAGTAAGTATTTCTTCTAAAAGGTAAGTGCGAACCGGGACAGATCAGAGGCTAGCCATTGTGGAATGTGCTAGCCCTGACTGTCCCGGGGGTATGTTCAGCAAAAAATCATTTCTGTGCCCGGAACTCCGCTTTAAGTCGAAACATTTGTAACTTTACAAAATACAATAATATGGATACAATAAAACAGGAAATGATTGGAGAAAATAGATACAGTAATGAAATGTAATCCATATAAAGACAGAGCGGCCATCCAATACATCTTCACCCGGTCTTCCTTCCCGGTTTGACAGACTCCGGCTGTGTGAGTGGCCGAAGCCTTGATGACGTCACTCCCCCCCCGCATGCACACGGGAGTCGCCGCTCACTCCTTAGTCCTGAAGGAACGATACGAGTAAGCCATTCCTTCAGAGCAAATGTGCCGGTGACGTCACCAAAATTAAATATCTCCTAAACTGAATATTTAGGAGATATGTGCTATATCTATAGGTAAGCCTTATAATAGGGTTACCTATAGGTAAGGATGAGCGAACAGTTCGGCCCAAACATTTGCCTGTTCGGGCGTTCGCCAAGCACCCGAATTTGTAGAGTGTTCGCCTCGACAAACATCCTGCAATACACTGAGCGCTGCACCGTGCATTCTGCACCCTGTTTGGGCAACACTCTTATGTGGTTTTGGTGAATGGGTAAGGGTACCTATTCACATAGGGGGGGGGGGCCTCTGGGGCCCTCTTCCAGATTCCGGTAAGCCCACTGCCCGCAGAGCCTGACAACCACAGCCCAGGGTTGTCAGGGCGACGCCCTTGTCCCCATCAACATGGAGACAAGGTGCTTTGGGCAGGAAAGGGGGGAGTGCAGCAGAGTCCTTCCTGCCCCAAAGCACCCCCCCCCCCCATGATGAGGGCATGTTGCCTGGTATGGTTCTGATCTGTTTGGGTGCATTCCCAAATAAGGGTCTAGTATGGATTCTGGGGGGGACCCCAAGTTTTTTTTTTTTTTTTCATATTGGCATGGGGTTCCCCTTAAAATCCTTATAGATCCTAAGGGCCTGATATGGACTGGGGGGAGACTACCCTACACTGGTAGTTGTAACCGCGAGTCATCTTAAATGGGATTTGACTTGTTTTTTTTTTTCTTTAGAAATGTCATTTTTGCTGTAGCATGTTCTATACATTGTACATATGTGCCTCTTTACAGGCGCATTAAGGGGACCTCCCAGGCACTATATTTAAAGGAATGTTTCTTTTTTTTCTTTTTTTGTTGCACATGAAACATAATTGAAATCACTGCCCCTTAAAAAAAACTTTTTTTTTTTTTTTTTTTTTATACATGTCCCCCAGGGCAGTACCTGGACCCCCATACTGCTTTTATGGCCAATTACTTGCATATAAGCCTTCAAAATGGGAACTTTTGATTTTTCATGTTTGGCTCCTATAGATTTCAATGGGGTTCACCGTTGGGGTTAGAACATTTCCCCTGTTCAGGAGTTCTGCTGCAAACTGAATGGGGAGGGGGTGGGGGTGTTCGGCCCATCCCATCCTTACCTATAGGTAAAAGTCACGCATGGGAGTAAGTTTTACCCACTTCTCCTGCATCTTCATTGACTGGCCCCATACATGTTTGTTAGTATAAGTATATAAATAAAGAAAAATACTGTATTATAAAAACGGCTTCCGCCGCGGTCTGTACGGTTCTTTAAAATATAATTTTTGCTGCAGCATGTTCTATACATGGTACAGATGCACCACTTTACTGGTACATTAAGAGGACCTCCCAGGCACTATATTTAAAGGAAGGTTTTTTTTTTTTTTTTTTTTTGCACTTTAAGCATAATTTAAATCCCTGCTCCTGAAAAAACAATCTTTTTTTTCTGCTACATGTCCCCCAGGGCAGTACCCCAGATCCCCATACCCCTTTTATGGCCAATTACTTGCATATAAGCCTTTAAAGTGGGCACTTTTGATTTTTCATGATCGGCTCCCATAGAGTTCAAGGGGGGTTCACCGTTCGGGTTAGAACATTTCCCCTGTTCGGGAGTTCTGCTGCGAACCAAACAAGGGGGTGTTCGGCCCATCCCTACCTATAGGTAAAAGTCATGCATGGAAGTAAGGTTTAACCACTTCTCCATCTTCATTGACTGGCCCCATACATGTTTGTTAGTATAATAAGTATATAAATAAAGAAAAATACTTTTTAATATAATAGGCTTCCGCCGCGGTCTGTACGGTTCTTTAGAAATATAATTTTTGCTGTAGCATGTTCTATACATGGTACAGATGTGCCTCTTTACTGGTACATTAAAACAACCTCCCAGGCACCATATTTAAAGGAATTTTTCTGTCTCTTTTTTTGCACTTTAAGCATAATTTAAATCACTGATCCTAAAAAAAAAAAAAATTATTTTTTATTTTTGATACCTGTCCCCCCAAACGGGGGGGGGGGGGGGGTGTTCAGCCCATCCCTACCTATAGGTAAAAGTCATGCATGGGTGTAAGATTTACCCACTTCTCCTCCATCTTCATTGACTGGCCCCATACATGTTTGTTAGTATAATAAGTATATAAATAAAGAAAAATACTGTATAATAAAAATGGCTTCCGCCACGGTCTGTACGGTTCTTTAGAAATATAATTTTTGCTGTGGCATGTTCTATACATGGTACAGATGCACCACTTTACTGGTACATTAAGGGGACCATCCAGGCACTAGATTTAAAGGAATTTTTCTTTTTTTTTTTTTGCACTTTAAGCATAATTTAAATCACTGATCCTGAAAAAAGAAAAAAAAATTTTTTTTTTTGATACCTGTCCCCCCAAACGGGGGGGGGGGGGGGGGGGGGCGTTCGGCCCATCCCTATAGGTAAAAGTCATGCATGGGTGTAAGATTTAACCACTTCTCCATTTTCATTGAATGGCCTCATACATATTAGTATAATAAGTATATAAATAAAAAATACTTTATTATAAAAGTGGCTTCCGCCGCGGTCTGTACGGTCTGAGGATTCTAACGCTCCCTCACAGTTGTCGTGTATCATATCCCAGGATGGTGACATTTCCTCTCCTTCCAGGATAATAAAGATCTGGAACTGGACATCGTCCCGGCCATCTTGACTGACCCGGAAGTAAAACTGCGAGACGCCAGCCATGAGGTCAACGAAGAGAAAAGGAAATCTGCCCGGAAAAAAGAGTGAGTGCTCTGGGGCCTAGAAATTCCCCAAATGTTGGTGTTTTATGGATCAGTGGAGTGGGGGGGGGGGGATTTACTAAAGGTGGAGTACACAGAATCCGGTGTAGTTGTGCATAGGAGCCAATCAGCTTCCAGCATTAAGCTTTGCATAGTATTAATATACAATGTATCTATTATTATACACACTGGGAGAGTGCAGAATCCGGTGCAGCTGTGCATGAGAGCCAATCAGCTTCCAGCATAAGGGTCCTTTCACACGGCCGCTCCGCTGCTTAAGTCCGCTGCGGGACTTTTTTTTTTTTTTTTTCACGGAGCGGATGACAGTTGTGTCATCCGCTCCGTAGGTCCGCATATCATCCCATCCGTTTGCGGATGATATGCAGACATAATGTAAGTCTATGGCATTGTGGATGTCAGCGGATGACACCGATTTTCCTTCCTTTCCGTTTTTTACACGGAAGGAAAAATAGGGTTCTGTTTCATTCCAAAAAACGGAACAGAACTGAAAGGAAGAAAATCGGATGTCAGCGGATGGTATTCCACTGACATCCGCAGTGCCATTCACTTACATTATGTCCGCAAACCTTTTGCAAAAAAATAGGATGATTTGCGGACATACGGAGCGCCCGTGTGAAAGGACCCTTAAGCTTTGTATCTGTATTAATATACAATGTATCTATTATTATACACATTGGGGTTCATTTACTAAAACTGGAGAGTGCAGAATCCGGTGCAGCTGTGCATGGCAGCCAATCGGCTTCTTCAATTAAAGTGATTGTAAAGTCTTGTTTTTCTTTTTTGTTGTTTTTTTTCTATAAAAATAACAATTATGTTACACTTCCCTCCTCCTCTGTGCAGTTGGTTTTGCACAGAGCAGCCTGGATCCTCCTCTTCTCGGGTCCCTCTTCGTCGCTCCTGGCCCCTCCCTCCTGCTGAGTGCCCCCACAGCAAGCAGCTTACTATGGGGGCACCTGAGCCGAGCTCCATTGAGACACCGAGCCCTGGTTTAGCCCCGCCCCCTCACTCTCCCGATTGCCAATGCCGCTGCTGCTGTGTCAGGAGGGATGGTCACGGAAGGCCAAGGGACTTGTGGACATTGCTGGATAGAGAGGGGGCTCCGGTAAGTATTAGGGGAGGGGGGCTGCATACAGAAGGTTTTTCATCGTAATGCATTAAATGCAGCTTCTGACTTTACAATCCCTTTAGGGTTTGACAATAAAATCTGGAAGCTGATTGGCTGCCATGCAGAGCTGCGTCAGATTCTGTGTGCTCCAGTTTTAGTAAATCTCCCGCTATGTATACTTTATATTTTGCCGCCCCCTGGTCCTCCCCTCCCCCCCTTCATCAACATAAAGATATTTTTATACAAAGCCTTTCTGTTTTCATTGCATACATTATTTTAGACCCGGCGATGTCATCAGCGGGTCTCTTTGCTTCTCTATGCAATGCAGGCAGATCATGGCTGGTGGGAGGGGCTTCCTGATATCACAGCACCGTTCCTCAGTACATCTCCCGTGAGCCCTCAATCCTGATGCAAGCAGTGGGCGGGCTCTTGGGAGGGGTTATAAGGGTTGTGGGTTCCATGCACATTGTGAGAAGCTCAGTATTTATTATAACATGAATCGGGGGGGGGGGGGTTGGTGGAGGTGTGGTTGGTGGGGGCGTGGTTTGAGGGGGCGGGGTTTGTGAGGGCGTGGTTTGCGGGGGCGTGGTTTGCGAGGGGTGTGGTTGGTGGGGGTGTGGTTGGTGGGGGTGTGGTTTGTGTGAATCTATTATATCCTTGGTGTGAGGTATCTGTGTGCCTCACACCTCTCACCATAGAGGTCCTTCTCTTACCAGGTTCATCATGGCGGAGCTCCTACAGACGGAGAAGGCGTACGTCCGAGATCTGCACGAGTGTATGGAGGTGAGTCTCCTCTGTGTGTCACCTGGAGATGAATTGTGGTCATTTCTCTCCCGGGGTCACCCTTGCATTCCCTTCTCTTGCAGACCTACCTGTGGGAGATGACGAGCGGCGTGGAGGAGATCCCCCCGGGGATCCTCAATAAAGAACACATCATCTTCGGGAACATCCAGGAAATCTACGACTTTCACAACAAGTAGGTGTCCTTCCTTCCGGGGACCCCCCCTATGTCCGTAAAGCAATGTGTGGGGTGCGGGGGCCCAGACTGAGATGGGGTCATCAGTTTGCTGCAGGCAAGAGGAAGCATTTCCTCAGCCTCCCCTCCCCCACTGATCAGACTGTACATCAGGGCTGTCTGTAACACAGGGGAAAAGGGGCAGCTGCCCCGGGCCCAGCCATTGTTGTGGAGCCCAAAGCAGCTGCCCCTTGAGCCCATTGATAAGTGAGCTTGAGAGGACCCAATAAAATGTTTGCCAGGGGGGCCAATCAATAATAAAGACGGCTCTGCTGTACATTGTAACTTTGGAGAAGGAGGAGGAGACATCTCCTCAGTTCCCCTCCCCCCAGTGATCAGACTGGACATTGTAACTTTGTAGAAGGAGGAGGCGGCATCTCCTCAGTTCCCCTCCCCCCAGTGATCAGACTGTACATTGTAACTTTGTAGAAGGAGGAGGAGGCATTTCCTCAGTCTCCCCTCCCCCCAGTGATCAGACTGTACATTGTAACTTTGTAGCAAGTCACATGGTGAGGGGCTGATCTGTGTCAGACATTTGTGCACAGGCACCGGGATTTTCATGATTGCGTCATCTCTGATCCGCCATCTCAGTCCAGGCCATAGATGGTGACCCGGGATGATGCCTGAACAAAGATGGTGTCGTCGTCCTGGAGAGAAAATCAGATGAAGATCTTGTGAGGTGGGGGGGGGGGGTGCAGATTTTTGGATACGTTGGGCAGTTTTTAGGATTGTTTGGTGTCCAATGAAAACAGAGATGTAACCCTTTCATCCCCACAGGCCACTAAAAGATGCCCAGACTGTACTCTGTGGTTGGGGTTACTTTAAGAGGCGCTCACTGATCCCGATTTGCCATTGATTACCATTGATTATTAGGGGGGTCACTGAGATGTTAATCCTTTATATGGCAGACCAATAGGCAGCCGCGTAGCTGACCTCATAGTACATAGCTCCTCCCACACACACCTGACCCAGATTCCTCTCTGTTCCCATGCAGCATCTTCTTGAAGGAGCTGGAGAAGTACGAGCAACTCCCGGAGGACGTCGGACATTGTTTTGTCACTTGGGTGGGTGAAGAGCGAATGTTTTGTGTCATCTTTTATATAAACCAAAAATTGGGGGGTAAAACCCCCAACAATCAACTTCTCTTATTACCTCTCCTTTTATTCTGTTTAACCCCTTGGAGACCACGCCTATTTCTGACACTTGTTGCTTACAAGTAAAAATCAGTATTTTTTGCTAGAAAATTACTTGGAACCCCCCAAACATTATATATATGTGTGTATATATGTGTGTGTATATATGCGTGTGTATATATGTGTGTATATGTGTGTATATATGTGTGTGTATATGTGTGTATATATGCGTGTGTATATATATATGTGTGTATATATATATGTGTGTGTATATGTGTGTGTATATATATATATATATATGTGTGTGTATATATAGATGTGTGTGTGTGTATATATATATATATATGTGTGTGTATATATGTGTGTGTATATGTGTGTATATATATATATATATATATATATATATATATATATATATATATATATATATATGTGTGTGTATATATAGATGTGTGTGTGTGTGTATATATATATATATATATATATATATATAAATATATATATATTTTTTTTTATTAAAAAAATGGTGTTCGTTGCAATATTTTATGTCACACGGTGTTTGCACAGCAGTTTGTCAAATGCAATTTTTTGGGAAGAAATGCACATTCATGAATTAAAAAAAAAAAACAGTAAAGTTAGCCCAATTTTTTTGTATATTGTGAAAGATGATGTCACACCGAGTAAATAGATACCCAACATGTCACACTTTAACCAGACCTCAGGATTACACAGGCATTGCTTCGCATCAAAGTCGCACGGCTTTAAGGTCGCACAAGTGGGGAAAAAGGCCTAAAAGTGAAAAAGAATGATGATTGCTACTAATCGCTATTTTGACATTAAATACCGGGGTTATGGCAGCAGATAGCAGCCATAACCCCGGTATTTTCTCACAGGGTGGGCGGTCCTCTTTCACATAAAACTGGGACCAGCGGCAGGTTCACAGCGGGATCATTTTTATGGGTGGCGGGAGAGGTAACCCCCCCCCCCCCGCCACTTCCCAGAGCTGTTGGTAGAGGGGAAAACGATCCGTTCCTCTCCCCTCCTAAGCAGGAAAAGGAGTGCGGGCAAACTGTCCCCCACTCCACTCTATGGCCTTGGAGGACTGGAGCAACGTCATACATCACTTCCTCCCAACGGCCTTAAACAGCCCATTTTTTTTTTCATTATTAAAAAAAAAAAAAATTTTTTTTTTGTTTTTTAGTGTAGATGTGAGGTCTTTTTTGACCCCAGATCTCACGTCAAAGAGGAGCTGTCCTGCTTATTTCTATTACAAGGGATGTTTACAATCCTTGTAATAGGAATAAAAGTGTTACATTTTTTTTTTTAAAAATTGACAGTGTAAAAATCAAAAGTAAAAAAAAAAAAAATGTAAAACGCCCCGTCCCTCCGAGCTTGCGCTTAGAAGGGAACGCATAGGCAAGTCACACCCACATATGTAAACGGTGTTCAAACCACACATGTGAGGTATCACCGCGATTGTTTGAGCGAGCGCAATAATTCTAGCCCTAAACCTCCTCTATAATTTAAAACTGGTAACCTGTAGAAATTTTTAAAGCGTTGCCTGTGGATATTTTAAAGTTACATTTTAAATGTTTGTCGCAATTTTGAAGCATGGCATGTTGGGTATCTATTTACTCGGCGTAACATCATCTTTCACATTATAGAAAAAAATGGGCTAACTTTACATTTTTCCTATTTTTTTAATTAAAAAAAAGGGAATTTTTTTCCAAAAAACTGCATTTGTAAGACCGCTGCGCAAATACGGTTTGACATAAAGTATTGCAACGATCTCCATTTTATTCTCCAGTGTCTCTGCTAAGAAAAAAAATACATACATATATAAATAAAAAAAAAATATATATATAATGTTTGGGGGTTCTAAGTAACTTTCTAGCAAAAAAAAAAATGATTTTAATTTTTTGAACAGCAAGTGTCAGAAATAGGACTGGTCCCTCTGTACTATGCAAAACTTACTAATAAAAATAATTGAAAAGAAAAAAAAAAATGAGTGCTTTATGCTCAACTTCCAAGACGACTAGGAATATGTTTGCTATTTGCATTTTAATACTACCATGTGGAACTGTAAACTTTTCAGTAATGTCACTTGATGACACTGTGTTATGGTTGTTCTTTACTATGCAAAACTTACTAATAAAAATAATTGAAAAGAAATAGGCCTGGTCCTTAAGTGGTTAATAGAATAGAAAATGAAATAATAGAATAAAACAGAATAGATTAGTATAGCATAGAAAATAAAATAGAATTGAAATACAAAACAGAAGCATAGAAAATAAAATAGAATTGAAATACAAAACAGAAAAAAATAGAAATTAAAAGAATAAAATAGAAAATACGTTTTATATAAAGAATGGGATAAAACAGGATCACATAAAATAAAAAAATAAAAATAAAAAGAATAGAACAAAAAGAAAAAAAGAAAAGAATAAATTAGAACAAATATAGTTGCCTCCTGAAATTTGAATTTAACAGAATAGAATAAAACAGAAGAGAATAGAAAAAAACATAATATATTAGGAAATTAATAGAAAACAACAGAATATAATAAAATAGAAAAGAATAGAATCAAAAGGAATAGAATAGAAAATAAAAGAATAGAGTAGAATAGAATAGGAAAAGACTATAATAGAATAAAATAGAAATGAATAGAACATGATAAAAGACTTTAAATAGGAAAGAATAGGTTAAAACAGGATAGAATAAAATAAAAAAAAATAGAACAAAAAATAAAAGACTAGAATGTAATAGAACAAATATATCTGTATTCAGAAATTAGAATAGAATAAAACAGAAAAAAAAAAAAAAAAAAAAATTGAAAATAAAATAGAAAAGACCTTTTATGTAAAGGGTGGGATAAAACAGGATTGCATAATATAGAACAAAAAAAGAATAAATTGGAATGAGTATAGTTGCCTCCTGAAATTAGAATATAATGGAATAAAACAGAAGAGAATTGAAAATAACAGAATAGATTTCGAAATAAAGGATAAGAAAAAAAAAAAAAACAGAATATAATAAAATGGAATAGAAAAGAAAATAAATAAAATAGAAAAGAATAGAATAGAAAATAAAAATAGAGTAGAAAAGACAGTAATAGAATAAACCAGAAAATAGAAAATAAAATTTTAAATAGGAAAGAATAGGATAAAACAGAATAGAATAAAATAGAAAAAAAATAAAATAAAAAACAATAGAACAGAAAATAAAAGACTAGAGTATAATAGAACGAATATATCTGGCTTTGGAAATTCGAATAGAATAAACCAGAATAGATTAGAAAATAAAGGAATAGAAAATAAAATAATAGAAAAAGACTATAATAGAATAGAAAATAAAAGAATAGAATTAAATAGAACTAACATAGCTGTCATTTGAAATTTGTATCAATTCGAAAATAACGAATATACAAAACGAATTCCAAAAAGGAATCCTTCTAACATAACAAATATGAAATTATAAACTTAACTGACCGATCAGAAATTATTGGAATTTTTCCGTTGTGCTCCTCTCTATAGATGACATTTTTTTCTTCTGGGGTTTAATTATACTCCTAAATATATTATTTTTCAACCATGGGGGGGGGGTCACCTGAAATCATATACTGTTGGGTTATGCTGCCACCTACAGGAGGACTGGAGACAAAAGAGTTTGCCTCCTGTCCTTATCCAGTTCTTTCTCCTCTGTGGGTTTGATGTCTTCCCTGGTTCTCCATCTTTTATCTGTACATTCGATATCACATTGCCCCCCTATCTGTACATTCGATGCCCCCCCAGCTCCCTCCTTTGACGCCTCGTTGTCTCTTTGTAGGCGGATAAGTTTCACATGTATGTGACGTACTGTAAGAACAAGCCGGACTCCAGCCAGCTGATCCTGGAGCACGCCGGGACCTTCTTCGATGTAAGTGTTGCCCTCCTGTGATTGGCTGATGAGTTCCTTGTCAGTTGATCTCCATCCGACCGTCTGCTCTCTGCTTTACAGGAAATCCAACAGCGGCACGGATTGGCCAATTCCATCTCCTCGTATCTCATCAAACCCGTGCAGAGGATTACCAAGTACCAGCTCCTCCTCAAGGTACGTGGGAAGCCATGCAGAGCTGTGCGGGGGCAACGTAATAAATTATAGAGGGGTTCCTGGGGGTCCCCAAAGAGGATCGCTTTCACACCTCTCAGTCAGGGCCGTTGATGGGGAGGGGCCCACCAGTCTTCATGTAGGGGCCCCAGAAACACAGAGGGGACCCCAACATCATTGGGAATCGGTGCAGTCGCTTTCAGCTGCTGCAGGGAGAGACACAGACACAGGGCATCGTTCCTTTAATTGCTTCTCCGACACCGATCCCCCCTCCCTGTTCTGCCTGCTTCTGATCCCCCTTGCCCCCCCCCCCCTCTCACTTTGCAGCCCCCCCCTCTCACTTTGCAGCCCCCCCCCCCTCCCACAATGCTGCAGGCTTCCCTATCCTGCAAAAAAAGAACACATTTTTTTTTTTTTTTACAATTTTTGTATTACAATGTTTAATTTTTTTTTTTTTTTTTTTTTTTTTTACAAAAACAATTAAACATTGTTATACAAAAATTGTAAAAAAAAAAAAAAAATTGTAAACATTTTTAACTTTTAAAAAAACGTAAAAACAAAAAAAAAAGGGCTAAATCACCCAGGTTCTCTGTTATCTTTGTGTCCGCTAATAATGATTTTAGTGAATTTTTAGTGAAAATATTGTCTTAATATACTCGGGGGGGGGGGGGGCCCTGCCAGGTAGGCTGTGTGGGGCCCCTGTGACAGCAGCCCTTCTACCAGTGACATGCACCCCCCAACCCCACCCCGCGTGCGCAACACCACTTTTACACCCCGGCTGTCTCATTAGAGAGAACCTGTTTCCAAAAATTAATTACGTATGTGACTTTTAGTCCCCTAGGTGATAAAAAAAATAAATAAATAAATAAAAAAAAGTAAAAAAAATTTTTTTTTTTTTTAAATTGTAAAGGATTAGGTTTACACCCAAGCAAATAAAATCCCCCTCGCCCCCTTTCTCTCTTCATTGGCTGACTGACTTTGATTGACAGCAGCGGAAGTCAATGTCTCAGCCTTTTTGAAGGGAGAGTCCCGGGATGGCCGAGGCATTCGTGGACATCGCTGGATAGAGATGGGGCTCAGGTAAGTATTAGGGGGGGGGGGTGAGGGGGGCTGCTGCACACAGAAGGCTTTTTATCTTAATGCCTAAAATTCACCTTCTGCCTTTACAACTCCTTTAAGTGGTTAAAAAAAATTATATTTTTTACAAAAATTTTGCGTTTTCTGTAACATAAAAAATTGAAACGACTAAAATCGTATTCTTTAGGCCTAAAATTATTTTTTAATTTAAAAAACAAACAAAAAAACACGCAATAACGGCTCTGGCAGCGAAAGGGTTAAACTGTGAAGTCTGGCAAATGCATTTAGTAGGAGTTTCTTCAAATCATCCGCAGCCAGCGATGGCTCCACCCATAAGTATTGTAGGGGTGGAGCAACCATTGAGACCAGCACCCCCTAGTGCCATGGGAGGGGAGCGCCGTCCTGTCCTTTTTGAGCTGCGCATGCGCAGCGTATATTCTTTCCCATTACCTAGGAGGAGCTCAGGGGGCTGCAACATGAGAGAGTGCACACTGCACATGAAGACAGGGCTGCTGTTAGGCTGTACGGGGGGCCCCGTGATTTCTATCTGGCAGGGCCCCCCCAATATTTTAAGACCACATTTTCAATAAAAATACATTATTAGCGGACACAAACCTAGCAGAGAAGCCACGTGAATTCCTCATTTTTAATTTTTTTTTTACATTAAAAAAATAAATGATTTATGCTTTTTTAAATGTTGAAAATGTTTCCAATTATTTTATTTTAAGATTTTTTTTAAAAAATTCATAACAATGTCTAATTATTATTTTTTTTATATACTATTTGTTATTTTTTTTTACAGGGCAGGGAAGCCTGTAGCGCTGTGGGGGGGGGGGGGGGGGGGGGAGAGGCAGAGTGAAAGTGGTGCACACCACACGGGGGGGGGCGGGGGGTCAGAAGCAGGCAGAACAGGGAGGGGGGATCGGTGTCGGAGAAGCAAATACAGGAATGATGGTGTCTGTGTCTCTCCCTGCAGCAGCTTAAAGCCAGCAGGAGGGGGAGAAACTTTCAGCTGCTGCAGAGAGCCACACAGAGATTCCTTCTATACTTGCCCCCCTCTGCCCAACCGCACCGATTCCCCATGCTTTTGGTGCCCCCCCTGTGTGCTCGGGCCCCCTATAGGAGGACTGGTGGCCCCCTTCCTCTATCAGTACGGCACTCCCTCCCTTGTCGCTAGGTTGCGCTTGTCCCAATAGCACCCCCTAGTGTTGCTGGATTTCAGTGGCCCTGCATGAAGAGGACGGTCCTCCCTCCCATGTCGCTAGGTGGCGCTGGTCCCAGTAGCGCCCCCTTGTTTTGCTGGATTTCAGTGGCCCTGCATGAAGAGGACGACACCCCCTCCCGTGTCGCTAGGTGGCGCTGGTCCCAGTAGCACCCCCTAGTTTTGCTGGATTTCAGTGGCCCTGCATGAAGAGGACGGCCCTCCCTCCCGTGTCCCTAGGTGGCGCTGGTCCCAATAGCACCCCCTAGTGTTGCTGGATTTCAGTGGCCCTGCATGAAGAGGACGGCCCTCCCTCCCGTGTCCCTAGGTGGCGCTGGTCCCAGTAGCACCCCCTAGTGTTGCTGGATTTCAGTGGCCCTGCATGAAGAGGACGGCCCTCCCTCCCGTGTCCCTAGGTGGCGCTGGTCCCAATAGCACCCCCTAGTGTTGCTGGATTTCAGTGGCCCTGCATGAAGAGGACGGCCCTCCCTCCCGTGTCCCTAGGTGGCGCTGGTCCCAGTAGCACCCCCTAGTGTTGCTGGATTTCAGTGGCCCTGCATGAAGAGGACGGCCCTCCCTCCCGTGTCCCTAGGTGGCGCTGGTCCCAATAGCACCCCCTAGTGTTGCTGGATTTCAGTGGCCCTGCATGAAGAGGATGGCCCTCCCTCCCGTGTTGCTAGGTGCCACTGGTCCCAATAGCACCCCCTAGTGTTGCTGGATCTACATCTGATCTGGGCAGTCAGCTGGCAATGTGTAACAAATTGTTCTTCTGGTCAGTTTCATTGTAACATTGCGCACTCGCGCAGCGGGTGTTCTGTCTGCCCTCCCATTGGCTGTGAGGAGACAAAGTTTTCTGGTTCAGTTTATTTATGGGAAGCGGCATTGTATGTACAGAACGCTGCACTTCCACCATAAATATTTATATGGCGCCCCGTATAGAGTACACTGTGCGTTCCCGGGTGTCTGCGCCGGGCACGGGGGAGGGGATTCTACAATTCCAACTTCTCATACCTGGAATAACGGGAGATCTGTCCTGCAGGAGCTGCTAACGTGCTGCGAGGAAGGGAAGGGAGAGATAAAGGACGGCCTGGAAGTAATGCTCAGCGTGCCAAAGAGAGCCAACGACGCCATGCATGTCAGCATGCTGGAAGGTGAGCGAGCCGATCGATCCGATCCATAGAAATGTGTCATTAATGTTCATAGAGGGAGTTACTGTGTCCATGGTAACCGGAGAGATCGCCGTTATTACTTTGTTACATTTTTATGAAGCTTCACACAGAGAGAAACAAAGTGTATATATAAAGATACATCGAGCGTAAAGCATTTGTTACCCCAACACTTAATATTCCTGATATGTGTCTGCTGTACCCTGTACTGGTATGAGGAAGTCTCCTGTTCTCTCACCCCCCCACCCCCCGATATGTGTCTGCTGTACCCTGTACTGTATGAGGAAGTTTCCTGTTCTCTCCTCCCCCCACCCCCCCGATATGCGCCTGCTGTACCCTGTACTGTATGAAGAAGTCTCCTGTTCTCGCCTCCCCCCCCCACGCCACCGATATGTGTCTGCTGTACCCTTTACTGTATGAGGAAGTCTCCTGTTCTCTCCTCCCCCCACCCCCGATATGTGTCTGCTGTACCGTGTACTGTATGAGGAAGTCTCCTGTTCTCTCCTCCCCCACCCCCGATATGTGTCTGCTGTACCCTGTACTGTATGAGGAAGTCTCCTGTTCTCTCCTCCCCCCACCCCCGATATGTGTCTGCTGTACCGTGTACTGTATGAGGAAGTCTCCTGTTCTCTCCTCCCCCCATCCCCTCGATATGTGTCTGCTGTACCCTGTACTGTATGAGGAAGTCTCCTGTTCTCTCCTCCCCCCACCCCCCGATATGTGTCTGCTGTACCCTGTACTGTATGAGGAAGTCTCCTGTTCTCTCCTCCCCCCACCCCCGATATGTGTCTGCTGTACCGTGTACTGTATGAGGAAGTCTCCTGTTCTCTCCTCCCCCACCCCCGATATGTGTCTGCTGTACCCTGTACTGTATGAGGAAGTCTCCTGTTCTCTCCTCCCCCCACCCCCGATATGTGTCTGCTGTACCGTGTACTGTATGAGGAAGTCTCCTGTTCTCTCCTCCCCCCATCCCCTCGATATGTGTCTGCTGTACCCTGTACTGTATGAGGAAGTCTCCTGTTCTCTCCTCCCCCCACCCCTCGATATGTGTCTGCTGTACCCTGTACTGTATGAGGAAGTCTCCTGATCTCTCCTCCCCCCACCCCTCGATATGTGTCTGCTGTACCATGTACTGTATGAGGAAGTCTCCTGTTCTCTCCTCCCCCCACCCCTCGATAAGTGTCTGCTGTACCATGTACTGTATGAGGAAGTCTCCTGTTCTCTCCTCCCCCCACCCCTCGATATGTGTCTGCTGTACCATGTACTGTATGAGGAAGTCTCCTGTTCTCTCCTCCCCCCACCCCTCGATATGTGTCTGCTGTACCCTGTACTGTATGAGGAAGTCTCCTGTTCTCTCCCCCCCCATCCCCTCAATATGTGTCTGCTGTACCCTGTACTGTATGAGGAAGTCTCCTGTTCTCTCCTCCCCCCCACCCCTCAACATGTGCCTGCTGTACCCTGTACTGTATGAGGAAGTCTCCTGTTCTCTCCTCCCCCCACCCCTCAACATGTGTCTGCTGTACCCTGTACTGTATGAGGAAGTCTCCTGTTCTCTCCTCCCCCCACCCCTCGACATGTGTCTGCTATACCATGTACTGTATGAGGAAGTCTCCTGTTCTCTCCTCCCCCCACCCCTCGACATGTGTCTGCTGTACCCTGTACTGTATGAGGAAGTCTCATGTTCGCTCCCCCTCACCCCTCAATATGTGTCTGCTGTACCCTGTACTGTATGAGGAAGTCTCCTGTTCTCTCCTTCCCCCATCCCCTCAATATGTGTCTGCTGTACCCTGTACTGTATGAGGAAGTCTCCTGTTCTCTCCTTCCCCCATCCCCTCAATATGTGTCTGCTGTACCCTGTACTGTATGAGGAAGTCTCCTGTTCTCTCCTCCCCCCAACCCCCTATGTGTCTGCTGTACCATGTACTGGTATGAGGAAGTCTCCTGTTCTCTCCTCCCCCCACCCCCCGATATGTGTCTGCTGTACCCTGTACTGTATGAGGAAGTCTCCTGTTCTCTCCTCCCCCCACCCCCCGATATGTGTCTGCTGTACCCTGTACTGTATGAGGAAGTCTCCTGTTCTCTCCTCCCCCCACCCCCCCGATATGTGTCTGCTGTACCCTGTACTGTATGAGGAAGTCTCCTGTTCTCCCCTCACCCCCCAATATGTGTCTGCTGTACCCTGTACTGTATGAGGAAGTCTCCTGTTCTCTCCTCCCCCCATCCCCTCCATATGTGTCTGCTGTACTCTGTGAACACCCTCCCCACCTCAGGTTCCCGCTGTACTTACCTCAGCAGATGCACACCCTCCCCACCTCAGGTTCCCGCTGTACTTACCTCAACAGATGAACACCCTCCCCACCTCAGGTTCCCGCTGTACTTACCTCAACAGGTGAACACCCTCCTCACCTCACATTCCCGCTGTACTTACCTCAACAGGTGGAACACCCTCTCCACCTCAGGTTACCGCTGTACTTACCTCAACAGGTGAACACCCTCCCTACCTCAGGTTCTCGCTGTACTTACCTCCACAGGTGAACACCGAACACCCTCCCTACCCCTGGTTCCTGCAGTAGTTACCTCCATGGATGAACACCCTCACTACCGCCCAGTTTCTGCTGTACTTACCTCCATGGTGAACACCCTCACCACTGCCCAGTTCCCACTGTACTTACCTCCATGGGTGAACACCCTCACCACTGCCCAGTTCATACTGTACTTACCTCCATGGGTGAACACCCTCACCACTGCCCAGTTCCCACTGTACTTACCTCCATGGGTGAACACCCTCACCACTGCCCAGTTCATACTGTACTTGCCTCCATGGGTGAACACCCTCACCACTGCCCAGTTCCCACTGTACTTACCTCCATGGGTGAACACCCTCACCACTGCCCAGTTCATACTGTACTTACCTCCATGGGTGAACACCCTCACCATCACCCTTTTCCCGCTGTACTTACCTCTGTGGTTGATCTCTGTACATTGCAGAGATTGTAATAAACTTTGTTGCACATTCCTACCTTTTGTTATTCTGAAGAAATATCTGTTTGTTTCTCTGTGTCCATGTGCAAAGTGAATGTGCATGGGAGTGATTTTATTTTTTTTTTGAAAATTCTGTTTATTGAGTTGAAACACATAAAAAGACAAGGCCAGAAGGGGGCATACCCCGGCCAACAAACAACAATATAACCCAAGAAGACCACCCAAAACAACCCGCAACCATACTGCTCAGCACTTTCAGTCAGGAATTAACAGTAGCAAGATAAACCGATACTTATACAGGAACACCTAGTCTCTGCTCTCTCTCCCCAAGGTCCCACCAGAGATTAAGCCGTGTCAGACTCAGAGTCTCGCTCGTCGACAGTGGATTTAGAATCCACCCAGGCTCGCCAGACCTTTTCATATTTTTTAGGGCAATTCCTGGAGATGTAGGTCGCCTTGTATAGCGGAACCACCGCATTAACCAACCCTTTCCAAAAGCCTAGGGTCGGAGAATGGGGAGACTTCCACCTGAGGACTATAGCCTTTCTGGCATAAAACAGTAATATTCCAATAAGGGTCCTCGTCGCCCTGACTGTCGCCAACTGGTCAACCAGGCCAAGAAGACAGACCCCCACCGTCATCGGAACCGAGAGGGAAGTCAGACTGGACACAAAGCGGGTCACCTCCAGCCAGTAAGAGGCAATCTGCGGGCAGTCCCAGAAAATGTGCGAAAAATCTGCAGGAGCGTGTGTGCATCTCCAGCAGGAGGCCGAAACGCTAGGATAGATACGGTGTAGCTTGTGAGGAGTGTAATAAATCCTATGTAGAATTTTAAATTGGATCAGCACGTCCCTGGTCGCTATGAGCGGTTGGAACGAGCCATCCCAGATGTCCTCCCAATCCTCATCGTCCAGACCCTCCTCCCCCGCACTCCACGCCGCCCGCAGTCCCGTCAGCCCAGCGTGGACCGAAGGTAACAAGGCCTTGTAGATGGTGGAGAGCGGCTGACGCATACCAGGGTCCCATAACTGAGACTCAAAGTCGCTGCGCTCTAGACCAGCCACAGGCGTGGGGAACTGCGCGCGGTAGGCATGACGGAGTTGGAGGAACCTGAAAAAGAAGGAGTTAGGCAATTGAAACTTAGCCTTTAGGCCATCAAATGTGGCCAGGGTCCCACCGACGCTGATGTCCGCCAGGGTCTTGATGCCCCTAGCAGCCCACAGGGCCGGGTCCGGGATGGAGAGGAATTCTCCCAGGTGGGGGTTGAACCAGAGCGGAGTGTCCGGAGACCAGCGGGCCAACTTCCTTTCCGGGGCAACCACCAGCTGGGTCCACACCCGCACCACCACTCGCATAGCTGGAGTCAGAGGGGGATAGGGAGCCCTCAGGCCCCGGTACAGGGCATTACGAAGGGACTCGTAGGAACCCACATGAGCCGCCTCGAGGATGACCGAGGAGTTGGTGTCGTCCGACAATAGCCAGTTATGAGCATGGGTGAGCATGGCAGCCAAAAAGTAGGAGTAAAAGCCGGGGCAGGCAAGCCCCCCCTGAGTCCTGGGCCGACGGAGGATCCGCTTACTAAATCGAGGAGGTCGGGAAGACCACAAAAAGGTGGAGATTACAGAGTCCAATTGGGCAAAATAGGATTTCGGAATCCAGACAGGGGAATGCCGAAGAGTATAAAGGAGGACCGGAAGAATCTTCATTTTCAACAAGTTGATCCTGCCAATCAGGGAAAGGGGCAACTGAGACCACGCCCGCAACCGTTGCTTACACCAAAGTATCTTGGGCTGCACATTAAGTTTGAGAAAGTCCCTGGTGTCCGGAGAAATATATATACCCAAGTATTTAACCACACGGGTCAAACGAAGCGGGGACGCCGGGTCCCAAAGGGCCACTGCCCCTTCATCGATCGGCAGTACCAGAGACTTGTCCCAGTTAGTGCGCAGGCCAGAAACATCAGCGAAGGAGGCCATAATACGTAGAGCCTCCGCAAGGGAAGGGCCAGGATCCGCAAGGAAGAGAATGAGGTCATCCGCATAAAGAGCCAATTTTTCCACTATAGGGCTCACGCTGATCCCCCGCACCCCCGACGCCCGCCACAGGGCCGCAGCCAGCGGCTCCATGGCCAGGGAAAAGAGGGCCGGGGACAGCGGGCAACCCTGTCTCGTTCCCCGCTTGATACAAAATGGGGCGAGAGCTTCCCACCGAGCTTAATACAAGCCGTGGGGGCACTGTACAACAGGCCTATCCAATGACAAAAAACTGGGCCAAAACCAAAGGACTCCAAGACCTGCATAAGATAGCGCCAGCGAACCGTGTCGAAGGCCTTTTCAATGTCGAACGACACCAATATCCTCGTAGCGCCAGCCGGAGGCGGCAGCTGAAGATGGGTAAGAACTCTCCTGAGATTAATATCCGTGGATTTACCCGGCATAAAGCCCGTCTGATCGGTATGTATCAGCGTCGGCAGGACTCTCATCAACCTAGTAGCAAGTGCCTTGGTGAGCACTTTCAAGTCGTAGTTCAGCAAGGAAATAGGCCGGTAGGACGAGCAACACTGCAAATCCTTGTCCGGCTTAGGCAGAAGCACAACATGCGCCTGGTACATACTGTCAGGGAGGCGACCAGCTTCGAGACACTGGAGGTACAGTTGATGTAACCTGGGGGCCAAGATCTCCGAGTGTACCCTGTACCAGTCTCCTGGCAGGCCATCCGGGCCCGGTGACTTGCCGCCGGGGAGAGAGTGAATGGCAGCCACGATTTCTTGTAACTGGAGCGGCTGATCTAACTCTGCCCGAGCCGCCTCAGACAACACCGGGAGGTCCAAGTCCCCCAGCATTTCCAGACCGGGATCCCCGAGGGCCGAGGCCGGCTCGTCATAGAGAGCACTATAGAAGGAGTGGAACTCGGACAAAATGTCCCCCTGGTCGGTGACCAGGTGCCCCTCCCGCGTCATGACCTCGGGAATCACCGTCTGGGAACGCGCGTCGGCCACCAAATTCGCCAGTAGCTTGCCATTCTTGTCCCCCGCTTCAAACAGCCGTGCCCGGAACTGCGCATGGTCCAATTGTACCAGAGAGGTGTAGTGTAACCGTAACTCCCTCCTGACAGATGCCAACGTAGCATAGGATGCGTCGCCAGGCTGGGAGGCGAACCGAGCCGCAGCCACCATTTCTTCCTGCCCCAGCTGGGCCGTGCGGGAAGCTGCCTCCACCCGCACCGTCTTGATCGAGGAGACATATTCTCCACGGGCAACAGCTTTGCAAGCCTCCCACACCACGTCAGCCGAAGCAGACTGATCATTAATGGTCCAATATTCAGACAATTTAGTAGAGATCCGCTCCTGTATCTTAGGCTCATGCACCCAGTGAGACGCCAGCCGCCAGCATCCCAGCTCGCGACCGCCCCCCAGGGCCACACAAACCTCCAAGGGAGAGTGGTCCGAGAGGCCGGCCGGGAGGTAGGAGGCCGCCCTAACCCAGGGGAGAACCCCGGAGGAGCCAAACATAAAATCGATACAAGCCCCAGACTTGTGTGCGGGGGACACATGAGAGAAAGCCCTCTCCCGGGGATTGCGCCAACGCCACAGCTCCTGGAGACCAAAGGTGTCCGCCCAGGCGACCAGGTCCGGATGCGCCCCCCTCGAAGAGTTGGACGCATCCAGATCCCCGTCCAAGATGGCGTTGAAATCCACGCCCACCAGGAGATGAGGAACCTGGAGAGGGGCTAGCTTAGCAAACACAGTGTAAAGAATACCAGAGTCAAACGGTGGAGGAGCATAAATATTGACAAGGGCCCAGCGTGTAGCATACATTTGTACTATCAGGATTATGTAACGGCCCCCAGGATCAGTAATGACCTGCTCCACAGCACACGGGAGAGCCCTATGGAGCAGAATGGTAACCCCCCTAGAGTATGAGGAGTACGTGGCGTGGAACCCCTGTTTAACCCAAGCACGTTTTAGCGAAAGAACCTTGGCACCCGTAAGGTGCGTCTCCTGCAGGAACAGGATCGAGGGTTTATGGGCCGTCAAATATTTGAACATCAGGGACCGTTTGACTCTGTCATTCAATCCTCACACATTCCAAGAGATAACTTTAACCATGGAACCCATGACAATACAAAAGTACAACTGGCGTAGCAGGAGAGCACATACAGCATAAAAACATTACCCAAGCGAGTGAGCACAACAACGGCTCCGGGGGGACCCAGAGAGAGAGAGCAACCATTGAGATCCTAGAAATGTGGTAGTACCGAGCAGTCTGAAAAACAAAAAAAGGAAAAAAATAAAAAGAGAACAAACAACCGGGCACAGAAACAAGCCCAATTGCAAACTCCCGACTGACCAGCATAACCCCAACAACTTGCTAGACAGTTTACACCCCAAACTTGCAACAGTAGTCAACTGAACTACAGAGTTCTCAGGGAGGCCCCGAGGTGCGTCCGTACGTGGGCAGCGGACGTGGGTTGAAACAACCCCAAAAACACATAAAAAAGGGGGGGAAAATAAAAGGAAAACAAAAAAAAAAAAAACAATCCAGAGGGGGGGAGTGATCCTCAAGAGCTCCGATGAATCAGCAGGCACTCCAGCAGAAGCATCCAAAACAGACAAAAAAAAGGGGGGGGGGAAAGGAGGGGAAGGGAAGCCAGGTGCGGAGCAGTTCAGGAAGAAGAGGGGGGGGGGGGGAGATGAGAACAAAGCAGGGATCTGGGCCAGTGTCCGGTGACATGGGGGCATGAAAAACAGGACATAGACCTCCACCCTCATCAGCACGGGGAGCACAGGTAGTTCAGGGGGCAGGGTAACCCCAAGTAACAGTACGGGCCATGTCTAGACTCCACGAAACCGGGAGGGAGGGGGGAAGGAAAAGGATTAGGAAGAAGGAGGAGGCCGGGCACAGGGCGCAGGTACGGGGGAGTGAAATCCAACCATCAATGTAGGAACTTCCGGACAGAGGGGTCTCAGTGCAGGGTCTGGATCCAAGCATCAGCATCCTCAGGGGTATCAAAGAACTTCACTGCACCCTGATATTGTACTCTGAGGCGACTAGGGTAGAGCATGGAGTACTTGATTTCCCGCTCCCTGAGTCTGCGGCGGACATCCGTGAAGGTCCTCCTCTTCTTCTGCAGTTCGGCGGAGAAATCCGGGTACAGGTGGATTTCAGCATTTTCAAAAGGAAGAGTCGCATGTTTCCTAGCTTCACTCAGGATGCGGTCCCGATCCCTATAGTTGAGGAACCGTACGAGGAATGGTCTGGGAGGGGCGCCGGGTATCCCCCGACCCGTTGGGACCTGATGAGCCCTTTCCACCACATAAGTAGGGGAGACATCCGCAAGAGAGAGTAGGGATTTGAAGAAGGACTCAGTGAAATCAGCAGGGCGATCCCCCTCAGCCCCCTCAGGCAGGCCCAGCACCCTGACGTTGTTCCGCCGCTGGCGGTTCTCGGCATCATCCGCTTTCGCCAGAAGCATAGCAACAGTCTGCTGGAGGGAATGCAGGGACTGAGAGTGCTGGGTGGATGTGTCCTCAGTGGCAGAGATCCTAGTCTCCGTCTCAGACAGCCTGCCCCTTATCTTGTCTAGGTCGGCCCGGATGAAATTGCATTCCTCGGCCAAATGATCGATGCGCGCCAAGAGGGAAGTCTTGCTGTGTTCAATGGCTGTAAGGATCGCTGCCGTGTCGCTGCCCGGGGCTGCCGGAGCCGAGGATGGAGGAGCCGCCCGATCAGCAGACATCTCTAAGGTTTCCAGCAGCGTGCGGAGCCTATCCAAGATGGCGTCGGGACACGCGGCCTGCGGGGGATCCGGCTTCCTCTTCAGCGTCGCTGCGGATGATTTGGACCTGGACGGCATCCCAAAATGTTCCCCACAGAGTCCGGGGAAGGAGGGTACCCCTGAGAGGTAAGATCCACCGCTGGAACCAGGATAAGAGGTAAGGATGGCACAGGATTCACCGGAGCTCTCGCAGCACACGTCCTGCTCGCACTACATCCGGACACGCCCCCATGGGAGTGATTTTATAATTATCAATCAGCTGCTGCACCTGCGATGCTCTAATGAGGGAAGTGGCAGCTGCATCCTTTTAGACATGATTTCCCATTGGGAGTATCTCACCAATAATGACATTTGTGTTGCAGGGGATTCCCAAAATCTGACTTATATCTTAGTTCAGACTTCTGGGAAAATCAGTCACAAGCAGGGAATGACATTTCTGTGGGGGGGGGGGGGGGGGTGTTCTGTATACCATCTGTGTACAGAGCGCCTCCGGGTGGCCATATTGCATTTTACAGAAAATTACAGGAAAAGGAAACGCCTTTTTATTAACATTCAATTACACTATCACTTGTGTAGCAATTGTATATGCTGTATTTTATTTATTTTTTTCTATTTTTTCTCACAAAAGTGGAGTTATCCTTTACACATATCATTTGTAGCTAGAAGTGACCGCACAGTTTACAATCTCCTTTGGCTTTACCAACAACCAATAGTGTGAGGACCCCCCTAATTGATGGAATAGGATTTTTAGGTAGGTCCTCAAGCTGCAGAGTATTTTTAAAATCTAGAGAAGATTGTGGTCAGGGCCGGCACAGGGGGTGGGCAGGAGGGGTGGCTGCACTGCGCACTATGGTACCATGTGGGGGGGGGGGAGGGTGGTTGCCTCAAGGAGATTGGGGGGGAGGGAGGGGTTTTGGTTTGGAGCAGGGAATTTCAGGGGTGGAGGGGCTGGCATGTACTGTTCTAGGGAGGTGAATCTGGGGGGGGGGGGGGGGGTGTGTTGAGGGTGGGGATATGTGTTGGGAGGAGGGATGGGGGGCATTTTGCGAGGAGGCGGCAGGAGATGTGTACTTGGAGGAAAAATTGTAGGGGTAGAGTATTTGTGCTAAAAGGGGTGATTTTTTTTATTTTGGGGGGTCATTTGTGCAGGGGGATGGGGGGGCATATGTTTGTACTGGGAGGAGGGGGAATTTATGCTTGGGGGGTAAACATGCAGATTAGTGATCAGGTTTTTTTTGGGGTGATCATTGCTGGCACATAATATTCACACATCGGGGGGGGGGGAGCATTTGTGCAGGGGGATAGGGGGGGCATATATTTGTACTGGGAGGAGGGGGAATTTATGCTTAGGGGGTAATCGTGCAGATTAGTGATCAGGTTTTTTTGACACATAATATTTACACATCGGGGGGGGGGGGGGCACATTTAGTCACGTTCGCCCTGGGCTCTTGTCCCTACACTGATTGTGCTGTTAGATTGTAACATGTATGAATCATTTATTCTTGAACTGGCCATACTCTCTAAATAAATTGTACCGAAAACCATGAAAAAGGTCAAATATGGAAAATAAAACGGAGATAAACTCTTTGTGGGCAGAATATTAGGATTACTGGTGGAATGTTGACCACACCCATGAGGAGCCGGAGGAAGTGTCAGTCTCTGGTTAGGTGTTTGCCATTATTCTGTTTGTTGGCACATTTTCAGATATTGACAGTCCAGCTTGTATGAGAAAAATAAAAGGTTTGTGACAGAAGTACATATCTAACAAATGAAGTGTCACCTTAGTTGTGAATATTTTCTATGATTATGTTTCGGCCAAGTTTATGCAGACATTTCCATGAACGCAGCATTCGCTGTCGTCTTTTTCCTTTTTCAGGGTTTGATGAAAACCTGGACGTTCAGGGTGAGCTTATTCTGCAGGATTCTTTCCAAGTATGGGATCCCAAATCTCTGATCCGCAAGGGGCGGGACCGACACCTTTTCCTGTTCGAGATCTCTCTGGTGTTCAGCAAGGAGATAAAAGATTCTGCAGGACACACAAAATATGTTTACAAAAACAAGCTGCTGGTAAGTCCTCCTGAGTTGTGTACATTGCGCCAGACTGAGAACTGCATTGTTGGCTTCTGTCTTGATAGGTCAGAACTATAGACTTTGACTTGTGGCTGTAGACCAGTCATTCTCAGCCAGGGTTTTGGGGAACTATTGGGCTCCTCCGGAGGTTGCTAAGAGTTCTATGAGTAGGCAGCAGTGGCAGTTGACCTCGTACCTTATGGTGCCTACGTAGTTCTTGGTCCAAGGTCAACAGTCATTGGTGTGGAACCAGTGGAGTCTCTTAGACCCCTTCCCTCTCATAAGTAACCACTGACGCCAATGATCTTCTGTAAGGGTGACAATGTATACAGTGACTATCAATTGACGGTTATTCTTCCAACTGACCTCCAATGGAAGGGGGCCTATCTCATATTGACCTCCAATGGAAGAGGGCCCATCTCTTATTAACTTTCTGTCGAAGGGGGGCCATCTCGTACTGACCTCCAATGTAAGGGGGGCCATTTCCTACTGACCTCCAATGTAAGGGGGGCCATCTCGTACTGACCTCCAATGTAAGGGGGGCCATCTCGTACTGACCTCCAATGTAAGGGGGGCCATCTCTTACTGACCTCCAATGTAAGGGGGGCCATCTCGTACTGACCTCCAATGTAAGGGGGGCCATCTCGTTCTGGCCTCCAATGGAAGGTGCCCATCTCATACGGATCTCCAATGTAATGGGGCCCGTCTCGTGCTGATCTCTAATGTAATGTGACCCATCTCGTACTGATTTCCAATGTAGTGGGGCCCGTCTCGTACTTATATCCAATATAATGTGGCCCGTCTCGTACTTATCTCCAATATAATGTGGCCCGTCTCGTACTGACCTCTAATGGAATGTGGCCCATCTCCTACTGACCTCTAATGGAATGGGGCCCATCTCCTACTGACCTATAATGGAAAAGGGGGCCCATCTCGTACTGACCTTCAATCAAAGGGACCCATCTCGTACTGACCTCCAATGGAAGTGGGCCTATCTCGTACTGACCTCCAATTGAAGGGGGCCCATCTGCTACTGTCCTTTATTGGAATAAAGCCCATCTCCTGCTGACCGGTAATGGAAGGGGGCCCATCTCCTACCTGACTTCTAATGGAATTGGGCCCATCTCCTACTAACTTCTAATGGATTGAGGCCCATCTCCTACTAACTTCTAATGGAATGGGGCCCATCTCCTACTGACTTCTAATGGAATGAGGCCCATCTACCACTGACCTCTAATGGAGGGGGTCCATCTCCTACTGACCTGTAATGGAAGGGAGTCCATCGCCTACTGACCTGTAATGGAAGGGGACCCATCTCTTACTGACCTCCAATGGAAGTGGCCCCATCTCCTACTGACCTCCAATGGAAGGGGCCCCATCTCCTACTGACCTCCAATGGAAGGGGCCCCATCTCCTACTGACCTCCAGTGGAAGGGGCCCCATCTCTTACAGACCTCCAATGGAAGGGTGCATTACCATGACCACCAACAAAAAATGATTTGCTTAAGAAAACTGCATATGATTAGACATGACACCAAATGTAATGAAGAATAGGATTTGGTTTACATACACTTTAAAACTAACCCCCAACGCCCCAATTGTTTTAGTTTTTAGATAGAGTGTGGAAAGGTTTAAGCATCTGTCAGGTTTTTATTACTGTCTTTGTCCCCATTGGTGGGAAATCTCTCCAGTGGGGCGATGGACTGCAACAAATAAAATGGGAAGTGAGAATAAATTCTCCCCCATGGGGTCTCTGTCAGTATTAGAAAAGTGTACCCAAGTTTCTGTTGAAGTTTTGTGGTAAAAAGTGCCGTGCATTAACATCCACCATCTCCTCTCTCCTCCAGACCTCCGAGTTGGGGGTGACGGAACACGTTGAAGGAGACCCCTGCAAGTTCGCTCTGTGGTCGGGCCGAACGCCGTCGTCTGATAACAGAACGGTACTCAAGGTGCGTTGCTCAATTAAGGAAATATATAGAGGGTGGATTTGTTCTTATTTTCTTTATTATGGTCCTGATTTGAAAAACCTTTTTTAATTGAAATCTGAAATATTGTACAAGAATGTTTTGTATTCTCATTTTCAGCCAGTGGGTGGCACTCTGGGTTCCCTTCCTTACCTCTCTAAACCCTTTGGTATGTGCGGCCTCGCAGAGGGGACTTCCACCATTTCTTATTAGAGTTCCTCCAGCCTCCTCTCTAGTTCTTGTGTGTTATACGGTATTAGTGACATATCAGCAGAACCGGGCTGGTATTCTGCCAGGGGAAGCCGCAGCTTGTAGTTCCTCCTGGGCGGGGCTTCTGCTGAATCTACAGAAAGATAAAAATCCAGAGGAAGGTGAACCTTAGATACTGCCTCTGCCCAATGATGTCCAGTAGAGAGTAATTCATATAAAGGGCAGGTTGCCTCCATGAAGGGACATGTGCTCTTGTAGAGCCGCGGGCTGGGTGTAGGAAGGGACAGGTGCTCTTGTAGGGTTCCTGGGTATATGAATGATTGGTCTGGTAATCTTGTAGGGTACCATGTTGTAGACAGGAATAAACAGGTATTCTTGTAGGGTGTCTGGCTATATTCCAGAAGGGACAGGTACTCTTGTAGGGTGCCTAGTATTGTTTCTAGAAGGGACAGGTGCTTTTGTAGGGTGTCCGGCTATGTTCCAGGAAGGACAGGTACTCTTGTAGGGTGTCTAGTATTGTTTTTAGAAGGGACAGGTACTCTTGTAGGTGTTCTGACTATGTTACAGAAGGGACAGGTACTCTTGTAGGGTGTCTAGCAATATTCCAGAAGGGACAGGTACTCTTGTAGGGTGTCTGGCTATGTTCCAGGAAGGACAGATTCTTTTGTAGGGTGTCTGTCTATATTCCAGAAGAGACAGGTACACTTGTAGGGTGTCTAGCAATGTTCCAGAAGGGACAGGTACTGTAGTAGGGTACCTTGCAATGTTCCAGAAGGGACAGGTACTCTTGTAGGGTGTCTGGCTATATTCCAGAAGAGACAGGTACACTTGTAGGGTGTCTAGCAATGTTCCAGAAGGGACAGGTACTGTAGTAGGGTACCTTGCAATGTTCCAGAAGGGACAGGTACTCTTGTAGGGTGTCTGGCTATATTCCAGAAGAGACAGGTACACTTGTAGGGTGTCTAGCAATGTTCCAGAAGGGACAGGTACTGTAGTAGGGTACCTTGCAGTGTTCTAGAAGGGACAGGTACTCTTGTAGGGTGTCTAGCAATGTTCCAGAATGGACAGGTACTCTTGTAGGGTGTCTGGCAATGTTCCAGAAAGGACAGGTACACTTGTAGGGTGTCTAGCAATGTTCCAGAAAGGACAGGTTCTCTTGTAGGGTGTCTAGCAATGTTCCAGAAAAGACAGGTACACTTGTAGGGTGTCTACCAATGTTCCAGAAAGGACAGGTACTCTTTTAGGGTGTCTAGCAATGTTCCAGAATGGACAGGTACTCTTGTAGGGTGTCTGGCAATGTTCCAGAAAGGACAGGTACACTTGTAGGGTGTCTAGCAATGTTCCAGAAAGGACAGGTTCTCTTGTAGGGTGTCTAGCAATGTTCCAGAAAAGACAGGTACACTTGTAGGGTGTCTACCAATGTTCCAGAAAGGACAGGTACTCTTGTAGGGTGTTTAGCAATGTTCCAGAAAGGACAGGTACACTTGTAGGGTGTCTAGCAATGTTCCAGAAGGGACAGGTACTCTTGTAGGGTGTCTTGCAATGTTCCAGAAAGGACAGGTACACTTGTAGGGTGTCTAGCAATGTTCCAGAAGGGACAGGTTCTCTTGTAGGGTGTCTTGCAATGTTCCAGAAAGGACAGGTACACTTGTAGGGTGTCTAGCAATGTTCCAGAAAGGACAGGTACACTTGTAGGGTGTCTAGCAATGTTCCAGAAAGGACAGGTACTCTTGTAGGGTGTTTAGCAATGTTCCAGAAAGGACAGGTACACTTGTAGGGTACCTAGTAGTGTTCCAGGAGGGACAGGTTCTCTTTATCCTGCTGGCTGGGGCACTGCAGACAGTCTGTGTATGGAATATCACATCCTCCCGGTATCTGGTATACAATTTACTCTTTGTGGCTGGAAGTCCAAAACAATCCATTGTTCAGTCTGGTGGTGGTGCCGCTGCGCTCACTCGTCTCTCTCTCACGCAGGCATCCAGCATTGAGGTGAAGCAGGACTGGATCAAGAACATCCGAGAGGTGATCCAGGAGAGAATGATCCACCTGAAAGGAGCGCTAAAGGAGCCGATTCAGCCGCCGAAGACCCCGGCCAAGCAAAGGAACAACAGCAAGAGGTAATCAATTAGTGAGATATATAATGAGATCTATAATAATATATAATGAGATATATAATGGGATATAGAATACATATAATGAGATATATAATGGGATATATGGGTTGATTGGAAACAAGTATTTAGGTTGCTGAGGAGTACAGAGATTTATTCATGTGGCTCTGGCCTTGACATAGGGCTCAGCTCTGTGTGATCCCATCTCAGCCGTCATTTAACAGAACTACCACCAGAGGGAGACTCTGCAGATCAATTTCATTACCCTCATAAAGTTCTGTAGCAGCAAGAATGTAAAAGTCACACAAATACCAAAATATCTGAGAATAGAACAAACGTTTCTTTTCAAGCCGATAACGTCGCAGAAAACCAGATATACCGCATTTTGTTCTTTGTTCACCAAAAAACGAGTTTTGCAGTTACAATAAGAATCTCTTTGAAGGTTCTCATGTATCCAGGTGATGGTATGTCTGGTAATAGTCAGTCACATTCAACTAGGCTTGTTCTGTGATGTTGAAGACGTTGCTGGGAGCAAAAGAAAATCCTGTCAAGGATGGGGATTCGGGGGTGGAACTGTACACCCTGTAACTAGCACCCTCCAGAACCCTGCACCCATTACCTATTACCCTCTATTACCCTGTGCCCTGTACCTATTACCCTAAAGTACCATGCATGCTGTACCTAACACCCTCCTAAACCCTGCACCCTGTAACTAGCACCCACTTGGACCCTGCACCCTGTAAGTAGCACCCTCTTGAACCCTGCACTCTGTAAGTAGCACCCTCTTGAACCCTGCACTCTGTACCTATAACCCTCCAGTACCCTGTACCTAGCACCCTCCAGAACACTGCACAATATACCTAGCACCCTCCTAAACCCTACACCCTGTACCTATCACCCTCCAGAACCCGGCACCTTGTAGCTAGCTCTCTCCTGAGCCCCGCACCTTGTAACTAGCACCCTTCTAAACCCTTCACCCTGTAACTAGCACCCCCCCCTAAACTCTTCACCCTGTAACTAGCACCCTTCTGAACCCTTCACCCTGTAATTGGCACCCTCCTGAAATCTTCACCCTGTAACTAACACCCTCCTAAACCCGACTCCCTGTACTTAGCACTCTCCTGAATCCGGCACCCTGTACCTAGCACCCTCCTGAACCCTGCACCCTCCTAAACCCTGCACCCTGTAACTAGCACCCTCTAGAATGCGACACCCTGTTCATATCCACAGCCAGTACCCAGCACCCTGTAACTATCACCCTCCAGAACCCTCACCCTGTAACTAGCACCCTCCAGAACCCTTCGCCCAGTAACTAGCACCCTCCTGAACCCTGCACCCTGTAACTAGCACCCTCCTGAACCCTGCACCCTGTAACTAGCACCCTCCTGAACCCTGCATCCTGTAACTAGCGCCCTCCTGAACCCAGATCCTTGTAACTAGCACTCTCCGGAACTCTACATCCTGTACCCAGCACCCTTCTGAACCTTGCACACTGCAATTAGCACTCTCCTGAACCCTGTACCCTGTAACTAGCACCCTCTTGAACCCTGGTGTGACTCAAAGGATTAGCACATGCACAGACCCTCTGCCTCCAAAGGCAAACTAGAATGGGAGGTTCTACAACTTTCAGAACGCTGATCCAGCTCTTAGACGGTCAATATCAACACATTCCATGGCGATTGGATTGAGGTATTGTGAGGCATGCATATAAAAGTTGGGGTATCCTATGGCACCAAGAATGTGATGATGGAACCAGGACAACTTTTACATGTCCACTTCTGTTTTTGGATAATCAACATCTCCACATTCCATGGTGATTTGAATAAGGTGTCTTAAGGTATGGATATAAGTGTTGGGGTATCATCCTAACAGCAAAGATGGGATGATGGAACTAGAACAGGGGGCTCCACAACTTTCTAACACCCCATCCTCTCCTTGGATAATCAACATGTCCATATACCATGGTGGTTTGAAGAACTTGTCTTAAGGTATGGATATAAATGATGGAGTATCTTCCTGACACCAGGTATCAGATGATGGAGCTAGAAGAGGAGGGTTCTGCAACTTTCTCATGTCCACACCTGTTTTGGATAATCAGCATGTCCCTATACCATGGTGATTGTATGAAGGTGTTTTAAGGTATGGATATAAATGTTTCTGACACCAAGGATGGGATGATGGAACTAGAACAGGGGGCTCCACAACTTTCACATGTCCCATCCTGTTCTTGAATAATCAACACCTCCACATTCCATGATGATTGGAGTAAGGTATGTAAGGTATGGATATAAATATTGGGGTATCTCCTTCACACCAAGGATGGAATGTTGAAACCAGGACAACTTTACATGTCCACTCCTGTTATTGGAAAAACAACATCTCCACATTTCATGTTGATTGGAGTGTTGTAACAAATAAATATAAATGTTGGAGTATCATCCTTACACCACGGACTTGATGATGGAACTAGGACAGGAGGGTTCCACAACTTTCACATTTCCAATACTGTCCGTGGATAATCAACATCTCCACATTCCATGGAGGCTGCATGAAGGTGTGTAAAGGTATGGATATAAATGTTGGGGTATCTTCCCAACAACAAGGATGGGATGATGGAACTAGGACAGGAGGGTTCCACAACTTTCACATGTCCCATCCTGTCCTTGGATAATCAGCACTCCCACATTCCATGGTGATTGGATGAAGGTGATGGCGCTACCTGTGAGGATACAAGTACTGAGGTTTGCCACCGATACTCATTAGAGCTAAGGAAGGGTCTTGGAGACACTAAAAAACATCTTCAACTTTACAGAACAAGACCAGCTGAATATCACCAACTACTACTAACTTAATTAAAATGTTGCCAATATTTTCTAATAATATTTACACTTTTGGTGATGTTGTTATGGCATGGGCCCCGTTCACATTGCCGCGATCCGACTTGGGGGAGCGACCTCCGAGGTCGCGGTGCGAGCAGCGCGCCGCGACCTCGGAGCTGCCGCCACGGACTTCATAACATTGAAGTCTATGGCGGTCGCCTCCGGGTCGCCCCAAAGAAGCTCCGGACCCTTTTTCTAAGTCGGAGTGACTTGTGTCGCTCCTATTAGAACGGGTCCGCAGCTTCCCTATGGAATGCGACCTATGGCGACCTGTGAGGCGACCAGGTCGCCTCACAGGTCGCCTGTCAACGGGGACTTGGTGTTGTTATGGCTTTGGTGGTGTTTTGGTGCTCCTATGGTTTTGACATCATTATGGTTTCTATAACTGGTTCCTCTCGCTCCAGGGATGGGTTGGAGGATCTGGACAGTCAGGGTGATGGCAGCAGCCAGCCGGATACAATCTCCATCGCCTCTCGGACCTCACAGAACACTGTAGACAGCGACAAGGTAGGCCATGGTTTGTCTTTTAGGCACTGTGTGATGCATCATGGGAAGGCGGCATTGCCGACCCGTTGTCTTTGGTCATTGACTTTCATAGAACGAATCCAATCAGAATCTTACAGAGGCCACAAACAGACCAATCTCTTGTGTATCACATTCAGCAGATATTTGGTAGAAAATAGCGCTCGTCTGTTTGTTTTTTTTTTCTGTTCTAGGTGGTTGGCGGCTCATTCATTTGTGGGGGGGGGGGGGGGGGAATATATGGGCTAAACCAGATGGATTGCATACTTGTGCTGGGTGCTGAAATAGATAGCGTGTTGGTTTTGGTTGTATACATTGTAGTGCATTCATTGTAGAGTAGATATTATACATTGTAGCGTAGATATTATATATTGTAGGGTAGATATTATACATTGTAGAGTAGATATTATACATTGTAGGGTAGATATTATACATTGTAGGGTAGATATTATACATTGTAGGGTAGATATTATACATTGTAGTGTAGATATTATACATTGTAGCGTAGATATTATACATTGTAGTGTAGATATTATAAATTGTAGTGTAGATATTATACATTGCAGTGTAGATATTATACATTGTAGAGTAGATATTATACATTGTAGTGTAGATATTATACATTGTAGAGTAGATATTATACATTGTAGGGTAGATATTATACATTGTAGTGTAGACATTATATATTGTAGGGTAGATATTATACATTGTAGAGTAGATATTATACATTGCAGTGTAGATATTATACATTGTAGAGTAGATATTATACATTGTAGTGTAGATATTATACATTGTAGAGTAGATATTATAAATTGTAGTGTAGATATTATAAATTGTAGTGTAGATATTATACATTGCAGTGTAGATATTATACATTGTAGAGTAGATATTATACATTGTAGTGTAGATATTATACATTGTAGAGTAGATATTATACATTGTAGGGTAGATATTATACATTGTAGTGTAGACATTATATATTGTAGGGTAGATATTATACATTGTAGTGTAGACATTATATATTGTAGAGTAGATATTATACATTGTAGGGTAGATATTATACATTGTAGTGTAGATATTATACATTGTAGTGTAGATATTATACATTGTAGTGTAGATATTATACATTGTAGGGTAGATATTATACATTGTAGAGTAGATATTATACATTGTAGGGTAGATATTATACATTGTAGTGTAGACATTATATATTGTAGAGTAGATATTATACATTGTAGTGTAGATATTATACATTGTAGAGTAGATATTATACATTGTAGTGTAGATATTATACATTGTAGTGTAGATATTATACATTGTAGTGTAGATATTATACATTGTAGGGTAGATATTATACATTGTAGTGTAGATATTATACATTGTAGGGTAGATATTATACATTGTAGAGTAGATATTATACATTGTAGGGTAGATATTATACATTGTAGGGTAGATATTATAAATTGTAGAGTAGATATTATACATTGTAGTGTAGATATTATACATTGTAGTGTAGATATTATACATTGTAGAGTAGATATTATACATTGTAGTGTAGACATTATATATTGTAGAGTAGATATTATACATTGTAGAGTAGATATTATACATTGTAGGGTAGATATTATACATTGTAGTGTAGATATTATACATTGTAGAGTAGATATTATACATTGTAGGGTAGATATTATACATTGTAGAGTAGATATTATACATTGTAGTGTAGATATTATACATTGTAGAGTAGATATTATACATTGTAGGGTAGATATTATACATTGTAGAGTAGATATTATACATTGTAGTGTAGATATTATACATTGTAGAGTAGATATTATACATTGTAGGGTAGATATTATACATTGTAGTGTAGATATTATACATTGTAGAGTAGATATTATACATTGTAGGGTAGATATTATACATTGTAGTGTAGATATTATATATTGTAGAGTAGATATTATACATTGTAGTGTAGATATTATACATTGTAGAGTAGATATTATACATTGTAGTGTAGATATTATACATTGTAGTGTAGATATTATACATTGTAGTGTAGATATTATACATTGTAGGGTAGATATTATACATTGTAGTGTAGATATTATACATTGTAGAGTAGATATTATACATTGTAGGGTAGATATTATACATTGTAGTGTAGATATTATACATTGTAGGGTAGATATTATACATTGTAGAGTAGATATTATACATTGTAGTGTAGATATTATACATTGTAGAGTAGATATTATACATTGCAGTGTATATATTATACATTGTAGAGTAGATATTATACATTGTAGTGTAGATATTATACATTGTAGGGTAGATATTATACATTGCAGTGTATATATTATACATTGTAGTATAGATATTATACATTGTAGTGTATATATTATACATTGTAGAGTAGATATTATACATTGTAGCGTAGATATTATATATTGTAGTGTAGATATTATACATTGTAGTGTAGATATTATACATTGTAGGGTAGATATTATACATTGTAGTGTAGATATTATACATTGTAGAGTAGATATTATACATTGCAGTGTAGATATTATACATTGTAGAGTAGATATTATACATTGTAGAGTAGATATTATACATTGTAGAGTAGATATTATACATTGTAGTGTAGATATTATACATTGTAGTATAGATATTATACATTGTAGAGTAGATATTATACATTGTAGTGTAGATATTATACATTGTAGTGTAGATATTATACATTGTAGAGTAGATATTATACATTGTAGGGTAGATATTATACATTGTAGTATAGATATTATACATTGTAGTATAGATATTATACATTGTAGTGTAGATATTATACATTGTAGGGTAGATATTATACATTGTAGGGTAGATATTATACATTGTAGGGTAGATATTATACATTGTAGCGTAGATATTATACATTGTAGGGTAGATATTATACATTGTAGAGTAGATATTATACATTGTAGAGTAGATATTATACATTGTAGGGTAGATATTATACATTGTAGCGTAGATATTATACATTGTAGTGTAGATATTATAAATTGTAGAGTAGATATTATACATTGTAGGGTAGATATTATACATTGTAGAGTAGATATTATACATTGTAGTGTAGATATTATACATTGTAGAGTAGATATTATACATTGTAGGGTAGATATTATACATTGTAGTGTAGACATTATATATTGTAGGGTAGATATTATACATTGTAGTGTAGACATTATATATTGTAGAGTAGATATTATACATTGTAGTGTAGATATTATACATTGTAGAGTAGATATTATACATTGTAGTGTAGATATTATACATTGTAGAGTAGATATTATACATTGTAGTGTAGATATTATACATTGTAGAGTAGATATTATACATTGTAGGGTAAATATTATACATTGTAGAGTAGATATTATACATTGTAGGGTAGATATTATACATTGTAGTGTAGATATTATACATTGTAGAGTAGATATTATACATTGTAGGGTAGATATTATACATTGTAGAGTAGATATTATACATTGTAGTGTAGACATTATATATTGTAGAGTAGATATTATACATTGTAGTGTAGATATTATACATTGTAGAGTAGATATTATACATTGTAGTGTAGATATTATACATTGTAGTGTAGATATTATACATTGTAGTGTAGATATTATACATTGTAGGGTAGATATTATACATTGTAGTGTAGATATTATACATTGTAGGGTAGATATTATACATTGTAGAGTAGATATTATACATTGTAGGGTAGATATTATACATTGTAGGGTAGATATTATAAATTGTAGAGTAGATATTATACATTGTAGTGTAGATATTATACATTGTAGTGTAGATATTATACATTGTAGAGTAGATATTATACATTGTAGTGTAGACATTATATATTGTAGGGTAGATATTATACATTGTAGTGTAGACATTATATATTGTAGAGTAGATATTATACATTGTAGTGTAGATATTATACATTGTAGTGTAGATATTATACATTGTAGTGTAGATATTATACATTGTAGAGTAGATATTATACATTGTAGGGTAGATATTATACATTGTAGAGTAGATATTATACATTGTAGGGTAGATATTATACATTGTAGTGTAGATATTATACATTGTAGAGTAGATATTATACATTGTAGGGTAGATATTATACATTGTAGAGTAGATATTATACATTGTAGTGTAGACATTATATATTGTAGAGTAGATATTATACATTGTAGTGTAGATATTATACATTGTAGGGTAGATATTATACATTGCAGTGTATATATTATACATTGTAGTATAGATATTATACATTGTAGTGTATATATTATACATTGTAGAGTAGATATTATACATTGTAGCGTAGATATTATACATTGTAGGGTAGATATTATACATTGTAGAGTAGATATTATATATTGTAGTGTAGATATTATACATTGTAGTGTAGATATTATACATTGTAGGGTAGATATTATACATTGTAGTGTAGATATTATACATTGTAGAGTAGATATTATACATTGCAGTGTAGATATTATACATTGTAGAGTAGATATTATACATTGTAGAGTAGATATTATACATTGTAGAGTAGATATTATACATTGTAGTGTAGATATTATACATTGTAGTATAGATATTATACATTGTAGAGTAGATATTATACATTGTAGTGTAGATATTATACATTGTAGTGTAGATATTATACATTGTAGAGTAGATATTATACATTGTAGTATAGATATTATACATTGTAGTATAGATATTATACATTGTAGTGTAGATATTATACATTGTAGGGTAGATATTATACATTGTAGGGTAGATATTATACATTGTAGGGTAGATATTATACATTGTAGCGTAGATATTATACATTGTAGGGTAGATATTATACATTGTAGAGTAGATATTATACATTGTAGAGTAGATATTATACATTGTAGGGTAGATATTATACATTGTAGCGTAGATATTATACATTGTAGTGTAGATATTATAAATTGTAGAGTAGATATTATACATTGTAGGGTAGATATTATACATTGTAGAGTAGATATTATACATTGTAGTGTAGATATTATACATTGTAGGGTAGATATTATACATTGTAGGGTAGATATTATACATTGTAGAGTAGATATTATACATTGTAGTGTAGATATTATACATTGTAGGGTAGATATTATACATTGTAGGGTAGATATTATACATTGTAGGGTAGATATTATACATTGTAGGGTAAATATTATACATTGTAGTGTAGATATTATACATTGTAGTGTAGATATTATACATTGTAGTGTAGATATTATACATTGTAGGGTAGATATTATACATTGTAGTGTAGATATTATACATTGTAGTGTAGATATTATACATTGTAGAGTAGATATTATACATTGTAGAGTAGATATTATACATTGTAGGGTAGATATTATACATTGTAGTGTAGATATTATACATTGTAGTGTAGATATTATACATTGTAGGGTAGATATTATACATTGTAGAGTAGATATTATACATTGTAGGGTAGATATTATACATTGTAGCGTAGATATTATACATTGTAGGGTAGATATTATACATTGTAGGGTAGATATTATACATTGTAGGGTAGATATTATACATTGTAGTGTAGATATTATATATTGTAGAGTAGATATTATACATTGTAGAGTAGATATTATACATTGTAGGGTAGATATTATACATTGTAGAGTAGATATTATACATTGTAGTGTAGATATTATACATTGCAGTGTAGATATTATACATTGTAGGGTAGATATTATACATTGTAGGGTAGATATTATACATTGTAGGGTAGATATTATACATTGTAGGGTAGATATTATACATTGTAGTGTAGATATTATACATTGTAGGGTAGATATTATACATTGTAGTGTAGATATTATATATTGTAGAGTAGATATTATACATTGTAGAGTAGATATTATACATTGTAGTGTAGATATTATACATTGTAGGGTAGATATTATACATTGTAGTGTAGATATTATACATTGTAGGGTAGATATTATACATTGTAGAGTAGATATTATACATTGTAGGGTAGATATTATACATTGTAGAGTAGATATTATACATTGTAGGGTAGATATTATACATTGTAGAGTAGATATTATACATTGTAGGGTAGATATTATACATTGTAGTGTAGATATTATACATTGTAGGGTAGATATTATACATTGTAGAGTAGATATTATACATTGTAGGGTAGATATTATACATTGTAGCGTAGATATTATACATTGTAGGGTAGATATTATACATTGTAGGGTAGATATTATACATTGTAGGGTAGATATTATACATTGTAGTGTAGATATTATATATTGTAGAGTAGATATTATACATTGTAGAGTAGATATTATACATTGTAGTGTAGATATTATACATTGTAGTGTAGATATTATACATTGTAGGGTAGATATTATACATTGTAGGGTAGATATTATACATTGTAGGGTAGATATTATACATTGTAGGGTAGATATTATACATTGTAGTGTAGATATTATACATTGTAGGGTAGATATTATACATTGTAGTGTAGATATTATATATTGTAGAGTAGATATTATACATTGTAGAGTAGATATTATACATTGTAGTGTAGATATTATACATTGTAGGGTAGATATTATACATTGTAGTGTAGATATTATACATTGTAGGGTAGATATTATACATTGTAGAGTAGATATTATACATTGTAGGGTAGATATTATACATTGTAGAGTAGATATTATACATTGTAGGGTAGATATTATACATTGTAGAGTAGATATTATACATTGTAGGGTAGATATTATACATTGTAGGGTAGATATTATACATTGTAGGGTAGATATTATACATTGTAGGGTAGATATTATACATTGTAGGGTAGATATTATACATTGTAGTGTAGATATTATACATTGTAGAGTAGATATTATACATTGTAGGGTAGATATTATACATTGTAGTGTAGATATTATACATTGTAGTGTAGATATTATACATTGTAGGGTAAATATTATACATTGTAGAGTAGATATTATACATTGTAGGGTAGATATTATACATTGTAGTGTAGATATTATACATTGTAGAGTAGATATTATACATTGTAGTGTAGATATTATACATTGTAGGGTAGATATTATACATTGTAGGGTAGATATTATACATTGTAGAGTAGATATTATACATTGTAGGGTAGATATTATACATTGTAGGGTAAATATTATACATTGTAGAGTAGATATTATACATTGTAGGGTAGATATTATACATTGTAGTGTAGATATTATACATTGTAGAGTAGATATTATACATTGTAGTGTAGATATTATACATTGTAGGGTAGATATTATACATTGTAGGGTAAATATTATACATTGTAGGGTAGATATTATACATTGTAGGGTAGATATTATACATTGTAGGGTAGATATTATACATTGTAGGGTAGATATTATACATTGTAGAGTAGATATTATACATTGTAGGGTAGATATTATACATTGTAGGGTAGATATTATACATTGTAGTGTAGATATTATACATTGTAGGGTAGATATTATGCATTGTAGTGTAGATATTATATATTGTAGAGTAGATATTATACATTGTAGAGTAGATATTATACATTGTAGTGTAGATATTATACATTGTAGAGTAGATATTATACATTGTAGGGTAGATATTATACATTGTAGTGTAGATATTATACATTGTAGGGTAGATATTATACATTGTAGGGTAGATATTATACATTGTAGTGTAGATATTATACATTGTAGGGTAGATATTATGCATTGTAGTGTAGATATTATATATTGTAGAGTAGATATTATACATTGTAGAGTAGATATTATACATTGTAGTGTAGATATTATACATTGTAGAGTAGATATTATACATTGTAGGGTAGATATTATACATTGTAGTGTAGATATTATACATTGTAGGGTAAATATTATACATTGTAGAGTAGATATTATACATTGTAGTGTAGATATTATACATTGTAGTGTAGATATTATACATTGTAGTGTAGATATTATACATTGTAGAGTAGATATTATACATTGTAGTGTAGATATTATACATTGTAGGGTAGATATTATACATTGTAGGGTAGATATTATACATTGTAGAGTAGATATTATACATTGTAGGGTAGATATTATACATTGTAGGGTAAATATTATACATTGTAGAGTAGATATTATACATTGTAGGGTAGATATTATACATTGTAGTGTAGATATTATACATTGTAGTGTAGATATTATACATTGTAGAGTAGATATTATACATTGTAGTGTAGATATTATACATTGTAGGGTAGATATTATACATTGTAGTGTAGATATTATACATTGTAGAGTAGATATTATACATTGTAGGGTAGATATTATACATTGTAGCGTAGATATTATACATTGTAGGGTAAATATTATACATTGTAGAGTAGATATTATACATTGTAGCGTAGATATTATACATTGTAGCGTAGATATTATACATTGTAGTGTAGATATTATACATTGTAGAGTAGATATTATACATTGTAGGGTAGATATTATACATTGTAGGGTAGATATTATACATTGTAGGGTAGATATTATACATTGTAGCGTAGATATTATACATTGTAGTGTAGATATTATACATTGTAGGGTAGATATTATACATTGTAGCGTAGATATTATACATTGTAGGGTAGATATTATACATTGTAGGGTAGATATTATACATTGTAGCGTAGATATTATACATTGTAGCGTAGATATTATACATTGTAGGGTAGATATTATACATTGTAGAGTAGATATTATACATTGTAGTGTAGATATTATACATTGTAGAGTAGATGATATACATTGTAGGGTAGATATTATCAGAGATGTATAGTAACGAAGTAGAACTACTTAAGTACTGTACTTAAGTACCGAAATGCGGTATCTGTACTTTCCTAGAGTATAATTTTTTTCTCCTACTTCTACTTTTACTTCACTACATTTTTTCGATGATTTCGATACTTCTACTCAAGTATTTTTTTTTTGTGCTGCATAGTTACTCGTTACTTTTAAAAAAATTACCACTGCCAGAACAGTAGATGGTAGGTTGCATAAAGCTCAAAAAAATGTGTATAATGTCATTTGTAAATCAGCGCATACGAAAATAAAGGCTGTGTATAATAAAAGCTGCTATACCAAATCTTTCCAATAAAAAGAAAATATGAAACAAACAAATAAATGATGCTACAGCGCTTAAAGTGCATCAAGAAACTACTAACAAACACAGGTTAATCATTTGAATAAATCATTTGAAATAATAAAAAACAATATGATGTTCAAACTTTTGACTTCTTTCTTTAATAACTACATAACACAGTACTTGTACTTCTACTTTCAGTACTTGAGTAGAATTTTTTTTTCAAAACTACTGGTACTTTTTACTTTTAGTACTTAAGTAGCAAATTTTTTGAAAAAACTACTTGCAATACTTAAGTAAAAAAAATGTTGAATACTTTAGTACTTCTACTTAAGTAACTTTTTCTGCGAGCACTTCCACTTCTACTTAAGTAACTTTTTGATCGAGCACTTGTACTTTTACTCAAGTAGAAATTTCGAGTACTTTATACAAGTCTGGATATTATACATTGTAGCGTAGATATTATACATTGTAGAGTAGATATTATACATTGTAGCGTAGATATTATACATTGTAGCGTAGATATTATACATTGTAGGGTAGATATTATACATTGTAGAGTAGATATTATACATTGTAGGGTAGATATTATACATTGTAGGGTAGATATTATACATTGTAGGGTAGATATTATACATTGTAGAGTAGATATTATACATTGTAGCGTAGATATTATACATTGTAGGGTAGATATTATACATTGTAGGGTAGATATTATACATTGTAGTGTAGATATTATACATTGTAGTGTAGATATTATACATTGTAGTGTAGATATTATACATTGTAGGGTAGATATTATACATTGTAGTGTAGATATTATACATTGTAGAGTAGATATTATACATTGTAGTGTAGATATTATACATTGTAGTGTAGATATTATACATTGTAGGGTAGATATTATACATTGTAGGGTAGATATTATACATTGTAGGGTAGATATTATACATTGTAGGGTAGATATTATACATTGTAGAGTAGATATTATACATTGTAGGGTAGATATTATACATTGTAGAGTAGATATTATACATTGTAGGG
The DNA here is from genome assembly GCF_965119305.1 of Pelophylax lessonae. NCBI lineage: Eukaryota > Metazoa > Chordata > Amphibia > Anura > Ranidae > Pelophylax > Pelophylax lessonae. The sequence goes on from NC_138773.1 coordinate 327,214,187, forward strand.
TAGATATTATACATTGTAGGGTAGATATTATACATTGTAGGGTAGATATTATACATTGTAGTGTAGATATTATACATTGTAGTGTAGATATTATACATTGTAGTGTAGATATTATACATTGTAGAGTAGATATTATACATTGTAGTGTAGATATTATACATTGTAGTGTAGATATTATACATTGTAGGGTAGATATTATACATTGTAGGGTAGATATTATACATTGTAGGGTAGATATTATACATTGTAGAGTAGATATTATACATTGTAGGGTAGATATTATACATTGTAGAGTAGATATTATACATTGTAGGGTAGATATTATACATTGTAGGGTAGATATTATACATTGTAGGGTAGATATTATACATTGTAGGGTAGATATTATACATTGTAGAGTAGATATTATACATTGTAGGGTAGATATTATACATTGTAGAGTAGATATTATACATTGTAGAGTAGATATTATACATTGTAGTGTAGATATTATACATTGTAGTGTAGATATTATACATTGTAGTGTAGATATTATACATTGTAGAGTAGATATTATACATTGTAGTGTAGATATTATACATTGTAGTGTAGATATTATACATTGTAGGGTAGATATTATACATTGTAGGGTAGATATTATACATTGTAGGGTAGATATTATACATTGTAGGGTAGATATTATACATTGTAGGGTAGATATTATACATTGTAGAGTAGATATTATACATTGTAGGGTAGATATTATACATTGTAGGGTAGATATTATACATTGTAGAGTAGATATTATACATTGTAGGGTAGATATTATACATTGTAGGGTAGATATTATACATTGTAGTGTAGATATTATACATTGTAGGGTAGATATTATACATTGTAGGGTAGATATTATACATTGTAGCGTAGATATTATACACTGTAGCAGTGGCGGCCCATTCATTGGGGGTGCATGGGCGCTGCCCCCCCCCAATCCATGCGTCTGGCCCCCTAATCTACATGCAGGCGCCGGACGCATGGATTCCAATGTGATATTTGTATATGAAGCATATATGAAGTGTTGTGTGGTGACATTTACCGATTTGCACCCTGAGGATGTAATATACATTGTTCTGCAATAATGTTTTATGGTATTTCTGCTATTGCTTGGCTGTTTGTCTGTATGAAGGGTTCAGCCCAGCTCTGGGGGGGGGGGGGGGGGGGATGTACCGGCTGAACTGGATGGATTGCAGACGAGACTCATGCTTATTGTAGCGTATATATTGTAGATTTGATAGTGTATTCATTGTACTCTGTGTGTGTGTGTGTGTGTGTGTGTGTATATATATATATATATATACACACACACACAAACACACAGTGGAGGGATAAGTATTTGATCCCCTGCAGATTGTGTAAGTTTGCCCGCCTACAAAGAAATGGAGGGTGTATAATATTTATCATAGGTGTATTTTATATGATAGAGACAGAATATCAACCAAAAATCCAGAAAAAACACATGATACAAATGTTATAAATGGAGTTGCAGTTCAGTGAGTAAAATAAGTATTTGATCCCCAAGCAAACATGACTTAGTAGTTGGTGGAGAAACCCTTGTTGGGAAGCACAGAGGTCAGACGTTTCTTGTAGTTGGAAGCACAGAGGTCAGACGTTTCTTGTAGTTGGTGACCAGGTTTGCACACATCTCAGGAGGGATTTCCCATCTTCAGTGTTCTGGCTGAGGGAAGAAGGTTCTCATCCAAGATTTTACAATACATGGCCCCGCCCATTGGCCCCTCAATGTGGCAAAGTCGGCCTGTACTTTTAGCAGAGAAACAGCCCCAAAGCATCGTTTCCACCTCCGTGCTGGACTGTAGGGAGGACGGTGACTGTAGGGATGGTGTTCTTAGGATCATAGCATTTTTCTTCCTTCAAACATAGCGAGTCCCCCTCCTCAAGGCGGCACATGTACAGTCATGTCAACGAACATCTAAATGATTTATAGAAGGACTAGGAGAAAGTTCTGTGGTCGGATGAGACCAAAATTAAGGTCTTTAGCATTACCTCGACTTGCTGGGTTTGGGGGAAGAAAAATGCTGACTATGACCCTAAGAACACCATCCCTACAGTCACCGTCCCTACAGTCACCATCCCTACAGTCACCTTCCCTACAGTCACCATCCCTACAGTCACCTTCCCTACAGTCACCGTCCCTACAGTCACCGTCCCTACAGTCACCGTCCCTACAGTCACCATCCCTACAGTCACCTTCCCTACAGTCACCATCCCTACAGTCACCTTCCCTACAGTCACCGTCCCTACAGTCACCGTCCCTACAGTCACCGTCCCTACAGTCACCATCCCTACAGTCACCTTCCCTACAGTCACCATCCCTACAGTCACCTTCCCTACAGTCACCTTCCCTACAGTCACCGTCCCTACAGTCACCGTCCCTACAGTTACCCTCCCTACAGTCAGCGTCCCTACAGTGACCTTCCCTGCAGTCACCGTCCCTACAGTCACCTTCCCTACAGTCAGCATCCCTTCAGTTACCCTCCCTACAGTTACCCTCCCTACAGTCAGCGTCCCCACAGTCACCTTCCCTACAGCCACCGTCCCTACAGCCACCGTCCCTACAGTCACCGTCCCTACAGTCACCGTCCCTACAGTCACCGTCCCTACAGTCACCGTCCCTACAGTCACCTTCCCTACAGTCACCTTCCCTACAGTCAGCGTCCCTACAGTCACCGTCCCTACAGTCACCGTCCCTACAGTCACCGTCCCTACAGCCACCGTCCCTTCAGCCACCGTCCCTACAGCCACCGTCCCTACAGCCACCGTCCCTACAGCCACCGTCCCTACAGTCACCGTCCCTACAGTCACCGTCCCTACAGTCACCTTCCCTACAGTCACCTTCCCTACAGTCACCGTCCCTACAGTCACCGTCCCTACAGTCACCGTCCCTACAGTCACCTTCCCTACAGTCACCTTCCCTACAGTCAGCGTCCCTACAGTCACTGTCCCTACAGTCACCCTCCCTACAGTCAAGCACAGAGGTGGAAACATGATGCTTGGGGGCTGTTTCTCTGATAAAGGTACAGGCCGACTTTGCCGAATTGAGGGGCCAATGGGCGGGGCCATGTATTGTAAAATCTTGAATGGGAACCTTCTTCCCTCAGCCAGAACACTGAAGATGGGTCATGGATGGGTCTTCCAGCATGACAATGACCCAAAACATACTGCCAAGGCAACAAAGGAATGGCTCAAGAAGAAGCACATTGAGGTCATGGAGTGGCCTAGCCGATCTCCAGACCTTCATCCTATAGAAAATTTATGGAGGGAGCTGAAACTTCGAGTTGCCAAGAGACAGCCAAGAAACCTTAAGGATTTAGAGAAGATCTGTAAAGAAGAGTGGACAAAAATCCCTCCTGAGATGTGTGGAAACCTGGTCACCGACTACAAGAAATGTCTGACCTCTGTGCTTCCAACAAGGGTTTCTCCACCATTTACTAAATCATGTTTTGCTTGGGGATCAAATACTTATTTTACTCACTGAACTGCAACTCCATTTATAACATTTGTATCATGTGTGTTTTTTCTGGATTTTTGGTTGATATTCTGTCTCTATCATAATGGATTTTCATATTTATGTGATTTCTGCAATATTTGGAGGTTTGCCGGTATGAAGAGCCCAGCCCTGGTGGGGGGGGGGGGGGAGACATACCGGCTGAAAGGAGAGGATTACAGACCAGGCTTGTGCTCGGTGTGGGGTGATTCTGTTTGGGTCTCATCCCTCTCTCCTCATCGTTTACGTATTTGTCTCAACAAGTTGCTCTGTGTGCTTACCTGTCAGGGCTGCAGCTTCTCTGTGTACTTACCTGTCAGGCCTGCAGCTTCTCTGTGCTTACCTGTCAGGGCTGCAGCTTCTCTGTGCTTACCTGTCAGGGCTGCAGCTTCTCTGTGCTTACCTGTCAGGGCCGCAGCTTCTCTGTGTACTTACCTGTCAGGGCTGCAGCTTCTCTGTGTACTTACCTGTCAGGGCTGCAGCTTCTCTGTGCTTACCTGTCAGGGCTGCAGCTTCTCTGTGTACTTACCTGTCAGGGCTGCAGCTTCTCTGTGTACTTACCTGTCAGGGCTGCAGCTTCTCTGTGCTTACCTGTCAGGGCTGCAGCTTCTCTGTGTACTTACCTGTCAGGGCTGCAGCTTCTCTGTGTACTTACCTGTCAGGGCTGCAGCTTCTCTCTGTGCTTACCTGTCAGGGCTGCAGCTTCTCTGTGCTTACCTGTCAGGGCTGCAGCTTCTCTGTGTACTTACCTGTCAGGACTGCAGCTTCTCTGTGTACTTACCTGTCAGGGCTGCAGCTTCTCTGTACTTACCTGTCAGGGCTGCAGCTTCTCTGTACTTACCTGTCAGGGCTGCAGCTTCTTGTGCTTACCTGTCAGGGCTGCAGCTTCTCTGTGCTTACCTGTCAGGGCTGCAGCTTCTCTGTGTACTTACCTGTCAGGGCTGCAGCTTCTATGTGTACTTACCTGTCAGGGCTGCAGCTTCTCTGTGTACTTACCTGTCAGGGCTGCAGCTTCTCTGTGTACTTACCTGTCAGGGCTGCAGCTTCTCTGTACTTACCTGTCAGGGCTGCAGCTTCTTGTGCTTACCTGTCAGGGCTGCAGCTTCTCTGTGCTTACCTGTCAGGGCTGCAGCTTCTCTGTGTACTTACCTGTCAGGGCTGCAGCTTCTATGTGTACTTACCTGTCAGGGCTGAAGCTTCTCTGTGTACTTGCCTGTCAGGGCTGCAGCTTCTCTATGCTTACCTGTCAGGGCTGCAGCTTCTCTGTGCTTACCTGTCAGGGCTGCAGCTTCTCTGTGTACTTACCTGTCAGGGCTGCAGCTTCTTGTGCTTACCTGTCAGGGCTGAAGCTTCTCTGTGCTTACCTGTCAGGGCTGCAGCTTCTCTGTGTACTTACCTGTCAGGGCTGCAGCTTCTCTATGTGCTTACCTGTCAGGACTGCAGCTTCTCTGTGCTTACCTGTCAGTGCTGCAGCTTCTCTATGTGCTTACCTGTCAGGGCTGCAGCTTCTCTATGTGCTTACCTGTCAGGGCTGCAGCTTCTCTGTGTGCTTACCTGTCAGGGCTGCAGCTTCTCTGTGCTTACCTGTCAGGGCTGCAGCTTCTATGTGTACTTACCTGTCAGGGCTGCAGCTTCTATGTGTACTTACCTGTCAGGGCTGCAGCTTCTATGTGTACTTACCTGTCAGGGCTGCAGCTTCTATGTGTACTTACCTGTCAGGGCTACAGCTTCTCTGTGTACTTGCATGCAATCAGGCGCAGCCATTGTTGGTGCTGCAGAATAGCACAGCCATAGCGGGAGGTTCGAAATGTAAGAAATCTGCGCTGATGGAAAAAATAGGGGGTGGGCGGCTGCAGCCTACTTTCAATAAAAGTATATGCCTCTAAAAGGAGCAATATACCAATTATAGGAAGTGAAAAAGGAAGGTACTTGGCGCTGCCACACTGGTGTGGTTAAGATAAATTACGTCATCAGGAGCAGCCAAAATTTGACGTCCTGATGACATCAAATGACGAAATGCGTAGAGCGTCTTTCCGTCACTTCCGCTTACTGTACCTGTGAACCGCATTTCTGGCGTTTGGAGCACATCGCATTCCGGAAGTAACCCGGGAACGGACCCACGCTATTTGTATTTGATCTGCCTGCTTTTCACCGCTAATTTGTGAGTAATATTTTAATTTCAATAAAGTATTTACCATACAGTACTTCACTATCTGAGCCTTTCCTCCCCATATATGATCTGGACCTCCAATCTTATTTATGACTGCTACGCTATGAGGGTTAATGGAATTAAGGAGACGGTGCATACTCCCTATTGATGCTGTTTGAGGAGACTTACCTTTGATATATACCACTCTTGTTACCCCTGTAGGGATACCACCTTAACCCAAGAAAGCCTGGGATCGGATGGTTGTCATCTTCTTCATATTATGAACTTCTAATTTTGCACGGACTCACCTATATAGTCACCTTCCTCTAATGTGACACTTATCATTTGTAGAGTGTCATTGGACTTCACTTGCTGGTTATTTTGTCCTTTTGATATTGCAATTTGCTACACCTTATTCGTGATAAGTTTATTAGGATTTTCCTTTTCTTTGTCCGTTTTCCCTTTGGGACGCACCTCATTTATCCTTTGCACCTTATATCACTTGTCACATTTCTGTGATTTATCATACTCCGTTTTCTGGCACATTTCCTTTGTTTGCCGCTCTTGGGGTCACTTTTACCCCCCCCCTCCTTTTGTAAGGAGCACTGTCACTCTTATTTAATATTATACTTTCCTTGTACCAAGTCACTTTATATTGCAATTGCACCAACCACAGTTGCACTTTATTATATAATACATTTTTGGGATATTTGTTGCACTTTATTAATTTATCAATCTGTTTGTACATGATTTTTATTGTGCATTTTCATTTATTGCACCTCTTTCATCTTTATTGCATTTATTTATATTGCATCCAGCACTTTATTATTTGAACATAGCACTCATTGGAGAGATATTAGGTGAATATGAATAACATATACTATCTACATTCATTTATCTTCACCACGCCAGTGTGGCAGCGCCAAGTACCTTCCTTTTTCACTTCCTATAGCGGGAGATTTGTGCGTCCCCTCTATATTCCATGGACGGGGGATCTGATTGTTGTGTGTAGACCGTCCTAATCCCGACCTCTGATCACTGCTGGCATGGTGGGTGCAGCGGAGGGATGTACTGTATGAAGAGGGTGGGGCTCTCGTCTCTGGTCATGCCCGTCTCCTCGGATCTCCTCTGGGGGGGGGGGGGGATTTGTGAATGGTGGGGGGGGGGGTGTTTGGACCCCGGGGAGTGCGTACTTCTCTCTCTTTCCTCCCACAGTATTGTGTCCTAATTACTGATCACAAGACGTCCCTGACGGGCTGACACCCATGTGATGTGCTGCGGGCGCTCTAAGAGGCTGAATAGCCGCTGCCGACACACCGTGCACAACACCGGCAACTTCTACAACCACACACTGCACACACCAGGAGCAACCGCACACTGCGCTCACCAGGAGCAACCGCACACTGCACACACCAGGAGCAACCGCACACTGCTCACACCGGGAGCAACCGCACACTGCTCACACCAGGAGCAGCCGCACACTGCGCTCACCAGGAGCAACCGCACACTGCACACACCAGGAGCAACCGCACACTGCGCTCACCAGGAGCAACCGCACACTGCACACACCAGGAGCAACCGCACACTGCTCACACCGGGAGCAACCGCACACTGCTCACACCAGGAGCAGCCGCACACTGCACTCACCGGGAGCAACCGCACACTGCTCACACCAGGAGCAACCGCACACTGCTCACACCGGGAGCAACCGCACACTGCGCACACCGGGAGCAACCGCACACTGCTCACACCGGGAGCAACCGCACACTGCTCACACCGGGAGCAACCGCACACTGCTCACACCAGGAGCAACCGCACACTGCTCACACCGGGAGCAACCGCACACTGCTCACACCAGGAGCAGCCGCACACTGCACTCACCAGGAGCAACCGCACACTGCACTCACCAGGAGCAACCGCACACTGCACTCACCAGGAGCAACTGCACACTGCGCACACCAGGAGCAACCGCACACTGCGCACACCAGGAGCAACCGCACACTGCACTCACCAGGAGCAACCGCACACTGCGCTCACCAGGAGCAACACAAACAACTTCTACAAACGCACACTGCTCACAATTGCTGCAACCGCACACTGCGCACACCAGGAGCAACCGCACACTGAGCAGAGCTGCAGTCACACAGCCTTTGTTACATACACACACTGCATGCCATCTGTACATCCACTGCTGCACAACACCATGCAACACAGACCTTCCTTGTGCGCAGAGTTTTAGACACGCACCGCTGCAAACACCCAACGCTGCAACCAGCACAACATCTCAGAGACAAATACACTGCAAGCACGCCACCTCCACTATCCGCTGCACACTGTCACTGTCCACACTCACACCTGTCACCCAGCCTGTCCCTCCCGCCCTCACACTGTCACACCTTCACACTGACACAAGCTGTGCGCTCGGAGGGACAACATGAAGAAGTGGCTGCAAGTCAAGCCGATCCGCAGGACGTCTTCTGTAAGTACAGAGCCGGGAATGGTGGGGGGTTATCCTGCAGAACTCCCCCCCCCCCCCCCCCCACCCTGGGGAAGAGGCGTGTGGGAGGGGGTGTCTGCTCGCTCACCTGTGCTCAGGTGTCTCTTACTGTGCCGAGTGGGGGGAGGGGAGGACTGTAAGGTCATAGCTATGGAGAATGGGCATCGGCAGTAGGGTAAAGATTAAAGTTGGGTAGAAAATGGACAGCGAGAGGCAAAACCTATGCATGGCAGCAGAACCCGGCGATATAAAGTCAGGATTATACTTTTTGGGGGTTCTAGTTATTTAGAGGCATAGCTCTGTAGAAAATGGGCACCAAAGTTGCTGAACCTTGGACATGGGACTGGGATTGGGTGGTATAGTGCTGAGGGTTATAGCTCTGTAGAGAATGGGCATCAAAGGAGATGAACCTTGGACTTGGCACTGGAAGTGGGTGGTATAGGGTTGAGGGTTATAGCTCTGTAGAGAATGGGCTGTCGGTAGTAAGTAGCAGCTGGTATGGAGACTGTGTGCTATAAGGGTGGCATGGGTTATAAAATGGGCATGATTAGGATACGGTATACCTACTGGGGGGGGGGGGTATATTGTCAGGGTTCTAGTTCTATAGAAAATGGGCACCAAAGGAGATGAACCTTGGACTTGGCACTGGAAGTGGGTGGTATAGGGCTGAGGGTTATAGCTCTGTAGAGAATGGGCTCTGTCGGTAGTAGGTAGCAGCTGGTATGGAGACTGGGTGGTAAAAGGGTGGGTTATAGTAACACGGGGTTATAGATATATAGAAAATGGGCACTGGCAGTAGTGATTAGCAGATGGTATCACTACTGGGGGTATATAGTCGGGTTATAGCTCTATAGAAAATGGGCACCAAAGGAGATGAACCTTGGACTTGGCACTGGAATTGGGTGGTATAGGGCTGAGAGTTTTATAGCTCTGTAGAGAATGGGCTCTGTCTGTAGTAAGTAGCAGCTGGTATGGAGACTGGGTGGTAAAAGGGTGGGTTATAGTAATACGGAGTTAAATATATATAGAAAATGGGCACTGGTGGTAGTGATTAGCAGATGGTATCACTACTGGGGGTATATAGTCGGGTTACAGCTCTTTATAAAATAGTCACCAAAGGAGGTGAACCTTGGAACATGGTACTGGAGTTGGGGGATATCGGGGTGAGGGTTTTAGCTCTATCGGTAGTAAGTAGCAGATGGTATGGAGACTGGGTGGTGTAAGGGTGGGATGGGTTATAAAATGGACATGATTAACAGATGGTATCACTACTGGGGGGTATATAGTCAGGGTTATAGCTCTATAGAAAATGTGCACCAAAGGAGGTGAACCTTGGACTTGACACTGGAATTGGGTGGTATAGGGCTGAGGGTTATAGCTCTGTAGAGAATGGGCTCTGTCGGTAGTTGGTAGCAGATGGTATGGAGACTGGGTGGTATAAGGGTGGGATGGGTTATAAAATGGGCATAAGTAACAGATGGAATCACTACTGGGGGTATATAGTCGGGGTTATAGCTCTATAGAAAATGGGCACCAAAGGAGGTGAACCTTGGACATGGCACTGGAATTGGGTGGTATCGGGCTAAGGGTTTTAGCTTTATCTGTAGTAGCAGGTGGTATGGAGACTGGGTGGTATAAGGGTGGGATGGGTTAAAAATTGAGCATGATTAGCAGATGGGGGGTTTATGCTCGCTCACCTGTGCTCAGGTGTCTCTTGCTGTTCCAGGTGAGGGGAGGGGGCGACTGTAAGGTTATGGCTGTGGAGAATGGGCATCGGCAGGAGTGTAAAGATTATAGTTGGGTAGTTAATGGGCAGCGGGAAGCAAAACCTATACATGGTAGCAAAAGCAGGCGATATAAAGTCAGGATTATACTTGTTGGGGGTTCTAGTTATATAGAGGAACGGCTTTGTAGAAAATTGGCACCAAGGTGTAACTTGGACATGGCACTGGAATTGGGTGGTATATAGTTGAGGGTTATAGCTCTGTAGGAAATGGACACTGCTGGTAGTATTTTAGCAGATAGTATCACAATTGGGGGGTATATAGTCACAGTTAAATCTCTATAGAAAATGGGCAACACTGGAGGCAAAACTTCTACATGGCAGCAGAACCAGGAGATGGAAAGCCAGGATTGTGCTTGTATATAGAGAATGGGCAATGGATGGTTAAGGGGCACTTAGGAGACCAGTTGGCATGCATAGGACAGAGGTTATAGATACGAGGGGTCTTCAAAAATTTTATATATAATCTTAGTTTAAGAAAGTGTGTAAACTTTTTGAAGAACCCTCGTATATAGAGTTATAGAAAATGGGCCCCCGAAAGGGCCGTAACTTGGACATACAAATGGCGTTGGGTGGCTAATGGTTGGGGTTCTAGCCCTAATGAAATGGTGCACCAACTTGGACTTGGCTCTGGAATTGGGTGGCAAAGGGTTTGGGTTTTGCCTTATAGAAAATGGGCACCGATGGTGATTAGCAGATTGTTTCGATCCTGGGTGGTATAGGATTGGGATTCTAGTTCTATAGATATGGGAAACCAAAAGGCCGTAACTTGGGAATAGCAATGGCATTGGGTGGTAGAGGGTTGGGGTTCTAGTCCTATAGATATGGGGCACCAAAGTCTAACTTGGACTTGGCACTGGAATTGGGTGGCATAAGGTTCGGGTTTTGCCCTATAGAAAATGGGCACCAATGGGGATTAGCAGATTGTTTCGATCCTGGGTGGTATAGGATTGGGATTCTAGTTCTATAGAAATGGGAAACCAAAAGGACCGTAACTTGGGCATAGCAATGGCATTGGGTGGTATAGGGTTGGAGTTTTGCCTTGTAGAAATGGGCACTGACGACGATTATCAGATGGTTTTTATCCTGGGTGGTACATGGTTGGGGTTTTAGCTCTGTAGAAAATGGGCACCAAGGTCTAACTTTGGTATACCAATGGCATTGGGTGGTAGAGGGTTGGGGTTCTAGTCCTATAGATATGGGGCACCAAGGTCTAACTTGGACTTGGCACTGGAATTGGGTGGCATAAGGTTCGGGTTTTGCCCTATAGAAAATGGGCACCAATGGGGATTAGCAGATTGTTTCGATCCTGGGTGGTATAGGATTGGGATTCTAGTTCTATAGAAATGGGAAACCAAAAGGACCGTAACTTGGGCATAGCAATGGCATTGGGTGGTATAGAGTTGGGGTTTTGCCTTGTAGAAATGGGCACTGACGACGATTATCAGATAGTTTTTATCCTGGGTGGTACAGGGTTGGGGTTTTAGCTCTATAGAAAATGGGCACCAAGGTGTAACTTGGACATGGCACTGGAATCGGGTGATTCAAGGTTGGGGGTTCTAGTTTTGTAAGAATGGGCAATGACTGTCTCCGCCCCCTACCCACCTCCGAGCACCCCATCCCTTGGTTCTAACCTCTACCATCCTCCCAGTATTGCCCCTTTTAGAGAATACAGAACCCAGTATAATTTTGTGCTGATAAGTAATTTTTAGGAAATTTGTTAATAAGAACAAGAAAAGCATTAAAGTAGATCTCCTACAGCCAGCAGCAATAGACCCTTACCAGCAACAATAGATCCCCCCAGCAACAATGGACCCCAACAACAACAGATCTCTTAGCAGCCAGCCCAGCATCAATAGACTCTCCAACAGTAGATCCCTTAGAGCAATAATTGACCCCCCAGCAACCTAAGCCCAACCAGCAACAATAGATTTCTTACCAGCAACAACAGACCTCCCCAGCATCATTCGACCACCATGCAAAAATAGATGCCCTCCAGCAACAATAGATCCCCCAGCAGCCTGCAACAATAGACCCCGCCTCAACAGTAGATTTCTTACAGCAACAACTGACCCCCCCCCCCCCTCCCCCAGCAACAGCAATAATAGACCCCCATGCAAAAATAGATCTTCTTCAGAAACAATAGATCTCCTCGCAGCCAGCATCAGTGATCCTTCAGCATACCCCAGTGCCTCTTGCCATTACATACATTCAGTGCCGGAGGTGCCGGAACTGCGTTCCTCCGCGTTCCCACTGAAAAAAAGCCCTGGGTATGAGAACATTGATAATATTTGTTACAATGTATCAATGTTGTAATAACCTGCAGCTCCTGCTTTTTCCCCCATTCCTGGGAGCGCCGGCCTTGCGGGGTCAATGCCCAGTGTTAGGGAACATCATGCCGTTCTATTTCCCTATGATACATAATTGTTACATTGTATCAGTGCTGTGATGAGGAGTGGCAGGGGTTAATCCTGGGTGTTGGTTATGGGAACATTTATGTGGTTAAAGTCCAAGAATATAATCAGAGATTGGGGAGACGCCTCTGCACACAGACGGGGCCGGGAGACACCTTTACACTTTATCAGCTTCAATCTGTGCTTCTCACACAGGCCTTGTATGGCAATGAAATCCTCCAATATATATCTATATACAGCATCTATATACAGCATCTATATATATATATATATATCTATATAGAGCAGCTGTGTGTGGCTGCGGCCCGGAATCCTGCAGAAACATCTTCACTGCAATCCTGAGAAACCTTTATTACCGTCATACTGCCAGCTTTCATCTCATTGGCTGCGAAGGATCACATGACCCCCTGATTTCTCAGCATATTTATATCTCTGTGTAAGACTGAACTCCACATATAAAAGGCGTGTTCATGCAGCTCTGCAATCAGAACATATGAGTGCCTGGGTATGGATTCCGTCTCATGCAGTCCCTGTACAGCAGAGCTCAGACTCGGAGTGGGAGAAGCTTCCCCAGGGACTAATCAGTTCATCAGCAGACAAGCCAACCTGGGCTCAGAGGAAATAGGCTGAATGATTCTGGCTATTAGATTGAGGACATCTAGTGGCAGAAACAAGTACTGTGGGGAGAATCTCTGGATTAGATGTGAATATTGCAGCCTTCTGCCCCCTGCAATTCCTCTTGCCACATAGCTACTCCCAGCCCCCCCCAATGGAGCCCCCAACAGTGCCCCCTCCCGCCCCATAGAGCCCCCAACAGTGCCCCCCCCCATAGAGCCCCACACAGTGCCCCCAGCAGTGTCCCACAGTGCCCCCTATAGTGCTCCACATTGCCCCCCCCATAGTGCCCCCAGCAGTGTCTCACTGTGCCCTCCATAGTGACCCTAGCAGTTTTCCACAGTGCCCCTATCGTGCCCCTAGCATTGTCTCACAATGCCCCCCCATAGTGCCCCCAGCAGTGCCCCATAGTGCCCCCCATAGGTTCCCCTAGCAGTGTCTGTGCCCCCCATAGTGCCCTGCAGTGTCTGTGTCCCATAGTGCCCCAGCCATGTCCCATAGTCCCCCTAGCAGTGTCCCACAGTGCCCCCATAGTGCCCCAGCCATGTCCCATAGTCCCCCTAGCAGTGTCTCACAGTGCCCCCAGTGTCCCCCATAATGCCCCCACAGTGTCTCACGGTGCCCACATAGTGCCCCTAGCACTGTCTCAGTGCCCCCATAGTGCCCCCAGCAGTGTCCCATAGTGCCCCTTGCAGTGTCTCAGTGTCCCCATAGTGCCCCCAGCAGTGTCCCATAGTGCCCCTTGCAGTGTCTCACAGTGCCCCTTGCAGTGTCTCACAGTGCCCCTTGCAGTGTCTCACTGTGCCTTCCATAGTGACCCTAGCAGTTTTCCACAGTGCCCCTATCGTGCCCCTAGCAGTGTCTCACAATGCCCCCCCTTAGTGCCCCCTATAGTGCCCCACAGTGCCCCCCATAGTTCCCCTAGCAGTGTCTCAGTGCCCCAAGTAGTGTCCCACAGTGCCCCCATAGTGCCCCCGCCGTGTCCCATAGTGCCCCTAGCAGTGTCTCACAGTGTCCCCAGTGTCCCCCATAGTGCCCCCTCAGTGTCCCATAGTGCCCCTTGCATTGTCTCACAGTGCCCCCCATAGTGCCCCTAGCGTTGTCACACCATGCCCCCCCCCCCACAGTGACCCCCATAGTGCCCCCCCAATAGTTCCCCCGGCAGTGTCCCACAGTGCCCTCCATAGTGCCCCCAGCAGTGTCCCACAGTGCCTCCCATAGTGTCCCCAGCTGTGTCCCACAGTGCCCCCCATAGTGCCCCTAGCAGTGTCTCACAGTGTCCCCAGCAGTGTCCCACAGTGCCCCCCATAGTGCCCCCAGCAGGTGAAGGTTACGTTGTTACACTGGTGATGAAGGTGTGAAGGGTACGTTGTTACACTGGTGATGATGAAGGGGTGAAGGTTACGTTGTTACACTGGTGATGAAGGGGAGAAGGCTACGTTGTTACACTGGTGATGAAGGGGAGAAGGTTACGTTGTTACACTGGTGATGAAGGGGAGAAGGCTACGTTGTTACACTGGTGATGAAGGGGTGAAGGTTACGTTGTTACACTGGTGATAAAGGGGTGAAGGTTACGTTGTTACACTGGTGATGAAGGTGTGAAGGTTACGTTGTTACACTGGTGATGATGAAGGGGTGAAGGTTACGTTGTTACACTGGTGATGAAGGGGAGAAGGCTACGTTGTTACACTGGTGATGAAGGTGTGAAGGTTACGTTGTTACACTGGTGATGATGAAGGGGTGAAGGTTACGTTGTTACACTGGTGATAAAGGGGTGAAGGTTACGTTGTTACACTGGTGATGAAGGTGTGAAGGTTACGTTGTTACACTGGTGATGATGAAGGGGTGAAGGTTACGTTGTTACACTGGTGATGAAGGGGAGAAGGCTACGTTGTTACACTGGTGATGAAGGCTACGTTGTTACACTGGTGATGAAGGTTACGTTGTTACACGGGTGATGAGATTGAATTTGTATTCAGATCTTTATTCAGAAAAAGAAAAACAAAGAATAGAGATGAAATTTTCGGACTCGGTGGAGCGTTGGCTCTTTTTTTCAGCCCCCATGTTTGTGGCGGTGAGGTTAATGGTCCAGTCAGGAAGGGGTTATCGCGTCACCTGAGCCGCTCTGGTCCTCTGCCAGGTGAGCGTTTGCCGGAGACGAGTTGTCCTCTGACTCTGATCCCTGTAACAATGAGCTTCCCTTTTCCTCTGACAGCGTCGTATTTCATCCTCAGTGAGGCCGCTGTCCTTGCTGTGTGAGGGCCGCCTTCTGTAGAGACCTCGCCAGATGCAGGTCTTATATATGATGAGGAGGCGTATTGCTTTACCCCCCCCCACCATCTGTCTGCATGACAGATCCTCCCAGGGCTGGGACAAGGAGTGGGCAGAAGGGGCGCCTGCCCTGGGCACTGCGGTATCATGTGAGGTGGGGGGGACCCCAAGAAGATTCAGGGGGGATATGTGTTGGAAGGGGGAATTTGGAGTTCGGAGGGGGGGGGGGGGGATTTGTGCTAAGAGGGGGGATTTGAGGGGAATTTGTGCTGGGGGGGGGGGGGTTTTAAGTGGGCAAGAAGGAGGAAAATGTTTTTGGAGTAGCCCCTTCTCTGCAGCATGGCAGGGGGCAGGGCTCTCTGCTCAGACTCTCCAAGCTGTCCTAATATGAAGCCCCTCCTCCGTCTCTTATTACATAGCTGCCAACTGTCCCAGCAATGCTGAGATCACCAACCTTATTAAAGTGATGCTGAACACATTCCTCCCAACCGTCCCGCATTTTCCAGGACCGTCCTGGGATTTCAAGTAAATCCTGGTGTCCTGAGAACTTGGACTGAATCCTGCAGCTGAGCCAAGTGCTGGAACTCCACCTGTCAGTGTGCGCCATGCTGCAGCTGAGACTTGCCCAGCCTGCACAGCTCCCCTGCCCACTCTACAGAATCTGGGAGGAGGGAGGCTGGATCAGCCTACAAACCTCAGCATGCAGCCAATCCTTTGGCTATGAAGGGGTTGTGTGGGTGGGAATTTTGAAGCTGTGCACATGATGTCACTACATGGGGTTCTGGAGACCAGCCATCCTCCCGTGAGTGAACTCTCCCCTCTCTCTCTCTCTTCCTTCCACATGCCATAGTGATCCTTCCATGTACTATAGTGATCCTTCCTGCCTTGTGTCATAGTGATCCTTCCTGAATTCCATGTGCCAGTGATCCTTCCTTCCATGTGCCAGTGATCCTTCCTTCCATGTGCCAGTGATCCTTCTTTCCATGTGCCAGTGATCCTTCCTTCCGTGTGCCATAGTGATCCTTACTTCCATGTGCCATAGTGATCCTTCCTTCCTTCTATGTGCCGTAGTGATTCTTCTTTCCATGTGCCAAAGTGATCCTTATTTCCTTCCACGTGCCATAATGATCCTTGCTTCCATGTGCCATAGTGATCCTTCCTTACTTCCATGTGCCATAGTGATCCTTACTTCCTTCCATGTGCCATAGTGATCCTTACTTCCTTCCATGTACCATAGTGATCCTTCCTTCCATGTGCCATAGTGATCCTTCCTTCCTTCTATGTGTCATAAGACTCGCTGTACGGTGCTGTCATATATCAGTGCTGTATACAGGGTGCGGCTCGCTGTATGGTGCTGTCATATATCAGTGCTGTATACAGAGTGTGGCTCGCTGTATAGTGCTGTCATATATCAGTGCTGTATACAGAGTGCGGCTCACTGTACGGTGCTGTCATATATCAGTGCTGTATACAGAGTGCGGTTCGCTGTATGGTGCTCTCATATATCAGTGCTGTATACAGAGTGGGGCTCGCTGTACGGTGCTGTCATATATCAGTGCTGTATACAGAGTGGGGCTCGCTGTATGGTGCTGTCATATATCAGTGCTGTATACAGAGTGTGGCTCGCTGTATAGTGCTGTCATATATCAGTGCTGTATACAGAGTGGGGCTCGCTGTACGGTGCTGTCATATATCAGTGCTGTATACAGAGTGCGGCTCACTGTACGGTGCCGTCATATATCAGTGCTGTATACAGAGTGCGGCTCGCTGTACGGTGCTGTCATATATCAGTGCTGTATACAGAGTGGCTCGCTGTACGGTGCCGTCATATATCAGTACTGTATACAGAGTGCGGCTCGCTGTACGGTGCTGTCATATATCAGTGCTTTATACAGAGTGTGGCTCGCTGTATAGTGCTGTCATATATCAGTGCTGTATACAGAGTGGAGCTCGCTGTACGGTGCTGTCATATATCAGTGCTGTATACAGAGTGGGGCTCGCTGTACGGTGCTGTCATATATCAGTGCTGTATACAGAGTGTGGCTCGCTGTACGGTGCTGTCATATATCAGTGCTGTATACAGAGTGTAGCTCGCTGTATGGTGCTTTCATATATCAGTGCTGTATACAGAGTGGAGCTCGCTGTACGGTGCTGTCATATATCAGTGCTGTATACAGAGTGCGGCTCGCTGTACGGTGCTGTCATATATCGGTGCTGTATACAGAGTGTGGCTCGCTGTACGGTGCTGTCATATATATCGGTGCTGTATACAGAGTGCGGCTCCCTGTATGGTGCTGTCATATATCCGTGCTGTATACAGAGTGCGGCTCGCTGTACAGTGCTGTCATATATCAGTGCTGTATACAGAGTGCGGCTCGCTGTACGGTGCCGTCATATATCAGTGCTGTATACAGAGTGCGGCTCCCTGTATGGTGCTGTCATATATCCGTGCTGTATACAGAGTGCGGCTCGCTGTACGGTGCTGTCATATATCAGTGCTGTATACAGAGTGCGGCTCGCTGTACGGTGCTGTCATATATCAGTGCTGTATACAGAGTGTGGCTCGCTGTACGGTGCCGTCATATATCAGTGCTGTATACAGAGTGTGGCTCGCTGTACGGTGCTGTCATATATCAGTGCTGTTTACAGAGTGCGGCTCGCTGTACGGTGCTGTCATATATCAGTGCTGTATACAGAGTGTGGCTCGCTGTACGGTGCCGTCATATATCAGTGCTGTATACAGAGTGTGGCTCGCTGTACGGTGCTGTCATATATCAGTGCTGTATACTGAGTGTGGCTCGCTGTACAATGCCATCATATATCGGTGCTGTATACAGAGTGCGGCTCGCTGTACGGTGCTGTCATATATCAGTGCTGTATACAGAGTGTGGCTTGCTGTACGGTGCTGTCATATATCAGTGCTGTATACAGAGTGTGGCTCGCTGTACAGTGCTACGATGTACTCATATACATTATATTACCAAAAGTACTGGGATGCCTTTGGGATGAATTTGGGTGGAGACTGAGAGCCAGGCCTTCTCGTCCAACATCAGTGCCTGACCTCACAAATGCGCTTCTGGAAGAATGGTGAAACATTCCCATAGACACTCCTAAACCTTGTGGACGGCCTTCCCAGAAGAGTTGAAGCCTACGGACTAAGACTGGGATGCCATTAAAGGTCGCGTGTGTAAAGGCAGGCGTCCCAATACTTTTGACATAGTTTATTTGGAGGTGTGGCCTGGTCAGAACCAACCCTTAAGGGCTGGATTTGGGCAGGAGGCCCACCCAGGAGGAGTCCAGCGCTGTATAGCTGGGAAATATATGCCATTATAACAGGATATTCAATGTTTCCTAATAAATGAAGAAAATTCCATAGAAGGGAGAAGAAAACATCCAGGCAAAGCTCTTCCGTTGTGTTAGAGCAGGGCAGGGTTAGCGCTCCTGCCAGATTTTTATTGCCTTCCATATCCCCGTTTCGGTCACTTCCTCTCAGATCAGGAAGTGATTGTAAATCTGTCCAGTGGGGACACAGACAGGACACATTAGTAGAGCGAGGAAGAGTGCGAACTTCTGGCAATGTTTTATGTTGCTGTCCGTGTCTTGGTGACAACCACGCCGCCATCTCTTGTCCTGGTGTCACAGCGACAGGAAGTGAGGGAAAATCTCCCCAGAAAGTTTGCTTCTATCTAAAGGTAAAAAAAAAAAAAAAAAAACACATTTCTGAGGTTAGACCAGTAAGAAGACCAGAAAATAAAATTCTGTAGGTGTGAAAAACACCGGAGGAGGGCGTCCACGGGCGTAACAACAGCCAACCTTTCTATACTGCTGCCATGGGGCCCGGGGGCAGACAGGACTCTGTCTGGGTCTGTAATATGTTGTGTACTCCATCAATCACTCCCGCATGGAGACCGACCTGTCACCAATCTCTCCTGATCTCCTAATCACATTATTACTGTCATAACCAATCACAGTGATCGCCAGTGGTAGAGCCCGCCCCTGCAGAAACCTGTGATTTGTAGTGAGGGCCCTGTGATTTGTAGTGGGGCCCTGTGGTTTTCAGTGGGGCCCTGTGGTTTGCAGTGGGGGCCCTGTGGTTTGCATTGGGGGCCCTGTGATTTGCAGTGGGGGCCCTGTGATTTGCAGTGGGGGCCCTATGGTTTGCAGTGGGGGCCCTGTGGTTTGCATTGGGGGCCCTGTGATTTGCAGTGGGGGCCCTGTGATTTGCAGTGGGGGCCCTGTGGTTTGCAGTGGGGGCCCTGTGGTTTGCATTGGGGGCCCTGTGGTTTGCAGTGGGGGCCCTGTGGTTTGCAGTGGGGGCCCTGTGATTTGCAGTGGGGGCCCTGTGATTTGCAGTGGGGGCCCTGTGGTTTGCAGTGGGGGCCCTGTGGTTTGCATTGGGGGCCCTGTGGTTTGCATTGGGGGCCCTGTGGTTTGCATTGGGGGCCCTGTGATTTGCAGTGGGGGCCCTGTTATTTGCAGTGGGGCCCTGTGATTTGCAGTGGGGCCCTGTGATTTGCAGTGGTGGGCGGGCCCCATGATGATGATTTACAGTGGGATAACCCTGTGCTTTGCAGCGTGGGGCCCTGTTTGTAGTGGGGGGGGGGGGTCCCTGTGATTTTTATTGGTGGGCCCCGTGATTTACAGTGCGGATAACCCTGTGATTTGTAGTGGGGGTCCTGTGATTTGTAGTGGGGGGGGCCCTGTGATTTATAGTGGGGGCCCTGTGTTTTGTAGTAGGTTGGGCCCTGTGATTTGTAGTGGGGGTCCTGTGATTTGTAGTGGGGGGCCCTGTGATTTATAGTGGGGGCCCTGTGTTTTGTAGTAGGTTGGGCCCTGTGATTTGTAGTGGGGGTCCTGTGATTTGTAGTGGGGGGCCCTGTGATTTGTAGTGGGGGGCCCTGTGTTTTGTAGTAGGTTGTGCCCTGTGATTTGCAGTGCGGGGGCCTTATGATTTGTAGTGGGGGCCCTGTGTTTTGTAGTGGGGGCCCTGTGTTTTGTAGTTATACCCCTGAGTGCCCCCCCACTGTATGTGCATTGTGCCATGTGAGAGCCAGCCGGGGAGGGTTAATCGGTGTCATGGAAACCTCTTATCAGTGATGTCACACGGCGGACACGCTCACATCTGTCACTCTCTCACACGCCTGCAATCAGCATCATCTGCTGGCCGGACCGGCGTCTGGTAGAGATTGGAAGGTAAGATGGGGTACACTGGCAGAGCTGTGTGTGGGGGAGGGAAGCCGGTGGGGGCACCCCCTATATGAGTACAGAGGGATTATCTATGGGAGGCGCTCTGTGTGCAGAAAATATCAGAAATCAGACCTTCAGCCGGTCATCTCTGTAAGACCAGATCTGCTTTAGGGATCTCTTGTTAGGTTGTGGGGATCTCTTATTGGGTTGTGGGGGTCTATAGTTGGGTTCTGATTGGGTTGTGGTGGTCTCTGGTTGGGTTGTGGGGGTCTCTGGTTGGGTTGTGGGGGTCTCTGGTTGGGTTGTGGAGATCTCTAGTTGGGTTGTGGGGATCTCTAGTTGGGTTGTGGGGATCTTTAGTTGGGTTGTGGGGATCTCTTGTTGGGTTGAGGGGGTCTCTAGTTGGGTTCTGGTTGGGTTGAGGGGGTCTCTGGTTGGGTTGTGGGGATCTCTTGTTGGGTTGAGGGGGTCTCTGGTTGGGTTGTGGGGATCTCTTGTTGGGTTGTGGAGGTCTATAGTTGGGTTCTGGTTGGGTTGTGGAGGTCTATAGTTGGGTTCTGGTTGGGTTGTGGGGGTCTCTGGTTGGGTTTTGGGGATCTCTGGTTAGGTTGTAGGGGTCTCTGGTTGGGTTGTGGGGGTCTCTGGTTGGGTTTTGGGGATCTCTGGTTAGGTTGTGGGGGTCTCTGGTTGGGTTGTGGGGGTCTCTGGTTGGGTTGTGGGGGTCTCTGGTTGGGTTGTGAGGATCTCTGGTTGGGTTGTGGGGGTCTCTAGTTAGGTTGTGGTGTTGGGTTGTGGGGGGTCTCTGGTTAGGTTGTGAGAGTCTCTGGGTTGTGGGCGTCTCTAATTAGATTGTGGGGGTCTCTGGTTAGGTTGTGGGGGTCTCTTGTTGGGTTGTGGGGGTCTCTGGTTGGGTTGTGGGGATCTCTGGTTGGGTTGTGGGGGTCTCTGGTTGGGTTGTGGGGGTCTCTAGTTAGGTTGTGGTGTTGGGTTGTGGGGGGTCTCTGGTTAGGTTGTGAGAGTCTCTGGGTTGTGGGCGTCTCTAATTAGATTGTGGGGGTCTCTGGTTAGGTTGTGGGGGTCTCTTGTTGGGTTGTGGGGGTCTCTGGTTGGGTTGTGGGGATCTCTGGTTGGGTTGTGGGGATCTCTGGTTGGGTTGTGGGGGTCTCTGGTTGGGTTGTGGGGGTCTCTAGTTAGGTTGTGGTGTTGGGTTGTGGGGGGTCTCTGGTTAGGTTGTGAGAGTCTCTGGGTTGTGGGCGTCTCTAATTAGATTGTGGGGGTCTCTGGTTAGGTTGTGGGGGTCTCTTGTTGGGTTGTTGGGGTCTCTTGTTGGGTTGTGGGGGGGTCTCTTGTTGGGTTGTGGGGGTCTCTGGTTGGGTTGTATGGTCTCTGGTTGGGTTGTATGGTCTCTGGTTAGGTTATGGGGGTCTCTGGTTGGGTTGTGGGGGTCCCCGGAGTATTGTGTGTCTTGAGATTCAACCCAAGAACACAATTCTCCCATATTAGATGATCGGTTCTTAAATGTGGCCGCTTATTATATTATATTTATGGAGGAGCATTGTAGTCCTAAGCCAGGACTACAGGACACCTCCCTGCTTTCCTCTTCTGTGACATAGGGGGAAGGGGTCCTGTAGTCTGCAGAGAGGATTGGGCAGGACTGACAATGCTGCTTGAGGCTTTAGTGCGGTAGAAGTACAGGAAATCATCAGCTTACTTAAGTTCTGGCGGGATCTACAGGGATTGTCACATAGAAGTAAACCCCTCCCCCTCTGATCTGTGTACATTGCAGGGATCAGTGCCAGGATAAGGTCATCAAGTGCCCAGAGCGATGATGGCGAATTGGGCCCACCCCCGCCTGGTTGAATTCCCAAGTAGAATCCCCTTTTACATCAGGTGTCCCCCAACAGAGTCCCCCTTTACATCAGGTGTTGCCATTAAATTCTCCCTTTAGACCAGGTGTCCCCAGTATTCTCCCTCTTTACATCAGGAGTCCCCCTTTACATCGTGTCCTCAATAAAGTCCCTCTTTACATCAGGAGTCCCCCTTTACATCGTGTCCTCAATAAAGTCCCTCTTTACATCAGGAGTCCCCAATGCTACTGAGTTGTTGCCCCTCCCCCTTGTGCTGGAAGATGGGACAAGTCACATGACAGGGAGAGAGAAAGGACACTTTTCCGCTCTCATTCCTCAGCAGCGCCGTATTGAGACTGAGGACAGTTCTCAGTCTCAGCACCACCTCTTTTCCGCCCAATGCAGGCCGGAGGGAGGAGAAAGCCGAATCCTCCCTCCAGTGGCTGCAATGGGCCACTGCTCCTTCTGACAGGAGTGTCACTGCAGCCAGTTACTCCAGTCAGTAAGGATCTCTGTGAAACATAAAATAAAACAGCAGGGGGCGCCAACTAAGTGCAGTATGCAAGGTATCTTTTATTAGAAAGATGAATGGCAACTCATTGTATAAAAATAAAAAGGAAGCTCATCTCATCCACCAGGCAAGCGATGGGAGAGAGCCGGTCATTGCCGGTATAAGCTCGGACTTCCTGTATGGAAGCCGCCATGTTGTTCAGTACACACCGATCACAAAGGAAACGATGGCAGCAAATCTGTCCTTCAATAGAGAAACTTCTCCGGGCTGTAAAACGCGCGGCTGAGAAATGATGAATTCCCCTCAGATGTTCTGCAGACGTCCCCCCCCCCCGCCCAACCCCCCCCCCCCCTAATTAATTACTTATAGTTTTCCATTAGAGGACGTTTCAAGCCTCTTTAATTTAGGCTCTTTAATCTCACCCTGTAAATCTTGACGGTTTTTAATTTTTCCAGCTGCCGGCGATGAATAATTACCATAAAAAATGGATTGCCTGGCTCAGAGCCTCCGATCGCTGCCAGATCGCTGCGCCGCTCTTTGAAGTGGCGCCATTTTACGTTTATCGGGTCAACAATGACTCCCTTATAAGCTTTACGTGTCATCAGGGTTATCTGATATTGTATGTTTGGAAAGGTGGGGGGAGGGGGGTATATTGATGGCGGTTTTGTTGCTGGAAATGTGCGCGCTGGGTACAGCAGGATGAGACGATTCCGGGATGGAGGAAATATTTCTTTATTTCTATTTGATTCAGAATAGTAAAGTGTATGTGAGCCCAAAGTCCGATCTCTGTCCGATCTCTGTCCGGTCTCTGTCCGATCTCTGTCCGATCTCTGTCCGATCTCTGTCCGATCTCTGTCCGGTCTCTGTCCGGTCTCTGTCCGGTCTCTGTCCGGTCTCTGTCCGGTCTCTGTCCGGTCTCTGTCCGGTCTCTGTCCGATCTCTGTCTGATCTCTCTGGGTACCGTTTCCTGACACAAATCATTTATGTCAATCTGTTTCTGGAGATTCTGCCGCAAACCGCACTTTCTGTCACAGACTGACCACACTAAGCCACAGCCCTGATAATAGCAGCATTGTGAGCTCCTTTACTTTCTATCAGATCTGTCAGGTAGATCCAAGATCTCCAAACTACGGCCCTTTGCTTGCTTTTAGCCAGACCATTATTTCCCCCCACTATCAGCAACAGGGGGGCATAGCCTGCCACTGACACCAATGATGGGGGACTATTCCTCCCACTGATACCAATGATGGGGCACTATTCCTCCCACTGACACCAATGATAGGACACTATTCCTCTCACTGATACCAATGATGGGACACTATTCCTCCCACTGACACCAATGATGGGATACTATTCCTCCCACTGACACCAATGATGGGATACTATTCCTCCCACTGACACCAATGATGGGGCACTATTCCTCCCACTGACACCAATGATGGGATACTATTCCTCTCACTGATACCAATGATGGGATACTATTCCTCCCACTGACACCAATGATGGGGCACTATTCCTCCCACTGACACCAATGATGGGACACTATTCCTCCCACTGACACCATCGATGGGGCACTATTCCTCTAACTGACACCAATGATGGGGCACTATTCCTCCCACTGACACCAATGATGGGGCACTATTCCTGCCACTGACACCAATGATGGGGCGCTATTCCTGCCACTGACACCAATGATGGGGCGCTATTCCTGCCACTGACACCAATGATGGGGCGCTATTCCTGCCACTGACACCAATGATGGGGCACTATTCCTCCCACTGACACCAATGATGGGGCACTATTCCTCCCACTGACACCAATGATGGGGCACTATTCCTAAAATCTGATTTCGGTACTTTTAAAAGCTGTACAGGACACACAATTGGTCAGATGGAAGCTTTTTTACTGTCTGTCTGGAGTTCGTCTTAAAGCCACTTAGGATAATAAAGCGGCAATTCATAAGAAGGGGCCCACAGGGTCCCCACTTCATCCTTTCCAGTATCCCCCTCCTTGTGATGCAAACCCAGGCAGGGATTGCAATTGGGCTCTACCTGTATAAAGCCAGGAAATCCTCGGCCTATCACTGACTCACCCCTATGCAAAAAAACAACCACAGCTGCCCAACCCAACGCAACCCGGCAAATGAATGATTGGCCGCGGACTACCCTCCCCCAATCTGCATTTTCGAGGATGAAACAAATTAGAGAAGAAGCAGTCATTTGTTTTATAAATGACCAACGTTATAAATAATAAATCACAAAGAATATCATAAAAAAACATTAGTAACTGCTGTATTGACCCCCCCTCCCCCAACTTCCCCTATTGTTATCAGTGTATACTTCACTTCATTTGTATATTTATTTACATATTTTGTTTATAATTTAAATTTACAATTTTATTTTATTTTATTTTTATGTGTTTTTACTTGTAAGGCCGTCTCTGCCCTGCTGAACAGACCTGGGCAGGGACTGCAATCTGTCCCCGGAGCCTGGTAAGGAATCTTGTGCTTCAGAGTATGGGGAACGCTGTGCTCTCCTTCCAGAATTCAGCAACCAATCCCCAATCAGAGGAGTAACTAGAACTTTCAGGGTCTCAGTGCAAGAAACTATAAGCCTCCGTTCACACTATGTCGCTCCGACTTAGGGGGCGACCTGTGAAGTCACGTGCAGCGCAACTTCGGGGGCGACTTGCACGGACTTCATAAAATGAATGTCTATGCAGGTCGCCTCCAGGTCGCCCCGAAGTAGTACAGGACCCTTTTTCTAATTTGGAGCCACTTGTGTCACTCCTATTAGAACGGCTCCTGTACTACACTATGGGAGTGTGAGGACCGCGACTTGTCAGGCTGACCAAGTCACCTGACAAGTCGGATCAATGTGAATGCGGTCTGAAGGGCCCCCTGGCCAGGGCCTCCCCCACAGTGGCGGAACGCCAGGGCCCAGTCGCAAGCGCGACCTTTGCAACCCTGGTAAATCCACCAGCGGTGTCAGTGGTATTTTTCACCATTTTGTTTTATTTTTTTTACGATTTTTTTTTTAACAGTTTTTTAGGAGCACCATTGGGGAGCTTTGGTCAGATATCAGGGGTCTAAAAAGACCTTTGATGTTTCACCTTTAAGACAGAGAAATTAGATTGAAGACACAATCTGCACCTCTGCAGCCTCAGCTGCACCGAATGAATGAACAGGAAGAGCTCTGTACAGAGGCTTCCCCTTCATTTACAAACTGAAGTATAGGAAGCAGTTTGCTATGCCTCAGTTGTGAATGGACAGAGTCAGTGATCAGTGCTGATCACTGACTCTATTCAGTAAGACAGCTGAAAGGCTGCAGGAGAAAATGGTGGGGATTGGTTGCTGCTCCTCCTAGCCAGGAATACTGGGGGCTGCCTTGGGCGGGGTCATAATTGCAACCCCTTTATGTACTCTCCCACCCCCATTCACCACTACATACACATGAAGGAAGGAAAAGCCCTTTGAATATCACATTTTGGGGGTTTTCTTTAGTATTCTGGCCTGGGGCATTTGCCCTTTTGGCCATTTGTTAGGTATCCTGCTTAGGGGAGTGAACATGTTGGGGATTGGTTCCTCTATATGCCGCCCCTCCTAGCTAGGAATACAGGGGGCCGCCTGGGGCGCGGTCATAATTGCAACCCCTGTATGTACTCCCCCGCCCCCATTCACCAATACATACACATGAAGGAAAGGAATAGCCCTTTGAATATCACATTTTGGGGGTTTTCGTTAGTATTCTGGCCTGGGGCATTTGCCCCTTTTGGTCATTTGTTAGGTATCCTTGTTAGGGGAGTGAACAAGTTGGGGATTGGTTCCTTTATATGCCGCCCTTCCTAGCCAGGAATACAGGGGGCCGCCTGTGGCGGGGTCATAATTGCAACCCCTGTATGTACTCCCCCCGCCCCCATTCACCAATACATACACATGAAGGAAAGGATAGCCCTTTGAATATCATATTTTGGGGCATTTGCCCTTTTGATCATTTTTTGGGTATCTTGCTTAGGGGAGTGAACATGTTGGGGATTGGTTCCTTTATATGCCACCCTTCCTAGTCAGGAATACAGGGGCCCTCTGGGGCAAGGTCATAATTGCAACCCCTGTATGTACTCCCCCGCCCCCATTCACCAATACATACACATGAAGGAAAGGATAGCCCTTTTAATATCACACTTTGGGGGTTTTCTTTAGTATTCTGCCCTGGGGCATTTGCCCTTTTGGTCATTTATTAGGTATCCTGCTTAGGGGAGTGACCATACGTCTAGGATGGTCATGTACAGGGACGTGGCGATGTGTACACCTACAGATTACCTACTGGTTATCATAGAAAGACCCCAGAGACCATTCAATAATCGCATATCGATAATTCCCAGGATGCAGCTGAGGGGTCGGAGTTCTGATCGATCGTTGTGGAATTTCTGTCTGCTAAATGTTAGAATTATTCACACTATGAGCCTTGTGATGATCATTTAACACTGAGGGCCTCCGATATTCTTTATCCTTTGTATTGCACTGTGACGTGTTGATTGATTTCTTATATTTTCCTTGTTTCTGATTAAACATCGTTGTTGTTGGTTGATCTTCTTCTGGGAAGTGTCTCACAGATCTCGTTTCTGGTCTCTTGCAGCTGTCGGGAGGCTGTGAACTCACCACGGTGCTCCAGGATTTTGTCGCCATCCACAGCAATGAGCTGAGCATCCAGGTTGGTCAGACGGTGGAGCTGCTTGAGAAGCCGAGCGATCGTCCTGGATGGTGCTTGGTAAAGACGACGGAGCGGAGCCCCCCGCTGGAAGGCCTGGTGCCCAGCAGTGCCCTGTGCATCTCCCACTCCCGGAGCAGCGTCGAGATGGAGTGCTTCTTCCCGTCAGGGAAAGGTAGGAGCCGTTCTGAATGCTGGTGACGCTTTGTTCTGCTGTGGATCACCATTGGGACCCCAAAGTGATTCTGTCCCTGATACCCAACATGGAGGAATGGTTTAGTGAAACACACTAATATTTGTCTTATTGATATACAAAAGTGATATCACTGCTTTATAAACAACGACCTTCTTTTTCTGTGAACTATTACTAAGTCCTCAAAATTGGTCGAATGTGTTATATCGGAGCAACAGGTGGACTTTATGGGGAAATGTCTCTGGACCCCGGCCATCAATACTTATATGAACTTGTTCGGGCCTCTTATTTAAAAACCATGACCATGGAGTCTCCCCACCCCCAATTCCCCTACCACAGCCATTATTGTACAGTTATCCTCCAATAACCCCCCCTCTGCCACCACAGCAGTCATTAATATGCAATTTATCTCCAACATCTCCCCACCACAGCCGTTAATATGAGGTTGACACCCAACATCCACCCGACCATCACCACCGTGGCCATAAATATTGGGTTGACCCCCAACATCCCTCTCCCACCACCATAATGGCCAGTAATGTAGGGTTGACCCCCAATATCCCCTCCACCACCGTGGCCATTATTATGGGGTTGACACCCAATATCCCAACCACCATGGCCATTAATATGGAGTTGACCTCAACATCCCTTCGCCAAGGCCATTAATATGAGGTCAGCATCCAATATCCCTCCACTATTACCACCATGGCCATTAATATCAGGTCAGCACCCAATCCCCCCCCCCCCACTATTACCACCATGGCCATTATTATAGAGTTGACCCCTAACATCTCCCCCACCACGACCATTAATATGAGGTTGACACCCAATATCCCCCACACCATCACCATGTCCATTAATATTAAGTTGGCTCCCAACACCCCCCCCCCCCCACCACCACCACCACCATGGCGGCCATTATTATAAGGTTAATACCCATTATCCCCCTCACCACCGCCACCATGGCCATTAATATGAGGTTGCCACCCAACATCTCCCCACCACCATGATGGCCCTTAATATGGGGTTGACACCCAATATCTCCACCACCACAACCATGGCCAATAATATGGAGTTGACCCCCAACATGCCCCCACCTTTGGCCATTAATATGAGGTTGACACCCAATATCCCCCTCACCATTACCACCATGGACATGAATATGGGGTTGAACCCCAACATCCCCCCCACCACCATGATGGTCCTTAATATGGGGTTGACACCCAATATCTCCACCACCACAACCATGGCCAATAATATGGAGTTGACCCCCAACATGCCCCCACCTTTGGCCATTAATATGAGGTGGACACCCAATATCCTCCTCACCATTACCACCATGGACATGAATATGGGGTTGAACCCCAACATCCCCCCCACCACCATGATGGCCCATAATATGGGGTTGACACCCAATATCTCCACCACCACAACCATGGCCAATAATATGGAGTTGACCCCCAACATGCCCCCACCTTTGGCCATTAATATGAGGTTGACACCCAATATCCCCCTCACCATTACCACCATGGACATGAATATGGGGTTGAACCCCAACATCCCCCCCACCACCATGATGGTCCTTAATATGAGGTTGACACCCAATATCTCCACAACCATGGGCAATAATATGGAGTTGACCCCCAACATGCCCCCACCTTTGGCCATTAATATGAGGTTGACACCCAATATCCCCCTCACCATTACCGCCATGGACATGAATATGGGGTTGAACCCCAATATCCCCCCGCTCCACCACCATGACGCCCATTAGTATGAGCTTGACCCCCAATAATATGGTGTTAAAACCCAATATCTACCACTACCACGGGCAGTCAGCACTAATGTGGAGTTGACCCCCCAAAATGGCCATTAATATGGAGTAAACCCCCCACCATGGTTATTAATGTGGAGCTGACCCCTTCCATGTTGCATGCAGTCTCACCAATTCCCGCCATACATGTAATGATTGTGAGATCACACACAGGATTGTGTTCATCAGACACAACACAAATGGAAACCAATTGAATTTGTAAAGTTTTCTTTGTTGGAAATTATGAAATCTGTAACGGATCATTTGTCTGTGAGGATTGTGCTATGTAACCCTCTCACTGCTTACCGCCACACAGTGGAAAACTGATAAAGGGTTAAATCTTTCTAATAGGGGTAGCCGAGTGCTGACAGCTGATGTTCTCCAGACTTCCAGGTAGAAGCACAGCACTGATCAATAATGGCAGGCGATGGCCTCCAAATTTCCAGGTAGCGGCACAGCTGTGATTGTTAATTGCAGACAATGTTCTCCAGATTTCAAGGTAGCGGCACAGCTGTGATCGGTAATTGCAGGTGATGTTCTCCAGACTTCCAGGTAGAAGCACAGCTAAGATAATTAATGGCAGGTGATGGCCTCCAGACTTCCAGGTAGATGCACAGCTAAGATAATTAATGACAGGTGATGGCTTCCAGATTTCCAGGTAGCGGCACAGCTGTGATCGTTAATTGCAGGTGATGTTCTCCAGACTTGCAGGTAGTGGTGCAGATATGAATACTGGCAGTGTATAAGAATTGCACTATAATTCTCCCTCTGATGATTGTGAGAGGAGGAAATCTTCTCCCTTCAGGAGTATTTTTATACAGCTGCAGTGAATTGTCTATGAGCTCTGATAGCCACTAGGTGGCGCTCTCCTCCCATCGTTGACATTGCTGTAAATTGTAACTGTGATAAAGTGGAGAATTCTGAAAATTCTTGAATTATTTCTTCCTCTTTGCTGTTTTCAGAAATCCTTCAGAGGTATGAGATGAGGACAGGGATTGTATCACACAGCCACTGACAGACTCCTGTGTGATCCTATGGCAGGGATCCTCAAACTACGGCCCCTGTTACAGATCTACACATCCCATGAGGCATTATAAAACTCTGACATTCACAGACATGACTAGGCATGATGGGAATTGTAGTTCCTGAGCAACTGGAGGGCCAAGGTTTGAAGACCCCTCTTCTATGGGGTAGAACCCTCCCCATGGCAGACCAGTAAAGGGTCCCCAGCACTGGTCTGTCCATGGCTGGAAATCCTTACCACTTCTATCTGTGCCAACATGTTGGTAGACACTATGTGGCCCCTGGAATATCCCATAGAAGGGACCGAACACACATGTACATGTAGTAGCTGTTAGTATGTTGTCATTGCAGGGGTTCCTGGGTTTTGGTTCCCAGAGAGGTCAAATTATTATTATTTTTTCTCTCAATATTTTATAAAAGAAGAAAAAGACAACAGAGATGAAGAAATAACTCTGTGTGTGTGTGTATATATATATATATATATATATATATATATATATATATATATATATATATGAGTATGCATATACAGTATCTCACTAAGGTGAGTACACCCCTAAGTGAAAATGTCCAAATTGGGCCCAAAGTGTCAATATTTTGTGTGGCCACCATTATTTTCCAGCACTGCCTTAACCCTCTTGGGCATGGAGTTCACCAGAGCCTCACAGGTTGTCACTGGAGTCCTCTTCCACTCCTCCATGATGACATCACAGAGCTGGTGGATGTTAGAGACCTTGCGCTCCTCCACCTTCTGTTTGAGGATGTCCCACAGATGCTCAATAGGATTTAGCTCTGGAGACATGCTTGGCCAGTCCATCACCTTTAGAGCCGGTTCACACTGGGGCGACCTGGTCGCCTGACAGGTCGCCGTAGGTCGCCTTCCATAGGGAAGCTGTGGACCCGTTCTAATAGGAGCGACACAAGTCGCTCCGACTTAGAAAAAGGGTCCGGAGCTTCTTTGGGGCGACCCGGAGCGACCTGCATTGACTTCAATGTTATGAAGTCCGTGCCGGCCGCTCCGAGGTCGCAGTGTAAGCTGCGCACCGCGACTTGTGAGGTCGCCCCGGCAAGTCGGATCGCTCTAATGTGAACCGGCTCTAACCCTCTGGAAAATAATGGGGGCCACACAAAATATTGACACTTTGGGCCCAATTTGGACATTGTCACTTAGGGGTGTACTCACTTTTGTTGCCAGCGGTTTAGACATTAATGGCTGTGTGTTGAGTTATTTTGAGGGGACAGTAAATTTACACTGTTATACAAGCTGTACACTCACTACTTTACATTGTAGCAAAGTCTCATTTCTTCAGTGTTGTCACATGAAAAGATAGAATAAAATATTAAGGCTCCGTTCACATGTAGGCGTTTTGGGGCGTTTTTGGGGGCGTTTTTCTGCTCTAGGATCAGCTCTCAAAACGCCCAACAAGACAAATCCTATTAATTTCAATGGCCCCTGTTCACATCTGAGCATTTTGACGCTGTAAGCAAAACGCCCAACGCTTAAAAAAGTACATGAGCTTCTTTTTGGGCAGATTACAGGCGTTTTCCATTGGTCTCTATTCAATCTAAAAACGCCTGCACAAAAAAATGCCTGTAAAACGCCTGCAAAAAACGTCCATAAACACGCCTGAAAAAACACCCGAAAAAACGCCTGTAATAGCAACGCCAAGATGTGAACGTAGCCTTACAAAAATGTGAGGGGTGTACTTACTTTTGTGAGATACTGTATGTGTGTATATATATATATATATATATATATATATATATATGTGTTTGTACAGAGTATATATGTGTATTGAGTATATACAGTATATATATATAGGTATACAGAGTATATACAGTATATATGTGTACAGATTATACACTTTCCTGACTTGCCGGGCTGCATGCTCTGATAAGGGTCTGGTATGAATATTGCAGGGGACCCAACCCTCGTATGGATTTTTTTTTTTTGGGGGGGGGGGGGCAGGGGGCAAGGAACGCTGTTTTTTTTTTTTTTGTTTTTTTTTTTTTTTTTTCTATTGCCGCCATTCTTTTATTTACATTCAGCTGTCAGTGGGGAAGGCCGCTGACAGCTGATAACTCATCGGTTGTTAAGGACGCGGTGGCCGGCTTCCTGGCTCACTCCTTAACAAACAGCTATGCTTCACACAGAATTGGAAGCGGTTGATCATTTTTGACCGATTCGGATAATTTCTGAAAATTTGTAATTCGTTAGAAAATTTATAAACGAAATCAAATTAAACTAAACAAATTCAGAAACAAATTAACAAAACAGTAACATAATTTCCAGTACATAGTAATTATTTACATAACAAATCTATCCGAAATGGAAGTAAACTTTTCTAGTAAAGCATCGCACATCTTCAGGAAACACAACAAGGAAATATAAAGTTCCGATTCCCCCCCCCCCATCCCCCCCCCCCCCTGCATGTATGCCAAGAATGACACAGAAATGATCACATGACGCTGAGATCTCACAATGTGACATTCCACTTCCTGCATGCCATGAATTTATTTGACTTCCTGGGGATATTTGTATGATCATTGGGTCCCCGGTATTTCGGGCCGCTGTACGCCGCGCCCCACGTGTGACACCCGCCGCGTCCTGCAAGTTTTCGCTCGCATATTTCACATTCATGAGAGGTTTTATCTCCTCGCCCAGCGATCAGCCGGATTGGTCAGTCATGCAGAAAATCGTCTTGTCAGTCTGGGTTGGTGAGATGGTCTGACCCAGAGACTGAGCGCCCGGTCCCACGCCGAGGGGAGGGGTGGGGGGGATGAAGGGGAGCATACAGAGCATTCTGGGGGAGCCACAGTAACATTGTGGGGTCTCCTCACATACAGCCAGATATTGTCACAGGACCGGCCTTTGCTTCACAGAATATGTTCTCCATTCCCCAGCCCCCATAGCAACACAGGGGCCCAATGAAAGCTTGTAGTGTAAAGCAGAACTCCGGACACAAAGACTTTCATGTATTTACATTCCTTTATAGCCATATAGAATATACATCCACATCAGATGTCTTTGCAATCCCAGATATTACTTTGTAAAAGTAGCAGTGACGTCATCACTGTGCTGTACATAGCCTGTACAGAAAGCTAAGCTGTGGGAGGGGGCCAAGGAGGCTCCACCCATTGCAAAAAAAAAAAAGCACAGAAGGGGCTGAGACAAGACCAGACCCCCTGCACAAGAAAAAAGAAAAGAGCTGTGGGAGGGCCCCAGCAGGCTCCACCTACTACAGAAAACTGCAGGAAGGGGGTGCAGACAGCACCAGTCACCCTTCACAAGTAGAGGGAGCCGGACTGTGGGAGGAGCACCGCAGGCTCCACCTACTACAGAAACCTACAAGAGGGGGTGGAGATGTGCAGGGGGACTGGTCTCAAGGAGAGAGGGCAGATATGTGGGAGGTGCCCAGCAGGCTCCACCCACTGCAGAAAAAAAACAGGAGGGGTCAGAAATAAGACCTGCCCCCCTGCACAAAGAGAGAGCAGAGCTGTGGGAGGGGGCTAGCAGGCGCCACCCATTACAGAAAACTAAAGGAGGGGTGGAGACAAGACCAGTCCCCTGCACAAGGGGAGAGAGCAGAGCTGTGGGAGGGGCCCAGCAGGCTCCACCCACTACAGAAAACTACAGGAGGGGTGGAGACAAGACCAGTCCCCTGCACAAGGAGAGAGAGCAGAGCTGTGGGAGGGGCCCATCAGGCTCCACCCACTACAGAAAACTACAGGAGGGGTGGAGACAAGACCAGTCCCCCTGCACAAGAAGAGAGAGCACAAGTGGGCGGTCTTTATTACAGGAAGTCTCACATTGGATTACTGCGCAGAACTGGTGAAAATGCTTTGATGGGTGGGTGTCGGTCTGGAGGAGTGGGCGTTCCTAGGCAGGCATTTTTTGCACAAGCAACGCCCACATGTTATACTGAGCCTCTAATATTAGAGCTGAAATCCAATAAATAAAAGGGGCGGGGCTAGGGACAGTCAGAAAAGAAAAGGTCTAGATGATGCTGGACATCCTCCAGCCAGAAAAAGAGGCGGGGCTTTATCTTACTTGCTGCAGCTTCGAATGCACATTGTGAGAAGCTCGCAGTGTGCAGTGAAATCAGAGGAAGCCGTTTCAGTCCAGGAGAGGAGCCGG
Source organism: Pelophylax lessonae (assembly GCF_965119305.1). NCBI lineage: Eukaryota > Metazoa > Chordata > Amphibia > Anura > Ranidae > Pelophylax > Pelophylax lessonae. The sequence continues at coordinate 327,248,875 of NC_138773.1, forward strand.
TAGGGGAGGCCGGAGGGAGGATTTGACAATCTTTCCCAGGTGGGGGAAGGGTGTGGCCAGTGTTTAACCTCTTCATCACAGAAATCTAGGTGGAAGGTGAACACCATCTGTGACCCGGCCCTGGACCCACAATCCAATTGATTCAGGTAGTTGGGCCCTTTTTTTCCATATCTGGTGACTATAAAAGTGATTGTACAATCAGGTTGTAATGTGTGTGGCCGGCTTCGCCCCGATCTATGGGAGTAATACAACAATAAATTAATAGAGTGTCCCCTTCATCTTCCTCAGACTTCCCCAAAGGTTCCGCCTCCCATGGAAAATCCGCCCCCCCCCCCCACATGTCGTCATTCTCCATCGAGAAGGTGGCCGAGATCTGACCTGTATTGTGGAATCCGCCACAAATTCCCCATCCAATCACTCAGCCTGGAGGTGATTCCCCGGAAAGGTGCGCCCCCCCCCCCCCTGTACTCGCTGAGCCCCATCATCTCCTGTCCTGTATAGCGAAATGCGTCCGCTGCGGCCCCTCCCTGCGTTTCCTGCGATCTGCTGATTTCTGGGTGAAGGTGACAGAATTATCCCCCCCCCCCCCCCGCCTCTGTCTGCAGCTGATTTCTAGTGAATGTGCGGGGGATTTTGGCCCGGGGTCAATGCAGACGTTTCCCCACGCAGCGTTCTGTCTGCTGTATTTGGTACAGGAGGGAATTTCCATTCCTCCGTGTATTCACTAATAACAATCGGAGAATAAACGTTACGTTTTTATTAAAAATATTTTGAGAATAACGTTACATTGTATGCGAATAATAAAGACACATTGTGTAATAATACAAATAATTTGTACAATAATAATCTCAGAAACATTGTATAATAATAATCATATAGAAGCATTGTATAATAACAATAATTCAGGTACATTTTATAGCAATGGTATTCAAACTATGGCCCTCCAGTTGTTCAGGAACTACAATTCCCATCATGCCATAGTCATGCCTGTGAATGTCAGAGTTTTACAATGCCTCATGGGATGTGTAGTTCCGCAACAGCCGGAGGGCTTTAGTTTGAGGATCCCTGTTTTATAGTAATACAGAAACATAATATATGTATAAATGTATATATAATATAGGTACAATAATATATACACTATATTACCAAAAGTATTGGGACGCCTGCCTTTACACACACATGAACTTTAATGGCATCCCAGTCTTAGTCCGTAGGGTTCAATATTGAGTTGGCTCCACCCTTTGCAGCTATAACAGCTTCAACTCTTCTGGGAAGGCTGCCCACAAGGTTTAGGAGTTTCTATGGGAATGTTTCATCATTCTTCCAGAAGCACATATTTGAGGTCAGGCACTGATGTTGGAGGAGAAGGCCTGCCTCACAGTCTCTGATCTAATTCATCCCAAAGGTGTTCTATTGGGTTGAGGTCAGGACAGTCAAATTCCTCCACCCCAAACTTGCTCATCTTTGTCTTTATGGACCTTGCTTTGTGCACTGGTGCGCAGTCATGTTGGATCAGGAAGGGGCCGTCCCCAAACTCCTCCCACAAAGTTGGGAGCATGAAATTGTCCAAAATGTCTTGGTATGCTGACTCCTCAAGAATTCCCATCACTGGAACGAAGGGGCCAAGCCCAACCCCTGAAAACAACCCCCCACACCGTAATCCCCCCCTCCACCAAAGGATTTGGACCAATACGCAAAGCGAGGTCCATAAAGACATGGATGAGTGAGTTTTGGGTGGAAGAACTTGACTTGCCTGCACAGAGTCCTTACCTCAACGCGATAGGACACCTTTAGGGCCCTTTCACATGGGCGCTCCGTATGTCCGCAAATCATCCTATATTTTTTTGCGGATGATTTGCGGACATAATGTAAGTCTATGGCATTGCGGATGTCAGCGGAATACCATCCGCTGACATCCGATTTTCTTCCTTTCAGTTCTGTTCCTTTTTTGGAACGAAACAGAACCCTATTTTTCCTCTGTTCAAAAAACGGAAAGGAAGCTAAATCGGATGTCAGCGCTGTCATCCACTGACATCCGCAATGCCCATAGACTTACATTATGTCCGTATATCATGCGCAAACGGATGGGATGATATGCGGACATACAGAGCGGATGACACAAGTGTCATCCGCTCCGTGAAAAAAAAAAAAAAAGGACCGGAGCGGAGGCAAAAAACTGATCGCCCGTGTGAAAGAGGCCTTAAGATGAATTAGAGCGGAGGCTGTGAGACAGGCCTTCTCATCCAACATCAGTGCCTGACCTCACAAATGCACTTCTTGAAGAATGGTGAAACATTCCCATAGACACTCCTAAACCTTGTGGACGGCCTTCCCAGAAGAGTTGAAGCTGTTATAGCTGCAAAGGGTGGGCCAACTCAATATTGAACCCTACGGACTAAGACTGGGATGCCATTAAAGTTCATGTGTGTGTAAAGGCAGGCGTCCCAATACTTTTGGTAATATAGTGTATGTGTGTGGTATAATACAGGTACATTGTATAATATAAATATTGTATAATTACACTAAAAATAATAAAGGAACATTGTATAGCAATACCAAAACATTGTAAAATAACAATACAGGTAGAATGTATAATAGATACTTTGTATAAATGAATAGTTACAATGTGTAATAATAGATACACTGTATAATATAATACAGGTACATTGTATGATAGATACATTGTATAATAATAGAAACATTGTATAAAAATAATAGTTACAATGTGTAATAATACACAGTATAATAAGAACACAGAAACATTGTATAATAATAATAAAGGTACATTTTATAGAAATACGGAAACATTGTATAATAATATTACAGGTACAATGTGTAATAAGATACGCAGGGTTGATTTACTAAAACTGGAGCACAGAATCTGGTGCAGCTGTGCATAGTAACCAATCCGCTTCCAGTTTTTGTGGTCAAAGCTTAACTGAAGAAGCTTGGAAGTTAGAAACTGATTGGCTGCCATGACCAGAGGCACCAGATTTTGCACTCTCCAGTTTTAGTAAATTCCCCCCCATAGATAATATAATAGATACACTATATATATATATTCCTCTACTGACCAGCTTTATGGAGATGCTGATTTCATTTTCCAGCAGGACTTGGCACCGCCCATACTGCCAAAACTACCAATACCTGGTCACATGATCATGGGATCACTGTGCTTGATTGGCCAGCAAAAAAGAAACATTGTTTCTTTTTGTATCTTTCTGTGAATTCATCTACAGATGAAAGACATGAACTTCCATCTGCAGATGAAGTCTGTTTAAAGCAACCTGTCAGGTAAAATAACATTTTATTTTTTATTTTTATTGTTGTTTAACCCCTTATTAACCCTTAACTCCAATAAGCCCAAATTAACTCCCTTTTCCCCTTCTCCATTTATTATTTTCCTGCTGATTTTTTATTTGTTCACTTCTATTTTATAAACTATTCGTATTTTAAAACATTTTTTGTTTGCATTCGTTTGTTAATATTTTTACCTTTAACATATATTTCAATGTTTCACATGAGAAAAAAAAAAATATATCCTTTTTTTTTTTTTTTATTGCTCTTATGTAATATTCAATTTTTCTGAGATACTGAATTTTGGGGTGTCACTAGTTGTAAGCAGGGCTGTCTTTAATACTGATTGGACCCTGGGCAAATATTTTCTTGGGCCCTCCCAAATCCACTTATCAACTATTTGCAGGCAGTGCGGGCTCAAGGGGCATCTGCCCCTTTTGTCCTGTGATAAAGACGGCCTTGGCTGTAAGCCATAATTCTCAAAATTCAAAGAAAGAAATGCTGGAAATCTCTCACTCTGTGTGTAAAACATCTATATAAAATATGATTTTCACTTTTTGAATTGAATTACTGAAATACATTTCCTTTTTGATGATATTCGTATTTTATGAGGTGCACCTGTGTGTCTGGAGCTCAGCTTTGAACATGGCGGATTTTATGAAAAGTGGCTTTGAGCGCACCGTGTCTGGGAATCGGAGGGGCCCCTCGCTTTGTGTTATTTTCCTGTCCTCGATTTCCTCGAACCGTTTTCGCATACCTCCCCTCCTCCGACATGATGAGAGTTGTAGTCCTGGTTCCTTCCCTGTATTTCCATGGCTGTGTTCGGTCGCCGGGCGCCGTGTTGCGGTTTAGACGTGTCCAGGAAGCAGATGTCTCATCTCAGCTGTGAGTGTCTGATGGCCTGGAAGTGACCTACCTGAGCTGACTGTTATGTGACCCCCGCCGATCCTCCTGCCGGCCCCTGGGGGCCCCATTTCCCAGAACTGATAACCGCCTGGACGCTGCCCTCTGAGGGATGATAATGGACGCTCTTCTGCCAGATGGAGTCTGTGTAATCTGCATACTTCTCTTGTACGACGCTACGGAGCAGGTGTAGGACACAATGTAATAATGAGAGACACGGGGTCACTTATCACCCCGGGTGTCCCTCTCTCATGATTGTTCCGATTGCATTGTGAGATGTCAGATGGGATCATCGTAACTTTACACAAAACTTCATACAATTTCCTAATTCTTCTTCTCTGAGCTAAAATCTCAGGCCAGGAAGTAGACGGTGACCCAGGATGATGCCTGAACAAAGATGGCGCCGTCCTGAAGAGGAAAGCAGATAAAGGCATTGTCAGGGGGGGGGGGGGGGATCCTGTGATCTCCGTGATCGGGAATAAATACCTGGAAGGGTCACACTGACACTCAGCATGCTGCATTTATTACTATATCTGATGACAGGTCCACTTTTGGGATCTGGATTCTCCCCCGGCTGTTCTCTGGGTGATAAGTGACATTTCCTTCCATCCTTTACAGATAAATACATCTGAAATGGGAAAATATGTTACAGTTAATACTATGATCAGGGCTGGGACAAGGGGGGTGGGGCAGTGGGGGGGGGGGGGACTGACCTTGGCACTGTGGTATCATGTGAGGAGAGGAAGTGGGGATACATGAGGTGAGGATTTGTGTTGAAAGGGGGAATTTGGGGGGGGGGGGGGTTAAGTATTGTTCTAGTGAAGGAAGTTTAGGAGGGGGGCTGCTAAGGGGGTGGGATTTAGGGGAAATTGTGTTGGGAGGGAGCATGGGGGGGGGGAAGATTTGTTCTATGAGGGGTGATTTGGGGGAATTCGTGCTGGGAAGGGGGATTTGAAGTGGGCGGGTGAGATGTGTACTAGGAGGGAGACATTTTAGGGGTAAGGAATTTGTGCTGGGAGGGAGGATTTGAAGTGGGGGGGGGGGATGTGTACTAGGATGGAGACATTTTAGGGGTAAGGAATTTGGTCTGGGAAGGGGGGGGATTTTGGAGGAATTTGTGCTGGGAGGGGGGTTTGAAGATTTGAAGTGGGGGGGGGGGAGATGTGTACTGGGATGGAGACATTTTAGGGGTAGGGAATTTGTGCTGGGAAGGGGGGATTTGGGGGGGGGGGGATTTAGCTGGGAGGGAGAATTTGAAGTGGGGGGGATGTGTATTAGGAGGGAGACATTTTAGGGGTAGGGAATGTGTGCTTGGAAGATTGATTTATTTTATTTTTTGGGGGGGGGGTGCATTTTGGGGAATAGGTGGACAAAAGATTTTTGCTGAGAGGGGGGATTTCAGCAAGGGGGTGGATCTGTACTGGGAGGGGGGAAATGTATGCCCAGGGGGTAAGCATGATGATTAGTGCTCAGTCTTTGTGGGGGGGGGGTTTGCTGACACACAATGCTCATACATCTTTGGGGGGGGGGCAGTTTGGCATGTTCACCTGGGCTGTAGTTGATCTTGTCCCGGCACTGACTATGATGATCATTAGCAAAGTGCTGTAATCTCTTTTTGCAATGTGGGAGGTGTGGCCCTCCGATACAATGTGGTCCCCTGAAGGTTTATGTCACCCCATTGGGCCCTGAGTTTCACTGACCTTCCTCCTATAGAGAATTGATTGTCAAGGACAAAGGTCCCCCCCGGGACATCAGAGTGGAACTTGTATAGCAGGTGACAGGACGGGTTCCTCCACATTCCTCCCGGCTTCCAGTAATAATCTTCGGTGTCAGTGACCTGGGAGAACTCCGCATTCATCCGCAGTGCCTGCTGGGAGCCTTTGTTCTGACAACCCTTCCCGGGATCCGCATCCCCCCTCCAGGCGTCTCGCTTTCCCGGGATCCGCATCCCCCCTCCAGGCGTCTCGCGTTCCCGGGATCTGCGTCCTCCTTCCAGGCGTCTCGCTTTCCCGGGATCCGCGTCCTCCCTCCAGGCGTCTCCCTTTTCCAGGATCCGCGTCCCCCCTCCAGGCGTCTCGCTTTTCCAGGATCCGCATCCCCCCTCCAGGCGTATCGCTTTCCCGGGATCCGCGTCCCCCCTTCAGGCGTCTTGCTTTCCCGGGATCCGCGTCCCCCCTTCAGGCGTCTTGCTTTCCCGGGATCCGCGTCCCCCCTCCAGGCGTCTCGCTTTCCCTGGATCCGCATCCCCCTCCCAGTCGTCTCGCTTTCCTGGGATCCGTGTCCTTCCTCCAGGCGTCTCGCTTTCCCGGGATCCGTGTCCTCCCTCCCAGGCTTCTCGCTTTCCCGGTATCCGTGTCCTCCCTCCAGGCGTCTCGCTTTCCCAGAAAGTGATTGTCAGAGATCAATAGGTAGTATTGATCAACCACTGTACCCATCTCTGTTCATTCCTGCCAGCACATCCTAAAACTTCCATACTAATGACCTTTCCCCCTGCTGGCGGATTCCATATTACCTAATAATGGGGGCAGCAGTTGGATTTGGAGACCCTTCCATAGAGGTCGGCCATCTTTTTCCTGTTACGAGCGCCATTCTGCAGACGCATAAGAAAATATACACTATATTGTCAAAAGTATTGGGGCACATGAACTTTAATAGTATCCCAGTCTTAGTCCAGAGGGTTCAATATTGAGTTGGCCCACCCTTTGCAGCTATAACAGCTTCAACTCTTCTGGGAAGGCCGTCCACAAGGTTTAGGAGTGTCTATGGGAATGTTTCACCATTCTTCCAGGAATACATTTGTGAGGTCAGGTACTGATGTTGGCTTGCAGTCTCCACTCTAATTCATCCCAAAGGTGTTCTATCATGTTGAGGTCAGGACTCTGTGCAGGCCAGTCAGGTTCCTCCACCCCAAACTCGCTCATCCATGTCTTTATGGACCTTGCTTTGTGCACTGGTCCAAATCATTTGGTGGAGGGGGAATTATGGTGTGGGGTTGTTTTTTCAGGGGTTGGGCTTCGCCACCCTTAGTTCCAGTGAAGGGAACTCTTAAGGTGTCAGCATACCAAGACATTTTGGACAATTTAATGCTCCCAACTTTGTAGGAACAGTTTGGGGATGGCCCCTTCTTGATCCAACATGACTGCGCACCAGTGCACAAAGCAAGGTTCACAAAGACATGGATGAGGGAATTTGGGGTGGAGGAACTTGACTGACCAAAATGATCTCTGTGATGTCATTGCTTAAAGTAGAAATAATCCAACATAAAAAAAGTAACTATAAAAAACACTTAATTGCGGCGTGATTCCTTATCGGCCAGATGTAGGCTGGGACCCGACTGCTGCCGTTTTGGTAACATTTATTTAAATATTATTGTTACTCCATACACTCCAGGAGGGGCCCATTTCCTTATTTATGTTTCCGATGTTGAACGATCGTTGGTTGGCGCCATTTCCACGCGGTGCACACCTGCCGTCCTGTCTGGAAAGTCGCTGCGGCTGCAGAATTACAGAGAGAAGAATGGAGGTTTTTTTTTTTTTTTTTGATAACTCGCTATCTCTTATTTTGTGCAGCGATGAGGTCACAGTGATGTCACAGGAGGAGGAAGCACGGGTCAGCGGATTTGTATTAACTGCAGGATTTTGTTTTCACAGCGATGACACCAGAGTGGGGAAAATATTTCCTATTTTCTTGGCGGAGTTTGGATTGAATAGAGAGGAGATAAGCAGAGTAAATACAGCGCCTAATCCTGAGCCGCGCACAGCCGGAGTCACCCGGCAACGCGCCAAGAGCACCTGTATGCCGCCCAGTATTGGATCTGATGGGAGAGCTTCTATATAGATGCCCCAGTGGGACCAAAACTCACATGTGAAGCTCCGGGGGGACCCAAACCGGCAATAACGCGTGATTCTCCGGGGGAACCCAAACCGGCAATAACATGTGATTCTCCGGGGGAACCCAAACTGGCAATAACGTGTGATTCTCTGGGGGAACCCAAACCGGCAATAAGGTGATTCTCCGGGGGAACCCAAACCGGCAATAAGGTGATTCTCCGGGGGAACCCAAACCGGCAATAACGTGTGATTCTCCAGGGGAACCCAAACCGGCAATAACGTGTGATTCTCCGGGGGAACCCAAACCGGCAATAACGTGTGATTCTCTGGGGGAACCCAAACCGGCAATAAGGTGATTCTCCGGGGGAACCCAAACCGGCAATAACGTGTGATTCTCCAGGGGAACCCAAACCGGCAATAACGTGTGATTCTCCGGGGGAACCCAAACCGGCAATAACGTGTGATTCTCCAGGGGAACCCAAACCGGCAATAACGTGTGATTCTCCGGGGGAACCCAAACCGGCAATAACATGTGATTCTCTGGGGGAACCCAAACCGGCAATAACGTGTGATTCTCCGGGGGAACCCTAACCGGCAATAACGTGTGCTTCTTCGGGGGAACCCAAACCGGCAATAACGTGTGATTCTCCGGGGGAACCCAAACCGGCAATAAGGTGTGATTCTCCGGGGGAACCCAAACCGGCAATAACGTGTGATTCTCCGGGGGAACCCAAACCGGCAATAAGGTGATTCTCCGGGGGAACCCAAACCGGCAATAAGGTGATTCTCCGGGGGAACCCAAACCGGCAATAACGTGTGATTCTCCGGGGGAACCCAAACCGGCAATAATGTGTGATTCTCTGGGGGAACCCAAACCGGCAATAACGTGTGATTCTCCGGGGGAACCCAAACCGGCAATAAGGTGATTCTCCGGGGGAACCCAAACCGGCAATAACGTGTGATTCTCCGGGGGAACCCAAACCGGCAATAATGTGTGATTCTCTGGGGGAACCCAAACCGGCAATAACGTGTGATTCTCCAGGGGAACCCAAACCGGCAATAACGTGTGATTCTCCGGGGGAACCCAAACCGGCAATAACGTGTGATTCTCCGGGGGAAACCAAACAGGCAATAACGTGCGATTCTCTGGGGGAACGTTATTGCCGGTTTGGGTTGCACAAGTAAGGCACATATCCTTGTAACTCCGCCCCAAAACCATATACAAGAGGGCGGCACCACTATCGCTTACAGTTCTGCAGACTCTGTGGCGGTGCGCCACCTCCTGCCTGCACTGCCAGCAACATCGCTGGACTGGTGGTTCATATCTGTTCGTTGTAGGCTCCTCGGGCCCACTCACATCATGGCGCTGTGCGCTTTAACGTATGCATGGGCGTGCATTAAAAAAAAACCTGATAATGACCTGAAGCACCCCACAGTGCATGCAAAAAATGGGGAGGCTTATATTTTCCTGTAACGCCCAGCTTTCCATGGATTTGCAGGTGTGTTGGGGCTCATTCACAATGAATTTCTCCGCAGTGAAACAGCTTTTGCTGCAATATTCACTTTAAATCCAAAGCTGTCCTCCGCAGTACTTCTTTTGTGCCTCTAGGTGTCCTCGGTCTGGCATCTTGTGTGGTGAATGGGCCCGTCCTGTGTCTGCTGTGAGGAGCCGTTCTCTGGCGTAGTGCACATATGGAGTGAGAACACAAGTAGCGTGTGGCAGGGATTGATCGCGCACATTTGGAGAATTGTGCAATCATTAGCTAATCATCGCCGCTACACATCACTTATTTACCAGAGGGGAGCGATCTGTTCCAAATGTGTGCAGCACAGCAAAGACTTTCTCAGAAGAGAAGGTCACATGTCTGATTTCCATCACATATCCCAAAATTAGAGGATCGTTCCTCATTTCAGGGCAGTGGGCGGAGCCATGCAAATCATTCCTGTATACCCAGAAAGGCCGGTGTATAATACAAATACAGCCGGATATTATAGAGACATTTATTCCAAATGGATGCTTCAGGCTTGTTGGCCATCATCAGTGCAGTGTATGGAAACTGTGACTTCTATGGAGTGAGGAAACGCTTCAAACAATGGAAAAATGGGACTTCAAAGCTGCTTTCCCTCTCCTCTGTGTGAACTCGAACTCATAAACAGATTCCTGACACCATCTGTGAGCTTCCTTCTCATTTCTAGAAAGATTTCAGGTGTCATCGGCCGATTTTGCTCTAATTGGTGGTTTTGACATGTTTCGCTAATTGCTTCATCAGGACACCACAACATTTTTTTTTTTGGACACCACAACATTTAAAGAGACACTGCACAAAAAAAAACCAAAAAAAAAAAAACATTAAGCTTTATCCATGCAGTAATTTTCAAAATGTCCAAATTACCGCGGGGGGAGGGTTCTGTGTGCGCTTAATCAAGAAAAAAAGACCCATGCCCTGTCTGTGTATACTCATACACACCTTGAGTGACACCCCCCTGGACCCCGGAGGGGTACGTCAGAGTAAAACTTGGGACCCAACGAGACAGAATAACCATACAGGTGAGATTTACTAAAACTGGAGAGTGCAAAATTTAGTGTGGCTCTTGTATGGTAACCAATCAGCTTCCAGGATTTTCATTTTTTTTTTTTCAAAGCTTAATTGAAAAGATGAAGGTAGAAGCTGATTGGCTACCATGCACAGTTGTACCAGATTTTCCGCACTCCAGATTTAGCTCCCATTCACTTTGGAGCGATTTGTCATGGGATTTATAACGTTGTATCCTGTTGCTGGCAACGGCAGCGTTCAAATTGATGCAACGCTGACTTTGCAGTGCTTTAGATTAGAAAAAGTATTACATGCGCTACTTTTGGCGATTTTGGGTGCGACTTTAATAGACATCTGTGCATCAAGCCGCACAAATGTCTTCAAAGTCGCATCCGAAGTCCAACTGAGATGTGGCTTTGAAATCGTGCGTTCAATGTGAACAGGGGCTTCGTAAATCAACCCCAGTGTAACCATACAGAGATGGATAAGATAGATAGATGGATGGATGGATGGATAGATGGATGGATGGGGATATGGTTGGATATAGATAGATGGATATGGATGGATATAGATAGATGGATATTGATGGATATGGATGGATATAGATAGATGGATATTGATAGATATAGATAGATGGATATTGATGGATATAGATAGATAGATATAGATAAATATAAATAGACTGACAGACATGGATAGATGGCTATGGATATAAATAGATAGATATGGACAGATGATGGGTGGATAAGAATAGCTAGATAGACAGCCGGACGATGAATAAGAGAGATGGACAGACGGACAGACCGATGAAGGATGGATGGATAAGTATAGATAGCGATAGCTAGAGAGGGAGACAATGTAACCATAGACAGACAGACGATGGATAAGGGAATTATAGATAATGGATGAATAGCTAGAGAGAGCGAGAAAATGTAACTATAGACAGATAAAATGTAACAATCGATTGATACATAGCCAGATGATGGGTGGTTAAAAAAAGAGATACATAGACAGAGGATGGATAAGATAAGGATAGATAAATAATGTATGAATAGCTAGAGAGAGAGAGACAATGTAACCACCAGGTGATGGGGAGGAGTCGGTGTAATATCTGGAGTTGAGGGGGAGGAGTCCGGTGTAATATCTGGAGGTGAGGGGGAGGAGTCCGGTGTAATATCTGGAGGTGAGGGGGAGGAGTCCGGTGTAATATCTGGAGGTGAGGGGGAGGAGTCCTGTGTAACATCTGGAGTTGAGGGGGAGGAGTCCGGTGTAATATCTGGAGGTGAGGGGGAGGAGTCCGGTGTAATATCTGGAGGTGAGGGGGAGGAGTCCGGTGTAATATCTGGAGTTGAGGGGGAGGAGTCCGGTGTAATATCTGGAGGTGAGGGGGAGGAGTCCGGTGTAATATCTGGAGGTGAGGGGGAGGAGTCTGTGTAATATCTGGAGGTGAGGGGGAGGAGTCCGGTGTAATATCTGGTGAACCCGACTTGCCAAGTTCCATTTTCTGCACCACAAAGCAGAGCATTAAAATGGCAGTAATGGTAAGGGAGAGTCCGCCATGTCAGTTTGTAGGTAGGGGGTGAACTTATTTGAAATCAATAAAGAAGTTCCTCTCTGAACTTGTGAAGTGTTACATTAACGCAGCAGCAGGAGGAATCTTTCACCTAGAAAGTAAAAACACATGTGTTGGTTTTTTGTCACCTCTTTTGGACTCCGGACTCCAATCATACACCTGTGAAACTTGGACATGTGACTCTAAAGTCACAGTGGGTGTGGATTTGATGCTTTTTTTGGTGCGTCTTCTATAGAAATGAATAGGAGATACGTTTTTGGTGCACTTTTGAAAAGTGTACCAAGGATGCAGCATGCAGCACTTTATAAACGCAGCGCACCTGCAGAGCAGGGGTTTGAAGAGTTCCATAACATTTAGGAATACATTTTAAATGTATTTTTCTTCCGCCTTTTTTTTTTTTTTTTTACCCCAAAAAACTCATGAAATACGGATGGGTGTGAACGGGCCCCAGTTGCAATCTCAAAAAAAAATTGGATCTGGTGATCTCGCACTGGTTCTGTGAAACAAAATGTATAATTCTCCCCTCCCCCTCCCACCTTCAAATATACAAAGTTCAGACGGTAATTTTACAGTTTTTCCCCCTGGGACGATTCGCTCTCACTGTTTCGCCTTGCGCTCACTTTCCGCCATATTTTGTCATCTGTACAGAATGAATGCTCCCACAAAACATACTTTGTATCCAAATTACACAAAAAAAAAAACAAAAAGAAAAGAGACTTTTCAGTGAGTTCTTCCTTTTCATCTTTTCGCGTTCTACTTTGCACCAAAATTACCGCGCCTTTTTTTTTTTTTTTTAATAAACTGCAGGCGATTTCGCAGCAAAACCTGGCAAAGTACATTGATTAGAAAAGAAAATATTGGGAATCCGGTATCACCAAATTATCGCCGTATTAGACGCTTCTCTTCCCTGGAGCCTGAAATTCGCCCCGCCATTGGCTGTCGATTCGAAGGGAAGGTCGGTGAAGCGAACGCAGCAGATAAGAAGTTCCTCTTTACAGTCCTCAGTGAAAACAAAAGAGGTCCTGTTCTCCGAGCGAGCGCACAATGAGCGCCGCAAAACCGCCAGAGGAAAGCCAGTCATGTGAATTAACCCCTTCATAGATGAATTCACAATCTTGGCATAGGAGGCGGCACAAATATAAGGGCTCATCGACATCACTGCTGCTAAGAAATGGCGTGCTCATCGACTGCGTTTTTTTATTGCACCGCGTTTGAAAGTGCATTTTTCAACCATTAAGCAGAGTGGCTCATTGGTTAGAACTTCTGCTTTGCAGCACTGGGTCATCAGTTACAGGTGCATGGATTGTACCATCAGATACAGGGGGAGAAAGATTGTATAATCAGATACAGGTGCATGTATTGTACCATCAGATACAGGGGGAGAAAGATTGTACCATCAGATACAGGTGGAGAGAGATTGTACCATCAGATACAGGTGGAGAGAGATTGTACCATCAGATACAGGTGGAGAGAGATTGTACCATCAGATACAGGTGGAGAGAGATTGTACCATCAGATACAGGTGGAGAGAGATTGTACCATCAGATACAGGTGGAGAGAGATTGTACCATCAGATACAGGTGGAGAGAGATTGTACCATCAGATACAGGGGGAGAGAGATTGTACCATCAGATACAGGTGGAGACAGATTGTATAATCGGATACAGGTGGAGAGAGATTGTATCTTTGGATACAGGTGGAGAGAGATTGTATCATTGGATACAGGTGGAAACTGATTGTACCATTGAATACAGGTGGAGAGATTGTATTTGAGAGATTGTATCATTGAATACAGGTGGAGAGAGATTGTATCATTGGTTACAGATGGTGAGATTGTATTTCCAGATACAGGCGGAGAGATTATTGTGGAGAGATGGTCTCATCAGATACAGGTGGAGAGAAATTGAATATAGGTGGAGAGATTGTACTATCGGATACAGGTGGAGAGATTGTACTATCGGATACAGGTGGAGAGAGATTGTATCATTGGTTATAGGTGGAGAGATTATATTATCAGATAAAGGTGGAGATAGATTGTTTCATTGGTTACAGACAGAGAGATTGTAGTGGAGAGATTGTACCATCAGATACAGGTGGAGAGAGATTGTATCATTGGTTACAGATGGTGAGATTGTATTTCCATATACAAGCGGAGAGATTATAGTGGAGAGATGGTCTCATCAGATACAGGTGGAGAGAAATTGGATAAATGTGAAGAGATTGTACCATCGGGTACAGGTGGAGAGAGATTGTATCATCGGATACAGGTGTAGATCATGTATTATTGGTTACAGGTGGAGAGATTGTAGTGGAGAGATTATACCATCAGATACAGGTAGCGATATTGTATCATTAAATATAGGTGGAGAGATTGTATCATCACATACAGGTGGAGAGATTTTATCATTTGATATAGGTGGAAATAGATTGCATCATCGGTTATGGACAGAGAGATTGTATCATTGGTTATAGGTGGAGAGAGATTGTATCATTGGATACAGGTGGAGAGAGAGTGTATCATTGAATACAGGTGGAGAGATTGTACCATCAGATACAGGTGGAGAGAGATTGTACCATCGGATACAGGTGGAGAGATTGTACCATCGGATACAGGCAGAGAGAGATTGTACCATCGGATACAGGTGGAGAGATTGTATCATCGGATACAGATGGAGAGATTGTACCATCAGATACAGGTGGAGAGATTGTACCATCGGATACATGCAGAGAGAGATTGTACCATTGGATACAGGTGGAGAGATTGTACCATCGGATACAGGCAGAGAGAGATTGTACCATCGGATACAGGCAGAGAGAGATTGTACCATCGGATACAGGTGGAGAGATTGTACCATTGGATACAGGTGAAGAGATTGTACCATCAGATACAGGTGGAGAGATTGTACCATCAGATACAGGTGGAGAGATTGTACCATCGGATACAGGTGGAGAGATTGTACCATCAGATACAGGTGGAGAGATTGTACCATCGGATACAGGCAGAGAGAGATTGTATCATCGGATACAGGTGGGGAGATTGTACCATCGGATACAGGTGGGGAGATTGTACCATCGGATACAGGTGGAGAGATTGTACCATCGGATACAGGTGGAGAGATTGTACCATCAGATACAGGTGGAGAGAGATTGTACCATCGGATACAGGCAGAGAGAGATTGTATCATCAGATACAGGTGGAGAGATTGTACCATCGGATACAGGCAGAGAGAGATTGTACCATCGGATACAGGCAGAGAGAGATTGTACCATCGGATACAGGTGGAGAGATTGTACCATCGGATACAGGTGGAGAGATTGTACCATCGGATACAGGCAGAGAGAGATTGTACCATCGGATACAGGCAGAGAGAGATTGTATCATCGGATACAGGCAGAGAGAGATTGTATCATCGGATACAGGTGGAGAGATTGTATCATCGGATACAGTTGGAGAGATTGTACCATCGGATACAGGTGGAGAGATTGTACCATCGGATACAGGTGGAGAGATTGTACCATCGGATACAGGCAGAGAGAGATTGTATCATCGGATACAGGCAGAGAGAGATTGTATCATCGGATACAGGTGGAGAGATTGTACCATCGGATACAGGTGGAGAGATTGTACCATCGGATACAGGTGGAGAGATTGTACCATCGGATACAGGTGGAGAGATTGTACCATCGGATACAGGTGGAGAGATTGTACCATCGGATACAGGTGGAGAGAGATTGTACCATCGGATACAGGTGTAGAGATTGTACCATCGGATACAGGTGGGGAGATTGTATCAGTTTCCTGGTGACTGTATCAGTGTACACAGAGACGGGCAGCTAGCGACTCGCTGACAGACTGGTTGCTCCTCCCTGGCTCTGCCTCCTCCTGCCATTCCTCTGCTCTCCTCTCCTCTGCACACTGTGTGTGTCTCTCAGTCTCTGGTGCCCCCGCTGTGCCCTGGTCATGAGAAGGTTTAGGAGAGGATGAAGAGTGGAAATGACCCCCCTATCTGCTCCCTGCGCTGGCTCTACAACCGCTGCTGCTGCTGCTTCCAGGGGAAAGGTAAGCGGGATCTGGGGGGGTCTCAGCTTCTTCTCTAGGGTGATCCTAGTTTCCTCTCTAGGGGGGTCTTGGCTTCTCCTTTGGGCTCTGGATGCTGCAATATTCTCTTATCAGTGGTTGCAGAATTCCAGTGTGTAGCAGATCTCTTTTTCATGGATATTGGGGTGCTTATAGTGGTGAGGATTGCACGGTGTGGATATTGGGGTGTGTATGGTGGTGAGGATTGCACAGTGTAGATATTGGGGGGTGTATGGTGGTTAGGATTGCATGGTGTGGATATTGGGGTGTGTATGATGGTGAGGATTGCACAGTATAGATATTGGGGTGTGGATTGCACGGTGTAGATATTGGGGTGAGGATTGCACGGTGTAGATATTGGGGTGTGTATGGTGGTTATGATTGCATGGTGTGGATATTGGGGTGAGGATTGCACAGTGTAGATATTGGGGTGTAGATATTGGAGTGTGTATGGTGGTTATGATTGCATGGTGTGGATATTGGGGTGTAAATTGCACAGTGTAGATATTGGGGTGTGTATGGTGGTGAGGATTGCATGGGGTAGATATTTGGGTGTGTATGGTGGTTAGGATTGCACGGTGTAGATATTGGGGTGTGTATGGTGGTTAGGATTGCACGGTGTAGATATTGGGGTGAGGATTGCACAGTGTAGATATTGGGGTGAGGATTGCATGGTGTAGATATTGGGGTGAGGATTGCATGGTGTAGATATTGGGGTGTGTATGGTGGTTAGGATTGCACAGTGTAGATATTGGGGTGAGGATTGCACAGTGTAGATATTGGGGTGTGTATGGTGGTGAGGATTGCATGGTGTAGATATTGGGGTGAGGATTGCACAGTGTAGATATTGGGGTGAGGATTGCACAGTATAGATATTGGGGTGAGGATTGCACAGTGTAGATATTCGGGTGTGTATGGTGGTGAGGATTGCATGGTGTAGATATTGGGGTGTGTATGGTGGTGTTTGTAGATTGAAGCCACTTGTTGGTTGTCAGAAATAGTAAAGGGTTTCTCAAAGTCAATCTTGTTTATGGAGCGTATGACAGCTACATCACGCTCTAGCCCCTGGTGAACTATATGTCCCAGCATACCCTGGTAGCTCATGGCTGGTTGGACATGCTGAGCCTTGTAGTTCCTCCACAGCCCGATGTGGACAGGTTGTCGTGGGACTTTTACAAACAATTGCAAAGACTTTTTTCTGTGGAATTTTGTCTGTACGGATAACCCAATAACTCGGACATGTTGGATGGCGACCCGCCAATAGGAGCCTATCATTCCAAATAAAGATGGCATGTCTCTGTATGGAGCCTCTTCCTCGTCTCGGGATGGCATGTCTCTGTATGGAGCCTCTTCCTTGTCTCGGGATGGCATGTCTCTGTATGGAGCCTCTTCCTTGTCTCGGAATGGCATGTCTCTGTATGGAGCCTCTTCCTTGTCTCGGGATGGCATGTCTCTGTATGGAGCCTCTTCCTCGTCTCGGGATGGCATGCCTCTGTATGGAGCCTCTTCCTCGTCTCGGGATGGCATGTCTCTGTATGGAGCCTCTTCCTCGTCTCGGGATGGCATGTCTCTGTATGGAGCCTCTTCCTTGTCTCTGGATGGCATGTCTCTGTATGGAGCCTCTTCCTTGTCTCGGGATGGCATGTCTCTGTATGGAGCCTCTTCCTTGTCTCGGAATGGCATGTCTCTGTATGGAGCCTCTTCCTTGTCTCGGGATGGCATGTCTCTGTATGGAGCCTCTTCCTTGTCTCGGAATGGCATGTCTCTGTATGGAGCCTCTTCCTTGTCTCGGGATGGCATGCCTCTGTATGGAGCCTCTTCCTTGTCTCAGGATGGCCTGTCTCTGTATGGAGCCTCTTCCTTGTCTCGGGATGGCATGTCTCTGTATGGAGCCTCTTCCTTGTCTCGGGATGGCATGTCTCTGTATGGAGCCTCTTCCTTGTATCTCGGGATGGCATGTCTCTGTATGGAGCCTCTTCCTTGTCTCGGGATGGCATGTCTCTGTATGGAGCCTCTTCCTTGTCTCGGGATGGCATGCCTCTGTATGGAGCCTCTTCCTTGTCTCG
The DNA here is from genome assembly GCF_965119305.1 of Pelophylax lessonae. Lineage (NCBI taxonomy): Eukaryota > Metazoa > Chordata > Amphibia > Anura > Ranidae > Pelophylax > Pelophylax lessonae. Next base: position 327,267,156 of record NC_138773.1, read on the forward strand.
GGATGGCATGCCTCTGTATGGAGCCTCTTCCTTGTCTCGGGATGGCCTGTCTCTGTATGGAGCCTCTTCCTTGTCTCGGGATGGCATGTCTCTGTATGGAGCTTCTTCCTCGTCTCAGGATGGCATGTCTCTGTATGGAGCCTCTTCCTTGTCTCAGGATGGCATGCCTCTGTATGGAGCCTCTTCCTTGTCTCGGGATGGCATGCCTCTGTATGGAGCCTCTTCCTTGTCTCAGGATGGCATGCCTCTGTATGGAGCCTCTTCCTTGTCTCGGGATGGCATGTCTCTGTATGGAGCTTCTTCCTCGTCTCAGGATGGCATGTCTCTGTATGGAGCCTCTTCCTTGTCTCAGGATGGCATGTCTCTGTATGGAGCTTCTTCCTCGTCTCGGGATCGCTCTATGTGGAATGCTATATATTGATATATATATAGAAAGTGGCGTTCGACCACCCCACCCACTGCAAATTCCCAAGAAGCCGATTGATTTTCTATTTTCTTTGGATACAAACGATCAGAAGGACTTTAATGGAGGAGCTCACCTGTCACCTGATCAGATATATATGTGGAATATATGGAATACAACACCCGGCGGATATTTTCACTATTCCCATTTCTCGCCGATTTCTCTGATTTTGATCTCATTCACATTTATCAGACGCAGCCAGGAGAAATCCGGGAAAGTTGTAGAATGCCAAAAGCCTGACACCTGTTGGAGTATTATTACCGTTACCCCCCCCCCCCCCCCCCCCTGGGGGCACTATGCAAGGCTCACTCAGGTGATACTGACATTGTGAGGATCATTTCCATCTCTATAGGTGCTCTCGTTGTTGGGTGGGGTGGGGGGTCACCAATTGTTGTGTGACATTGTGTCTGTAGGAGGGGGCTGTGCAGACCCCCCATAAAGAGTGACAATCCTGAGAACCGAATGTCTAATCACTGCACAGATTCCCTCTCCTCCTTAATTCTTTTCTATTCTATTCTTCTCTCTCCTTGTCTCCTCTTCTATCCCTGGTTTGGAGGAACTAAAGTTCATTGGTCTAGGACTGGCAGACTGGGGTCGCTGTTAGGGTGTGGTGCCCGGGGTGTGTAGAGGGTGGCACTGGGTGTGCTGGCAGCAGGTATGAGGAATATTAGTGACAGGTGGAGGCTTGTTCTGTACATTTCCTCATATCACTATTAATATCAGTGCTGTATACAGAGTGTGGCTTGCTGTACGGCGCTGTCATATATCAGTGCTGTATACAGAGTGGGGCACGCTGTATGGTGCTGTCATATATCAGTGCTGTATACAGAGTGCGGCTCGCTGTACAGTGCTGTCATATATCAGTGCTGTATACAGAGTGTGGCTCGCTGTATGGTGCTGTCATATATCAGTGCTGTATACAGAGTGCGGCTCGCTGTACGGTGCTGTCATATATCAGTGCTGTATACAGAGTGCGGCTCGCTGTACGATGCTGTCATATATCAGTGCTGTATACAGACTGTGGCTCGCTGTACGATGCTGTCATATATCAGTGCTGTATACAGAGTGTGGCTTGCTGTACGGTGCTGTCATATATCAGTGCTGTATACAGAGTGCGGCTCGCTGTACGGTGCCGTCATATATCAGTGCTGTATACAGAGTGTAGTGCGCTGTACGGTGCTGTCATATATCAGTGCTGTATACAGAGTGTGGCTTGCTGTACGGTGCTGTCATATATCAGTGCTGTATACAGAGTGCGGCTCGCTGTACGGTGCCGTCATATATCAGTGCTGTATACAGAGTGTAGTGCGCTGTACGGTGCTGTCATATATCAGTGCTGTATACAGAGTGCGGCTCGCTGTACGGTGCCGTCATATATCAGTGCTGTATACAGAGTGCGGCTCGCTGTACGGTGCTGTCATATATCAGTGCTGTATACAGAGTGCGGCTCGCTGTACGGTGCCGTCATATATCAGTGCTGTATACAGAGTGTGGCTCGCTGTACGGTGCTGTCATATATCAGTGCTGTATACAGAGTGCGGCTCGCTGTACGATGCTGTCATATATCAGTGCTGTATACAGAGTGTGGCTCGCTGTACGGTGCTGTCATATATCAGTGCTGTATACAGAGTGTGGCTTGCTGTACGGTGCTGTCATATATCAGTGCTGTATACAGAGTGCGGCTCGCTGTACGGTGCCGTCATATATCAGTGCTGTATACAGAGTGTAGTGCGCTGTATGGTGCTGTCATATATCAGTGCTGTATACAGAGTGCGGCTCGCTGTACGGTGCCGTCATATATCAGTGCTGTATACAGAGTGCGGCTCGCTGTACGGTGCTGTCATATATCAGTGCTGTATACAGAGTGTGGCTCGCTGTACGGTGCTGTCATATATCAGTGCTGTATACAGAGTGCGGCTCGCTGTACGATGCTGTCATATATCAGTGCTGTATACAGAGTGCGGTTTGCTGTACGGTGTCATCATATATTAGTGTGTAGAGCTCTGATGTTGATCGTTCTGTACAATGTTCTGCACTTGCAATGCTCTGCACTTGCAATGCTCTGCACATGCTCCTCTCTCTGTTGTCGATCGTTCTGTACAATGCTCTGCACATGCAATGCTCTGCACATGCAATGCTCTGCACATGCAATGCTCTGCACAGGCTCCTCCCTCTCTGTTTGCTGTCACCTTTGCACTGTGTATCGGATTCTTTTAGTTTTGCATTCACACCGCCTCCTCCTTCACCTTCAGCACAGTTTTTATGGTACGCGGCGTCCCCTGCATTCCTCTCTCTGAGCTGTCTGTGCCACACATTTCTCCTGGGGGTTGATTCACTTAAAGGCAAATAGATTGTGCACTTTGTAAGTGCTGTTGCTCCAGGGTTTAGAGGCAAAACTTCACTTTTCAAAGAACACTCAGTCACATGCAAAGAAAAAAAAAAAAATAATAATTTTTGCTTGCATGTGATTGGATAATGGAAGTCAGCAGAGCTTCACCACATTTGGCTCTGGAGTGCACAGTCTATTTGCCTTTAGTAAATCCACGCCATTGTGTTGGGCACTGGCGTCCTCTGCCTCTGGGCACTGTGCCCATGTCCTGTGTCCCCGGTATGTGGATTGACATGTGGTCAGGGCCCTTGACATGGAGCGGAGAGTTCTCAGCATAGAGCTGACCTCAGCAGGTGCCGCAGCGACTGGTTGGGTCTGCACATTCCTCGCCCTCTGGTCAGCTTTGATGTCTTCCCCCGGCCCTCTGCTTTCCATTATACGGGGCCATTTATGGGACTCTCAGATCACCTGACACGTGTTTTTAATTTGGAATGTGGAGTCGTTTTTCCCATTTTTTCCGGATATTATGTTCCATTGACTGATGAGGATCACAGCTTCCCAAACATGGACTTCAGCCGGCCATAGACCCCACCATACCAGTCCCATTCTTCACTCATAGACCTCTCCATACCAGTCCCATTCTTCACTCATTGACCTCTCCATACCAGTCCCGTTCTTCACTCCTAGACCCCACCATACCAGTCCCATTCTTCACTCATAGACCTCACCATACCAGTCCCGTTCTTCACTCATAGACCTCACCATACCAGTCCCATTCCTCACCCACAGACCTCTCCATACCAGTCCCATTCTTCACTCCTAGACCTCACCATACCAGTCCCATTCTTCACTCATAGACCCCACCATACCAGTCCCATTCTTCACTCATTGACCTCTCCATACCAGTCCCATTCTTCACTCATTGACCTCTCCATACCAGTCCCATTCTTCACTCATAGACCTCTCCATACCAGTCCCATTCCTCACTCACAGACCTCTCCATACCAGTCCCATTCTTCACTCATAGACCCCACCATACCAGTCCCATTTTTCACTCATAGACCCCACCATACCAGTCCCATTCTTCACTCATAGACCCCACCATACCAGTCCCATTCTTCACTCACAGACCTCTCCATACCAGTCCCATTCTTCACTCATAGACCCCACCATACCAGTCCCATTCTTCACTCATAGACCCCACCATACCAGTCCCATTCTTCACTCATAGACCCCACCATACCAGTCCCATTCTTCACTCATTGACCTCTCCATACCAGTCCCATTCTTCACTCATAGACCTCACCATACCAGTCCCATTCTTCACTCACAGACCTCTCCATACCAGTCCCATTCTTCACTCACAGACCTCTCCATACCAGTCCCGTTCTTCACTCATAGACCTCACCATACCAGTCCCGTTCTTCACTCATAGACCTCTCCATACCAGTCCCATTCTTCACTCCTAGACCTCACCATACCAGTCCCATTTTTCACTCCTAGACCCCACCATACCAGTCCCATTCTTCACTCACAGACCTCTCCATACCAGTCCCATTCTTCACTCATAGACCTCACCATACCAGTCCCATTCTTCACTCATAGACCCCACCATACCAGTCCCGTTCTTCACTCATAGACCTCTCCATACCAGTCCCATTCTTCACTCATAGACCTCACCATACCAGTCCCATTCTTCACTCCTAGACCTCGCCATACCAGTCCCGTTCTTCACTCATAGACCTCTCCATACCTGTCCCATTCTTCACTCATAGACCTCACCATACCAGTCCCATTCTTCACTCATCGACCCCACCATACCAGTCCCATTCTTCACTCATAGACCTCTCCATACCAGTCCCATTCTTCACTCATAGACCTCACCATACCAGTCCCGTTCTTCACTCATAGACCTCACCATACCAGTCCCATTCTTCACTCATAGACCCCACCATACCAGTCCCATTCTTCACTCATCGACCCCACCATACCAGTCCCATTCTTCACTCACAGACCTCACCATACCAGTCCCATTCTTCACTCATAGACCTTGCTATACCTGTCCTTATCACTTATAGACTCTTGGAGGACTTTCTAAATCTGACAATGTACGTTTTCAGGCATGAAATGTGACCTTTCAATTATTTTATACACACACATTGACCAATAGATATAAAACAATATGTGAAAAGTCGATCGCTCTGTAAATAGGGGCCATGTGTCCTCCACCATGACCTGTATCTGCCCCAATGACCTGAGCTCTGTGGTCTACTGTCAATTATTACTACAGAGTAATGTGAAGTAGCTTGGTGTGCGGTCATACGTTCTCCAAGGCCTCTGTGCAGCCACATCTGACATTGGTAAATGTCCTGTAAACCGAATTAATCTCTAATCATATCACAGAGCCAATAATACCCTTTCTAGATATGTCTGCAAACATTTTCACCGTCCACCACAATGGGAGATAAGAGAAGTGAAGGACATTTCCTGCACAGATCTGACTTCCCCCGACCTGTAATTCCAGAATTAAACACTGGTGTTCTCTGTGTCTGGGAATTGGTGTCCTCTATACCCTGGCACTGTCGTCCTCTGTGTCTGGGCACTGTCGTCCTCTGTGTCTGGGCACTGTCGTCCTCTGTGTCTGGGCACTGTCGTCCTCTGTGTCTGGGCACTGTCGTCCTCTGTGTCTGGGCACTGTCATCCTCTGTGTCTGGGCACTGGCGCCTCCTGTGCCCTGACATTTGCGTCCTTTGTGTCTGGGCGCCATTGTCCCCTGTGCCCTGGCATTTTCATCCCCTGTGTCTGGACACCATCATCCCCTGGGTTCGGGGCGCTGGCGTCCCATTGTACCCTGGCGCTGGCATCCCCTGTGCTCTGGCATCCCCTGTGCCCTGGCTTCGGCGTTCCATGTGTCTGGGCGCCGTTCTTTGTGTAAGGGGGTCATCGTCCTCTGTGTAAGGGTGCCATTGTCCTCTTTCTAAGGGTGCTGTCGCTCTCTGGGTCAGGGCACTGTCATCTCCTGTGCCTTGGCGCTGGCATACCCTGTGCCCTAGCTAAGGCTTCCCGTGTGTCTGGGCGCTGTTGTTCTCTGTGTAAGGACATTTTCATCCCCTGGGTCTGGGAGTGGTTTTTCCCTGTGTAAGGGTGCCGTCGTCCTCTTTATAAGGGTGCCGCTGTCCTGTGTCTGGGCGCCGGCGTCCCCTGTGTCTGGCCGCCGGCGTCCCCTGTGTCTGGGCGCCGGCGTCCCCTGTGTCTGGCCGCCGGCGTCCCCTGTGTCTGGGCGCCGGCGTCCCCTGTGTCTGGGCGCCGGCGTCCCCTGTGTCTGGGCACAGGCTTCCCTTGTGTCTGGGCGCCGGGGTCCCTTGTGTCTGGGCGCCGGGGTCCCCTTTGTCTGGGTGTCTGCCTTCCGCCTTCCCTGTGTCCAGGGCACTGACATGCTGTGTGTCTAAGGCTGCTCAGCTTATGATACGAAGAATAATGAAGAATAATGAATAAGTGCTGCTGTGTCCGATTTAAATACCTAAACTGCCAACTTTCCACTGCTGATTACTCTGCATCACAGATACACAGCAGCCATCCTCACATGTGGCGGATTAGCCTGCTGGACTTCCAGGTTCCGTGTTTGTGGCGGAGCTCCCGGCACGCTCAGCATCTGCATTCAATAAGAATCGGATGACAGATGACTTGTAATCCATATAGAAGGTATTTCTGTCCACTTCAAAGAGCGGCAGAGCGATGGGAATCCGGCGCGGCGATGCTGGAACTCCTCCATTACATTACGTTTGATGTTGCGGCGAAACATTCTGCAGGTTTTTATTTTTTATCTGACCTGCAGGATTCCAAAAGGCCCTTCTAGAGTTGTGATCCATTGCTGTTTGTCCTGATGATGGAAATAAAAAATGCTACAGTTGTCACCAGAACAGAAACCGGGGAGAAATCTTCCAATGGAGACACCAGCTCCAGGAACCTCTCATATTGGAGAGATTTTCAGCAAAACTCGCTGCTGATTGGAGAGTGTTCCACTGTCATCCCTGTCCCCGTGTTCCACTGTCACCCCCGTCCCCGCGCTCCACTGTCACCCCCGTCCCCGCGCTCCACTGTCACCCCCGTCCCCACGCTCCACTGTCACCCCCGTCCCGGCGCTCCACTGTCAACCCCGTCCCCGCGTTCCGCTGTCACCCCCGTCCCCGCGCTCCACTGTCACCCCCGTCCCCGCCTTCCGCTGTCACCCCCGTCCCCGCCTTCCGCTGTCACCCCCGTCCCCGCCTTCCGCTGTCACCCCCGTCCCCGCCTTCTGCTGTCACCCCCGTCCCCGCCTTCCCCTGTCACCCCCGTCCCCGCGTTCCGCTGTCACCCCCGTCCACGCGTTCTGCTGTCACCCCCATCCCCGCGCTCCACTGTCACCCCCCTTGTTCCGCTGTCACCCCCGTCCCCGTGTTCCGCTGTCACCCCCGTCCCAGTGTTCTGCTGTCACCCCCGTCCCCGTGTTCCGCTGTCACCCCTGTCCCCGTGTTCCGCTGTCACCCCCGTCCCCGTGTTCCGCTGTCACCCTCATCCCCACGTTCCACTGTCATCCCCGCGTTCCACTGTCACCCCCGTCCCCGCGTTCCACTGTCACCCCCGTCCCCGCGTTCCACTGTCACCCCCGTCCCCGTGTTCCGCTGTCACCCTCGTCCCCGCGTTCCACTGTCATCCCCGCGTTCCACTGTCACCCCCGTCCCCGCGTTCCACTGTCACCCCCGTCCCCGCGTTCCACTGTCACCCCCGTCCCCGTGTTCCGCTGTCACCCTCGTCCCCGCGTTCCACTGTCATCCCCGCGTTCCACTGTCACCCCCGTCCCCGCTTTCCACTGTCACCCCCGTCCCCGTGTTCCACTGTCACCCCCGTCTCTGTTGTCATGTTCGTGTTTTCCTCACGGTGAACTTTCTCCTGCATTCTTCTGTTTGTGAGAAAGTTCATCGCCTTAAAATAGGAACCCGGAGGGGGGTGTGGCGTGCGTTCTATCAGACCGCGTCCCGCCATTCACCCGTACGGCGCACATGCAGGAAGCGGCTTCACGCCGGGTGAGAATTCAGTTTCTTCTGTTCTCTCGTAGCTTTTATTCTGATTCTCTCTCATCCAATCACGAGGCAGTACAGAGATCAGCGTGCCGCGAGTGTGAACCGTTACCGAACGCTGCGCCAAATTTTCTCACCAAATGTCCATTTATTTTTTCGTGGGGCGTTTCTGGTGGTAAAAGTTGCTGGAATTATTCCAGTCTGTAACCGACTCTATTCTGGGGAATGAATTTCACAATTTCCACACGTTTCCTGGTCGGCGGAAATAAACTCACTCTTTTTTTATTCTGGGGAAGCTAAAGAGGAGATGAGTGAGGAAGGTCTGTGCCTGGGGGGGGGGGGGGTTCATTCACTTCACAATCTGCTGAAAGACGGGCGAGATCGGGGCGTTCCCACAAATCTGTCACTGATTTTATAAAGATTTATTCTGGTTTTTCACAGATAATTTTGTGGCTTACAAAAGTTTTGTCGCATCTGCGAGGATCTGCTTTAGGTGCGGGACATACCTTTGCGTGTCGGGGACATGAGCAACATTTCAACAAGCACTGAAACGCGTTGCCATTTAGTACACATGCAATAGTGCTTTTAATTGCGAACCAATACACATGGTGCCGCGGCATTATTTTAGAAAAAAAGCGGTGCTTGTCACATCTATGGGGGATCTGCTTTAGTTGTGGGACACACCTTTGCGTGTCGGGAACATGAGCAATTTTCAGCAAGAACTGAAATGCGTTGCCATTTAGCACATGCAGTGGTGCTATTGTTGATGGCATCCACCAAACCACATAGTGCCGCGGCACGATTTCGGGAAAAAAGCAGTGCTTGTCGCATCTGTGAGGGATCTGCTTTAGGCTCGGTACACACCTTTGCGCATTGGGAACATGAGCAAAGTTCCAATAAGAACTGAAACGCGTTGTTATTTAGCACACACGCAGCAGTGCTATTAATTGTTGATGGCATCCCCCTAACCAGTTCACATGCTGCCGCAGCACAATTTGGGGTAAAAATCGGCACTTGTCGCATCTGTGAGGGATCTGCTTTAGGCTCATTAAACACCTTTGGATGTCAGGAACATAAGCAAAATTTCCACAAGAACTGAAATGCGTTGCCATTTAGCACACGCAGTGGTGTTTTGTTGATGTCGCTCCCTGAACCAATACACATGGTGCCGCGGCACGATTTTGGGAAAAAAGCAGCACTTGTTGTATCTGCGAGGGATCTGCTTTAGGCTCAGTACGCACCTTTGCGTGTCGGGAACATGAGCAAAATTCCAACCAGAACTGAAACGCATTGCCATTTAGCACACACAGTGGTGTTGTTGATGGCATCCCCCGAACCAATACACATTGTGCCGCAGCGCTTGTTGCATCTGGTAGGGATCTGCTTTAGGCTCAGTACGCACCTTTTGCGTGTCGAGAACATGGGCTAAATTTCAACAAGAACTGAAACGCGTTGCCATTTATCACACACACAGCTGTGCTATTGTTGATAGCACCCCTCAAACCAATACACATGGTGCCGCGGCACACTTTTAGGGAAAAACAGTGCTTGTCGCACCTGCGAGGGATCTGCTATAGGCTTGGTACACACCTTTGGGTGTCGGAAACATGAGCAAAATTTCAACAAGAACTGAAACGCGTTGCTATTTAGCACACACGCAAATGGCAGGGTGGGTGAGGGTGACATTGGAAGACTTCAGATTCCTGGACTCGAGGATTAGAAATGCAACATTTTTAGGATATGGCCAATGCGTTTCAGGGCTCGCACCTCCCTTCATCAGGGCTTGAGATATATATATAAATATATATATATAGGACAGAAATTGTAGCAATGAATTAGAATGATTGCAGACTGACACATTGTAAACAGTTGGGCTCGGTTCACATACATGCGAATTGGATGCGTTTTCACCCGTATCCGATTCACATCACATGAATGGGACCGGTTTTCAAACAGTCGCGGTCCATTTCTGAAAATGGTCCTGTGAGATTTTGTGTCCGGTTTAGCTGCGAATTTAAGTAAATATCCGCACCTGAACCGGTGAACAACCGGTGAACAAAACCACAGCGGACTCCGGAGTGCAAACTGCAGCCGGATGTGTCTGAAGCCATCCTTACTATCTAGGATAACCCAATCATTGCCAGTGCTCAAGTCCTGATGAAAGGAGTGATCCCCGAAACGTGTTGGCTGCATCCTCTCACCTGTTGTTAAATGACTACATTTTACTTAGTATAAGCTTGTGGTGTTCTCACCCTTTATATGATCCCCCCCTCCCCCCCCCCCCCCGCATTTGATACCAAAGTGCTATGAATCTGTAGGTGTGTCCCTCAGACACAATGTGGGCCCTGAACGTTTATTTCACCCTATTGGGCCCTGTGTTTCCCCCCATAGAGAACTGATTGTCACAGTCATGGAAATTGGACCTTGTAGTTGGGACTTTTTGTTGGAGGTGACGGGACAGGTTCCTCCGCATTCCTGCCAGCTTCTAGTGACCTGTGAGAACTCCGCATTCACCCGCAGTGCCTGTTGGGAGCCTTTTGTCCGAGATTTGCATTCTCCCCTCCTCAACCCAGTGTCCCCCCCCCATTTCACACCAAGGTCCCCGTCAGATCCCCCCCCCCCCCATTTCACACCAGGGTCCCCGTCAGAGCCCCCCCTACCATTTCACAGCAGGGTCCCCATCAGATTCCCCCCCATTTCACACTGGGGCACCGGGGTCCTCGTCAGAGCCCCCCCATCTCACACTGGGGCACCGGGGTCCCCGTCAGAGCCCCCCCCATCTCACACTAGGGTCCCCATCGGATTCCCCCCTCCTATTTCACACCGGGGTCCACGTCAAAGTCTCCCCATTCACATTGGGGTTCCCGTCAGAGCCCCTCCATCTCACACCGTCTCCCCATTGGATCCCTCCACCCATTTCACACCGGGGTCCCCATCAGAGTCCCTCCCTTTTTACACTGGGGTGCCCATCAGAGTCCCCCCTACACTATGGTTCCCTCCCCTCACCCAGGGGTCCCCATTAGTCCCACCCCCTCACCCAGGGGGTCCCCATCAGCCCCCCCTCACCCAGGGGGTCCCCATCAGCCTCTTCCTCACCCAGGGGGTCCCCATCAGCCCCCCCTTACGCTGGGGTCCCCATCAGAGTCGCCTCCCCCCATTTCACACCGGGGTCCCAGTCAGAGTCCCTCCCATTTCATGCTGGGGTCCACATCAGAGTCCCCCCCCCACTCTGGGGTCCCCATCAGAGTCCCCCCCACGCTGGGGTCCCCATCAGAGGCCCCCCCCACGCTGGGGTCCCCATCAAAGCCTCCCCCCCACACTGGGGTCCCCATCAGAGGCCCCCCTTTCGCTGGGGTCCCCATCAGAGGCCCCCCTTTCGCTGGGGTCCCCATCAGAGGCCCCCCTTTCGCTGGGGTCCCCATCAGAGGCCCCCCTTACGCTGGGGTCCCCATCAGAGGCCCCCCCTTATGCTGGGGTCCCCATCAGAGGCCCCCCCTTATGCTACGGTCCCCATCAGAGGCCCCCCCATTTCACACCGGGGTCCCAGTCAGAGTCCCTCCCATTTCATGCTGGGGTCCACATCAGAGTCCCCCCCCCCCACGCTGGGGTCCCCATCAGAGGCCCCCCTTTCGCTGGGGTCCCCATCAGAGGCCCCCCTTTCGCTGGGGTCCCCATCAGAGGCCCCCCTTTCGCTGGGGTCCCCATCAGAGGCCCCCCTTACGCTGGGGTCCCCATCAGAGGCCCCCCCTTACGCTGGGGTAATATATGGTCTTGGCCACCATGCTGAAGCTCAGTTTCAGGGTCTTGGCAATCTTCTTATAGCCTAGGCCATCTTTATGTAGAGCAACATTTCTTTTTTCAGATCCTCAGAGAGTTCTTTGCCATGAGGTGCCATGTTGAACTTCTAGTGACCAGTATGAGAGAGTGAGAGCGATAACACTAAATTTAACACACCTGCTCCCCATTCACACCTGAGACCTTGTAACACTAATGAGTCACATGACACCGGGGAGGGAAAATGGCTAATTGGGCCCAATTTGGACATTGTCACTTAGGGGTGTACTCACTTTTGTTGCCAGTGGTTTAGACATTAATGGCTGTGTGTTGAGTTATTTTGAGGGGACAGTAAATTTACACTGTTATACAAGCTGTACACTCACTACTTTACATTGTAGCAAAGTGTCATTTCTTCAGTGTTGTCACATGAAAAGATAGAATAAAATGTTTACAAAAATGTGAGGGGTGTACTTATTTGTGAGATACTGTGTATTCCTACAGTATGTATACATTCCATACAGGGACCGGGACCATGTTGGCACTAACTCTGTATAGAGATTTTCCCCGTGGCGGATTTATTGGGCGTATTATTGGTGGACGGGGCGGGCGGGTTATCAGCGCTCGTTGGGTCACGCGACGTGTCGGCACAGAGCCCTGCCGTGTGGCTGAGATAAATTATCCGGCTTCCAGGTCTCTGCTAATGTGATTAGAGTGTTCAGAGGATTACATTTCACACCTGATGCTGGAATTATCGGATATTACCGGAGCGAGCTTCACTGTGGACTTTATATTCCACTGCGATGGGGGGGGGGGGGGGGGGGCGCATCACCTTCTGAACATCCTGTCTGGTGAATAATAATCCCCCAACTCAGTGGAAACATTGTTGAATGTGGCTTCAGACAGAGGCATGTTTCACTTTTTCAATACCATAGGCCTTGTTGGGTTTCCTTTTCATGAGCTTGGCTACATCTTCCAGCTGCTGCCGTCTAGCAGTTTAAGGTGGAAGACCTCAAAACTGACTTGAATTGCACTTCAAAGGAGGCATTCGTTTCATTATTTGAAAAGCTTAAAGTGGAATTAAACCATTTTTTTTCAAATGAGCCCCCGGAGGGTTTATGCCATAATGTACTGACATGCACCGCCTATTCGCACGTTATGGGAGACTTACCTGTTAAACCGATCCGAATCTCCATCCTTATTCCCCGATCTCCATCCTTATCCCCCGATCTCCATCCTTATCCCCCGATCTCCATCCTTATTCCCCGATCTCCATCCTTATCCCCCGATCTCCATCCTTATCCCCCGATCTCCATCCTTATTCCCCGATCTCCATCCTTATCCCCCGATCTCCATCCTTATCCCCCGATCTCCATCCTTATTCCCCCATCTCCATCCTTATCCCCCGATCTCCATCCTTATCCCCCGAGTCTCCATCCTTATTCTCCGATCTCCATCCTTATCCCCCGAGTCTCCATCCTTATTCTCCGATCTCCATATTTATTCCCCGATCTCCATTCTTATCCCCAGATCTCCATTCTTATCCCCAGATCTCCATCCTTATTCCCTGATCTCCATCCTTATTCCCCGATCTCCATCCTTATTCCCCGATCTCCATCCTTATTCCCCGAGTCTCCATCCTTATTCCCCGATCTTCATCCTTATTCCCCGATCTCCATCCTTATCCCCAGATCTCCATTCTTATCCCCAGATCTCCATCCTTATCCCCAGATCTCCATCCTTATCCCCAGATCTCCATATTTATTCCCCGATCTCCATCCTTATTCCCGATCTCCATCCTTATTCCCCGATCTCCATCCTTATTCCTTGAGTCTCCATCCTTATCCCCCGAGTCTCCATCCTTATCCCCCGAGTCTCCATCCTTATCCCCCGAGTCTCCATCCTTATCCCCCGAGTCTCCATCCTTATTCCCCGATCTCCATCCTTATCCCCCAAATCTCCATCCTTATCCCCCGAATCTCCATCCTTATTCCCCGATCTCCATCCTTATCCCCGATCTCCATCCTTATCCCCGATCTCCATCCTTATTCCCCGATCTCCATCCTTATTCCCCGATCTCCATCCTTATTCCCCGAATCTCCATCCTTATTCCCCAAATCTCCATCCTTATCCCCCGAATCTCCATCCTTATTCCCCGATCTCCATCCTTATTCCCGATCTCCATCCTTATCCCCCGATCTCCATCCTTATCCCCAAATCTCCATCCTTATCCCCCGAGCTCCATCCTTCTCCCTGGATCCCCATCCTTCTCCCTGGATCCCCATCCTTCTCCCCGGAATCCCCATCCTTCTCCCCGGATCCCCATCCTTCTCCCCGGATCCCCATCCTGCTCCCCTCATCTTCATGTCTCACTTTGCTGGGGGCTTCTGTTTTCCATATTGTGAAGTCTATGACCCCCCAGAGACCCCCTGACCCTCATGTGGTCACTGCGAGCTCCAAAGGTCGGATTTCCATATAATCGGATCCAGGGCGGCCTAATGAGGAGCAGAACATCCGAAATGTGTGACCTTTCACCTCTGACAATAAGGAGCCAATCTGCATCGGTATTCTTTGTTCTCGGGAGTGTCCAGGGACTCCCTGTAGTAAGGACAATGAAATGTGACTCTAGGACCCTCTTCATTATCTGTGATCTTTGGAGGATCTGTGGACAGGCTGCAGTCCTCCCTGAGACAGTTGTATGGGAGCTCCGTGCCGCCAACTGTTAGGCACATGTGCACAGATTTGTATTCTTTGTGTTGGGTCACCAATCCTCAGCGAGGAGTCACACCTGAGCCCCCCCCCTCTACTTACCCCCACTATTACCTCCCTGTACTTACCCCCACTATTATCTCCCTGTACTTACCCCCACTATTACCTCCCTGTACTTACCCCCACTATTACCTCCCTGTACTTACCCCCACTATTACCTCCCTGTACTTACCCCCACTATTACCTCCCTGAACTTACCCCCACTATTTCCTCCCTGTACTTACCCCCACTATTACCTCCCTGTACTTACCCCCACTATTATCTCCCTGTACTTACCCCCACGATTACCTCCCTGTACTTACCCCCACTATTACCTCCCTGTACTTACCCCCACTATTACCTCCCTGAACTTACCCCCACTATTACCTCCCTGTACTTACCCCCACTATTACCTCCCTGTACTTACCCCCACTACTACCCCTCTCTACTTACCCCCACTACTACCCCTCTCTACTTACCCCCACTACTACCCCTCTCTACTTACCCCCACTAATACCTCGCTCTACTTAAACTACACTATTACCTCTCTCTTTAGACCCCCCTTAGCCAAAACAGGAAGTGAGAGGAAATCCCTGCAAAGTAAAGGAATCTCTGGTTGTCCCCAGAAATAGTGTCCCCATTGGATGACTTCACCCTCTCTTCCTGTTCTGGTGACAACTCACACTTTGGGATTTACTTATACTTTCACTTATGAAAACAGTAAAAAGGACAACTAGAGAGGATTAATCTCCGTAAAGGGGACACCGCAGTAAAAAGCTCCATTCTATCCAAAACTAAAAAAACTAAAGTTTTGCTTTCAGTTACACTGGAAATAAAGGAGATTTATTTTTTAGTAGATGGCGGGGGAGGTGATGAGTGATGGAGGGGGTGCACACCCCGTGGGGCGGGTGGCGGAGTGTGTACAGCCCCGGGTGTAATGACACAATCCCGTCCGTTCTATAAATAATCTTTATCACGGCGCGGTGTGGGAATTAGAAGAGGTCGGTCCGGTTTCCAGTCATTCCTGTGTCCAGATGAGTCAGGTGTGAGGACAGGGGAGCCAGGTGTGAGGACAGGGGAGCCAGGTGTGAGGACAGGAGAGCCAGGTGCGAGGACAGGAGAGCCTCACAGAGCACAGATCGCAGGAGACGAGAAGATGACGGATCACAGACGTGTCCCCCTCCACCGCAGAGGTTTGTCTGTCTGTTTGTCTGTGATATTAACCCTGTGAGCGCTGGCTGTATTCCTCGCATTGCTGGTGGTTTGTGCGGTTGGCGGGGATTAGATCGAAGATCTGCCGGTTTAATTGTAACAATCGTGGTTTTGTCTGATACATGGCGGAATTTCCTTCTATTTACACGCCTCGTCTTTCCTGCTTTGTGGCTTGTGAGGAATTCAGGTGGATGGACAGGAAGGTGAGACAGACGGCGTTCTGTGGAATCCTATGGATGGGGGAGGCAGGTGTGTCTTCTCGGGGCTCATTCTTCTTCTCCTTCTTCTTTCACTGAATGACTACACGCATGTACATGTTTATGTGCATAAACTGAGCTCCCCTGAACTCTGCACTCTGTGCGTAGCGCACCCCTGAACTCTGCACTCTGTGCGTAGCGCACTCCTGAACTCTGCACTCTGTGCGTAGCGCACTCCTGAACTCTGCACTCTGTATGTAGCACACCCCTCTGAACTCTGTACATAGCGCACCCCTGAACTCTGCACTCTGTGTATAGGAAATCCTGCACTCTGTAACACACTCCTGAACTGCTGATGCGGCCTGCAATGTAATTGAGTTTGACACCCCTGATCTAGAGTCTGGGTCAGCTTCCTGATGGTGACTTTGGTGGTCCATGTCTGAGCTGTGTGTGTTGGCATGGTCACCAGGAGGATCATGTGACAGGGTGACACAGGAGCACAGTTGTTAGGACAGAGCGTTGTGACACTATAACAGGATGTGCCAGAACAAGGGCTATCATGGCAGGATCACTGGGAATTATAAGCGGCAAAGGGATCAGGGGACTCGTTGGCTCCTCAGCCACGCATGGTGAGAAAAGAGGCTTCCAGAATGTTTCAGGACTTGTAGATCTTTGGTAGATGCAGTGGTGTATTTTTGTTTTGTGCTGCCCTAGGCAAGACTAAAATTGGGCACCCCCCTCCTATGTAAATTTGCCCCACTCCTTCTTTTAACGGATGTGACTCCCTCCAAAATTGAAGGACTACAAGTCCCAGCATGAGCCCCTGAGATCTCACGAGAGGGGGGGTGGGTGAGGGAGAGAGAGAGAGAGAGAGGGAGGTGGGTGAGGGGGATGAGAGGGGGGATGAGAGAGAGCAAGAGGGGGGATGAGAGAGAGCAAGAGGGGGGATGAGAGAGAGAGAGTGGGGGGATGAGAGAGAGAGAGTGGGGGGATGAGAGAGAGAGAGAGTGGGGGGATGAGAGAGAGAGAGTGGGGGGATGAGAGAGAGAGAGGGGGGATGAGAGAGAGAGAGGGGGGATGAGAGAGAGAGAGAGGGGGGATGAGAGAGAGAGGGGGGATGAGAGAGAGCAAGAGGGGGGATGAGAGAGAGAGAGTGGGGGGATGAGAGAGAGAGAGGGGGGATGAGAGAGAGAGAGGGGGGATGAGAGAGAGAGAGGGGGGGATGAGAGAGAGAGAGTGGGGGGATGAGAGAGAGAGAGGGGGGATGAGAGAGAGAGAGAGAGAGAGGGGGGGATGAGAGAGAGAGAGAGAGAGGGGGGGATGAGAGAAAGAGAGAGAGGGGGGATGAGAGAGAGAGGGGGGATGAGAGAGAAGGGGGGATGAGAGAAAGAGAGAGAGGGGGGATGAGAGAGAGAGGGGGGATGAGAGAGAAGGGGGTGAGAGAGAGAAAGAGGGGGATGAGAGAGAGGGGGGTGAGAGGGGGGTGAGAGGGGGGTGAGAGGGGGGTGAGAGAGAAAGAGGGGGATGAGAGAGAGGAGGGTTGATAGAGAGAGGGGGGTGAGAGAAGGGGCGAGAGAGAAAGGGGGTATGAGGGGGAGAGAGGGGTGAGAGAGTGAGAGGGGGGCTGAGAGAGGCGGCTCTAGCAACCAGTGGCCAATAGAGTCTCAGGTTTTGTCTTCTTTGCTGCCCCCCTGCAAAGTGCCGCCCTAGGCCTGGGCCTTGTTGGCCTAGGCCAAAATACAGCACTGGGTAGATGAAGGACCATCCTATGGGCACCACACCTGGTCTGGGCTTTTTCCTTTAGTTTGGTTTGTTGGTCGTCTTAAAGTGAACGGTGACATTGAAACCTCCAGAGCTGAGACTTCTCGCTGTCTATGAAGATAATTCCCGATTACGGGAGGAATGCCAGTCATGTCGTCTCAAGCTGGTCTGACGGAATGGCGGTGTTGTCCGGTAAAACCCACCCTGGAGAGATTTCCCAAAAACACAAACCTGCTGAACAGGAACAAGTGACAACCAAAAACAAAGCGGGGAACCGGCCGCAGCCTGGGGGCTGTTTATCCGAATACCAACCTTCTGCCCCCGGGGAGTCATGTGATGGCCAGAAATGGGGCACTGCTCGCTTTTCCTGGTCTCTACCTGCGGGGGGCGTGCGTCCTCTCATTGTATTGATTGTTTTGACCTGCTCTGAGCTGAGTCATTCTTGTCCTGCTTGTGATAATGGGACTACAAGAACCAGCACGCCCTGTACTGCTGGATGGGGATCAAGAGGTACCATCTGCCCACAGGCGCTATGTGATCCACCTGGCTTTTCACACTTATTCCGAAAAATGTCAAAAATGAAAGATGACGGTCATCAAATTGAACCAGATAGGAGGTGACCTAATATTTGTGACCTGCCAGCTGGGCTTATTGGGGCAAAAAAGTTCAGGAATTTTCTCCAATCATTTTTATTCCCATGATCCCCCCTTTTCCCCAATGATCCAGAACCATTACCTCCTGCTGCCCCAGTGCCCAATGATCCCAACATAAATCCCTATGGACAGTTGGTTTGTGCAAAAGCCAAGTCCAGATGTGGTGCCCATAAAATGGCACTGTGTACATGGTGCCTACAGCCTAGACCAGGTGTGGTGCCCATAAGATGACACTGTGTACATGGTGCCTACAGCCCAGGCCAGGTGTGGTGCTCATAGGATTGTGCTGTGTGTGGTGTTTCAAAAGCCCTGTGTGCAGGGTGCTCTTAACCCAGGCCAGGTGCCGTGCCCATAAGATGGCACAATGTACGTGTTTCCAATAGGATGCCACTGTGTGCCAGGTGCTGTTAGCCCAGGCCAGGTGTGGTGCTCGTAGGGTTGCACTGTCTGTGGTGTGCCCATAGTCAAGAATTGGTGTGATGTCCATAGGATGGCTTAGTGTGTTGAGTCCCATTTGAGTGGCACTTTGTGAAGGGTGGCCATAGCAGGGTGCCCATTTCAGGAGTGGTTCCCATAGGATGGCACTGTATGTGATGTGTCAATAGCCCAAGCCAAGAGTATCACCCATAGAATGGCTGTGTGTGGGGTGGCCACAGTCCAAGCCAATTTTGGTGCAATAGCAAGGCACTGTGTGTGCAGGATGCCCGATTCCCAGGCCAGGTGTAGTGACCGTAGGATAACCCTGTGTGCCAGGTTCCAGATGGATGGCATTGTCTGTGATGTGTCAGTAGCCCAGGCCAGGAGTAGCGCCCACAGGATGACTGTGGGTGGAGTGGCCTTAGTCCAAGCCAAGTTTGGTGCCATAGAAAGGCACTGTGTGCAGGATGCCCGTAGCCCAGGCCAGGTGTGGTGCCTGTAGAATAACACTGTGTGCCAGGTACCAATAGGATGGCGGCATTGTGTGTGATGTGTTAATAGCCCAGGCCAGGAGTAGCACCCATAGGTTGACTGGCCATAGTCCAAGCCAAGTTTGGTGCCCACTGTGTGCAGGATGCCCATAGCCCAGTCTAGGTGTGATGCCCATAGGATGGCACTGTGAGCGTGGTGCCCATAGGATGGCACTGTGAGCGTGGTGCCCATAGGATGGCACTGTGAGCGTGGTGCCCATAGGATTGCACTGTGAGCATTTGTGCAGGGTGTCCATAGGATGGCACTGTGAGTGTGGTGCCTGTAGGATGGCATTGTGGATGGGTTGCCCATAGGATGGCACTGTGAGCGTAGAGTCCATAGGATGCAGCTGTGTGCGGGGTGCCAATAGGATGGCACTGTGAGCATGGTGCCCATAGGATGTCACTGTGAGCGTGGAGCCCATAGGATATCACTGTGAGCGTGGTGCCCATAGGATGGCACTGTGAGCGTGGTGCCCATAGGGTGGCACTGTGAGCGTGGAGCCCATAGGATGGCACAGTGTGCGGGGTGCCCATAGGATGGCACAGTGTGCGGGGTGCCCATAGGATGGCACAGTGTGCAGGGTGCCCATAGGATGGCACTGTGGGCGGGGTGCCCATAGGATGGCACTGTGCGCCAGGTGCCCAAAGGATGGCGCTGTGCGTGGGGTGCTCATAGGATGGCGCTGTGCGTGGGGTGCTCATAGGATGGCACTGTGTGTGGGGTGCTCATAAGATGGCACTGTGTGCGCGGTGCCCATAGGATGGCACTGTGTGTGGGGTGCGCATAGGATGGCACTGTGTGCGTGGTGCCCATAGGATGGCACTGTGTGCGTGGTGCCCATAGGATGGCACTGTGTGAAGGGTGCCCATAGCCCAGGCCAGGTGTGGTGCCAGCATATCACCACGGTTTGCTGTGCCTTGTATGTGAGGATGATGTATCTGGGTGTACAGAATATCCGCTGTAATCCGGCATTAATCGGTGACTCGTCCAGCTGCCGAGGAGGTTGTAGAATTGGCAGCTCTGAGCTCAGCATTTCCAGGATAATCCGTCCAATAGAAACCATTTCCAGGACTCGGCTCTTTCCCCGAATGTGAGAATCATATCTTCTAATCCAGCTGATGGAAAGGGTGAGCGGGATCCCCCCATAATCCGGGGTCACACTGCAGGATATCCCCCATCATCCCTCTGTGTCACCGCGACAGCCGCTCACCCAAGACTCCTATAATCAGAGAATACTCTGACTACAGACATACTACAGGAGACGGTCAGAGACTGCAGACATAGTACAGGAGATGGTCAGAGACTGCAGACATAGTACAGGAGATGGTCAGAGACTGCAGACATAGTACAGGAGATGGTCAGAGACTGCAGACATACTACAGGAGATGGTCAGAGACTGCAGACATACTACAGGAGATGGTCAGAGACTGCAGACATAGTACAGGAGACGGTCAGAGACTGCAGACATAGTACAGGAGACGGTCAGAGACTGCAGACATACTACAGGAGATGGTCAGAGACTGCAGACATGGTACAGGAGATGGTCAGAGACTGCAGACATAGTACAGGAGACGGTCAGAGACTGCAGACACACTACAGGAGACGGTCAGAGACTGCAGACATACTACAGGAGATGGTCAGAGACTGCAGACATAGTACAGGAGACGGTCAGAGACTGCAGACATAGAACAGGAGATGGTCAGAGACTCCAGACATAGTACAGGAGACGGTCAGAGACTGCAGACATAGTACAGGAGATGGTCAGAGACTGCAGACATAGTACAGGAGACGGTCAGAGACTGCAGACATAGTACAGGAGATGGTCAGAGCCTGCAGACATAGTACAGGAGACGGTCAGAGACTGCAGACATAGTACAGGAGACGGTCAGAGACTGCAGACACACTACAGGAGACGGTCAGAGACTCCAGACATACTACAGGAGACGGTCAGAGACTGCAGACATACTACAGGAGGCGGTCAGAGACTGTAGACATACTACAGGAGACGGTCAGAGACTGCAGACATAGTACAGGAGATGGTCAGAGACTGCAGACATAGTACAGGAGATGGTCAGAGACTGCAGACATGGTACAGGAGACGGTCAGAGACTGCAGACATAGTACAGGAGATGGTCAGAGACTGCAGACATAGTACAGGAGACGGTCAGAGACTGCAGACATAGTACAGGAGATGGTCAGAGACTGCAGACATAGTACAGGAGATGGTCAGAGACTGCAGACATGGTACAGGAGATGGTCAGAGACTGCAGACATAGTACAGGAGACGGTCAGAGACTGCAGACATAGTACAGGAGATGGTCAGAGACTGCAGACATAGTACAGGAGATGGTCAGAGACTGCAGACATAGTACAGGAGATGGTCAGAGACTGCAGACAAAGTACAGGAGATGGTCAGAGACTGCAGACATAGTACAGGAGATGGTCAGAGACTGCAGACATAGTACAGGAGATGGTCAGAGACTGCAGACATGGTACAGGAGATGGTCAGAGACTGCAGACATACTACAGGAGATGGTCAGAGACTGCAGACATAGTACAGGAGATGGTCAGAGACTCCAGACATAGTACAGGAGATGGTCAGAGGCTGCAGACATAGTACAAGAGACGATCAGAGACTGCAGACATAGTACAGGAGACGGTCAGAGACTGCAGACATAGTACAGGAGATGGTCAGAGCCTGCAGACATAGTACAGGAGATGGTTAGAGACTGCAGACACACTACAGGAGACGGTCAGAGACTCCAGACATACTACAGGAGACGGTCAGAGACTGTAGACATACTACAGGAGACGGTCAGAGACTGCAGACATACTACAGGAGACGGTCAGAGACTGTAGACATACTACAGGAGACGGTCAGAGACTGCAGACATACTACAGGAGATGGTAGGAGACTGCAGACATAGTACAGGAGACGGTCAGAGACTGCAGACATACTACAGGAGACGGTCAGAGACTGCAGATATAGTACAGGAGATGGTCAGAGACTGCAGACATAGTACAGGCGATGGTCAGAGACTGCAGACATAGTACAGGAGATGGTCAGAGACTGCAGACATAGTACAGGAGACGGTCAGAGACTGCAGACATAGTACAGGAGCGGGTCCGAGACTGCAGACATAGTACAGGAGAAGGTCAGAGACTGCAGACATGGTACAGGAGACGGTCAGAGACTGCAGACACGGTACAGGAGACGGTCAGAGACTGCAGACACGGTACAGGAGACGGTCAGAGACTGCAGACATGGTACAGGAGGCGGTCAGAGACTGCAGACATGGTACAGGAGATAGTCAGAGACTGCAGACATGGTACAGGAGACGGTCAGAGACTGCAGACATGGTACAGGAGATAGTCAGAGACTGCAGACATGGTACAGGAGAGGGTCAGAGACTGCAGACATGGTACAGGAGACGGTCAGAGACTGCAGACATAGTACAGGAGACTGCTTCCACTATTGACTGCAGGAGTCAGGTTGAGCCCCGGGGCTCTGGGAAGTCCTTAGTCATCCCCGTCAGTCAGAAGATGAGATGATAAATACAGAATATCATTGTTCACTCATTATCCTCCACCTGCTATAAATCTCGGCTCTGCTAATTACCGCCATCAATGTGACGGATTCTCGATGTGTGACACTCAGCGCCGCGTCACCTCATCACAGAAGACGGCGACTCACCGGGGTACTTGTGTCATGTCTGCAATCCGTCCTCTGACCATGAATTTCATCATTTTACTGATCTCAGGGCTGATAGGAGGACAGAAATGCAGCTCTGCCTTCATCATTATATATAAGCTGTGTAAGTCCCTGAATGGGACCCGGTATCAGCCTGTTCCTGTCCCTGTACAGCAGGGCTAGAGTGGGAGAGGAAGAAGCAGCACAAGGAGCCGATTAGTTCATGGGCTGACAAAGAGCATGCTGATAGGAGGAGGGAGCCGAGTGACAGAGCGGAGCTCATCACAGTGCTGCTTCCCTGTCTAATCAAAGGCAGATCCAGGATGACCTGGGCTAAGAGCAAGTGGGTTGAATAATGCTGGCCACCAGACTGAGGACATCTAGTGGCAGAAAGAGGAAATGCAGGATAAATCCTTGGCCACTATGATGGCCACCAGACTGGGGACATCTAGTGGCAGAAAGAGGAAATGCAGGATGAATACTTGGCCACTATGCTGGCCACCAGACTGAGGACATCTAGTGGCAGAAAGAGGAAATGCAGGATGAATCCTTGGCCACTGTGCTGGCCACCAGACTGGGGACATCTAGTGGCAGAAAGAGGAAATGCAGGATGAATCCTTGGCCACTATGCTGGCCACCAGATTGAGGACATCTAGTGGCAGAAAGAGGAAATGCGGGATAAATCCTTGGACTAAAAATGAATATTGAAGCAGACACATAGCTACATAGTCAGTGAGGTTTAAAAAAGACACCAGTCCATCCAGTTCAACCTATGATGAGTGTCTATAAGTGTTATGTGGTCGTTAAGGTGCCCATTTAATAGTTTTTTTTTTTTTAAACTATCGATGCTCCCTGCTGATACCACTGCTTGTGAAAGAGAATTCCACATCCTTACTGCTGTGACCGTAAAGAACCCTCTACGCAGTTTAAGGTTAAACTGCTTCTCTTCTAATTTTAGTAAATGGCCGCGTGTCTTTTTGAATTCCCTTTCCTTGAAAAGTTTGTTCCCTATGCTAGGGTCACCAGTAGGGTATTTGTACATCGCTATCATATATGCGGTCTCAGGTTCAGAGGATTGTACCGGGTTGATGGCTGCAGCTAGAGGCGTCACCCCGGTACCGTTGTTTACAGCTGATGGTTGGCTTTCTTGTAATGACAAAAGATACGGCTCAGCAGTCATTACAAGGAGTGGAGGGGACGCCCCCCCCCCCCCCCCCCACCGCCTTCTGCGGCTCGCCCGGGTCTCTCATCCCAACAGCTGGCCGAAGACCCGAACATCGAGTCTCCAATGTAAAAACCCGGAAGCGATGTCATGACGTCACTTCCGGGTACTGGAGCCTTAAACGCATCAGATATAAGAAAAAACACGACAGCATTCAAAACAACCAAACTTGGCATTTTGAATGCTTTATAGTGCAAAGGAGATATTTGGGGTCTTTTAGATCCCTCCATAAAGAGTACCTGTCACTCCTATTACTGTCACATTCCCCCCGATCCCTCCATAAAGAGTACCTGTCACTCCTATTACTGTCACATTCCCCCCGATCCCTCCATAAAGAGTACCTGTCACTCGTATTACTGTCACATTCCGCCGATCCCTCCATAAAGAGTACCTGTCACTGCTATTACTGTCACATTCCCCCCGATCCCTCCATAAAGAGTACCTGTCACTGCTATTACTGTCACATTCCTCCCCGATCCCTCCATAAAGAGTACCTGTCACTGCTATTACTGTCACATCCCCCCCCCGATCCCTCCATAAAGAGTACCTGTCACTACTATTACTGTCACATTCCTCCCCGATCCCTCCATAAAGAGTACCTGTCACTGCTATTACTGTCACATTCCCCCGATCCCTCCATAAAGAGTACCTGTCACTGCTATTACTGTCACATTCCCCCTGATCCCTCCATAAAGAGTACCTGTCACTCCTATTACTGTCACATTCCTCCGATCCCTCCATAAAGAGTACCTGTCACTCCTATTACTGTCACATTCCCCCCGATCCCTCCATAAAGAGTACCTGTCACTGCCTATTACTGTCACATTCCCCCCGATCCCTCCATAAAGAGTACCTGTCACTGCCTATTACTGTCACATTCCCCCCGATCCCTCCATAAAGAGTACCTGTCACTGCTATTACTGTCACATTCCCCCCGATCCCTCCATAAAGAGTACCTGTCACTGCTATTACTGTCACATTCCCCCGATCCCTCCATAAAGAGTACCTGTCACTCCTATTACTGTCACATTCCCCCGATCCCTCCATAAAGAGTACCTGTCACTCCTATTACTGTCACATTCCTCCCGATCCCTCCATAAAGAGTACCTGTCACTGCCTATTACTGTCACATTCCCCCCGATCCCTCCATAAAGAGTACCTGTCACTCCTATTACTGTCACATTCCTCCCGATCCCTCCATAAAGAGTACCTGTCACTCCTATTACTGTCACATTCCTCCCGATCCCTCCATAAAGAGTACCTGTCACTGCCTATTACTGTCACATTCCTCCCCGATCCCTCCATAAAGAGTACCTGTCACTGCCTATTACTGTCACATTCCCCCCGATCCCTCCATAAAGAGTACCTGTCACTCCTATTACTTTCACATTCCCCCCGATCCCTCCATAAAGAGTACCTGTCACTGCCTATTACTGTCACATTCCTCCCGATCCCTCCATAAAGAGTACCTGTCACTCCTATTACTGTCACATTCCCCCCCCCCGATCCCTCCATAAAGAGTACCTGTCACTGCCTATTACTGTCACATTCCCCCCGATCCCTCCATAAAGAGTACCTGTCACTCCTATTACTGTCACATTCCCCCCCCCGATCCCTCCATAAAGAGTACCTGTCACTCCTATTACTGTCACATCCCCCCTGATCCCTCCATAAAGAGTACCTGTCACTCCTATTACTGTCACATTCCTCCCGATCCCTCCATAAAGAGTACCTGTCACTGCTATTACTGTCACATTTCCCCCGATCCCTCCATAAAGAGTACCTGTCACTCCTATTACTGTCACATTCCCCCCGATCCCTCCATAAAGAGTACCTGTCACTGCCTATTACTGTCACATCCCCCCCCCGATCCCTCCATAAAGAGTACCTGTCACTCCTATTACTGTCACATTCCTCCCGATCCCTCCATAAAGAGTACCTGTCACTGCCTATTACTGTCACATCCCCCCCCCGATCCCTCCATAAAGAGTACCTGTCACTTCCTATTACTGTCACATGGGATGTTTACATTCCTTCTCACAGCAATAAAAGTGATCAAAAAAATTTTTTTTTTCATGAATAGTGTAAAAATAAGAAAATAAACTAAGAAAAAAAAATTTAAAGCACCCCGTCCCTCCGAGCTCACGCGCAGAAATGAACGCATACGGAAGTCGCGCCCGCATATGTAAACGGTGTTCAAACCACATGTGAGGTATCACCACAATCGTCAGAGCGAGAGCAATAATTCCATCCCTAGACCTCCTCTGTACCTCTAAACTGGTAACCGTTAAAAAGGTTTAAAACTACACCTATGGAGATTTTTAGGTCCGCAATTTGTCGCCCTTCCAGGAGTGTGCGCAATTTTAAAGCATGACATGTTGGGTATCAATTTTTTTGGCATAACATTATTTTTCACATTATACAAAAAAAAAAAAAAAAAAATGTGCTAACTTTACTGTTTTATTTATTTATTTTTTCTTGAAAGCGTATTTCTTCCTAAAAAATTGCAATGATCGCCATTTTATTCTCTAGGGTGTCAGCTAAGAAATATATATATATATATATATATATATATATATATATATATATATATGTATGTATATATATATGTGTATATATATATATATGTGTTTGGGGGTTCTAATTTTCTAGCAAACAAATGTCAAAAGAAGATTACTAATAATATTTTTATAAAAATAAAATGTCAAAAAAGGCTGGGCTCCAAGGGGTTAAAGCAGTCCATTAATATGTTTTAAGGGATCACTATTAGAGAATAAAAAAAAAAAAAAAAAATGGGTATTTTCAGTTCTGTGAGAATTAAAATTTACGGTAAATATCGATAACCCTGTGATTTTCCAGTCTGTTGGGGGGTGGGAGCGGATCTCCGGATTGGTCAGGCTGTATCTGTGTACGGCTAATGTTAAGTGACCAATTATTACCGCAAAGACCGGGTCAGAGTTCACCGGAATGTGGACTTTGCTCCCGTTGTCTGATGTTTCTTCTCACCACTTTTTTTTCTACCCGGTCTTTTTGTGTTTTTTGGCACCTTTCCAAAACCCAACGTTGGAGCAAATTGCGCAGTCCAGGCGGTTTTTCCATGATCTGGTATGGTGCGCCATATCTCTACCAAATTTGGTTTCGTCCAATGAATGTAGAGAATCTGAATATTGCACTAGAGGTCAATCCTGTGGGTGAACTGATTGGTCGGAGATCTCCACGTTTTCTCTGTGTAGATAAGACAAGCCAGAAAAAAAAACATTTTTTTTCTACAATGAATACAAGTTAATACAATGTACATATATTTATATCTTTGAGTCTACTACCAGATTTCCCAGAAAATAAGTCCGGGTCTTATAGTAATTTTAGCTACAAAAAACACACTGGGGCTTATTTTCAGGGGGTGTCTTATCTGTGTCCCCTGTCTTCTCTCCCCGCCAGCTCAGGAGTCATCATTATGACATCTTTAATCCCCAAAAAATAAGCCTAAGTGTCCATTCACACTAGTCCGGCTTGTCAGACGACTTGGTCAGCCTGACAAGTCATGCACCATTGCGTCCCATAGTGTAGTACAGGACCGGTTCTAAAAGGAGCGACACAAAAGGTTCCTGTACTACTTCGGGGCAACCTGGAGGCGACTTGCGTAGACATTCATTATATGAAGTCCGTGCAAGTCGTGCCGAAGTCGCGGTGCACGCGACTTCACAGATCGCCCCCTAAGTCAGATCGCCGTAGTGTGAACCGATGCTTCGTTAAAGTTGTTGTAAAAACATGTACGTAATCTGTTTTGTAAAAATATTATATAATGTCCGGCGTGTCGCCTTTTGTAACTTTATTGATGAAAATACCATATTTACAGCGCCGCTGGGCGCTCACGTGATCTGCTGGAGCTCTTCTTTCCCACTCCGAGCATTGCCGAGGGAGGGGCCGAGATCCCTGCTGATGACAGCCCCGCTCCGAGCATTGCCGAGGGAGGGGTCAAGATCACTGCTGATGTCAGCCCCGCTCCGAGCATTGCCGAGGGAGGGGCCGAGATCCCTGCTGATGTCAGCCCCGCTCCGAGTATTGCCGAGGGAGGGGCCGAGATCACTGCTGATGTCAGCCCCGCTCCGAGCATTGCCAAGGGAGGGGCCGAGATCCCTGCTGACATCAGCCCCGCTTCAAGCACTGCAAAGGGGAGGGGCCGCTGATGTTAGTTGGGAGGAGAGGAGAAGATCTCCGGGAGGTCACGTGAGCGCCCAGCGGTGCCGTAAATAAGATATTTTCAACAATATAGTTACAAAAGACGACACGCTGGACATTATTTAATCTTTTTACAAAATGGATTATAGATTTTTTACAAGGACTTTACTAGGGCTTATTTACGGGGTAGGGCTTATATTTCAGCCCCCCCCCCAAAAAAAAATCACGCTAGGTTTTATTTTCAGGGTAGGGCTTATTTTCGGTGGAAAAAGGTAGGAGTCCTCTTTTCTTGGAGAAAAAACTCTTTGCAGGCTGCACCCTGCATGCTGATAGGAGGAGAGAACAGAGTTCTAAAGTGCATGTAAACCCTGGTGGTCATATGCAGCCCCTTTGGTTTTGGTGTTTGCAGTTTGGCCCTCAGCCTCTGGCAGTCAGTAGCAGGAACATTGATTTCTAAAGGGGCATTTATAGCAGTGATCTCTTGCAGTCTCATGTTACAAGTCGTGGGATGATGGTAAAGGAGGGTCCTGGTAGGTGATGAAGAGAGACGGGTAGGATCTCACTGTACCAGGTGGAGAATGGGTGGGAAGGTTTCCGACTGGAGGTATCGCCGAGGAGACCACAGGAGCCAGCCAATGGCGGTACACAACGGGGAAGTAACCCCGACGTATCTGCTTCAAGGTTGGATGTGTGGTGCGTTCAGAGATGGTATTCTTCACACCTTGGATGTAACGAGTGCTTATTTCAGTTACTGTTACCTTTCTATCATCTGGAACCAGTCTGCCCATTCTCCTCTGATCTCAACAAGGAATTTTTTCCTCCACACAACTGCCGCTCACTGGATATTTTCTCTTTTTCCCACCATTCTCTGTAATCCCGAGAGATGGTTGTGTGTGAAAATCCCACAAATCCTCAGAGCAGCCGTCTACCACCAACAACCATGTCACATTCACAGTCACCGAAATCCCCTTTCCTCCCCCTTCTGATGCTCAGTTTGAACTTTTATGGAGACACGCGGTACATTGTTTTCCATCAGTCAGATCTGATTGGTAGATTTGCATTGAGAGTGGAACAGTAAAGTGCAGTCACTGTGCAGTCAGTATAGTATATAGGATTGGTATATATATATATATATATAGGAGTGTTCTGAGGGCTCCTCTGCACACAAAGTAACAATATTATATATAACATGAATGCAGAGAGATATTCCCGTATAGCTGATACTTTGTATCTTTAGTAGAACCCGAGGAGCTGACACTTCCCCTGAACTTTGTACAGGAAATAATAGAGAAATGATGGGAGTAATTATTACACATAATGGTAAGTGGGTGTCAGCGCTCTGCGGGGGGGGACAGTGGGCCTTTCATGCGCAGGCCTCAGTCCCGGGCCCCGTGTCACACAGTCCGGGGACCCTTATCTGGCTGCCCTGTGGGGACAGCACACAAAAGCCGCCTTATCCCGGGAACCATTAAATCGCTCCTCTGTTCTACTTCAGGCATTGGGGGGGGGGGGGGGGGGGGGGATGGGGCGTACATTTCCCGCTGGAATAATTCCACCACAATTCTTCCCCATAAAATACAAATAGAAAAAAATTATAATAAATATTTACATTTCATCCATTCACCGATAACCCGCACAACGCCGCCTTCTGATTGGACAATCCTTAAATCTTACAACTGTAATAAAACTTCCATTGGGCCAAATGTGTTAAAGGACCGGCTGAGTGATCTCTGTACAGCGCTACTGTATATGTCAGAGATATATACATGTATAATAATAATAGTGTGTGACTGTGGGGGAGGGGGGGGGACATTAGAGTGTAAGCTCCTCTGGTACAGAGATTGATGTGACTGTGGGGGAGGGGACATTAGAGTGTAAGCTCCTCTGGTACAGAGACTGATGTGACTGTGGGAGAGGGGACATTAGAGTGTAAGCTCCTCTGGTACAGAGACTGATGTGACTGTGGTGGAGGGGACATTAGAGTGTAAGCTCCTCTGGTACAGAGACTGATGTGACTGTGGGGGAGGGGCATTAGAGTGTAAGCTCCTCTGGTACAGAGACTGATGTGACTGTGGGGGAGGGGACATTAGAGTGTAAGCTCCTCCGGTGCAGAGACTGATGTGACTGTGGGGGAGGGGACATTAGAGTGTAAGCTCATCTGGTACAGAGACTGATGTGACTGTGGGGGAGGAGACATTAGAGTGTAAGCTCCTCTGGTACAGAGACTGATGTGACTGTGGGGGACATTAGAGTGTAAGCTCCTCTGGTACAGAGACTGATGTGACTGTGGGGGAGGAGACATTAGAGTGTAAGCTCCTCTGGTACAGAGACTGATGTGACTGTGGGGGACATTAGAGTGTAAGCTCCTCTGGTACAGAGACTGATGTGACTGTGGGGGAGGGGACATTAGAGTGTAAGCTCCTCTGGTACAGAGACTGATGTGACTGTGGGGGAGGGGACATTAGAGTGTAAGCTCCTCTGGTACAGAGACTGATGAGACTGTGGGGGAGGGGACATTAGAGTGTAAGCTCCTCTGGTACAGAGACTGATGTGACTGTGGGAGAGGGGACATTAGAGTGTAAGCTCCTCTGGTACAGAGACTGATGTGACTGTGGTGGAGGGGACATTAGAGTGTAAGCTCCTCTGGTACAGAGACTGATGTGACTGTGGGGGAGGGGCATTAGAGTGTAAGCTCCTCTGGTACAGAGACTGATGTGACTGTGGGGGAGGGGACATTAGAGTGTAAGCTCCTCCGGTGCAGAGACTGATGTGACTGTGGGGGAGGGGACATTAGAGTGTAAGCTCATCTGGTACAGAGACTGATGTGACTGTGGGGGAGGAGACATTAGAGTGTAAGCTCCTCTGGTACAGAGACTGATGTGACTGTGGGGGACATTAGAGTGTAAGCTCCTCTGGTACAGAGACTGATGTGACTGTGGGGGAGGAGACATTAGAGTGTAAGCTCCTCTGGTACAGAGACTGATGTGACTGTGGGGGACATTAGAGTGTAAGCTCCTCTGGTACAGAGACTGATGTGACTGTGGGGGAGGGGACATTAGAGTGTAAGCTCCTCTGGTACAGAGACTGATGTGACTGTGGGGGAGGGGACATTAGAGTGTAAGCTCCTCTGGTACAGAGACTGATGAGACTGTGGGGGAGGGGACATTAGAGTGTAAGCTCCTCTGGTACAGAGACTGATGTGACTGGGGGGGGGGGGGGCATTAGAGTGTAAGCTCCTCTGGTACAGAGACTGATGAGACTGTGGGGGAGGGGACATTAGAGTGTAAGCTCCTCTGGTACAGAGACTGATGTGACTGGGGGGGGGGGGGCATTAGAGTGTAAGCTCCTCTGGTGCAGAGATTGATGTGACTGGCTCAGTAATCTCTGTACAGGACTGCAGTACATGTCAGAGATATATAAATGTATAATAATAATAGTGTGTGACTGTGGGGGGACGTTAAAGTGTAAGCTCCTCTGGCTCAGTGTTCTTGGTACAGCACTGCGGTATATGTCAGAGCTATATAAATGTATAATAGATCACGGTGGGGCTGTGTGTTTGATCACTCCATGCTTTGTACTTGTAGTTCCCCAGGCTCTGGCTGCCTGTGATTGGTCAGGAAGTCCGGTAGCTGTCTGTGTAGTCTGAGCTCCATTGATCCTGTCTCCTCTCGCTGTGCTCAGTATTGATCTGTGATTTGATACACTCATTTCTGCTGATTAGGGGTTAATGACGAGCGTCAGTGGAAAGCATTGATTGGCAGCCTGCGTGTCCCCTGGCTCCGTCCAATCAGGGCCCCGGCTTTGCTCTGCTACCAGCAGCTTATTAGGGCCTTTGTTGGCATGGAGAGGGACATGGCTATCGGCGAGCCGTCACCTCTTCAATGTCATCAGAACAATGAAATTTCCGCCTGCACCGATGATTGTCCTGAAACCTAAACTCTACAAAATACGGTTCCTGAACCGGCCAATCAGGCGAGTTCCTGAGATGAGGACCGCCCATTTCTGTGTCCTGTAATTCTGATGTAAATCTAGAAGACGTTCCGCATGTGTGACCTTCTCATCTTCTTTCTTCCAGATGCTTTTTCCGTCACGGGAGAAAACGGCGGTAAGACGGACTCGGTGGCCAACCTGCAGCCGCAGTCCTCCCTGAACTCCATCTCCAGCTCTCCGGGGCCCAAACGTTCCACCAACACTCTGAAGAAGTGGCTGACCAGTCCCGTCAGGCGGCTGAACAGCGGCAAGGCCGAGAGCAACATCAAGAAGCAGAAGAAGAGGGAGCGCAACCTGGGCTCCCCGCGGGCGAACGACGACACCACCCCGCAGGGCGACAGCGCCGACGAGGTGCGACCGCACTTTTATTTATTTTTTTCATTTCAACTTTTAAAACTGAACCCAGAACAAAAAAGCTACATTTATACAGTGCCTTGAAAAAGTATTCATACCCGGGGCCCGGACAAGGGGTGGGCAGGAGGGAGGGCTGCCCTGGGCGCAATGGTTTATTGAAGGGAGGGAGGCACCCTGACCCTAACCCTAACCCTAAGGGAATGGGGGGGGGCGCAGTTTGGCATCTTTGCCCTGGGCGCAATGGTTTATTGCAGGGATTAGGGCACCCTGATCCTAACCCTAAGGGAATGGGGGGGGGCGCAGTTTGGCATCTTTGCCCTGGGCGCAATGGTTTATTGCAGGGATGGGGGCACCCTGACCCTAACCCTAAGGGAATGGGGGGGGCGCAGTTTGGCATCTTTGCCCTGGGCGCAATGGTTTATTACATGGATGGGGGCACCCTGACCCTAACCCTAAGGGAATGGGGGGGGGGGCGCAGTTTGACATCTTTGCCCTGGGCGCAATGGTTTATTGCAGGGATGGGGGCACCCTGACCCTAACCCTAAGGGAATGGGGGGGGGCGCAGTTTGGCATCTTTGCCCTGGGCGCAATGGTTTATTGAAGGGAGGGAGGTACCCTGACCCTAACCCTAAGGGAATGGGGGGCGCAGTTTGGCATATTTGCCCTGGGCGCTCGATGACCTTCCCCTGGCACTGTTGACACCCCTTGAAATTTTTCACATCTTCTCATGTTACAACCAAGAACGTAAATGTATTTTCTCTGTCGCTCATTGACAGACATAGTCCTCTTTGATTCACATCAATTGGGTTATGTTGCCTCCGCAGGAGTAGGACTAGGCAGAAAGAAAAACGTTCTGGCTCCACCCTAGGGGCAGTCCCAGAGGGTATATCCTCTTCCTGTCTGCTACAGGGAATCAGTTTTTTTCTGTCTAGTCAGGAAACTGAGAGTGATCAGACTTTGTCTGATTCACTGGACCGAGCAGCTCCAGGGCAGCCCGGTTCAGATCCAGTCGAACAATGCCACAGCAGTGGCTTATGTCAATCATCAAAGGGGCACCAGGAGTGTCCTGGCGGCCATAGAAGTGGCCAGCATTTTTCGTAGGGCGGAACTAATGTTCCAGCTCTCTCTGCGGTATTCATTCCGGGGATGAATTGGCAGGCAGATTATCTCTGCCGTCAGATTCTGGATCAAGGGGTATGATCTCTTCATCCAGGGATATTCCACCAACTGTGCCTCCGTTGGGGCACTCCGAATGGGAGCTGTTGGCATCTCAGCTCAACAGGAAAGTGCGGAGGTTTGTGGTTTGTTCCCACGATCTTCTAGCAGACACTGCAGACATGCTGATCGCCCCGTGGGGGCAGTATCAGCTACTTCCCTCCTCTCAAGTTACTGCCGAAGCTTCTTCGCAGGATAGAGGTGGAGGGAATTCCAATTATCCTGGTAGATCAGGACTGGCCTAGTCGGCCTGGTACGCCGACCTGGTCAGGCTGGTCACAGACGTTCCTTGGCGACTTCCTCTTAGGAAGGATCTGCTGTCGCAGGGACCGATCTTCCATCCTGCTTTACGATTGCTGGCTTTAACGGCCTGGCTATTGAGACCCAGGTGCTGAAGGACAAGGGATTGTCAGCTTCAGTTATTCCTACTCTAGTTAAAACAAGGAAAGCGACTTCCAGAAAGATTTATCATCGCACATGGAAGTCTTATATTGTGTGATGTGAATCCCTTGGGTTCCATCTACATCTTTATTCGGTAGTCCGAATATTGGCTTTTCTGCAACAGGGAGTTGAGCAGAAGCTGGCCTTGAGTGTTATCAAGGGTCAGGTCTCAGCATTAGCTATCTTCTTTCAGAAGCTTTTGGCTACTCATTCCTTGGTGCGGAATTTCATCCAGGGGGTGCGACACCTGGCTCCGCCAGTGCGCGCACCCTTACCATCCTGGGATCTTAATTTAGTGCTGCCGGTTCTTCAGACACCTCCCTTTGAAAATATCAGGGAGATTCCCTTGCCTACTTTATCCCAGAAGGTGGCCTTCTTGGTGGCTATCACTTCTGCACGCAGGGTGTCAGAACTGGCTGCATTATCCTGTTGTTCCCCAGATCTGGTGGTTCATAGGGATAAGGTTGTTCTTCATCCGAATCCATCCTTCCTTCCTAAGGTGGTTTCAAAGTTTCATTTGAATGAGGACAGTGTATTGTCCTTCCTATGTCCTTAGCCCAATCATCCTCGAGAATTTGCATGGCATTCCTTGGATGTAGTTCGGGCGATCAGGATATACTTGAATACTACGGATTCATTTTGTAAGACGGATTCACTGTTTGTGATCACGGATGGCCCTAAGAAGGGGTTGCCTGAATCTGCCGCGACCATCTTTAGATGGATCAGACAGACGGTGGTATAGGCTTATTCTATCTAAGGGTCGGGATCCCCCGTTCCCTGTTAAGGCGCATTCTACTCGGGCGCTTAGAGTTTCCTGGACCTTCCGCCATCAGGCGTCAGTGGTTCAGGTTTTCAAGGCGACTGTTTAGTAGTCGGTTCATACCTTTACAATATTGTATAAGGTTTATGTGATGGCATCGTCAGATGCCTCTTCTGGCCGCAAGGTTCCTGCAGGCCACTGTTTGAGGAGACTGTTGGTCTACCTCGAGGATTTGTGGGGTAGGTCTCATCTGTTTACTCGATGAGTCCTTTGATACTTCTGGTTGGCTCCGGTTGGGCCTTCTAGATTGGATTTTGATTTCTGTCAATCCCACCCCTCATTTGTGGCACTGCTTCTGGATGTCCCTATTGATGAGAATCAAAGAGGACTACGTCTGTCAATGAGCGACAGAGAAAATTGGATTTTTGTAAGATCTTACCGTAAAATCCTTTTCTCTTAGCTCATTGACAGACGTAGTACCCTCCCCTCTATCATTGAGTTGGGTTGGGTTAAATTCTCTGACACTGCTTCGTAACAGAACTGATTCCCTGTAGCAGACAGGAAGAGGATATACCCTCTGGGACTGCCCCTAGGGTGGAGCCAGAACGTTTTTCTTTCTGCCTAGTCCTACTCCTGCGGAGGCAGCATAACCCAATTGATGTGAATCAAAGAGGACTACGTCTGTCAATGAGCTAAGAGAAAAGGATTTTACGGTAAGATCTTACAAAAATCCAATTTTATTGGGATTTTATGTGATAGACCGACACAAAGTGGCCATAATTGTAAAGTGGAAGGAAAATGATAAATGATACAAATCTGTGAAAAGTGTGGGGGGGAGGGCATTTGTATTCACCCCCCTTTACTCTGATACCCCTAACTAAAATCTAGTGGATCCAGTTGCCTTCAGAAGTCACCTAATTAGTAAATAGAGTCCATCTGTGTGTAATGTAATCTCAGTATAAATACAGCTGTTCTGTGAAGCCCTCAGAGGTTTGTTAGAGAACCTTAGTGAACAAACAGCATCATGAAGGCCAAGGAACACAGCAGACAGGTCAGGGATAAAGTTGTGGAGAAGTATAAAGCAGGGTTAGGTTATAAAAAAATCCCCCAAGCTTTGACCATCTCACGGAGCGCTGTTCAATCCATCATGGGAAAATGGAAAGAGTATGGCACAACTGCAACCCTACCAAGACATGGCCGTCCACCTAAACTGACCGGCCGGGCCCCTACCAAGACATGGCCGTCCACCTAAACTGACCGGCCGGGCCCCTACCAAGACATGGCCGTCCACCTAAACTGACCGGCCGGGCCCCTACCAAGACATGGCCGTCCACCTAAACTGACCGGCTGGGCTCCTACCAAGACATGGCCGTCCACCTAAACTGACCGGCCGGGCCCCTACCAAGACATGGCCGTCCACCTAAACTGACCGGCCGGGCCCCTACCAAGACATGGCCGTCCACCTAAACTGACCGGCCGGGCCCCTACCAAGACATGGCCGTCCACCTAAACTGACCGGCTGGGCTCCTACCAAGACATGGCCGTCCACCTAAACTGACCGCCCGGGCCCCTACCAAGACATGGCCGTCCACCTAAACTGACCGGCCGGGCCCCTACCAAGACATGGCCGTCCACCTAAACTGACCGGCCGGGCCCCTACCAAGACATGGCCGTCCACCTAAACTGAGGCAAGGAGAGCATTCATCAGAGAAGCAGCCAAGAGGCCCATGGGAACTCTGGAGGAGCTGCAGAGATCCACAGCTCAGGTGGGAGAATCTGTCCACAGGACAACTATTAGTCATCACTCCACAAATCTGCCCTTTATGGAAGAGTGAGAAGAAGAAAGCCATTGGTGGAAGAAAGCCATAAGAAGTCCTGTTTGCAGTTTGGGAGAAGCCATGTGGGGGACACAGCAAACATGTGGGGGGAGGAGCTCTGCTCAGAGGAGACCAAACATGAAGCAAAACGCTATGTGTGGGGGGAAAACTAACACTGCACATCACCCTGAACACCCCATCCCCACTGTGAAACATGGTGGTGGCAGCATCATGGTGTGGGGATGCTTTTCTTCAGCAGGGACAGGGAAGCTGGTCAGAGTTGATGGGAAGATGGATGGAGCCAAATACAGGGCAATCTTAGAAGAAAAGACTTGTGACTGGGGCGGAGGTTCACCTTCCAGCAGGACAACGACCGGAAACATCCAGCCAGAGCTACAATGGAATGGTTTACATCAAAGCATATTCATGTGTTAGAATGGCCCAGTCACAGTCCAGACCTAAATCACATTGAGAATCTGTGACAAGACTTGAAAATTGCTGTTCACAGACGCTTTCCATCCAATCTGACAGAGATGGGATATTCTGCAGAGAAGAATGGACAGAAATGTCCTCTCTAGATGTGCAAAGCTGGTAGAGACATCCCCAAAAAGACTCCCAGCTGTAATTGCAGGGAAAGGCGGAGCTACAAAGTATTGACTCCGGGGGGTGAATACAAATGCAGCCACACTTTTCACAGATTTATTTGTATCATTTATCATTTTCCTTCCACTTCACAATTATGGTCACTTTGTGTCGGTCTATCACAGAAAATCCCAATAAAATACATTTACATTTTTGGTTGTAACATGAGAAAGTGTGGGAAAATTCAAGGGGTGTGAATACTTTTTCAAGGCACTGTAAATGAAGAAAAAAAAGTGTGTGTATATGTATATATGTTTGTGTTATGTATATATTTAGGTGTGTGTGTATGTATGTATGTATGTGTGTGTGTGTATATATATATATATATACACACATACAAAATTATAAAAAAAAAAAAATATATATATATATTTATATTTTTTTATGTATATATATATATATATATATTTGTATACTCACTCTCACACACATAAATATACATAAAAAAATATATACACACACATTTATACATAAAAATATATATATATATCTCTACACATAAATATATATATATATATATATATATATATATATATATATATATTAATGTGTGTGTGTGTATATATATATATATATATATATATATATATTTGTGTTTATATATATATATATATATAGGCTGTCAATCCAGTCCTACGATTTACACTGCTCCGCAACTCAGCACAGTCCAGTCTGGCAGGGCAGGAGACCTGATACAGTAAAGTAACACCTATACAGATGTTGTCCTTCCTCCAGCTTGTGACTGGACAGTGCAAGGAGAAGCAGCAGACTGATCATCAGGTGAGCTCATCTCTGTCACTCTGCTGTCTC
The DNA here is from genome assembly GCF_965119305.1 of Pelophylax lessonae. Taxonomy (NCBI): domain Eukaryota; kingdom Metazoa; phylum Chordata; class Amphibia; order Anura; family Ranidae; genus Pelophylax; species Pelophylax lessonae. The sequence continues at coordinate 327,305,422 of NC_138773.1, forward strand.
CTCCAACCAGTGGGCATCTTGTGAGCACTGCAGTTTGCACCTTGTGCTACTTTTCGCTCCACTGCCGATCCTTGCTCTGCTACACACCACAGTGACTCCATGTGCTGCTTCTCACTCCATTAGTCTGAGCTCTGCACTACGGGGACTGCAAGAGGCTGAGTTCCAGTCAGTGGGTAGGTGGCACAGAAATCTGCCCCCCGGCTCCGTTGTCACCGTGTTTATTTTTTTCAGAAGGGCAAGAAAGGTTGGGACGAGGAGGCGGACGACGACTCGCACACTCCCCTACCGCCACCCATGAAGATCTTCGACAACGAGCCGGTGCCGGTGCCAGACGACAAGGTACTGTGATTGGGTGATCCCGAATTCCCTGCTGAATGAGACGTCTGAAGCCACGCAGATTATAATCCCTGTTTGGTTTTCAGTTTGTAAAATACATTTTAGGGATAAACCGCTACCATTTTTTTACAGCGAGTGCCGATACCAAATACCGATCCCTACTGCAACTGTTTTGTTCACACTTCAGCTGTCAGCAATGAAGCATTGAAAAGTTATTTACAAATTAAATACATTTTTTTTTTTTTTTTACATTTTGCGCTTTTTTTTTTTCCCCATGTGAAACGTGTAAAAATCTGAACAAACCAAACAAACAAAAACATTTTTTAATTATTAATGGTTGAGAAAATAGAAGTGAACAAATAAATCAGCAGGAAAATAATAAATGGAGAAGGGGAAAAAAGGAGTTAATTCAAGCTTACTAGAGTTATTTAAGGGTTGTTAAGGGGTTAAACAGATGAACATTTAATATAAAAAAAAAAAAAACTTGGCAGGTTGCTTTAACCATTTTAGCCCCGGAGGATTTGGCTGCTCAAAGACCAGGCCCTATTTAGCAATTCGCGACTGCGTGACTTTAACTGACAATTGCGCGGTCGTGCGACGCTGTACCCAAATAAAATTGATGTCCTTTTTTTCCCCACAAACAGAGCTTTCTTTTAGTGGTATTTGATCACCTCTGCGATTTTTATTTTTTGCGCTATAAACAAAAAAAGAGCGACAATTCTGGAAAAAAATATATATTTTTCACATTCTGCTATATAACGTTCCCAAAAAAAAAAAATGTAAAAATCAAAATGTTTTAACATTTTAGGCCAATTTGTTTTATGCTACATATTTTTGGTAAAAAAAGTGTATTTTGTTTGGTTTTCGCAAAAGTTATCGCGACTACCAACTATGTCATTTTTATTGTTTTTTTTTTTTTTTTTTACTAGTAATGGCGGCGATCTGCGATTTTTTAGCGGGACTGCGACATTGCGGCGGACAGATCAGACCCCTAACTGACATTTTTGACACTTTTGGGGGGACCAGTGACATTACTACCAAAATCAGTGCTAAAAATATGCACTGTTACTTTAATAATGACACTCCCGCCCCCACTCGGCAGCAGCAAAGCCAATGCACGGGTCAAGCAGCTCCGATTGCCTCCTGACACCCGCGATCGCTCCCCGCTGAGAGAGAAGGGCGGTCAGATGCTGTAAACACAGCTGACCGTTCTTCTACCTGGAATGATCACAGAGCGCCTGTGATCATTCTATATAGGAACACAGGTCTCTATGATCATTTCACAAGCCCCGCCCCCCCAAAGTTAGAATCACTCCCCTAAGCTCACATTTAACCCCTTGATCACCCACAGGGTTAACCCCTTCCCTGCCAGTGTCATTATTACAGTGACAGTGCATATTTATAGCACTGATTACTGTAGTAATGTCACTGGTCCCCCCAAAAATGTCAGTTAGGGGCCCGATCTGTCCGCTGCAATGTCGCAGTCCTGCTAAAAATCGCAGATCGCCGCCATTACTAGTAAAAAAAATAAAAATAAATAAAAATGACATAAAGCTTTCCAGTAGTTTTAGTAAACGCGATAACTTTTGTGCAAACCAATCAAAATACACGCTTATTGTGATTTTGTTTACCAAAAATATGTAGCAGAAAACAAATTGGCCTAAAATGATGAAAAAAATTTGATTTTTAAGTTTTTTTTATTTTTTTTTTATTGGGAATGTTATATAGCAGAAAGTAAAAAATGTTTTTTTTTTTTTTACCACGATTTGTCGGGAGACAATTGCGGCAAAATCGCGTCACGTTTGGGGTGCTGTTGCAAGTCATGGGAATCGCACGGGGCTTCCCTTTGATTTGCAATGATTTGGGATTGTGGGCAGAATCCCGGCGATTCTGTGTGTGATCCGATACTCCAGTATGTGAATGGAGCCTAATATAAAATATCTGCGTCCATCTATAAATATAACAATGTAACCAATACGAGGAAATCCTCCCTCAATCATCAAATCCATTATACCAATATAGTCTTCTGTTTATGAATGGAGTCCATTCATAGCTGAACAATCTTCATGGATGGACGCTGTTTATGGATTATTCTGTTTATGAATGGATCCTGTTTATGTTCTTTTTTATGGATTATGTTTAAGGTTGAACACTTTTTATGAATGGACGCGGTTTATGGATTAAACACATTTATGAATGGATGAATGTTTATTATGTTTCTGGTTCAATGCTGTTTCTAAATGTACATTGTTTATGAATTATGTTCTTTTTTATGGATCATGTTTCTGGTTGAACACTATTAGTAAAGGGATCCTGTTTAGAAATGATTCTGTTTATGAATGGATGAATGTTTATGGATTATGTTTCTGGTTCAATGCTGTTTATGAATGGAGCTTGTTTATGAATGGACCCTGTTTATGCATGGACCCTGTTTATGCATGGACCCTGTTTATGAATGGACCCTGTTTATGGATGGACTCTGTTTATGGATGGACCCTGTTTATGAATGGACTCTGTTTATGAATGGACCCTGTTTATGGATGGACTCTGTTTATGAATGAACCCTGTTTATGGATGAACCCTGTTTATGAATGGACCCTGTTTATGGATGGACCCTGTTTATGGATGGACTCTGTTTATGGATGGACCCTGTTTATGGATGGACCCTGTTTATGAATGGACCCTGTTTATGAATGGACCCTGTTTATGGATGGACCCTGTTTATGAATGGACCCTGTTTATGGATGGACCCTGTTTATGGATGGACCCTGTTTATGAATGGACTCTGTTTATGGATGGACTCTGTTTATGGATGGACCCTGTTTATGGATGGACCCTGTTTATGAATGGACCCTGTTTATGAATGGACCCTGTTTATGAATGGACCCTGTTTATGGATGGACCCTGTTTATGGATGGACCCTGTTTATGAATGGACCCTGTTTATGGATGGACCCTGTTTATGGATGGACCCTGTTTATGAATGGACCCTGTTTATGGATGGACCCTGTTTATGAATGGACCCTGTTTATGAATGGACCCTGTTTATGGATGGACCCTGTTTATGGATGGACCTTGTTTATGAATGGACTCTGTTTATGGATGGACCCTGTTTATGGATGGACCCTGTTTATGGATGGACCCTGTTTATGGATGGACCCTGTTTATGAATGGACCCTGTTTATGGATGGACCCTGTTTATGGATGGACCCTGTTTATGGATGGACCTTGTTTATGAATGGACCCTGTTTATGAATGGACCCTGTTTATGAATGGACCCTGTTTATGAATGGACCCTGTTTATGAATGGACCCTGTTTATGGATGGACCCTGTTTATGAATGGACCCTGTTTATGGATGGACCCTGTTTATGAATGGACCCTGTTTATAGATGGACCCTGTTTATGGATGGACCCTGTTTATGGATGGACCCTGTTTATGAATGGACCCTGTTTATGAATGGACCCTCTTTATGAATGGACCCTGTTTATGAATGGACCCTGTTTTTGCACAGATAATTTATATTATTGGACCCCGGCAATGATATTATTTATTCGATGTATTTGATTTGATTTCATGTATTGTTTAGATTGAGGTTTTTGATATTTTAGCACCACAATAAAAGATGAGGTCAGATGAGGTCAGAGAATGGCCCCGCCCACAGATCAGCCACAGAGGAATATATAGGATTGTACTGTGTGCCTTTATATACATCCTTCTGCCCCATACCCTCCCCCGCCCATATACCTGCAACCTGAACTATGCAACCCGCAATTAAAATGAATAAGACACAAATTTTACTCTGCTTTCAATGCTTAATCCTGCTCTATCATTGGCTCCTACACTCTGTATTATTATAAGGGACACGCTGTCACATGACTTCTAAAGGTCTAACGCCCGCCACTTCCACTGAACCGTTACTAATCTGTTTATCAGCGCGATGTTTCAGCAAGATTTGCTTGTGCTTCTAATTGTGTGTTTGGCGAGTGCGGTGGGGAGTCATGGATGTCGCATGGAAGTGTCTATGGAGCAGTATTCTGCAGAGCATGCTGGGAATTTATTAGCAGTGTGGCATTCTATGGCAAAGCATGCTGGCAGCTGTTCAGTGGCAGTTGGACAGTGCAGTGGATGGGAGATATTCAATGGCAGTTGGACAATGCCGTGGATGGGAGTTGTGCAATGGCAGTTGGACAGCGAGTGGTTGGCAATTACACAGTAAAGGTGGGTGGGAGTTGTTCAGTGGCAGTTGGACAGCGCACTGGGTGGGGTTATTGAATTGCAGTTGCACAGTGAGGTGGGTGGGAGTTTTTCAATAACAATTTGACAGCACAGTGGGTAGGAGTTGCTCAATTGCAGTTAGAAAGTGCAGTGGGTGGGAGATGTTCAATGGGAATTGGACTGCAAGGGAGGTGGTAGTTCAGTGACAATTGGACAGTGTAGTGGGTGGGAGTTGTTCAATGGCAGTTGGATAGCGCAGTGGATAGCGGTGGCACAGTGAGGTGGGTGGGAGTTGTTCAGTGGCAATTGGACAACGCAGTGGATGGGAGTTGTTTAAATAGCAGTTGGACAGTGCAGTGGGTGGGAGATGTTCAATGGCAATTGAACAGCGTAGTGGAAGACCGTTGGACAGCGCTGTGCGTGGGGGTTTGTTGTCAGTTCTTCAGTGCAGTGGGTGGGGGATGTTCAATGGTGGTTGGATAGCACAGTTGGACAGTGAGATTGGTGGGAGTTATTCAATGGCAGTTGGACAGTGCAGTATAAGAGCCAATGTGCTGCGTTGCTTGGCTTGCGGATGAAAGCACTGCATTGTGGTAATTTGATGGATGGATGGGTATGGATGCAGTGTGATGTCTTCTGATGGGTGAGGATTCATATTTGGCCTCTGACTAATCTCTCTCACCCTTTCTTCCCCATAATCCCTCTGTGTCTCCTGCCTGGCAACATGCTGCTTCCTCCTCCCTGGCACCCGCTACCCTGCTTTCCCTCCACACATCTACGGCCTGCAGCCCTCCTTACTTGTGGCCCGTCAGAGTTCAGGCGAGGTCCCCAGTGCAGCCGAACTGGTCAGTGCAATTGAGAACCTGGTCAGGAACAAAATGGTAAGTGCCAGGATAGTCGTGCCAATCACAGCTCTTCTTGGGCTCAATCCGGTTTCTCAGGGGCGGGTCTAATTCTGCTCTCTGCTCTTCAAACCATGCAATTGGCTTTGGGCATCACAATTTGATCTTCCAGATTATTTTCATTTTGTAGATCTGTCCGTGTTCTCTGTTTGTCCTTTATTGTTTACCATGACAAAGATTTCATCTTCTAAATGTGTCACATGACGGCTTCTTTAACCTCCAAAAGCGATCAATCCGAATTCCCTGCAATACTTGTTCATTCTTTTTTATGTATATTGAATATTTTGAGGGATGGTTGAAATTATAAGGGATTGAAACTCCTCATAATGGGCACAGTTGGTGTACAGACCCGGGAACTCAGCACAGGGATGGTGGGAACCCCTCATAATGGGCACAGCAGGGTACAGACCCAGGAACTCAGCACAGGGATGGTGGGAACCCCTCATAATAGGCACAGCGGGTGTACAGACCCGGGAACTCAGCACAGGGATGGTGGGAACCCCTCATAATGGGCACAGCAGGGTACAGACCCAGGAACTCAGCACAGGGATGATGGGAACCCCTCATAATGAGCACAGCAGGTGTACAGACCTGGGAACCCAGCACAGGGATGGTGGGAACCCCTCATAATGGGCACAGCAGGGTACAGACCCAGGAACTCAGCACAGGGATGGTGGGAACCCCTCATAATAGGCACAGCGGGTGTACAGACCCGGGAACTCAGCACAGGGATGATGGGAACCCCTCATAATGAGCACAGCAGGTGTACAGACCTGGGAACTCAGCACAGGGATGGTGGGAACCCCTCATAATGGGCACAGCCGGTATAAAGAGATAGGAACTCAGCACAGGGATGGTGGGAACCCCTCATAATGGGCACAGCCGGTATAAAGAGATAGGAACTCAGCACAGGGATGGTGGGAACCCCTCATAATGGGCACAGCAGGTATACAGAGATAGGAACTCAATGTGCAACTTGTAGGTTGGCGCTCCACAATTTCATAAAGTCCCTGTGGATTTTGCTGCATTGGTCAGATTTCTGGGATTGCAGCAACACTCTGACCGGGACTGAGATAACTTTCTTTAGTTGTCTGATTTCACACTTAAGCTCCGCCCTATGACAGAGGAACGGGGATGGTTGTACCTCCGCAGTGCGCCTGCTTTCACAGAGTACTGACATCTTTTTCAGCACTGAGGACGCAGAGCATAGAAATAACATTTTCTTTTTTTATCTTGAACTTATTTTACCCAAGGGGTTGCTTTAAGCTGTTATGTGATTGGCTGGTTCCAGTGTCTGTCCTTTTTTTTCCTCGTCCTTCATTCCTGTGCTTGGTTCCCCCATGTTCTGGTGATCTATGATTATTTCTGTTCTGGAGGTTGGAGGGTTAATAATGGCGTCTCACGGTCCCAATCTCTCCCCAGACCATAGATGGCGGCTCGTACTCGGGCTCTCAGGTAACAGACGGGTATTCTAACGAAGGGATGATGCCAATGCCTGTACCCAGGAACCACGAGGAGGAGCAGAAGGCGAAGGCTCTCCGAGGAAGAATGTGAGTTTCATTTATGATTCTTCTTTGTCTTTCTTATCGGACGCCCTGGACTGACTAACCCCCCCCCCCCCCCCCCGGCCTTGCCCCTGCCCACGCCTCTGCTGTGCACATGGTGGGGTTGGTCAGTTGGCATTGATGCTTCCAGGGTACATGGAGTAGGTGCCCCATCAGCTTGTTTCTAGTTACGATGATTGTCGTCCGTCAGAACAAAGAACTTTCTATGTAGGAGAAACCTAATAACCTCTGTAGACAATGGAGGCATTGTGTGCCGGGATGGGCCCCGGGGGCTTTGTTATACCAGCTGTGCAGAGAAACCGCTAAACCACAGCGCTTCTCCCAGTATCCAACCCTCGTGCTTCCAGAACCTCCAAACCTCCCAGCATCTAGAACCATTAAGACCCTCCATCGTCCAACGTACTGTTTCACCCACACTCCCCCCCCCACCCCACCCCACATATGTCTGTTTTCTGATCTAGAACCAACAATATCCAAGGGGAGAGAATCACAAGTGCCAATCTAAGTGTAGTATGACAGGATAAAAAACAATGTTACTCACAAGAGTAGCGTGCAAAAGGCGTAAGATAATGAGTTGGATGGTCCTGGGCATCAGGCATCTAGGGGGGGTCCCTCTGGTACTGGACACGGCTTGTGCTGAGGAATGGAGGTCACCTGTATGTTGCCAGGAGGCTTTCCTTGTCCATAGGCTGCCGAAGCTCCGATCGTCCGAGGGCCGTGACGTCACTTCCTGGATGCCGAGCTGCAGAGTAACGGCGACGCGTTGCGGACCGTGCGCTCCTTCTTCAGGCCATCTGAACCAACAAGTTCCCCTACCATCCCACTAAATTGCTCAGTTTCTGATCTGGACCTTCCCACATACTTATGATTCCTGATCTAGAACCTACAATTCATCCTCTCCACTACCATCAATATCACCCCCCTAAATTGCCCAGTTTCTGATATAGTGACCACCCCCCATCTACACACTTCATGATTGCTGATCTAGAACCGTAAGTTCCTCCATTACCTCTCTATGCCTAATTTCTTGTTCACAACTAATAAACTCTCCCACCATACCCCTCCATCCCATTCCAGGTCTAGGACCTCCCTTTCATTTTCATATGTACACAATGCCCTACCCAGGGTCTAGAGCTTTCCCACCATTCTCATGTGTGCTCACGGTCCCATTGGAGGTCTGGGACCCCCATATCATTCCCATGGATGCATACTGCCCTATTCTGGGTCTAGCACCTCCCATTCTATTCTATTCTGTGCACACTGCCCTGTCTCAGGTCTATAACACCCAACCATTCCCATGTGTGCATACAGCCCTACCCTGGGACTAGAACCTTTCTACCACTCCTGTCAATGCACACTGCCCTTTCCCTGGTCTGGAACACCCCTATTCTCATCCATGACCACTGCCCTGTCCCAAGTCTAGAGCCTCACTACCATTCCTATGTGTGCACACTTCCCTGTTTCAGGTCTATAACCTCCCTTAGTTTCCCATGTGTGCTTACAGCCTGTCTTGGGTCTAGAACCCCCGACCATTCCCATCTGTACATACTGCCCTGTCCTAGGTCTAGAACACCTCTATTCCCATCAATGCCTAGTGCCCTCTCCGCAGTCTAGAGCCTCCCTACCATTCTCATCTGTACACACTGCCCTGTCCCTGGTCTGGAATACCCCTATTCCCATCCATGCCCACTGTCCCGGGATTAGAACCCCCAACCATTCCCATGTGTGCATACAGCCCTATCCTGGGTCCAGAACCTTTCTACCATTCCTGTCAACGCAAACTGCCCTTCCCCAGGTCTAGAACACCCATATTCTCATCCATGCCCACTGCCCTGTCCTGGGTCTAAAGCCTCCCTGCCAGTCCTATGTGTGCAAACTGCCCTGTCCTGAGTCTAGAGCCTCCCTACCATTCCTATGTGTGCAAACTGCCCTGTCCCGAGTCTAGAGCCTCACTACCATTCCTATGTGTGCACACTGTCCTGTCCCAGGTCTAGAAAACTTCTATTCCCATCCATGTCCACTGCCCTGTCCTGGGTCTAAAGCCTCCCTGCCATTCCTATGTGTGAACACTGCCCTGTTCATGGTCTAGAACCTCCCTACCATTCCTGTCTGTACACACTGCCCGGTCCCATGTCTAGAACACCTCTATTCCCATCCATGCCTACTGCCTTGTTCCCAGTCTAGAGCCTCCCTACTATTCCCATGTGTGCACACTGCCCTGTCCCAGGTCTAGAACCTCCCTTCTTTTCCCATCTGTACATACAGCCTGTCTTGGGGCCTAGAACCACCCCCTACCATTCCATTCTGTACCTACTGCCCTGTCCTAGGTCTAGAAAACTTCTATTCCCATCCATGTCCAATGCCCTGTCCTGGGTCTAGAGCCTCCCTACCATTCCTATGTGTGCACACTGCCCTGTTCTAGGTCTAGAACATTTCCCATGTAGCCTGTTTTGGGTCTAGAACCTCCCTACTATTCCTATCTGTACATACTGCCCTGTACCAGGTCTAGAACCCCCCCTACCATTCCCATCCATGCACACCGTCCCATCCCTGATCTAGAATGGATTGCTTGCCAAGTACAGGAGATACTTTGTAGATGGGGTTCGCCTTTCAGCAGGAAATCTGTTTGCCTTTAATCCTGGCCTGGCAGACCATTCATTGGCTCTCCCTGTATTGATGAATGATAATTCTGATATCATTTCTTGCAGGTTTGTCCTAAACGAGTTGGTGCAGACGGAGAAGGATTATGTGAAAGATCTGGGGGTGGTGGTAGAGGTAAGTGACCCTCCTCTGTCTTCTCTGAGACTGGCAGAGCCACTGACTTGGGGGAACTGTCATGGCAGAAATTTAAAGGGTGCCAATGTGGACTTCATAGACATACTGGCAGGTTCTGAAGGAAGCCAATACACATTTTCTAAACAGATTTGCTCTAAAGTGACCAGGGGAGGACTGGGGCAGGGGGCAGGGGGGCAATTGCCCCCTGGGCCGCTCTGATGCTCCATAAAAGGCTGCACCGCTTTTGCCACAGACATGCCTAAAGGATTCCTAGTGAAGAGAAGTAAAAAGTCTCTGCCATTGACCTACTAAGTGCAGGATGAAGACAAGGACAGAGCACGAGGAAGGCGTAAAGCCGAAACGCGTCAGCGTTTGTCACGTTGTCACCGCTATCCATGCTGGAATAAACTTCTTAGAAACTATGTGGAAGAAGCATTTTTGTGTGCCGGCTTTGTTCATATAACATAAGGACAGAGCGCAGGTCGGTTCCATGCCCCACTGGAGACTCTTCTCCCCCAGCTCCCCCCAACCGCCCCCTGCTGGCCAGGTCAGAAACCTGGATTCCGTCAGTAAGTAGAGAGTACCTGGAGCAGGGCTTCACCTTGGAATGGGGGTCAGGAGGAGGATGGGAAGAGAGAGAGTGGGAGGGGGGCTGAGTCGCTGCACCATGGGCCTCTGGTTTTTGCACTTGCCCCCTGGGCCGAAAGTTGCCAGTCTGCCCCTGAAAGTGACCCTGTCATCAGACCCTTCATTTCAATATCAATCTTCCCATAAGATGATCTGTGCATTTAACATTTGATGCATGCGATTTACATGCAAAATCCTCCCTTGTATAGAAACCCATAAGCCCTGAGACTTCTGACGGGTGCCGCCATCTTGGATGTGATGTCAGCAGCCCCAGCAGACTCGGAGCTGTCACTCAAGAGACACCCTAAAGTATTCCCTTTCATTCCCTATGGCAGCTACATAGGTTACCTGGGGAGGTCAGGAGGGGAGCTGGGTCAGCACAGACGATAGACACTACCAGATAAGACAAGGTCTATGATGTCATTGACGTGCAAGGGGGGAAGGGAGTTGACCTTTCCTGGGGTAGTCACATTTTCTAGGTACACTGCAAGTCTTTCGAAATTCTGTATGGAAAGAAAAACACTGCAAATAAATATTTCAGTTTTTACAGATTGTGAATTTTACCAACTTTACCGCCTAACAAACCTTAATGGGGATATTAGATGTTTTTCTTTAATAAATGTTGATTAAAAACCGCTGTCATGTTAATCCTCATTGTCCCCCCCCCCCCCCCCCCCACCCCACCCCTTCCCTTCCTTTACAGGGCTTTATCCCACGGATAGAGGAGAAAGGGACCCCAGATGATATGAACGGGAAAGAGAAGATCGTGTTCGGCAACATTCATCAGATCTACGACTGGCATAAAGAGTAAGCTTCATTATACAGATTATCTTACCATTATGATGGAATACCTGGTATACATACTGCTATGTGTCTTGTACTAGTTTGTGTCTCTGCCCCTCCCACAATGATGCGATTTCCCTGCAGTAGTTTGTGTCTCTGCCCCTCCCACAATGATGTGATTTCCCTGCAGTAGTTTGTGTCTCTGCTCCTCCCACACTGGGGAGATTTCTGCAGTAGTTTGTGTCTCTGCCCCTCCCACACTGGGGAGATTTCTGCAGTAATTTGTGTCTCTACCCCTCCCACAATGGGGAGATTTCCTGCAGTAGTTTATGTCTCTGCCCCTCCCACAATGGGGAGATTTCCTGCAGTAGTTTATGTCTCTGCCCCTCCCACATTTGGGAGATTTCCTGCAGTAGTTTGTGTATCTGCCCCTCCCACAATGGGGAGATTTCCTGCAGTAGTTTGTGTCTCTGCCCCTCCCACAATGATGCAATTTCCCTGCAGTAGTTTGTGTCTCTGCCCCTCCCACAGTGGTGAGATTTCCCTGCAGTAGTTTGTGTCTCTGCCCCTCCCACTATGGTGAGATTTCCTGCAGTAGTTTGTGTCTCTGCCCCTCCCACACTGGGGAGATTTCCTGCACTAGTTTGTGTCTCTGCCCCTCCCACACTGGGGAGATTTCTGCAGTAGTTTGTGTCTCTGCCCCTCCCACACTGGGGAGATTTCTGCAGTAGTTTGTGTATCTGCCCCTCCCACAATGGGGAGATTTCCTGCAGTAGTTTGTGTCTCTGCCCCTCCCACAATGATGCAATTTCCCTGCAGTAGTTTGTGTCTCTGCCCCTCCCACAGTGGTGAGATTTCCCTGCAGTAGTTTGTGTCTCTGCCCCTCCCACTATGGTGAGATTTCCTGCACTAGTTTGTGTCTCTGCCCCTCCCACACTGGGGAGATTTCCTGCACTAGTTTGTGTCTCTGCCCCTCCCACACTGGGGAGATTTCTGCAGTAGTTTGTGTCCCTGCCCCTCCCACACTGGGGAGATTTCTGCAGTAGTTTGTGTCTCTGCCCCTCCCACACTGGGGAGATTTCTGCAGTAATTTGTGTCTCTGCCCCTCCCACAATGGGGAGATTTCCTGCAGTAGTTTATGTCTCTGCCCCTCCCACAATGGGGAGATTTCCTGCAGTAGTTTGTGTCTCTGCCCCTCCCACAATGGTGAGATTTCCATGCAGTAGTTTGTGTCTCTGCCCCTCCCACAATGGGGAGATTTCCTGCAGTAGTTTGTGTCTCTGCCCCTCCCACAATGGGGAGATTTTCTTGCATTAGGCCTCTTTTTTTGCACCATTAATGTAATGTCACAGCTGTTTTAGTCACTTTCCTCAGCCACAGACAGGGGGCGGTAGATTTACTAAAGGCAAATAGACTGTGCACTTTACAAGTGCAGTTGCTCCAGAGCTTAGTAATTGATGTAAATCTTCATTTGGAAAGAATACCCAATCACGTGCAAGGGAAATAAAAAAAAAAAAAAAAACAAATTTTTCCTTGCACATGATTGGATGATGGAAGTCGGCAGAACATCTGCTGGTTTACTAAGCTTTGCAGCAACTGCAGTTTGCAAAGTGCGCAGTCTGTTTGCCTTTAGTAAATTGACCCCATTGTGTGTCCTTTACATTCCTCCACCTCATTGGGTGGGTGTAGCACAGGACTCTCCTGCGGGTTCAGGTGTGCCGGTCGGAGCGGTGATTGCCGGGCACAGCGGAGTGGCAGGAAGCCGGAACGGTCCGGAATCATTATCTGAGAGTTTGTCATTACAAGGAACAAAAGCTCCCAGTGTTCCCGTATTTCATCACATAGTCATTGAGGAGGGGGGGGCTGGAGGATACCATCCTACACCCCCCCTCCCCCCTCGCCCCGACACCCTCCAATAACCAGAGCTTTCATGTCACACAAAGTTCCGGCAATAAAGTAGCAATCCCACCGAGAAATATTCATTAAACGATGACACGTCCGACATCGGAATTTATTCATTTCCTTTCATTCTTTACACACAACCAGAATAAATTCCTGGATGGAACCATCAGTCAACCTGTTATCATAACTCAGTCTAGGAGAGGGAGGGGCAGCACGGAGAGCCAATCAGGTGTCAGCACTGAGAGCCAATCAGGTGTACTGCATTTACAGAACTGACAGAGATAGGAGTCATCAATCTGTTGCTTCTCCTCCTCTCTACAATCACCTCACTATTGTGGAAGATGGGGAGATCCATTCATCTGCAGATTTATGAAAAAAACTTTGTATCTCTCTATCTCCTGTCTGATCAATGTTTATAAACAATGTTACTTTGTATCTCTCTATCTCCTGTCTGATCAATGTTTATAAACAATGTTACTTTGTGTCTCTCTATCTCCTGTCTGATCAATGTTTATAAACAATGTTACTTTGTGTCTCTCTATCTCCTGTCTGATCAATGTTTATAAACAATGTTACTTTGTATCTCTCTATCTCCTGTCTGATCAATGTTTATAAACAATGTTACTTTGTATCTCTCTATCTCCTGTCTGATCAATGTTTATAAACAATGTTACTTTGTATCTCTCTATCTCCCGTCTGATCAATGTTTATAAACAATGTGTCAGCAGCTTTTACAACCATTGTATTTACATAGCCAGTCCCTGCTATCATTAAACAATACCTTGAAAAAGTATTCACACCCCTTGAAACATTCCACACTTTGTCATGTTACAATCAAAACTGTAAATGTATTTTATTGGGATTTTATATGATAGACCGACACAAAGTGGCCATAATTATGAAGTGGAAGGAAAATGATAAATGATACAAATAAATCTGTGAAAAGTGTGGCTGCATTTGTATTCACCCCCTCCCCCTTTACTCTGATAACCCTAACTAAAATCTAGAGGAACCAATTGCCTTCAGAATTCACCTAATTAGTTTTTCAAGGCACTGTATGTATAAATACATGGATCTGACTTGGTATCAGCCTCTTGTAATCTCTTAGCATAGCAGAGCTCAGACTGGGAGAGGGAGGGGCAACACCAAGAGCCAGTCAGGTAGTCTGAAATCACAGAACTGACAGAAGAGTAGTCCCCAACTTAAAGATCTGCAGGTGGTGAATGCTTGCAGTGTTTTTCCTTTACATAAATGATTGGTTCTTCATTTGCTCTCTATAGGAGAGAATTATTTGTCATTCAGAAGGACGATAGGGATATCAGTTTATGGTAGAATTGGCTTTTATTGTCCTTATTATTGATAGACCAGAGGTGACGATTTCTGTCTGTCTGTCTGTCTGTCACGCTCTTCGTCTGATTGGCTCTGGATAACGGATTTCATTTTTTCCCTCTTCAGTTTTTTCATGGGAGAATTAGAACAATGCCTGAAGGACCCGGATCGCCTCGCTCCGCTTTTCATTAAACAGGTGAGCGCGCCGTGCAGTTTGTCCTGTGTGTGCTCCAGGGGCGGTGCGGGCTGTGAGCTCCGGGGAGGGGGAGGGCAGTGCGGACTGTGAGCTCGGGGTGTTGTGCAGGCTGTGAGCTCGGGGTGTGGTGCAGGCTGTGAGCTCGGGGTGTGGTGCAGGCTGTGAGCTCGGGGTGTGGTGCAGGCTGTGAGCTCGGGGGGGGGGGGCGCGGTGAGCTCTGGGTGTGGTGCAGGCTGTGAGCTCGGGGGGGGGGGCAGTGTGGGCTGTGAGCTCAGGCTGTGGTGCAGGCTGTGAGCTCCGGGGGGGGGGGGGGGGGCGGTGCGGTCTGTGAGCTCTGGGGGGGGTGAGGACTGTGAGCTCCGGGGGGGGGGGGTGCGGACTGTGAGCTCTGGGAGGGGGGTGAGGACTGTGAGCTCTGGGAGGGGGGTGAGGACTGTGAGCTCCGGGGGGGGGGGGTGCGGACTGTGAGCTCTGGGAGGGGGTGAGGACTGTGAGCTCCGGGGGGGGGGGGGTGCGGACTGTGAGCTCCGGGGGGGGGGGGGTGCGGACTGTGAGCTCTGGGAGGAGGGGTGCGGACTGAGAGCTCTGGGGGGGGGTGCAGACTGTGAGCTCTGGGAGGAGGGGTGCGGACTGTGAGCTCTGGGAGGAGGGGTGCGGACTGTGAGCTCTGGGAGGAGGGGTGCGGACTGTGAGCTCTGATCGCCTCGCTCCGCTTTTCATTAAACAGGTGAGCGCGCCGTGCAGTTTGTCCTGTGTGTGCTCCAGGGGCGGTGCGGGCTGTGAGCTCCAGGGAGGGGGAGGGCAGTGCGGACTGTGAGCTCGGGGTGTTGTGCAGGCTGTGAGCTCGGGGTGTGGTGCAGGCTGTGAGCTCGGGGTGTGGTGCAGGCTGTGAGCTCGGGGTGTGGTGCAGGCTGTGAGCTCGGGGGGGGGGGGCGCGGTGAGCTCTGGGTGTGGTGCAGGCTGTGAGCTCGGGGGGGGGGGCAGTGTGGGCTGTGAGCTCAGGCTGTGGTGCAGGCTGTGAGCTCCGGGGGGGGGGGGGGGGGCGGTGCGGTCTGTGAGCTCTGGGGGGGGTGAGGACTGTGAGCTCCGGGGGGGGGGTGCGGACTGTGAGCTCTGGGAGGGGGGTGAGGACTGTGAGCTCTGGGAGGGGGGTGAGGACTGTGAGCTCCGGGGGGGGGGGTGCGGACTGTGAGCTCTGGGAGGGGGTGAGGACTGTGAGCTCCGGGGGGGGGGGGGTGCGGACTGTGAGCTCCGGGGGGGGGGGTGCGGACTGTGAGCTCTGGGAGGAGGGGTGCGGACTGAGAGCTCTGGGGGGGGGTGCAGACTGTGAGCTCTGGGAGGAGGGGTGCGGACTGTGAGCTCTGGGAGGAGGGGTGCGGACTGTGAGCTCTGGGAGGAGGGGTGCGGACTGTGAGCTCTGGGAGGAGGGGTGCGGACTGAGAGCTCTGGGGGGGGGTGCAGACTGTGAGCTCTGGGAGGAGGGGTGCGGACTGTGAGCTCTGGGAGGAGGGGTGCGGACTGTGAGCTCTGAGGGGGGGGTGCGCGGACTGTGAGCTCCGGGGGGGGGTGTGGCCTGTGAGCTTTGAGGGTGGTGCGGACTGTGAGCTCCGGGGGGGGTGGTGCGGGCTGCAAGCTCCAGGGGGGGGGGGGGAGTTGGCAGGGCGGTGCTGGCTGTGAGCTCCGGGAGGGCGGAGAGGGCTGTGAGCTCCAGGGGGGCAGTATGGTCTGTGAGCTTGGGGTGTGGTGCAGGCTGTGAGCTTGGGGTGTGGTGCAAAAATGTAACTAATTGAAATGTTTAACTTATCGAATCCATCTGAAAGGAAACAAATGTTTTCATTCTGAACATTTCTGTTAGTTAGGGAAGTCTGCATGCAAATCCGGCCTGCTTAGGAACGCCCACTTCTCCAGGCTGACACCCACCCATCAAGGCATGTTTCTATTTGCATAACTCCTCCCACTGCTTGTATCAGGACTAAGGGCTCTGGAGAGGAGTACTGAGGCAGGGGGCTGTGCTGTTTCCTGGAAGGTGTGTACAGCCCCCTGCTGGCCCCTCCCACCAGCCATGATTTGCCTGCATTGCATAGAGGAGAACAGAGACTTTATGATGACATCATCATTACACATATTTAAAAATATCATGTTGATGAGGGGGGAGGGGGGACAGCAAAATATAAGCCTGTGAAACGCCCGCTTTAATCATGTTCCTTAGTTTTCCTATAAGGTCCTTCATGTGGGTGTGTCTGTTGTGCTTACAGGAGAGGAAGCTGCTCATGTACGTCGTCTATTGCCAAAACAAACCTCGCTCAGAATACGTTGTCGCGGAATACGACTCTTACTTTGAGGTAGGAAATTTTCAGCTTGCGTTATGTTATTTCACAGATCTTCCAATGCTCAGCCGGTCCATTCAGCTGCCGCGGAGCAAAGAGTGTAAGCTGAGGAATCTCTATTCATCCCCATGTGATAGTGTTGGGTGATTGAGTGGGCAATCAACAAGCAGCAGCACCGGGACAATGCCAACCTGCGCCCCCCCTTCCCTTCGGGTCAGGGTGCCCACATCCCTGCCATAAACCATTGCGCCCGGGGCAGCCGACCCCTCCTGCCCACCCCTTGTCCCGGTTCTTAGCGCCATCACATGGGATGAAGGTGAGGGAGTCCCCCATATAGGATGACCCAGGTGAGGGAGTCCCCCCATATAGGATGACCCAGGTGAGGGAGTCCCCCATATAGGATGACCCAATAATTTTATGTTCCTGGTGGTTCAATCGATCATCTCACCATGGCTCCAATCATTAAAGAGGGATTCCACTTTCACTAAGAAACATTTTTTTGGTCTAATGCTAACAAAGCTTTATTATCACTCCTACTGAGATGGACAAATAAAGAGTAATAGAAGTAATGAAGTATTGGGGACAATGCTGCTCCTGGCTTCCCTCAGTACCAACCACTGACCCAAAGGCCGAGGCCAGACATTCTCAGCCAGGGTGTTGTGGAACCCTGGGGGCTCGTCTGGAAGTTTGGTGGTGCCGGCATAATTCCGGGGGGCCACCACCACTTGGCAGAGCCAGCTGCATGACATCAATTATCTTATCAACTGTCTGATAGAGTGATATTCTTACCACCACTGTCATTGGGGCATTCTTACCACCACTGTCATTGGGGCATTCTTACCACCACTGTAATGGGGGCATTCTTACCACCACTGTCATTGGGGCATTCTTACCACCACTGTAATGGGGGCATTCTTACCACCACTGTAATGGGGGCATTCTTATCACCACTGTCATTGGGGCATTCTTACCACCACTGTAATGGGGGCATTCTTACCACCACTGTAATGGGGGGCATTCTTACCACCAATGTAATGGGGGCATTCTTACCACCACTGTCATGGGGGCATTCTTATCACCACTGTAATGGGGGGCATTCTTACCACCACTGTAATGGGGGCATTCTTACCACCACTGTAATGGGGGCATTCTTATCACCACTGTCATGGGGGCTTCCTTACCACCACTGTCATTGGGGCATTCTTACCACCACTGTCATTGGGGCATTCTTACCACCACTGTCATTGGGGCATTCTTATCACCACTGTAATGGGGGGCATTCTTACCACCAATGTAATGGGGGCATTCTTACCACCACTGTCATGGGGGCATTCTTATCACCACTGTAATGGGGGCATTCTTACCACCACTGTAATGGGGGCATTCTTACCACCACTGTAATGGGGGCATTCTTATCACCACTGTAATGGGGGCATTCTTATCACCACTGTAATGGGGGCATTCTTATCACCACTGTCATGGGGGCATTCTTATCACCACTGTAATGGGGGCATTCTTATCACCACTGTCATGGGGG
This sequence comes from Pelophylax lessonae, assembly GCF_965119305.1. NCBI lineage: Eukaryota > Metazoa > Chordata > Amphibia > Anura > Ranidae > Pelophylax > Pelophylax lessonae. Next base: position 327,323,918 of record NC_138773.1, read on the forward strand.
CATTCTTAGCACCGCTGTAATGGGGGCATTCTTATCACCACTGTAATGGGGGCATTCTTACCACCACTGTAATGGGGGCATTCTTACCACCACTGTAATGGGGGCATTCTTACCACCACTGTAATGGGGGCATTCTTATCACCACTGTAATGGGGGTATTCTTATCACCACTGTAATGGGGGCATTCTTATCACCACTGTAATGGGGGCATTCTTACCACCACTGTAATGGGGGCATTCTTATCACCACTGTCATGGGGGCTTCCTTACCACCACTGTCATTGGGGCATTCTTACCACCACTGTCATTGGGGCATTCTTACCACCACTGTCATTGGGGCATTCTTATCACCACTGTAATGGGGGGCATTCTTACCACCAATGTAATGGGGGCATTCTTACCACCACTGTCATGGGGGCATTCTTATCACCACTGTAATGGGGGCATTCTTACCACCACTGTAATGGGGGCATTCTTACCACCACTGTAATGGGGGCATTCTTACCACCACTGTAATGGGGGCATTCTTATCACCACTGTCATGGGGGCTTCCTTACCACCACTGTCATTGGGGCATTCTTACCACCACTGTCATTGGGGCATTCTTACCACCACTGTCATTGGGGCATTCTTATCACCACTGTCATGGGGGGCATTCTTACCACCAATGTAATGGGGGCATTCTTATCACCACTGTAATGGGGGCATTCTTATCACCACTGTAATGGGGGCATTCTAACAAAGTCTAAACCCCAACATTTACCTGATTGTATCATCTCTGAGCCAATATCTAATTGATGGTAACCGCGGAGGATGCCTGGACAAAGATGGGTCCGTCCTTCTGGAGAGAAAACCATTGTCAGGGGAAGAACTGTGATTATTCAGCAAAAAAAATTAAACAAATCTGACGACAGGTCCACATTTAATGGCTAGTAGTTTACAAGTCCGTCTGCTAAGAACTGCAGCCTCCTGTCACATGTCTCTACTCTGCAGCTGTTCAGTGTCATTGAGAAACGTCTCTAATGTCCGATTCTCCTGTTCTGTAGGAGGTGAAGCAGGAGATCAACCAGAGATTCAATATCAGCGATTTCCTCATCAAACCCATCCAGAGGATAACCAAGTATCAGCTGCTGCTAAAGGTAAACCCCGCCTCTCACCTGGCCCATCCCCCTCATCTCCCGCCATCACCCTCCTGCGATCAGTAACCATTATCATCTCCACCCCCGCAGTAACTTGTCTCTCTGTCTCGCAGGATTTCTTCAAGTACAGTCAGAAGGCCGGTCTGGAATGCTCTGAGATCGAGGTTTGTATTTGGGGGGGGGTCTGTCAGGGGGATACGGGCGTTCCCCGACAGGCCGGTCACTCTCATAATGGGGTATAATGGGAAATGATGTGTGATGGGGGCTAATGATTGGATGCCAGAGAGATACAAAATAATGATTGGATGTCAGAGAGATACAAATAATGATTGGATGTCAGAGAGATACAAAGCAATGATTGGATATCAGAGAGAAACAAATACTGATTGGATGTCAGAGAGATACAAATAATGATTGGATGTCAGAGAGATACAAATAATGATTGGATGTCAGAGAGATACAAAGCAATGATTGGATGTCAGAGAGATACAAATAATGATTGGATGTCAGAGAGATACAAATAATGATTGGATGTCAGAGAGATACAAATAGTGATTGGATATCAGAGAGATACAAATAATGATTGGATGTCAGAGAGATACAAATAATGATTGGATATCAGAGAGATACAAATAATGATTGGATATCAGAGAGATACAAATAATGATTGGATATCAGAGAGATACAAAGCAATGATTGGATATCAGAGAGATACAAATACTGATTGGATATCAGAGAGATACAAATACTGATTGGATGTCAGAGAGATACAAATAGTGATTGGATGTCAGAGAGATACAAATAATGATTGGATATCAGAGAGATACAAATAGTGATTGGATATCAGAGAGATACAAATAATGATTGGATATCAGAGAGATACAAATAATGATTGGATATCAGAGAGATACAAAGCAATGATTGGATATCAGAGAGATACAAATACTGATTGGATGTCAGAGAGATACAAATAGTGATTGGATATCAGAGAGATACAAATAATGATTGGATATCAGAGAGATACAAATAATGATTGGATATCAGAGAGATACAAAGCAATGATTGGATATCAGAGAGATACAAATACTGATTGGATATCAGAGAGATACAAATACTGATTGGATGTCAGAGAGATACAAATAGTGATTGGATGTCAGAGAGATACAAAAAATGATTGGATATCAGAGAGATACAAATAGTGATTGGATGTCAGAGAGATACAAATAATGATTGGATATCAGAGAGATACAAAGTAATGATTGGATGTCAGAGAGATACAAATAATGATTGGATATCAGAGAGATACAAATAATGATTGGATGTCAGAGAGATACAAATAATGATTGGATATCAGAGAGATACAAATAATGATTGGATATCAGAGAGATACAAATAATGATTGGATGTCAGAGAGATACAAATAGTGATTGGATATCAGAGGGATACAAAGTAACATACACACAGGTGTAACCTCTGATCCAGACACTGCATTGGCTGAATGTTTATTAATCCAAAATAAATCTACAACAAAGAAATAAATAGAAATCCCAACCACAGCTCAGACCTTTGTGGTGACAACAGATCGTCCAATCATCCAATATATCTCTATGGGTGACATCTCAGCCTATAGAATATACAAACTTTTTTTTATCTTTGGGTAACCTATGGGAAGTGGGGAGATGGGTGAATTTTGGGATCTCCAGACTCCAAGTTGGAGGAATAGACGTAGACATGATAAGACGGGGTGGGGGTGGGGTGAGGAATATGGGTGATTGCTGTAATGTTGATCCTCTGGCTTCCTCTCTGAGTAAGAATGAATAATATCCGCCATGTTTTGTTTTTCTATCTAATAGAAATCGGTGGAGTTAATGTGCCTTGTACCCAAACGCTGCAATGACATGATGAACTTGGGGCGACTTCAGGGATTTGAGGTGAGTGTGATCCCCAATATCTCATTGCATCCTTCAGGTCCCCAATACTTTCTGCTGTGTCCAATTTTCCCTTCTGCAGTCTTCAGGCCCTGAAAATCCCTGCCATGTCCATCAGGTCCCCAATACTCCCTGCATCATCCTTCTGGTCCCCAATACTCCCTGCAGCATCCTTCAGGTCCCCAATACTCCCTGCAGCATCCTTCAGGTCCCCAATACTCCCTGCAGCATCCTTCAGGTCCCCAATACTCCCTGCAGCATCCTTCAGGTCCCCAATACTCCCTGCAGCATCCTTCAGGTCCCCAATACTCCCTGCAGCATCCTTCAGGTCCCCAATACTCCCTGCAGCATCCTTCAGGTCCCCAATACTCCCTGCAGCATCCTTCAGGTCCCCAAAACTCCCCACTGTGCCCACCAGATCCTCAATATTCCCCCTGTATCCTTCAGGTCCCCAATGCTCTCCGCTGTGTTCTTCAGATCCTCAATCTTCCAATGCAACCTTAAGGTCCCCAATATACCCCACTGTGCCCTCCAGGTCCCCCGTACTCCCTGCTGTATTCTCTCAGGGTCCTAAAAATCCCAGCTGCACTCTTCTGGGTCTCACTACCCCCCACTGTGTCCTTAAGGCCTCAGTACTACCTGCTGTGTCCTTCAGGTCCCCTATACTCCCATTGTATCCTTCAGGGCCCCAGTACTCTACCTCAAAGACCTGATAATCACAACGGTGCCCTTTAGGGACTCAGTATTCCTGCTGTGTCCTTCATGACACCAATAATCCCCACTGCATCCTTCATGACACCAATAATACCCACTACTCCCTGCTGTGTCTTTCAGAGCTCATAAAACCCTTGCTGCATCCTTTAAGTCCCCAGTACTCTCTGCTGTGTCCTTCAGGTCCCTAGTACTCTCTGCTATGTCCTTTAGGTCCCTAATACTCTGCTGCGTCCTTCAGGTCCCTAGTACTCCCTGCTGCGTCTTTCAGGTCCCTAGTACTCCCTGCAGCGTCCTTCAGGTCCCTAGTAAGCCCTGTTGTTTCCTTCAGGTCCCTAGTATGCCCTGCTGCGTCCTTCAGGTTCCTAGTACTGCCTGCTGCGTCCTTCAGGTCCCTAGTACTCCCTGCTGCGTCCTTCAGGTCCCCAGTACTCCCTGCTGCGTCCTTCAGGTCCCTAGTACTCCCTGCTGCGTCCTTCAGGTCCCCAGTACTCCCTGCTGCGTCCTTCAGGTCCCTAGTACTCCCTGCTGTGTCCTTCAGGTCCCTAGTACTCCCTGCTGTGTCCTTCAGGTCCCCAGTACTCCCTGCTGTGTCCTTCAGGTCCCCAGCACTCCCTGCTGTGTCCTTCAGGTCCCCAGTACTCCCTGCTGTGTCCTTCAGGTCCCTAGTACTCCCTGCTGTGTCCTTAAGGTCCCCAGTACTCCCTGCTGTGTCCTTCAGGTCCCTAGTACTCTCTGCTACTTCCTTCGGGATGCCTAGTACTCTCTGCTGCGTCCCTCAGGTCCCCAGTACTCCCTGCTGCGTCCCTCAGGTCCCCAGTACTCCCTGCTGCGTCCCTCAGGTCCCCAGTACTCCCTGCTGCGTCCCTCAGGTCCCCAGTACTCCCTGCTGCGTCCCTCAGGTCCCTGGTACTCCCTGCTGCGTCCCTCAGGTTCCCAGTATTCCCTGCTGTGTCCTTCAGGTCCCTAGTACTCCCTGCTGCGTCCCTCAGGTTCGCAGTACTCCCTGCCGCATCCTTCAGGTCCCATAAAACCCCTGCTGTGTTCCCAAGACTCCCAACGCCTTCATCAGCCTCTAACTGCATTCTACTTTTTCATCAATCTGGAGCCCCCCCCCCCCCAGTCATTGTTCAGCTGGATGATAGTTTTATTGTATATTATAATTAAAGTGTAGAGGGGAGTTGGCATCCTCAAGATGTAAGAAGCCAGAGGAGGAGTCAGTTCAAAAACTCCGCCCATAACTGTAGTATGAATTTTGGGTGGAATGGCAATGAGATGTTCAGAACGGACAGACATTATCCTCAGAATACATCTATTACTGCATACGCTGCCCAATATGTCTGGATGGAACACAGCAGCCGCCGCCACACATGTTGGTGCTATTTTTATAATCTGCGGATTATTTCGGGAAACAGAGGCTCCGCCCTTCTCGCTCCCTGACACCTCTTCTTCCTGCTGCTCTGAACTTTTACAAATGGCGTTTCCCTGTAATCAGTAAAAATGTTAATTTGGGTATTAAAGTTGTCAACAATGTAGCGATGTAACACGCTGAGCTGGTTTAATTGGTGCGATGAGCCGTCGGCGGTGATATGCAGCGTGCGGGGTCATGTGATTGGTATGTAGACAGGGCGTGCTGTGAAACTTTACACTATAAAAGAAGATGACGGTAATAATCTGGAAATAACTCCTCAGTTATCTGTAATCACAGCTTTCCTGGATGGGATTACATTGTAGTCATAGGTTGATAAACTAAAAATCAACTGTGTGCTGCCCCCTACTGACTGGATGGAGGTGGGTCTTTGTGGTTCACTTTCTGTTTAACACTTTTTTTTTTTAAGACTTTTTATTAATATATTGATGAGGAGTGTTAAAAAATAAATAAGTAAATAAAAGTGAAGTTTTATGATTATAAAATTGGGTTTATCGCAGTTTGTGCTGCCCCCTACTGACTGGATGGAGGTGGGTCAGTTTGCGGTTCACCTTCTACTTTTTAATACTTTTTTTTTTTTTTAAGAATTCTTATCATTATATTAATAAGGAGTGTTAAATAAAAGTGAATTTTTACAATTATAAAATAGGGTTTATTGCAGTTTGTGCTGCCCCCTACTGACTGCATGGAGGTGGGACCGATTCTGGTTCACATTCTACTTTCTAATACTTTTTTTTTTAAGAATTCTTATCAATATATTGATAAGGAGTGTTAAAAAAAAAAAAAAATTAACCTTTTATGATTAAAAAATAGAGTTTATCGCAGTTTGGACTGCCCCCTGCTGAGTGGATGGAGGTGGGTCAGTTTCTGGTTCACCTTCTACTTTCTAATACTTTTTTTTTTTTTTAAGAATTCTTGTTATTATATTGATAAGGAGTGTTAAAGAAAAAAATAAATAAAAATGAACTTTTATGATTATAAAATAGGGTTTTTCGCAGTGTGTGCTCCCCCCTACTGACTGGATGGAGGTGGGTCAGTTTGTGGTTCACTTTCTACTTTTTATTTAATGATTTTTTCTTTTTTTTAAGAATTCTTATCAATATATTGATCAGGAGTGTTAAAAAAAATAAAATTAACCTTTTATGATTAAAAAATAGAGTTTATCGCAGTTTGGACTGCCCCCTGCTGAATGGATGGAGGTGGGTCAGTTTGTGGTTCACCTTCAACTTTCTGTTTAATACCTTTTTTTTTTTTTAAGAATTCTTATTATATTGATAAGGAGTGTTAAAAAAAAAATAAAAATAAGAAAGAAAAAAAAAAAGTGATCTTTTATGATTATAAACTAGGGTTTATCGCAGTTTGCGCTGCCCCCTTCTGACTAGATGGAGGTGGGTCAGTTTCTGGTTCACCTTCTACTTTCTAAAACTTATTTTTGTTATTAAGAATTCTTGTTATTATATTGATAAGGAGTGTTAAAGAAAAAAATAAATAAAAATGAACTTTTATGACTATAAAATAGGGTTTATCGCAGTTTGTGCTGCCCCCTACTGACAGGATGAAGATGGGTCAGTTTGTGGTTCAACTTCTACTTTCTAATACTTTTTTTTTTTTAAGAATTCTTATCAATATATTGATGTGTTAAAAAAAAAAAAAAAAATAAAAGTGACCTTTTATGATTTCAAAATAAAGTTTATCGCAGTTTGTGCTGCCCCCTACTGACTGGATGGAGGTGGGTCAGTTTGTGGTTCACCTTCTACTTTCTGTTTAATATTTTTTTTTTATCATTATATTGAAATGGAGTATTAAAAAAATAAAAACAAAAATAAGAAAGAATAAAAAGTGACCTTTTATGATTATAAAATAGGGTTTATCGCAGTTTGTGCTGCCCCCTACTGACTGGATGGAGGTGGGACCATTTCTGGTTCACCTTCTACTTTCTAAGATTTTTTTTTAATTTATGAATTCTTATCAATATATTGATATGAAGTGTTAAAAAAAAAAGGAATAAAAGTGAACTTTTATGATTATAAAATAGGGTTTATCGCAGTTTGTGCTGCCCCCTACTGAAGGGATGGAGATGGGTCAGTTTGTGGTTCACCTACTTTCTAATCCTTTTTTTTTTTTTTTTTTTTAAAAATTCTTATCAATATATTGATGAGTGTTAACAAAAAATATATTGATGAGTGTTAAAAAAAAAGAAAAATGAATTTTATGATTATAAAATAGTGTTTATCGCAGTTTGTGCTGCCCCCTAATGACTGGATGGAGGTGGGTCAGTTTCTGGTTCACCTTCTACTTTATAACACTTTTGTTTAGTTTTTTTTAAGAATTCTTGTTATTATATTGATAATGAGTGTTAAAGAAAAAATAAATAAAAGTGAACTTTTATGATTATAAAATAGTGTTTATCGCAGTTTGTGCTGCCCCCTAATGACTGGATGGAGGTGGGTCAGTTTCTGGTTCACCTTCTACTTTGTTTAATTATTATTATTATTATTTTTTTAAGAATTCTTATCAATATATTGATGAGTATTAAAAAAAAAAGAAATAAAAGTGAACTTTTATGAGTCTAAAATAGAGTTTATCGCAGTTTGTGCTGCCCCCTGCTGACTCGATGGCGGTGGGTCTGTTTCTGGTTCACCTACTTTCTAATACTTTTTTTTTTTTTAAGAATTCTTATCAATATATTGATAAAAAGTGTTAAAAAAAATAAAATAAAAGTTAACGTTTATGAATATAAAATGGGGTTTATTGTAGTTTGATACTAATTGTGGATTTTTGACATTGTGTAAAGAATAAAATAAATGTATTTTATTCATAGGCTGACATTTAGAGACAGCTTTTACTATATGATACATTGTAGCGATATCTCTTCAGAAGTAGCGAAAGCTTTACCGTCACGTTGTATATAAGTTGTTGCCTTTATGGGGAGAGAGGCGCCAAGATGCCAATAGTGTAGTGAGTTTTATTAATATAAAGAAGTAAAATAAAAAGCTCATCACTCACTGCTGGTGTAAATAAAGCTCCGTGTAAAAATCATCAGTTCCCAATCCAGTCCACATCAGAGGCACTGACAGGAGCACAGAGAAGCCGGGGCAGGATTCCAAACAAGCGAGCGGTCAAGGGAGAATCGATCTGTCAAGTTGCCATCCAACCGGAGTACTGTGACCAATCAGAACGTGTTTCAGAGGCCATACCTCCCCTCCTTCATCAGCCTGACATTTATCCTACCTTCCCAGGATTATATACTCACTGCCATCACCCTAATGTCAGCATACGCACAATAAAGGGACAGTGCAGTGAAACCATTTTATACCATAAAAAAGTTGGATGACTAAATCAAGATTCTGTTGGTATCCCATTACATGAATATACAGAAAAAAATAATTTAAATTATGACCGATTAAAATAATCTATATGAAGTTTAGGTTAAAAAAAAAAAAATATATATATATATATATATATATATATATATATATACACACACTATATTGTCAAAAGTATTGGGACGCCTGCCTTTACACACATATGAGCTTTAATGGCATCACAGTCTTAGTCCGTAGGGTTCAATATTGAGTTGGCTCCACCCTTTGCAGCTATAACAGCTTCAACTCTTCTGGGAAGGCTGTCCACATGGTTTAGGAGGGTGTCTATGGGAAGGCTCTCCACATGGTTTAGGAGTGTGTCTATGGGAAGGCTATCTGTCCACAAGGTTTAGGAGTGTGTCTATGGGAAGGCTGTCCGCTTGGTTTAGGAGGGTGTCTATGGGAAGGCTATCTGTCCGCATGGTTTAGGAGTGTGTCTATGGGAAGGCTGTCCGCATGGTTTAGGAGTGTGCCTATGGGAAGGCTGTCCGCTTGGTTTAGGAGTGTGTCTATGGGAAGGCTATCTGTCCGCATGGTTTAGGAGGGTGTCTATGTGAAGGCTATCTGTCCGCATGGTTTAGGAGGGTGTCTATGGGAAGGCTATCTGTCTGCATGGTTTAGGAGGGTGTCTATGGGAAGGCTATCTGTCTGCATGGTTTAGGAGGGTGTCTATGGGAAGGCTATCTGTCCGCATGGTTTAGGAGTGTGTCTATGGGAAGGCTATCTGTCCGCATAGTTTAGGAGTGTGTCTATGGGAAGGCTGTCCTTATGGTTTAGGAGTGTGTCTATGGGAAGGCTGTCCGCATGGTTTTAGGAGTGTGTCTATGGGAAGGCTGTCCGCATGGTTTTAGGAGTGTGTCTATGGGAAGGCTGTCCGCATGGTTTAGGAGTGTGCCTATGGGAAGGCTGTCTGCTTGGTTTAGGAGGGTGTCTATGGGAAGGCTATCTGTCCGCATGGTTTAGGAGGGTGTCTATGGGAAGGCTATCTGTCTGCATGGTTTAGGAGGGTGTCTATGGGAAGGCTATCTGTCTGCATGGTTTAGGAGTGTGTCTATGGGAAGGCTGTCCGCATAGTTTAGGAGTGTGTCTATGGGAAGGCTGTCCGTATGGTTTAGGAGTGTGTCTATGGGAAGGCTGTCCGCATGGTTTTAGGAGTGTGTCTATGGGAAGGCTTTCCGCATGGTTTTAGGAGTGTGTCTATGGGAAGGCTGTCCGTATGGTTTAGGAGGGTGTGTATGGGAAGGCTATCTGTCCGCATGGTTTAGGAGTGTGTCTATGGGAAGGCTGTCCACATGGTTTAGGAGGGTGTGTATGGGAAGGCTATCTGTCCGCAGGGTTTAGGAGTGTGTCTATGGGAAGGCTGTCCACATGGTTTAGGAGGGTGTCTATGGGAAGGCTGTCCGTATGGTTTAGGAGGGTGTGTATGGGAAGGCTATCTGTCCGCATGGTTTAGGAGGGTGTCTATGGGAAGGCTGTCCTCATGGTTTAGGAGGGTGTCTATGGGAAGGCTACCTGTCCGCATGGTTTAGGAGTGTGTCTATGGGAAGGCTGTCCGCATTGTTTAGGAGTGTGTCTATGGGAAGGCTGTCCGTATGGTTTAGGAGGGTGTGTATGGGAAGGCTATCTGTCCGCATGGTTTAGGAGTGTTTCTATGGGAAGGCTGTCCGTATGGTTTAGGAGGGTGTGTATGGGAAGGCTATCTGTCCGCATGGTTTAGGAGTGTGTCTATGGGAAGGCTGTCCACATGGTTTAGGAGGGTGTCTATGGGAAGGCTGTCCGTATGGTTTAGGAGGGTGTGTATGGGAAGGCTATCTGTCCGCATGGTTTAGGATGGTGTCTATGGGAAGGCTGTCCTCCTGGTTTAGGAGGGTGTCTATGGGAAGGCTACCTGTCCGCATGGTTTAGGAGTGTGTCTATGGGAAGGCTGTCCGCATTGTTTAGGAGGGTGTCTATGGGAAGGCTGTCCGCATGATTTAGGAGGGTGTCTATGGGAAGGCTATCTGTCCACATGGTTTAGGAGGGTGTCTATGGGAAGGCTGTCCGCATTGGTTTAGGAGTGTGTCTATGGGAAGGCTATCTGTCTGCATGGTGGTTTAGGAGTGTGTCTATGGGAAGGCTGTCCGCATTGGTTTAGGAGTGTGTCTATGGGAAGGCTATCCACATTAGTTTAGGAGGGTGTCTATGGGAAGGCTGTCTGTCTGCATGGTTTAGGAGTGTGTCTACCACACATTCTAAGTATGCAGGCATCCAGGGTAAAGCTGTCCACATGGACCGTCCTCCTCACTGCTGGCTCTCACCGCCCTCAGTCTAAAATCATGACTGTGAAGACTTCCCTGCAGTAGAGGGATCTGAAAGCGAGGGTTAAATCGCTTGTGGAGCGCTGCATGGAAGGGATGATATCGATGGTGGTGAGGAGGACGGTCTATGTGGACAGATTTTCCCCCGGATGCCGGCATACTTAGATGTGCCTCTTTATCATCAACCATGTGAGTTGCTAAATGTTGAACCTTTATTAAATGTAACCATATTGCTACACTTAGAGGCGCCTCTCATCTCTTTTATACTCAGTTGTGATGTACTTGTATATAAAGACATCGCATGTTTATCAAGTCAGAATTTCTTAAAAAAATATTTTGCTTGTCTTGCAAAACGCTCTCAAACCAAGTTACTCTCATTCCAAGGTTTTACTGTATATTTACATGCACCATACGGTTGGTGCGGCTGGTGCTCCATGGGACAGGGGGGGGGGGGGCCACACCATACCAGCCTGCACACCATACACCACAACCCCCCCCCCCCGGTCACCGGCTCACTCACCCTGGAAATGTGGAGGTCAGGCAGCGGCGGTGGCTTCCCCCTCAGTCTCCTGCGTCTCCTCCCTCCTCCTCGGCCAATGGCATGGCTTTTTCCTTTCGGCAAATCGGGAAACAGGTCTCAGGACCCGCTTCTTGATTGGCCAGGAGGAGGTTCCGTGTGACAATAGCAAATATTCATTCACTATTGTCACACTATCGGGTGGGCTCAGGATTGTCTTCAGATTTGGTAGTTATTTCTTTTGCATTTGCGCACTATTCTTTTTTAATAATAATATATTGAGGCTGAACATATGACCAGATAAAGCCCCTCCCCCAATAATCGCCTTTTCTTGTCCCCAGGGAAAGCTGACGGCTCAGGGGAAGTTGCTCCAGCAGGATACGTTCTTTGTGATTGAGCAGGAATCCGGACTCCAATCCCGACCTAAAGAGCGCAGAGTTTTCCTCTTCGAACAGATCGTCATCTTCAGTGAACTTCTCCGGAGGGGATCGTCCAACCCCGGCTACATGTTCAAGAAAGGAATCAAGGTGAGACCTCTACCATCATCTACCTGGAGCTCTTCCTAGGGGGAGTCTGAGGGAGGCGCTCAGTCTTAGCAGTGGTTTTCAAAATGCTTCCAGTGGACTGAATACAGATCTTTGCATGCCTTTATCCAGCCCTTGGGGCATTATTCCCCCCACTAGAACCAACAATGGGGCAATATTTCCTCCCACTGACACCAATGGTGGGGAGCTACTCCTCCCACTGACACCAATGGTGGGGAACTACTCCTCCCACTGACACCAATGGTGGGGAACTACTCCTCCCACTGACACCAATGGTGGGGAACTACTCCTCCCACTGACACCATTGGTGGGGCACTATTCCTCCCACTCAAACCAACAATGGGGCACTATTCCTCCCACTGACATCAATGCTGGGGAACTATTCCTCCCACTGACACCAACGGTGGGGAACTATTCCTCCCACTGACACCAATAGCGGCGAACTGTCCTTCCCACTGACATCAATGGTGGGAAACTACTCCCACTGACACCAATGGTGGGGAACTACTCCTCCCACTGACACCAATGGTGGGGAACTACTCCTCCCACTGACACCAATGGTTGGGAACTATTCCTCCCACTGACACCAATGGTTGGGAACTATTCCTCCCACTGACACCAATGATGGGGCACTATTCCTCCCACTGACACCAATAGCGGCGAACTGTCCTTCCCACTGACATCAATGGTGGGGAACTACTCCTTCCACTGACACCAATGGTGGGGAACTATTCCTCCCACTGACACCAATGATGGGACACTATTCCTCCCACTGACACTAATGATGGGGAACTACTCCTCCCACTGACACCGATGGGGCACTATTCCTCCCACTGATACCAATGATGGGGAATTGTCCTTCCCGCTGAGACCATTGTAGTATTTCCCTAAATCTTAAAGATGGGACATTTTCTACCCCCACGAGCCACATTCTGACCCCCCCTAAAACCTGAAGCAGAGTAAACTGTCTTTCTTTAGAATGTTTGGAGACCCCTGCTTTATAGCAAGCTCCTGTTTGTTGGCTCAGTGTCACCCCTTGCCCAGAGTCTCTCTGCAGACAGCCTGGCGGCTGAATGTGGCCCCTACTCAGGAGTCCCTCTTGAGCTGGCCTTTTTCCTGGTGCATAAGATTTGCCCCTTTTGAGAGATCCTTGTACAGAAGGTTTCTCCCCTAGTGGCTGAGTGTGACCCCTTCTTAGAAGTCCCACTGTATCCGGACCCATCCCTAGCTCCCTGTACTGCAGGCTCCTTCTCATTGTAGCTCCATCTATGGGGTCCTTCTTCTGTAGGCCTCTTCCCTGGTGGCTCGGTGTGGCATCTTGGAGCCCTTCGGTTCTAGGCCCATTCTGTGGGTTCCTTATATACCAGCTTACCTTCTTGGTGGCTCAGGGTGTCCCCTATAGGAGTGGCATTGTGTAGTACTCTTCCCAAGGGTCCCTGTAAAGCCTGTCCCTTCCCTGGCTCAGTTTGGCCCCTTCCTCAGCCTCCCACTGTAGCTGGCCTCTACCCTAGTTCTCAGGACTGCAGGTCCCTTTACTGGTGGCTCAGCCTGGTCCTTCCTCAGGTTCCCTCAGTAGCAGCTCTCTTCCATGGGGTTCCTATACAGCAGTCTGTCTTCATGGTTGCTCGTACTATCTGCTACATTAGTGGCTCTGCGTGGCCCCTTCCCTGGTATCCCTCTGCAGCCTGTCCCTCCCTGGTGGCCCAATGTGGCCCCTTCCCTGAGATCCCTCTGCAGCCTGTCTCTCCCTGGTGGCTCAATGTGGCCCCTTCTCTGGGATCCCTCTGCAGCCTGTCCCTCCCTGGTGGCTCAATGTGGCCCCTTCCCTGGGATCCCTCTGCAGCCTGTCTCTCCCTGGTGGCTCAATGTGGCCCCTTCCCTGATGCTTTCTAATGCTACAATTACAGTCCTCAAAGTCCTAGAAAACAAAAAACATATGAAAGCAGTGAATTGTGGGTGAATCTTTGGACTCTTGTTGTAGTTTTCTGCCCTGTAACCTCCTCCTTCCTTTTGCTGACAGATGAACTATCTCGTCCTGGAGGAAAACATCGACAATGACCCCTGTAAGTTTGCTCTGAGGAGCCGCGAGTCCACGGAACGCGTCATTCTCCAGGCCGCCAACCCCGAGATCAAACAGGCCTGGGTGCTGGACATCAGTCAAGTGTTGGAAACCCAGCGGGACTTTGTGAACGGTGAGTGGGGGGGGCCGGGGGAAGTTTTATTGATGGTTGTGCGCAGTGGGAGGGCCTTATGCTATGCTGCCACCTATAGACATTTATTCTGCATTGCTGTGCTGGGAGTTTGACCAATCGGCTCCGCCAACACTGTGACTGCGCTGCCACTGACAGTTGGGAGCCGGTGCGATCAAAGTGATCACATGATTGAGAAGTCCATGTAACACCTTCAGCGTTACTTTCTCTTAAAGGGCCGACGCCCGGGAGCAGGAAAGGCTCAATCTATATAAGATTATATAAGAACCTGCTTGAAATGCCCATAGCTTCTATAGGACTCCATTTGTTGGTGGGGGGGGGGGGGGGAGGGGGCTCTGTAGCCTAATTACATTTATACCATTTATAACATAAAAAATAAAAGTAAAGGGGTATATTTACAAAAAAATAAAGTTTTCATAGTTGTTCGTCTGTCGAAACTGCATGCAAATTCAATCATATTCAAATCGAATGTTCTCAGGCTGTATTCTCTGCCATTCAAATGTGTGAATGTGGAAAATACCGCATTATGGCCACTCAGGGCTGGGACGAGGGGTGGGCGGGAGGGACGGCTGCCCTTTGCACTGTGGTATCATGTGGGGGGGGATTTGTGTTGGGAGGGGGAATTTAGGGCGGGGGGGTACAAATTGTTCTACGAGGGGAAATTTGGGGAGCTGTGCTAGGAGTGGTGATTTGGGGGGGGGGAGGGAATTTGTTTTGGGAGAGGCATTTGGGGGGGGGGTTGTGCTAAAAAAAAGGCAATATAGTAGGGGGGATGATTTTTTCTTTTTGGGGGGGGGTGATTTACGCTAGTAGGGATGATTGGGTGGTATTTGTGCTAGGATGGGGGATTTGGAGTGGGGGGGGGTGATTTGTTCTTGGAGGGGTAATTTGAGGGGTAGAGGATTTGTGCTGGGGGGGGGTTATTTGAGGGGGGATGGGGGCGGGGAAGATGATTTGGGGTTTTTTTTCTAGAAAAGGAATTATGGTAGGGGGGGGATTTGCTCTTTTGGGGGAGGGGTGGATTTATGCTAGTAGGGATGATTGGGTGGTAATTATGCTAGGAGGAGGGATTTGGAGTGGTGGGAGAGGATTTGTTCTTAGAGGGGTAATATGAGGGGTAGAGGATTTGTGCTAGGAGGGGGGGGGGTTATTTTATTTGAGGGGGGGTGGTAAAGATGATTTGTGCTAGGAGGGGAGATATGGGGGATTTGTGCTAGAAAAGGTAATATGGTGTGGGGGGAGTTTACTCTAATAGGGATGATTGGGGGTATTTGTGCTAGGAGGGGGGATTTGGAGTGGGGGGAGCATTTGTGCTCAGAGGGGTAATTTGAGGGTAGAGGATTTGTGCTAGGAGGGAGAAGTATTTTTTCTTTTTTTGAGGGGCGGGGATTGTGCTGGGGGCATATGGGGAAAGAGAGGAATTGAGCTTGGTGGGTGGAGTGGGGGTCAGAGATTTGTGCAAGGAAGGGGTGCATTTTTACTGGAAGGAAGGGGAGATATATGCTTGGGGGGGGGTTGCTGACACATAATCATACATCTTGGAGGGGAGGGGGCACAATTTGGCATGTTTGCCCTGGGCTCTGGATGTCAGAGCACTGTGGCCACTAGACAGTGGTGTGGAGCCTACCTGTTTCCCTTGATAGTCCTGTCCAGTGACCAATTCACATTATGGCCACCAGATGGCGATAACGATCAAGTAAAATTATTTTATTCAGCTCCTCCTAGTGGCCATAATGTGGTATTTTCAGCACTCACACATTTGAATTGCAGAGGATATAGCCTGAGAACCATTGATGTCGCTCCACTGACACAGAATAAACTTTCATGCAGCTAAGCAATTTTTTTTTTTTAATAAATACGCCCCATAGAGTTTTTCCTTCAGGTAGACATACATAAGGCTTTATTGAAGTATAAAGCTCACCATATACATTACAAGTCAAGTGCAGTTTCTTTACAAGGACCTCCCTAAACAGTTTGCATCCAATCAGGCAGGGCCTTGAACTACATAGTTATTGGTAGATCTAAAGAAGATTGTACAATCAGATTGCACCATGTGCAGTGAGCTTTAAGATGTTGCTGTTCTGTAATCTAGCTGTGTAGAAATTCTAGACAACGTCCAATGTAATGATTGATCTGTGATATTGCTGGACCAATAGGAATGGTGTAAATCAAAATGTATCCTTAAAGGAGGTAACCAGTGTGATTTGTGTAGTCCTGGGTGTGGTCCTAGGCTGCTCCCTCTCCAATCACCATAGAGCAATTACTCCTTAGAGGATCAAATCCTGAATATGTAGTTGGAAGAGTTTAGACAAAATTGTTATCTGGCTCAGGAATTCATTTATGATCCTTGTTCGACGCGTTTCAGGTAATGGGCCCTCCCCTCTTCTTCAAAAAAATTTGTGAAGACCGTTGGCTGCCCCCATTGAGGTCAAATTACACTGAGATCTCCAGACACATTTTAGTCTTAATCCAAGCAATACACCAAATGTTGCAATTCCTTCCATAAACTGTTTTTATAGGCCCTGAAGAAGGAGGCTTGTCCCCTGAAACGCATTGGAGGCATTCAGTGTTTTTATCCGATAAAGGAAAATAAATAATTTCCATTTTTACTAGGTGCTTCCAACCACATATTCAGGTCAATGTTACTGGAGATTGGGTGGTCCATGGGTCATTGTCATGGGCATCCGCAGAACTTTTTTCACCCCCATAGATCTCTCTTTCGAGCAGGCAAGGCCGGGGCCCTCCTACAGATCCACCTTTAGAGCAGGCCAGGCCAGGGCCCCCCTATAGATCCACCTTTAGAGCAGGGTCCCCATAAATCCCCCTTTAGAGCAGGCCAAGCCAGGGTCCCCCATAGATCCCCCTTTAGAGCAGGCCAAGCCAGGGTCCCCCATAGATCCCCCTTTAGAGCAGGCCAAGCCAGGGTCCCCCATAGATCCTCCTTTAGAGCAGGCCAAGCCAGGGTCCCCCATAGATCCCCCTTTAGAGCAGGCCAGGGTCCCCATAGATCCCTCTTTAGTTTTACCTTTTCACCTATATCCCCCGTGCTACCAGGTTTTACTGCACCACCAGGTACTCCAGGCACTCCCTGCAAAGAATATATATATATTTAGCCAATATCACCCCCTTTAGAGCAGGCCAGGATCCCCATAGATCCCCTTTAGAGCAGACCAGGGTCCCCATAGATCCCCCTTTACAGCAGGCCAGGCCAGGGTCCCCCATAGATCAATTTTAGAGCAGGGTCCCTATAGAAACTCATTTAGAGCAGGCCAGGCCAGGGTCCCCATAGATCCTCTTTAGAGCAGGGTCCCTATAGAACCTCCTTTAGAGCAGGCCAGGGCCCCCATAGATCCCCCTTTAGAGCAGGCCGGGCCAGGACCCCCATAGATCCCCCTTTAGAGCAGGCCGGGCCAGGGTCCCCCATAGATCTACCTTTAGAGCAGGGTCCCCATAGATCCCCCTTTTGAGCAGGCCAAGCCAGGGTCCCCCATAGATCCCCCTTTCGTGCAGGCCAGAGTCCCCATAGATCCCTCTTTAGTTTTACCTTTTCACCTATATTACCCGTGCTACAAGGTTTTGACTGCACCACCAGGTACCCTAGGCACTCCCTGCAAAGAATATATATATATTTAGCCAATATGACCCCCTTTAGAGCAGGACAGGATCCCCATAGATCCCCTTTAGAGCAGACCAGGGTCCCCATAGATCCCCTTTAGAGCTGGCCAGGCCAAGGTCACCCATAGATCCCCTTTAGAGCAGGGTCCCTATAGAACCTCCTTTAGAGCAGGCCAGGGCCCCCATAGATCCTCCTTTAGAGCAGGCCAGGCCAGGGTCCCCCATAGATCCCCTTTAGAGCAGGGTCCCTATAGAACCTCCTTTAGAGCAGGCCAGGCCAGGGCCCCCATAGATCCCCCTTTAGAGAAGGGTCCCTATAGAACCTCCTTTAGAGCAGGCAAGGGCCCCCATAGAGCCCCCTTTAGAGAAGGGTCCTCATAGATTCCCCTTTAGAGCAGGCTGGGCCAGGGTCCACCCATAGAACCTCTTTAGAGCAGGGTCCCTATAGATCCTCCTTTTAAAGCAGGCCAGGAATTTTTCATGGGGAGGCACTTGTCCCCCCTTACCCCCCCTTGCAGACGCCCATGGTCATTGTCTATGGGGACCTTCCACCAATCCCGTCGGGAATGTCTGATTTTAGAAGTGATAAGTTTCTCTCTTCCTGTGTTCTCTCCTTTTCCTAACTCTGTACTTCTCTCTCCCTCTCATGGCTGCCCTGCCCCCTCCTCCTAGTAAGTCCGCTTTCTTTACCTCTGTGCACTGTGTGATTTATGAATGTAATATCGGAATGATAATTTCACCTCTGTACTCCCCGCGTGCGATAATACGTAATCTGTGCCGCCCTCGGCCTGTGCATGCACTGAGAGCGGCGCCCAAATCCCCCCTATAGGAGCTTTTGGGGGGGGGGGGGGGGGGGTAAAAATCAGCATGTAATAATTCACAGCGCTGTGATTCCACATCCCTAGTCCGCCCAAGGAGAGAAGATTTCTGATTGGCTGTTGGGGTTCACCGCTTTTTGCATGGTCATATTGAACACAAGCATGCATGTGTATTTCAGAGAATGGATCCTCCCCGGAGGAATCTGTTACAAGTTAACGGAGGAGTTATTTTAAAATACTAAAATATAAATAAATTGAATGTCGTCTTTTTTTTTTTTTTATTGGTCACTGTAATATGCGCAGTGGGTGTGGCGGGATTTGCGGCAGATCTTTAGTACACGACATAAATGTGAGACAATGATGTTCCTGTCTGTGCCGCCTCCAGCTCTGCAATCGCCAATAGAATATCAGCGGAAGGAGAGTAACGCCGCCATGAACAAACCGCAGCTAAGTCGGGCGCCGACTCCCAGCAGCAGACCCGTCTCCACCGCCCCGGTCAGCTCTGAGAAATGCGTCAACCTGCCACGAAACCCGTCTCTACAGCAGCGGAAAGCACCTACCTCCAATGGCAGCCCAGGGTATGATCTCTACCAGCCTCCCGACAAGTACGACTCCAGCCAGGTAAGTTATATGTCAAGATAAACTGTTCTGTCTGGCCCCTCCCCTTCTACCTGTGCAGCCATTGGTCTCTAACCCCTCCCCTTCTACCTGTGCAGCCATTGGTCTCTAACCCCTCCCCTTCTACCTGTGCAGCCATTGGTCTCTAACCCTTCCCCTTCTACCTGTGCAGCCATTGGTCTCTAACCCCTCCCCTTCTACCTGTGCAGCCATTGGTGTCTAACTCTGCCTCTCCTACCTGTGCAGCCTTTGGTGCCTAACCCCGCCCCTTCCACCTGTGTAACCATAGGTGTCTAATCCCACACCTCCGAACCTGTGCAGCCATTGGTGTCTAATTCCGCCCCTTCTACCTGTGTAACCATTGGTGTCTAACCCCGCCCCTTCTATCTGTGTAACCATTGGTGTCTAACCCCGCCCCTTCTATCTGTGTAACCATTGATGTCTAACCCCGCCCCTTCTATCTGTGTAACTATTGGTGTCTAACCCCGCCCCTTCTATCTGTGTAACTATTGGTGTCTAACCCCGCCCCTTCTATCTGTGTAACTATTGGTGTCTAACCCCTCCCTTTCTACCTGTGTAACTATTGGTGTCTAACCCCTCGCTTTTTATCTGTGCAGCCATTGGTCTCCAACCCCTCCCTTTCTACCTATGCAGCCATTAGTCTCTAACCCCTCCCCTTCTACCTGTGTAACCATTGATTTCTAACCCTGCCCCTTTTACTTGTGCAACCATTGGCGTCTAACTCTGCCCCTCCTACCTGTGTAACCACTGATGTTTAACCCCTCCCCTTCTACCTGTGTAAAGATTGATGTCTAACCCCTCCACTTCTACCTGTGCAGCCATTGGTCTCTAACCCCTCCACTTCTACCTGTGCAACCATTGGTGTCTAACCCCGCCCCTCCTACCTGTGCAACCATTGATGTCTAACCCCTTCCCTTCTACCTGTGTAACCATTGTTGTCTAACCCCTCCCCTTTTACCTGTGTAACCATTGTTGTCTAACCCCTCCCCTTCTACCTGTGTAACCATTGGTCTCTAACCACGCCCCTTCTACCTTTGTAACCATTGAATTCTAATCCTGCCCCTTCTACCTTTGTAACCATTGGTGTCTAACCCCGCCCCTTCTACCTGTGTAACCATTGATGTCTAACCCCGCCCCTTTTACTTGTGCAACCATTGATTTCTAACTTTTACTTGTGCAACTATTGATTTCTAATCCAGCCCCTCCTACCTGTGCAGCAATTGGTGTTCAGCCCCACCCCTTCTACCTGTGTAACTGTGTAACCATAATTATCTAACCCCGCCCCTCCTATCTGTGCAACCATTGTTGTCTAACCCCGTCACTTCTACCTGTGTAACCATTGTTGTCTAACCCCTCCCCTTCTACTGTGTAACCATTGAATTCTATACCCCCCCCCTACCTGTCCAACCACCTGTGTTCAGTCCTGCCCCTTCTATCTCTCTTATTTGGGGTGGCGTTGTGTGCTGAGACTTTTGTGGGATAATTAAGGTGACACCACCACAGCCCAAATACAACGTGTACAGGAACCCCCCCCCCCCCCCCCCAGCCTGCTGAGTGATAATAGTCCCTGACTGTAGTGGTGGTGGGGGGGGGGGGGCAGTTTATGTATTTAGCATTCCCAGCCTGAAGGAAAGCTGTTCACTCCCCTGCAGTGTCTGCCATTGCTTACTTATGAAACTGCTGATTGTCTGGCTGCTATGCTGATCCTCTGCTTTCCAGGTTTGGATATCAGGTCCAATAGAGGCAACTCGAAGAACTGAAGACAAAGACCGGCGTCCTTGTTTATTCTGGTTCTGCGTTATTCTTCAGAGAGTCGGTATAACAGCCAGAAAACTAGCATTTTCACAATGCCACTTCCCTCTCTTGGTAGGCTGAGACAGGAACCAGAAAATGCTGACATTGGGGGAAATAGAAGTCCCAGCGGGCAGGGTAGGTGAATGTCAGGGTGTATATAAAGGCGATGGGGACCCCTAAGTGAATGTAAATGTACAATTTCTGTGTTTCTCCGGAGTGCCCCTTTAATCCGATCCCATCTTCTGTCTTCTTTACGTTTCTTTCCCTCCTGGTAATACCTGTTGCGGTCCCGGTGTTTGCCCGTTGAACAGCTCGGTGGCGATTCCCGCTTGTGTTAACGTCCGTTCTCTCCTCCTCCTCCTCCCCCTCCCCCCCCATCCCTCAGAACGAGGTGTCCGGCTGTAACGGAACGGCGTCCATGGCGATTGTTCAGGACTACTATGCACTGAAAGAGAACGAGATCTGCGTCTACCAGGGCGAGATTGTACAAATCCTGGCCATCAACCAGCAGAACATGTTCCTGGTCTACCGGCCCGCCAACAACCACTCCCCGGCGGCGGAAGGCTGGATCCCCGGCTCCGTTTTGGGGCAAATTACTAAGACCTCTGCGGACAGTAGCGACAGAAGCATCAAGTAAGTGCCACACACGGCTGCCCCAGAAGCAGTAGTGGATTATGGGAAAATTTCTGCTGGTTTTTTGTTCACAGTGCTGTCGGAAGAAAAATGCGTTTTGAATGTGGAGCCCTGCGAGCGCGGCACCCTCCCCCCCGCCGTGCAGGAAACTCAATTTTGCTTTTTTTTTTTTTTTTTTTTTTTTTTTTTAATTTTAATTTTTTTTTTTTTTTTTTATGTTGATAATTGTACAGATTTACAAGAAGGTTAAAAAAAAGAAAAAAAAAAAAAAAAAGACGAGTTCTGTCATCGGTTTTGTACAGAACGTGGAACTGTCTGAACTGGACTTTGTGCCATATATTACGATTCTGTAAATTGGTGGCTTTACGTCGGACTAAAACCCAACTCCTCGAAGAGGAGATTTCTATATATTGTCTGTGGCAATTTTAATGTACAGCCTGTAACTTTTTTTTTTTTTTTTTTTTTCTTCTTTTAATTTGGACTTTTATTTTCTGTTTTATTTTAATATATGTTCACGGTAAAACTGTAAAATATTTGGTTTTTGCGAAGAGCCCCCCTTGCCCCCTTCAACTACATTCCTGTATAAAGTATTTTGCACTATTTAAGAAAAAAAATAAAAAAAATGAAAAAAAATAAAATCCCCCCCCCCCCCTCCCTTCGGTCCTATTGATGACGTCAGATCGTGCAATATATAACGCTAGTCGCAATGTTCATCATTGTACCTGTATTGTAACTAATAATTTTAAATGTACTATTTTAAATATGTAAAATAAATTTTCACCAGGATGCGCATGTTTTCACGAGGTACTCACAGTTTTTGGACTTTTGCTTGTTTGGTTTTCTTGGTTTTATGACTAATGCTTGTTAACCATGGGTGGGGGGAGGGGGGGTCTGGTTACTGTGAAGCACTACGTGTTTTTGGAAAAGGTTTTTGCAGAATTGTTAAGGGATATTGCACATTAGGGGTTCTCAAACTGTGGTCTGCCAAAGGATGGGCTGTGGTCACCTTCAGTGAAGAGTCGTATCCAGAAAAGATTGGGTTCTTAACTAATTATAAGTGGGCAAAGAAAACAGCCAAAACTTTTCAGGAGCTTTAACTGATAATGTTGGGTGTTCCTGTTGAACCACTTTTGGAGGCCTTTACACAGTCCATGGATTATTGTAGAGAGTCATTGTTAGCTCAGTGTGGAAAAACTGGCTTTGTTACCACCTTTGGAGCACCCATTCTCAACCAAGGGTTCCAAGGAACTCTAGTGGCACTTTTCCACTGCAAGTACCGGCTCGGCCCCACTCGGCCCCACTCGGCCCCACTCGGCCCCACTCGGCCCCACTCGGCCCCACTCGGCCCCACTCGGCCCCACTCGGCCCCACTCGGCCCCACTTGGCCCCACTCGGCTCCACTCGGCCCCACTCGGCCCCACTCTGCTCCACTCTGCTCCACTCGGCCCCACTCGGGAAAAGTGGAAAAGTGCCGCCGTACCGAACCGTTCCAACACCGTACCATGCGGTACCATGCATTGGAAAAGCGTGAAAGCGAGCCGAACCGTTCGGTTCCATGTAGTGGAAAAGCGCCATAGGGTTCCTCCAGAGGTCGGTAAAGGTTACTTGAGGAGTAGCAGATTGTCCTTCAGCCTGATGGTGCCTACAAAGTTCCAGAGCCAGCGGCTTGACACCAATGATCTTTTTAGCTGTCTGTAAGGATGGCATTCTTCCCAATGACCACCAAATGTAAGGAGCATTCTTCTCACTGACCACCAATGTAAGGGACATTCTTCTCACTGACCACCAATGTAAGGGACATTCTTCCCACTGACCACCAATGTAAGGGACATTCTTCCCACTGACCACCAATGTAAGGGACATTCTTCCCACTGACCACCAATGTAAGGGACATTCTTCCCTCTAACCACCAATGTAAGGAACATTCTTCCCACTGACCACCAATGTAAGGAGCATTCTTCCCACTGACCACCAATGTAAGGGACATTCTTCCTACTGACCACCAATGTAAGGAGCATTCTTCCCACTGACCACCAATGTAAGGAACATTCTTCCCGCTGATCACCAATGTAAGGAGCATTCTTCTCACTGACCACCAATGTAAGGAGCATTCTTCCCACTGACCACCAATGTATGGAGCATTCTTCCCACTGACCACCAATGTAATGGTATATTCTTCCCACTGACCACCAATGTAAGGGACATTCTTCCCACTGACCACCAATGTAAGGAACATTCTTCTCACTGATAACCAATGTAAGGGACATTCTTCCCACCGACTACCATTTTAAGGATCATTCTTCCCACTGACCACCAATGTAAGGAGCTTTCTTCCCACTGACCACCAATGTAAGGGGCATTCTTCTAACTGACCACCAATGTAAGGGGCATTCTTCTCACTGATAACCAATGTAAGGGACATTCTTTCCACTGACCACCAATGTAAGGGACATTCTTTCCACTGACCACCAATGTAAGGGACATTCTTCCCACTGACCACCAATGTAAGGGACATTCTTTCCACTGACCACCAATGTAAGGGACATTCTTTCCACTGACCACCAATGTAAGGGACATTCTTTCCACTGACCACCAATGTAAGGGACATTCTTTCCACTGATCACCAATGTAAGGGACATTCTTTCCACTGACCACCAATGTAAGGGACATTCTTCCCACTGACCCCCAATGTAAGGAACATTCTTCCCACTGACCTCCAATGTAAGGGGCATTCTTCTCACTGATCACCAATGTAAGGAGCATTCTTCCCACTGACCACCAATGTAAGGAACTGTTAAGATCTTACCTTGCCCTCCTGTTGGCAGCCATCTTGTACATGTGCAGACTGCTGCCTCTTATAAACTCTGATTGCATCATCACTTGCCTGCTGCCTGGGTGTCGCACAGTGATGATGATGCTGCACACCTGACTATATTTATCACCTGATGGGTTGCAGTCCTTGCCCTTGCATATGTGCTCCAAAGATGCATCTCTGCTAGCAGTCTTCTGTTTTCTGTGTTCCTCCGTGTATGACCTGGCTTGGTTGATGACTCTCCTGGCTCTTGATCCCGCATCGGCAGATGACCCAGCATTGGCAGACTACCCGCTTCTGGACTCAACTCTCGGCTTGGATGACTACACGCTTCTGGACTTGACCCCGACTTGTTCCTTATCTCGCTTCTTCACTCTTGCTGTGCGTTTCTTGTTGTTTGCTTCAATAAACTGCTTTATTTTTCCATGCATCCCCGTGTGGTCTTGTTTCCTGGCACCGTAACAGTACGCAAGGGCCATGAATCCTTACGATGCAGGTACTCCTAAGCTCCCCAGGCTCGATCAACAAGATCACCTTTTGGATCAGTTCGCTCAGGCGTTGCAGACGTTGCTTGTATGCACAGCGCACCTTGCTCCTGGTGCTGCTAGGCCTGTGGTGCCTCCTGTTGCCACTCCTGCTCCTACAGTTGCAGCTGGAGTCCCTGTTACCAGAGGGATGACTGGTTCAGCCACCCTTCCGCAGCGCTATGTGGGTGAACCGAGTCAGTGCTGTGGCTTCCTAAACCAAGTGGGCAGTTATTATGAGATGGCGTTTCCTTCTAATAGGTCCAAGGTGGGCTTCCTAATCTTGTTGCTCATGGACAAGGCCTTGGCCTTGGCGAGTCCCTTATGAGAGAACGATAATCCTGTGATACTCAATTACCTGAGTTTTGTTGCCTGCTTTCGTAGGGTGTTCGATGTGCCTTCTGCCTCTGCTGCAAATCAGCTACTGTCCATTCAACAGGGTATACGAACCGTTGCCGAGTATGCCATTGAATTTCGTACTCTTGCAGCATAGATGGGCTCAAATAATGAGGCTCTGGTGGCTGTCTTCTCCCATGGTCTCTGCGAAGCATTGAAGGATGAGATTGTGGCCAAGAATCTCCCTGACGAGCTCGAGGCTCTCATTTCCTTATCGATTTTTAAATGATACCAGGCTCAGGGAGAGACCATCGTTTAAGGAGCGCCTGCGAAGGCCTCCTACCAGATTGGCTCCTATGTTTTCTTTCCCACCCATTCCTCCCTCACCTCCCACGTCTGGGGATGGTGCGTCTAGCTGTGAACCCATGCAGCTGGGGTTCACTCACCTTTCTGAGGCTGAGCGGGCTTTTAGGAGAAGGGAGAGCTGGTGCCTGTATTGCGGTCTTGGTAGGCATTTCATGAAATCTTGTGCCACCCATCCGTAAACGTTCGCACCTAAGGTCCTGTCGGGAGCAGATCTTAGGTGGAATTTCATTGTCCCTGGTTTCCCGTAAAGATAAACTGCTAATCACAGTTGTCCTCTCCTGGGCAGCGGGTTCAGTGGTTACCCAGGTGTTGGTAGACTCCAGTGCTGGCGGTTACTTTATTGACAGTAGGTTTACCTCTGCAAATTCTATACCCTTGCAGAGGCTCATGTTTCACCACTGGTTATCGAGGCGATTGATGGCAGACCCCTGCAACCAGCACAGGTTACCTACGAGACTGTTCCGGTTTATATGGCGATAGGGGCTGTTCACAGGGAGTCGATTTGTTTCCAGGTTATTTCGTCCCTGCACTACTCCGTTGTTTTGGGGCACCCTTGGCTTCAGAAACACAATCCGACCTTTGATTGGCAGTTGGTCGAGATCCTCTCTTGGTCTCCACAGTGTACTTTGTACCTCCTCGGATTCAGTGTTGCCTACTGATTATCATGAGTATCAAGATGTATTTGACGAGGTGCGCGCTGGTGCTCTTTGCCGTCTGTACGATTGTACGACCACCAATGTAAGGAAATGTCAAGGTCCTACCTTGCCCTCCAGTTGGCAGCCATCTTGTACATGTGCAGACTGTTGCCTCTTATAAACTCTGATTGCATCATCACTTGCCTGCTGCCTTAGTGTTGACCAGTGATGATGATGCTGCACACCTGACTATATCTATCACCTGATGAGTTGCAGTCCTTGCCCTTGCATTTGTGCTCCAAGGTGCATTTCTGCTAGCAGTCTTCTGTTCTCCATGTTCCTCCGTGTATGACCGGGCTTGGCTGATAACTCTCCTGGCTCCTGACCCGGCATTGGCAGACTACCCGCTTCTGGACTCTACCCCGGCTTTGAAGGCTACACGCTTCTGTTCTTGACCCCAGCTTGTTCCCGATTTCGCTTCCTCACTCTTGCTGTGCGTTTATTGTTGTTTGCTTCAATAAACTGCTTTATTTTTCCTGCATTCCCGTGTGGTCTGGTTTCCTGGCACCTTGACAGGAACGTTCTTCCGGTTGACCACCAATGTAAGGGACATTCTTCCCATCAACCACCATTCCTTTCACTGACCAATGTAAAAGGCATTCCTCCTCCCACTGAACATACATGCAAGGGAGAGACTCATATGGCACTTTTCCACTGCAAGTACCGGCTCGGCTCTACTCGGCCCTGCTTGGCCCGGTTTGCTTTTCCACTGCTGGTACCGCATGGTACAGTGTTGGAACGGTTCGGTACGGTACGGTATGGTTTGCTTTTCCACTAAAGTAGTACTAAAGTTAAGTGGGTGGGATAACAACGGGGAGGGTGGGATTCTCTGACCAATCAGTGGCTAGTAGTGACTGCATGCAAAGGATTGTGGGATATTGTACCGGGTATGGTACCTGTTGGAACCACAATCGAGGTGGTACTGTTTTTGAGAGCCGTACCGTTCGGTTCCATGCAGTGTAAAAGCGCCGCTGTACCGTACTGTACCGAACCGTTCCTACACTATACCATCCGGTACCAGCAGTGGAAAAGCACAAAAGCGAGCCGAACCGTTCGGTTCCATGCAGTGGAAAAGCGTCATTACTGACCATAATTTAGGGGTGTGCCTTTCATCCACTCACTGCTCTTCACTAAACACCAATTCAGGGAGTCGTTTCTCTACTGACCAGCAATAGAGGGGATGAGGTCGGGGGTGAATCGCTAGTTATGGATAATAGAAATTAAGTCCTTATAGGAGCCAAATAGCTTGGGTTAGGTGGCTCTCCACTTCTAAAATGAGGGTTACCCAGATAGAGTAGTCTACATAAATTTGCACCACAAGAGCCCAACAATGATTTATTGGTTCACAGTGACTATGGAGAGGACAAAAGACACCCAACACATTTTAGGGCCCCACTGATATCCCCCTTCCTTGGGGCAGCCATTAAAATAGCTTATGGACTCAGAAGTTGTACAGTCTCCAGGATTTAATTGCTTACTGTGTGAAAAATCTCATATGACCAGGATAAATGAATAAGCAAAGACCCCATTCACTGATCCTGGTCATATCTGTAAATTGTTTCCTGAGTTACTCTGGGGTAGAAAGGTTGAGAAAGCCTGTACACTGTGAAATGGTCTCAAAGAAGTGGGTCTACGGCAATACCCAACATCAGTGGAAAAGCTCATAGCAAAACAAAGAGTAGGATGGAATGTAGGCAAAGATCATTATAGCCAAATAACAACAATGTAACATAGACGAAGAAATCATGATAAGCTGTATACTGCAGAGTATATAATGTCTGATGATATGGGGCACAGGTTAACCCTTACTGGTACATGAATAGGGGATTTGGGAGTAGGCATAGCTTTGACTTGTTATAAAGTTCTCCGCAGACCAAACCGCTTTGAGAACCCCTGAGACCCAGATGGGGAACCTTCTCCATATTCTACAGCCATAGGGAAAATGCTGAGATATCCAGCAGCGAATAACATTATACACCAATCACTTCTCCAGATCTAGAACTTTCAGATCTATTTCAGGTACTAAACTGTAAACTTGTATAAAATGTTAATTGTGAGGAGCTGCTGATTGTAAAGATTTCTCAGAGAGAGATTTCAGGGAGGCTTTTTCCTCTGCAGAAACACAGAGGCATCCTGACCTGGGTATCAATAGGCAGTAAGAGTTTTACAGGAAGCCAGCGAGAGATTTACAAAGTATCTCAACAGATGGTTATAGGGATTTGCAATATTCTGTGTTTGAGATATTCATTTTGATCGCCACTCATGAGAATAGAAATGTGGGAGCGACCATTACTGACTTGTATTGAACAACTGCAGGTCCCAGGACTGTCATTCTCATCCTTACTTCACTGCTATGTAACCCACAGACCTGGAACAAGTATGTATCTAGTGAAATATGGGGTCTGTTTTACATACTACTTTCAATAGGTTTAATTCGCAGGTGTGGTGAACTGCAAGTTATTGGATTCCCCCCAAATACCCACAGGTAGATTTATCTGTAGATTCGTACAATTAATGAAAAGATTGGCTGGATTCTTGATTAGCTCATCGCACCATCTCATTGCACAAATCCAGGTACACTATTCATATTCAGTTCACACCTTTACCCAATTTGCTCATTACCAGCACTAACCAGGTAGTTAGGTAAGGTTCGAGCATTGACAGCCCCAGAGCCTGACTCAGAACTGGTTGGTAATAATTATATCTTGACAGGTTTCCTTTTACAAATAACCCTCAATTTCCTTTAAAAATGTAGGTCAGCATTAGGCAGACTGTGTGGCGGCTACTCAAGGATTGAGTGAGGACCTTCTGAGCTCATTGAGAACGTTATTTACCCAGTAAGAACCTTCTAAGCCCAACAGGACATTCTTAGCCCAGTAACAAACCTTGTCCATTGGGGTCCTCGTGAGTCCATTGGGGACCTTGTGAGTCCATTAAAGACCTCCTGAGACCACAGAGGACCTTGTGTGCCCATGGAGGACCTTGTGTGCCCATGGAGGACCTTGTGTGCCCATGGAGGACCTTGTGTGCCCATGGAGGACCTTGTGTGCCCACGGAGGACCTTGTGTGCCCACGAAGCACCTTGTGTGCCCATGGAGGTCCTTGTGTGCCCATGGAGGTCCTTGTGTGCCCATGGAGGACCTTGTGTGCCCACGGAGGACCTTGTGTGCCCATGGAGGACCTTGTGTGCCCACGGAGGACCTTGTGTGCCCACGGAGGACCTTGTGTGCCCACGGAGGACCTTCTGCGCCCATAGAGAACTTTGTGAGTCCAGCAATGCAGTTATTGTGCTTCACCTGCTTGAAGCTAGCACAGTGTTTTCCGCAACTGGAGCTTCTGATTGGTTGATGAATGTTGAAATGTCTGGGGCTAGTCAGGTCTGTATTGGGTAAACTATCATTCTCTGAGTAAACCTGATACAGACCCCACCCAACGACTTTAGCTGTGAACGCTGGTGCATTGCTGAGTTTAGAAGCTGCTCGATTATTGATTGTAGAGCAGCCTGAGGGCAGTATGTTGGGCTACTGAAATGCTGGCCTGCTCATGTGTCTCTGACCTGCAACCTTAACTGTAGACTTAACTGGACTGTCACTTGAGCTATAATCCTTTAAATTAGCCATAACACCAACCCTTAACTTCAAGCTAACCTTAGAAACCATTTACCTATCAGCTAAGCCTTAACCTTTTATCCTCTAAACCTTTAACCCTAATGAACCACTCTTATTTTATCCAGTAGCTCAACCATCAACACAAAAGTCCTTCCCTTGTGTTCTGAGACCTGCCAATACCCAAACTATAGGATTCTGCCTAATGCTGACTTACTTTTTGAAAGAAGCCATCAGTTATCCTTGACCTCCACCCAGAAGGGGGTTTGTAGTTCTATTAGTGTGGAAGTGGAGTCATTGACAAATTACAGTCTTTTTGAAATAAGAGTGTGCATAGGTTGTGGTAATATCTGTGTTAAGACTGGAAATGTGCACATCTATATAATAATATTCAGAAAGAAGCAATGGTTTATAAAGAGGCAGCCAATGGTGATTTACTTTTGAACATGCTATTTGCCTTGTTTCTCTAATTTATATGGTTTCTGGGCCACTGACCCTGAGCTAGCATGCAGCAAGTAAAGACAGAGTGGATTTAGAACTTTTGATCTGCATCCTTGCTCCAGATCAGCAATTACCAGAGCATTGGAGCTGGTGGATCAGCATCTTTATGGTATATGAGGTGATGTTGATAGGATGGTGTTGGGAGTATTTTTATTTACTCTGTGGTGAAGAGGAAAAGCAACATGGGTGGGATCTGCTCTGCTGCTCTACTGTACAGGTGGCTTGTGGTTATAATGGAACCACACCTGTGTACCGTCGGTTTGGTGGGTGAGGAGAACTGCAAAGTGCAGTCAGAAGATTTTTGAATGTGCAGATTCTTCTGCTTTATTCATAAAAAAAACCTGTATGGCAAACATTATTCAGGGATCTTTTGGGCACCCAATTCTTCAAGGTTACAGGACTGGAGATCAGGAGTGTGCTCCAAACCATGGCTGCTATTTAAGAACACAGATTCTCTGCAAGCCCCAAAAGTTCCAGGGCACCAGTAAACCCAGTCATCAATTAAGCAAAAATTAGCAGACTTTTTTCAGAGCTCTGAAGAAACCCCAAACTTTCCCCGAAATGTGTTGGCTCTACTCTCCCTTTGATGTTTATGGGTTTATTGGTCCCTTGGATCTTTTTGGGCACTCGCAGACAGTCTGTGCTCTGTTCTGTGGCTGCCTGTAGAAGCTAAGTTGTCCTCTGGCCACAGATTGGTGCAAAGACTGCTCCAGTTACCAACTAGCATCATATTCCAGGGCCCTGAAGAAGTAGGCACTCCAAAAACCCTTTAAACTTGTTGGCTTAACCTACATTTGTTTTACCAACAATTGGAGGCTTCTCATTCAAAAACATTCTGGCTCTTTGGCGCTCCTCTCCCACCAAGCACTGAAGTGGATGCATGGCAGCCAGCATTATCAGAAGGTGAGGTCAGCAGTGGCAGACTCCATATTTCTGTCAGTACACATTCCCTTTGAATATTTATCTTCTATAAATATATTTTATAAAGGATCTGGTTAATGTCAGAGTTGGAGAAATTGTTCTTGTCTCAGGTGGAGAAGAGATGCTGAATAAGATACATCTACTGGTACTATGGAAATAACATTTGTCAAATGTCTTCAATACTATTAATACTGTGATCGCAAGGGCTCAGCAAATCATAGGCTTAGTAACTTGTGTCTTTTTCAGCTGTTTTGGAGCTACAAGTCCTAGAGAATCAAGAGGCGTGCTGGGATTTGTAGCTATTCACCTGCTGGAGGGCCACTTTGTGTTTAAGCTGAGATGAAATGCTGAAGACCCTCAAAAGATCAGGGTGTCTCCGGTATAACATTCCCTGGCAGCATCCGGTTCCATAATATTGGCAGTTCCAAAAGCATCCTATAACGCACAGCATCCAATCACATTGGATCTTTATTGCACACTTGTGTGGCATATAGGATTTTACAGCTAAACCCTTCAAACTGTAAATTGGGAACAAACCATAGGGTGCTGTAATGGGTGCGGACGACATCCCTAATCTCTATATTGTATGTATTTAGGTGATTCTGTCTACTGTATTTCATTAAACCTGTATGGTCTGCTTTGGAAGGGTTAAAGCATTCGGTTTGGTGTTCATAACTGCTAAAACTGCATGATGTGTGGCTGAAATGTTTTCAGATGTTCATTATTAGGATCCTGCCCTGTGTGGACTCCGGCCTAGCTGCCCCTCTCATTTCAGTTCTTCCATTTGATTGGTGCGTTTTTTGGTACAACAGGAAGTCATGTTCTTGGCACACTCTCCGCATGAGGAAACGGGATGGCAAGGAGCCGAATGGCCAGTGTAAAAGCGTGGAGGGTCTGGGCAGCAAGGTGAAAGTGAGTAAGGCGCTCGATCACTACACGGCGCTCGTACTGCAAGGATGCAGGTGTTATCGCATTTCTTTTTTTTTTTTTTTCTCTTATTTCATTTCTGCAGGAGTTTGCATGGCGCTCATCTGGCACTATTGTTTAATTTGATATTTTGCATCCGGTACGAGCAGCCACCTCCACTCTGCATGCCGATCCGCTGACATTCTTGGATTAACATTGAGATCTATAGATGACTCCTAGCCAAAATGTTTAAAACTTAATACATGATGGTCCCTTCATATTTATCTCTTAATAAATAAATATGTAAATCTCATATAAATATAAATGTCACGCCTTAATATATACAAATATATACGAAGACCACTGATGGCCCACCAGTCAACAGTTATTTGTTAGGAACAACTCAAAGTTATAGATGTAATTTTTTGTGACGTAAATGATCAAAATAAATATGTTTGCACTTTAAAAGTCCAATGGAAGTTCTCAGATTCCCAAAACACGTACTGTACCTGGAGCGGTGACTTTTTGATGAGGTTGAAGAGGCATGTCTGCCCCTCCTGTACCTTGTACGTGGTTTGCGTGTTTGAGGAGTAGCAGCTTTTAGTTGAAGCATCTCACAAAACTGTATTGAGCATTATATATTTTTTTTACAAATTCAGTCTTTAAAGTGTATCTAAACCCGAGTATCCCACAGCTCACCAGTCTGGATGTGGTAGCTGCATTACTTTCCTTGTTTGAGGCTTTTTCTCCTTTTTTTCCCCTGGTGATCCTGCCAGTAATATACTGCCTGTTTTAGGGTGGCAACCCTCAATCACTGAACTGTATCTATGGAGGAGAATCTTGGTGACAGCAGTACAAAACACCTTGTACCTCCTCACCTCCATATATAAAGGGGAGTTTTTTTAGTAGCTCACATAATACAGCTGGGAAGACTAATAACATTGTTTGAAATTCAAAGCAGGAATTCAGCCACTCCCTTGGCTTAAGCCAGCCAGATTGTTCAAATCTCAGCCAGTTTAGCAGGGACCGGCCGAGATTTGAACCATCTATGGGCAGGCTCATTGTACCCAAGTCAATCCATCGATCAGCTTGGGTACAACTAGCATGTTGGGTTTTTCGGCATGCAATTATTGCCAGCGGTAATCTTTGTGTACTCCCGACAGTGACGGTTCCCTGCCAGGAGAACACAATCGCTCCACTGGAGGGATTTCCCCATCAACATGGACTATGTTGATGGGGAAATCAAGCGATTTTTCTATGCTTCCTCCGGTGGTGGAAGGAAAGAAAATAAATGAATCTATGGCCTGCCTTATTGTGGGTTCATTCCAACAAAGTGCATTCTGTTTTGTG
The DNA here is from genome assembly GCF_965119305.1 of Pelophylax lessonae. Taxonomy (NCBI): domain Eukaryota; kingdom Metazoa; phylum Chordata; class Amphibia; order Anura; family Ranidae; genus Pelophylax; species Pelophylax lessonae. Next base: position 327,357,573 of record NC_138773.1, read on the forward strand.
GACTTAGCTCTTGTATTTACAACTGAAAGTTTGTTTGAGCACTGGTAGCACAGCTATTGCTATACTTCTGGTGCTTTGACATGTGAGATGCTGCTTTCATGCACAGCAGCCTCTCCCCTCCTCTGGCCATTCACAGAAGGCTTTGTATTTTGAAAATGGGTTCATATAATACAAAGTGCTCCGTGATTGGGCAGTAGGAGAGGGGAGCTCTGAGTGGCTGCACATGACTCTGCAGCGGCAGGAGCTAAGATTTGCTCTCAGCAGCAGAGCACCAAAGGTTTTACTGAGCACTGGGAGTACAGCTATTGCTATACACCTGACAGGTGAGATGCTGCTTTCTCACACAGCAACCACTCTGCCTGTCCCTCCTCTTCACTGGCTATTCACAGAAGGCTTTGTATTTTGCAAATGTGTTCACATAATACAAAGTGCTCCGTGATTGGGAAAGAGGAGAGGAGGGCAGAGTGGCTGCACATGACTCTGTAGCTGCAGGACGCAGGAGTATCAGCATCAGAGTGCCAGAAGTGTAGCGATAGTAAACCCATAGTAATCTGGCATTTCAGCTTTTAATTCCATCTAGAGAAAGTAACAAGGACACTGGATTTCTGGCAGGATCAACGAGCATTTTGCAGAAAATGTACATATTCTCAAAAAAGAAACGAATGTAGCCACCACATCTAAGGACAGAACAGCTGCAATACTTTAGGTTCTTGGGTTTCGAGATCCTTTAAGTTCTCCATTAAGTGTAAGGTAAGATGCAATGGGTTCTCTCCAGGTATCAGGTGTAGATTATCCTACGTACCTGGTCTTCGTGTGTGCATCACTTGTCATTCTCTGCCCCCAGAAATGTTCTGTTCCGTCCATGTCACCGTGCCGCAGATTATCACCAGTCCCACCCCAACTTGGGCCTGCATATTCCTCCAGCCTCCCCTCGTGTATGTCCTCCACTAACTGCCGCCTGTTGAAGTGAAGAGCTTGTTTGTCATTTTGGATTTTGTCCCAGACTCCAAACGTTCCATTAACTGTCCTGCGCATGTGCGTGTCTGTGTGCTGGGTGCATGGGATGTGGCTCCACCTGTTACTGCTTGTTCCGCCAGAGTCCTGTCCATTCCATACTGCCATCTCTGCAGCATTCAGCTGTGCATGCAACGCATCATGTTTGTTCCAGCAAATCCCGACTCGCCTCGTCCTGGAATGAAAATTGGAATACGTTCCCTGCAGAAAGTGACTGGAAAAACCTGTGACTGTTGGGGCCTAATAATGTCCTCCATTCCCCTTAATCTGTCCAATCTACTCATATACTAAAGGTCCACCCCTAAACCACCAGTGTACATTGTCCCATTTTACCATATGGCCAATGAGATCTAACAAGATCAGAAGATGCACTATATTGTCAAAAGTATTGGGACACCTGCCTTTCCACACACATTAACTTTAATGGCATCCCAGTCTTAGTCCGTAGGGTTCAATATTGAGTTGGCCCACCCTTTTGCAGCTATAACAGCTTCAACTCTTCTGGGAAGAATGTTCAAAAGGTTTAGGAGTGTGTCTATGGGAATGTTTGACCATTCTTCCAGAAGCGCATTTGTGAGGTCAGACCTGGCTCGCAGTCTCCGCTCTAATTCATCCCAATGGTGTTCTGTCGGGTTATGCAGGCCAGTCAAGTTCTTCCACCCCAAACTCGCTCATGCATGTCTTTATGGACCTTGCTTTGTGCACTCATTTGGTGGAGGGGGATTATAGTGTGGGAGGTGTTTTTCAGGGGTTGGGCTTGGCCCCTCAGTTCCAGTGAAGGGAAATCTTAAGGCGTCAGCATACCAAGACATTTTGGACGATTTCATGCTCCCAACTTTGTGGGAACGTTTGGGGATGTCCCCTTCCTGTTCCAACATGACTGCACTCCAGTGCACAAACCAAGGTCCATAAAGACATGGATGTGTGAGTTGGGTGAAGGAACTTGACTGGCCTGGAGTCCTTACCTAAACCCAACAGACCACCGTTGGGATGAATTAGAGCGCAGACTGTGAGCCAGGCCTTCTTGTCCAACATCAGTGCCCGACCTAACAAATGTCTTTCTGGAAAAATAGTCAAACATTCCCATAGACACTCCTAAACCTTGTGGACATCCTTCCCAGAAGAGGTGACGCTGGTATAGCTGCAAAGGGTGGGCCAACTCCATATTGAACCATACGGACGAAGACTGGGATGCCATTAAAGTTAATGTGCGTGTAAAGGCAGGTGTCCCAATACTTTAGACAATATAGTGTATATACTGTATATATACACTACTAATGCCACCATATTCTACACCAGCGGTCTCCAAACTGCAGCCTGTGGGCCGGATGCGGCCCTTTGCTTGCCTTTATCTGGGTCTTGAGGCACTAAAACAAAATGGCACTACTCCATCCACTGACACCAACAATTGGGGCACTATTCCTCCCACTGACACCAATGATGGGACACAATTCCTCCCACTGACACCAATGATGGGGCACTATTCCTCCCACTGACACCAATGATGGGGCACTATTCCTCCCACTGACACCAATGATGGGGCACTATTCCTCCCACGGACACCAACGATGGGGCACAATTCCTCCCACGGACACCAACGATGGGGCACAATTCCTCCCACGGACACCCACAATGGGGCACTATTCCTCCCATTGACACCAGCGATGGGACAGAATTCCTTCCATTGACACCAACGATGGGACAGAATTTCCCCCACTGACACCAATGAAGGGGTAAAATTCCTCTCACTAAACATCAAAAATGGGGCATTGTTCACTCCCACTGAACTCCAGGACATTTTCTACTCCCACTGGCCACAGTCCAGCCCCCTTAATCTCTGAAGGGCAGTAAACTGGCCCTTTGTTTAGAAAGTTTGGAGACCATATAAAACCATCCTAACCCAACTTCCAGGAAAACATTTCCCCTAAAATACTCAACTTAGCGACAGCTTTGAATTCCATAGCACCAAAAATGGAAAAGTTTGCTCAAATCACCAATGGATCTGGGCCAACCAATGGCATCAACTTACCCAAGAATGAATCCAATGGTGAAGAACCATTGATGTGTACGACAGAAATATGCATTCAACCAGTGCTTTAAGTGGGCAGGTATGCACTGGTACTCAGTACTGCCACTTCCAAATATGGCTCTTGAGCATACCGCCACCTCTCCTTGAGCCTTAGCGTACCAGTATGCTAATTTTGGACATCTGCACCCTCAATTGCCCCCCCCCAAGAATATTCCCCACTCCAGAGCTAGACCAGTCACCACCAGTGAGTCCCCTGCTCCGGAGTCCCAGCCCAGGCCAGGGGGGTGCTCTGTGGGGACCCTGATGTTGGGTGGGGGGGGGGGACAAAATTTATAGACTATAATAGAGTACCGGCACCTCTTTTGGGCCACTTAAAGCACTGCACTCAACCCAAATATATAGCTGGTCTGATGCCAGAAAATGGGGGGAACATTTGTCTGACACAAAATCCAATATTGTCCTGCTCCAAAATCCACCAACCCAGTTCATGTGTCCAGTGTATAAATTTTCTCAGACAAGGGACATCTAGTACCACTAATGCTGAGCTCCGACCAGCAGCACTCTTGACCAAGAAGCAAACCCAGGCAATATTTTCCATCCATTCATCCACAATTCTCTCCATGTCATATTTCCAACCTAACCAAGTTCTTACCCAAAAATAATGTCCGTTTTCTTGGCCATGATGTCTGCCGTGTCTTGGGCCGCCATGATATCTCGGTGTCTAAACTCTACCAAATCATTTCATTGTCCTAAAGGAGCAATGAGCATTCCACTGCAGGATGAAAGCGTTTCCCTGTCTAGAGTCGAAGCTGAGGCTCCAGCCAAGGTCATCAGCCCAGTAGTGGCTCTTCTGTCCCCTCCTCTCAGTCACTGCGGTGCCAAATTCCCAGCCAGACTTGGAAAGGTAAGTAGAAAATGGAGCGCCGGATGTCCAACGAGATATAAGTTGGATGGTATGTCAAAGACGTTTATTGACAATAGCAACAGGTGCATCAATCAATCTGACGTGTTTCGGGGGAATAGGGTCTCAGCCTTCTTCAGGGCTGTTGCTGCAAACTAATAGATGGGAAAAATTCCCAAACAGGTGTCAATGGCAAACAATCAGAGGGATAACTGTCAGAGTGTCGGTGGTGTTTTCAGAGGCAGCAACAGCCCTGAAGAAGGTGGAGTCCCTGTTCCCCCCAAAACGTGTTGGCTCAATGTACTTATTGCTATTCTCAGTAAATGTTTTCTGACAAACCATCCAACTTGCATCCCATTGTACACCAGGCGCTCTTTTTTTTCTACCTACCTTTCCAAGTCTACATACGGTGACGACCATAAGGCCTTACCCAAAGGAAGCAGTCTAAGTCCCAAGAGAGCTCACCACCTCCATCCTTAAATTAGGATTAAACCACTGGAAGGGATCTCTTCCTACTCGTCCAAGTTATCACCCATCTACGACCAGTGATCGATCGAGTCCGTCCAGAGTGGTCTCCAGCCCTAACAAATTCCCAGCCAGGGAATGGCGTGGACTTTAATATAATTCATATAAAATTGTGGGACGGATCATTCTGCAGAGCATTTGGGAAGCATTATTTTATGGTCAATTTTAAAACTGCTTATTTTCTAACGTTAAGGAGCACATTTATGGAATTGGTAGAAATTGAAGGTTTGTGTGTAAGAAAACTTTCCCTGCGGATGTCCTAAGCCAACAACTATCGCTGCAGTGTTTGTAATAGGATTATCTCCTGTAATCCTCAACTTCATCTAGCGGCCATACTGCAGTATTTTTCTGGAATACCGCAATAAAAAAATACTACATTATGACCACTAGATGGAGCTGGTTATCATAGAGATATTCATATTACAAACAATATGGCGAACATTCAGGTGTGGCCCTTTTTTGCCTTTATCCAGCCCCTGGGGGACTATTCTTTCCAATGACAACAATGATGGAGCACTATTCCTCCCACTGACACCGATAATGGGGCACTATTCTTCCCACTGACACCAATGATGGGGCACTATTCCTCCCTCTGACATCAATGATGGGACACTATTCCTCCCACTGACACCAATGATGGGACACTATTCCTCCCACTGACACCAATGATGGGGCACTATTCCTCCCACTGACACCAATGATGGGGCACTATTCCTCCCACTGACACCAATGATGGGGCACTATTCCTCCCACTGACACCAATGATGGGGCACTATTCCTCTTACTGATAACAATGATGGGGCACTATTCCTCCCACTGACACCAATGATGGGGCACTATTCCTCCCACTGACACCAATGATGGGGCACTATTCCTCCCACTGACACCAATGATGGGGCACTATTCCTCACACTGACATCAATGATGGGGCACTATTCCTCCAACTGACACCAATGATGGGGCACTATTCCTCCCTCTGACATCAATGATGGGCACTATTCCTCCCACTGACACCAATGATGGGGCACTATTCCTCCCGCTGACATCAATGATGGGGCATTATTCCTCCCGCTGACACCAATGATGAGGCATTATTCCTCCCGCTGACACCAATGATGAGGCATTATTCCTTCCACTGACACCAATGAGGGGGCACTATTCCTCCCACTGATACCAATGATGTGGCACTATTCCTCCTTACTGACACCAATGATGGGGCACTATTCCTCCCACTGAGACCAATGAGGGGGGCACTATTCCTCCCACTGACACCAATGAGGGGGCACTATTCCTCCCACTGACACCAATGATGGGGCACTATTCCTCCCACTGACACCAATTATGTAATTTTTTTACTCCCACTGACCCCCAAGCCTATAGCAATGTTTTCTCCCCACGCTGGGCACAGTCTGCCCCCCCCATAAAGTTTGAGGGGCAGTAAACCAGCTCTTTGTTTTGAAAGTCTGGAGACCCCTGGCTCAGGACATCCAGATGGTAAATTTTTTTTATTCATAAACCCCATGGCATCATCATGTGCACAGAATTGTCTTTTTGGGGTGATATTTATTGAAGTGAAGGTGTTGAGTTTCAGAAGAATAAAAACATTTTGATGGATTAAAAAAAAAAAACCTAAAGCAAACAAATTTAGGCAAATAAATATTTTGGACTAGAAATGGTCCTGGTAAATGGCTCCGGCCGCCAGATCCAGTCCTGATTTGCAGAGATGATGGACAATTTTGTGCAAAAACAGTTTGGAAAACCCCCACTTTTTATAAATATCACCCTTTGCATTCAGTGTTTGCGTGTTCAGATGTCAGTGTCCCCGTCATGTTGTTTCTTGTTAGTGGTTTAGGGGCCGCTGTGCTGAATAATCTGGGGTACCTTAACCAGGGGCATCTCAATAGCATAATGGGCCCCTGGGCAAAGTAATGCACCGGGGCCCCAACCAGTCTGCCACAATTTATGCACCTCCTCTCAAGAATTAAAGTATAGATAGTTGATAGAATTAAACATATACAGCATCTCACAAAAGTAAGTACACCCCTCACATTTATGTAAATATTTTATTCTCTCTTTTCATGTGACAACACTGAAGAAATGACACTTTGCTACAATGTAAAGTAGTGAGTGTACAGCTTGTATAACAGTGTAAATTTGCTGTCCCCTCAAAATAACACACAGCCATTAATGTCTAAACCGCTGGCAACAAAAGTGAGTACACCCCTAAGTGACAATGACCAAATTGGGCCCAAAGTGTCAATATTTTGTGTGGCCACCATTATTTTCCAGCACTGCCTTAACCCTCCTAGGAATGGAGTTCACCAGAGCTTCACAGGTTGTCACTGGAGTCCTCTTCCCCTCCTCCATGACAACATCAAGGAGCTGGTGGATGTTAGAGACCTTGCGCTCCTCCACCTTCCGTTTGAGGAAGCCCCACAGATGATCAATAGGGTTTAGGTCTGGAGACATGCTTGGCCAGTCCATCACCTTTACCCTCAGCTTCTTTAGCAAGGCAGTGGTCATCTTGGAGGTGTTTGGGGTCGTTATGTTGGAATACTGTCCTGCGGCCCAGTCTCTGAAGGGAGGGGATCATGCTCTGCTTCAGTATGTCACAGTACATGTTGGCATTCATGGTTCCCTCAATGAACTGTAGCTACCCAGTGCCGGCAGCACTCATGCAGCCCCAGACCATGACACTCCCACCACCATGCTTGACTGTAGGCAAGACACACTTGTCTTTGTACTCCTCACCTGGTTGCCACCACACACGCTTAAAACCGTCTGAACCAAATAAGTTTATCTTGGTCTCATCAGAGCACAGGAGATGGTTCCAGTAATCCATGTCCTTAGTCTGCTTGCCTTCAGCAAACTGTTTGCGGGCTTTCTTGTGCATCATCTTTAGAAGAGGCTTCCCTCTGGGACGACAGCCATGCAGACCAATTTGATGCAGTGTGCGGCGTATGGTCTGAGCACTGACAGGCTGACCCCCCCCCCCCCCTTCAACCTCTGCAGCAATGCTGGCAGCACTCATACGTCTATTTTCCAAAGACAACCTCTGGATATGACGCTGAGCACGTGCACTCAACTTCTTTGGTGGACCATGGTGAGGCCTGTTCTGAGTGGAACCTGTCCTGTTAAACCGCTGTATGGTCTTGGCCACCATGCTGCAGCTCAGTTTCAGGGTCTTGGCAATCTTCTTATAGCCTAGGCCACAGGTGTCAAACACAAGGCCCGCGGGCCGAATGCGGCCCCCCAGGCCATTTCATGTGGCCCTCGCACCTCTCATGCAGCTGTGGCAGCCCCCTTGTCTCTGCCCCCACCTTTTCTCTGTAGTCGGTAGCAGGCAGAGAGGACAGAACTCCTGCCAGATCCTGCAGTACTCTGTGCAGGTGCAGAAAGGCTCGTCTTTGCCCCCCTCCTCCTCAGCAGTCCGCATCAGAGGGCAGAACTCATCCTACAGTGCAGCCGCAACACCACCTTGTCTCTGCCTCCCCTGGTCTCAGCATTCAGCAGACTCTGGAAGCTGACTCCAGCCCTTCTCTGGTTCTCCTCCAGACCCTGCACTTCTTCCCAGATCCACCCTCTGGTAAGGGGGTGCATTTTGATGTAAGGGTGTAAGGGGGCGTGGGGTGCTCTGGACATCTAATCTTGCAGATATAACCGGCCCTTTGAGGGAAACCATAATGCTGATGTGGCCCGCAATGGAAGTGGAGTTTGACACCCCTGGCCTAGGCCATCTTTATGTAGAGCAACAATTCTTTTTTTCAGATCCTCAGAGAGTTCTTTGCCATGAGGTGCCATGTTGAACTTCCAGTGACCAGTATGAGAGAGTGAGAGCGATAACACCAAATTTACCACACCTGCTCCCCATTCACACCTGAGACCTTGTAACACTAATGAGTCACATGACACCGGGGAGGGAAAATGGCTAATTGGGCCCAATTTGGACATTGTCACTTAGGGGTGTACTTGCTTTTCTTGCCAGTGATTTAGACATTAATGGCTGTGTGTTGAGTTATTTTGAGGGGACAGCAAATTTACACTGTTATACAAGCTGTACACTCACTACTTTACATTGTAGCAAAGTCTCATTTCTTCAGTGTTGTCACATGAAAAGATAGAATAAAATATTCACAAAAATGTAAGGGGTGTTCTTACTTTTGTGAGATACTGTATTTAATAGTACTTTCCAAAAAAATAGATTTTTCCACTTAAAGCGGAACTCCACCCAAAAGGGGAAGGTCCGCTTCAAGGACTCGTCCCCCGCTCCTCTGGCACAATTGCCACTTTTGAGGGGGGGGGGGGGCAGGGGGCAGGGCAGGTATCCGATTTTGACTGTTACCTGCTTCCCACTTCCGTTCCGAGCACCAGGGTGCTCAGTTCTCCAACTGCATCCACCATTCACATGGCGCAGCGCAACTCGCACATGCGCGGTGGGCACCCGGCAGTGAAGCCGCAAGCTTTGACAGCCGGGTGTCCATAGGGAAGATGCCGGTACTGCCGGGAGAAAACAAAGGATGAAGACAACTGGGCTGAGTGCACCGCTGGACTGTGGGACAGGTTTAAAATTCAGCAGTTACAGGGGGTTTTTTTTACCTTTTTTTAAGGCCCTGGCCTATTTATGACACTTTTTTACCATTTTAAATTAGTGGTTTTTTGCTAACAAACTCCCAAACATTATATATTAATATTTTTTAGCAGAGACCCTAGAGAATAAAATGGCAGTTGTTGCAATATTTTGTCACACTGTATGTTCGCATGCGGTCTTTCAAACGCAATTTTTTTTTTTTTAGAAAAAATACACTTTCATGAATTAAAAAAATAAATAAAGTTAGCCCAATTTTTTTTTTTATATTGTGAAAGATGATGTTACACCGAGTAAATCGATACGTAACATGTCATGCTTCAAAATTACGGACACTCGTGGAATGGCGACAAATTACGGTACTTTAGGTGACGCTTTAAAAATGTTTACTGGTTACCAGTTTAGAGCTTCAGAGAGGCTCCAGTGCTAGAATTATTGCTCTCGCTCTAACGATCGTCGCGATATCTCACGTGTGGTGCGATCACAGTTTACATATGTGGGCGCGACTAACGTATGTATTCGCTTCTGCGCACGAGCACGGAGGGACGGGGCGCTTAACATTTTTTTTTCCTATTTATTTTACCTTTTATTTTTACACTGTCGCTTTGTTTTTTTTTGTTTTTTTTTTTAATCAATTTTATTACTATTACAAGGAATGTAAACATCCCCTGTAAAAGAAATAAGCAGGACAGGTCCTCTTTAATGTGAGATCTGGGGTCACAAAGACCTCAGATCTCGGGTTTACCCCTAAAAGCAAAAAATAAATGTAAATTTACATTTACTAAAAAAAAAAAAAAAGTTGTCCCTGTAAGGCTGTTAAGCGGAAGTGATGTCAAACGTTGCTTCGGTCCTCCAAGGGCATAGAGTCGAGTGGGGGCCATCTCGCCCTCACTTGACTTCCTGCCCATCGCTCCAGGGGATCAGATTGTTTCCCCCTAAAGGGCAGAAGGTCACAGTATGGGTTTGGGGGGAGGCAGAAGGGCACAGTACAGGGGAGGAGGCAGAAGTGCACAGTACAGGGGAGGAGGCAGAAGGGCACAGTACAAGGGAGGAGGCAGAAGAGCACAGTACGGGGGTGGGGAGGCAGAAGAGCACAGTACGGGGGTGGGGAGGCAGAAGTGCACAGTACAGGGGAGGAGGTAGAAGATCATGGTGCAGGGGGGAGGCAGAAGGGCACAGTACAGGGGAGGAGGCAGAAGGGCATAGTACAAGGGAGGAGGCAGAAGAGCACAGTACGGGGGTGGGGAGGCAGAAGGGCACAGTAAAGGTCTGATGCAGAACGGCACAGTATGGGGGGGGGGTCAGAAGGACACAGTGCAGGGGAAGAGGCAGAAGGGCACAGTACAGGGGAGGAGGCAGAAGAGCACAGTACAGGGGAGGAGGTAAAAGAGCACAGTACAGGACTGAGGCAGAAGGGCACAGTACAGGAGGGAGGCAGAAGGAAACAGTACAGGGGTGGAAGCAGAAGGGCACAGTACAGGGGAAGAGGCAGAAGGGCACAGTACAGGGGAAGAGGCAGAAGGGCACTGTACAGGGGAGGAGGCAGAAGGGCACAGTACAGGGGAAGAGGCAGAAGGGCACTGTACAGGGGAGGAGGCAGAAGAGCACAGTACAGGGGGGATGCAGAAGGGCACAGTACAGGGAAGGAGGCAGAAGGGCAAAATACCGGGATCAGGAGGGCAAAGTACAGGGAAGGAGACAGAAGGACACAGTACAGGGAAGGAGGCAGAAGGACACAGTACAAGGAAGGAGGCAGAAGGGCACAGTACAGGGGGGATGCAGAAGGGAACAGTTCAGGGGAGGAGGCAGAAGGGCAAAGTACTGGTTCCGGGACACTGGCATCTCGAAAAAGCTTAGTAAAAAGTGTGACTATTTGCAAATCTGGGACAGTTGGCAAGTATGATGTAATGCAAGATTATCATGGGGTCCCCCATGCACCTGGGGCCCCTGGGCGGTGCCCATGAATTAAGACAGCCCTGACCTTAAGCAAGAGTCAGCTGGACAGGAGATAAAAATCCTCCCATAATATTATTAAGATGTACGCCAGTTATTGCATTGGATTTGTACATTCCTAAACACTGCTGTGATAGGCTGATCCTGATAAGAGATGTGTAACATACATGGCTATGGGACAATATTCAGCGTATGGTGGACAGGTGGAGCGCCCTCTCTGGTGAGTCTACACTGAAAATAACTGGAAAATACTCAAAGATTGGGCACTTCTATAACAAGAAATAGATACATTTTGTAGACGGAACTCCAAGTACGATCTTATTTACATATCTACACAAATAGTTATGACCAATTGGAAGCTAGAGTGTTCCCACTAGAAGCGAGATAACCCCGCCCCCGAGTTACTGGACAGTGATGGACATCTCCGCGTGGGGAAAAATCTTCAAACATTCTGCTGCTCTCAGATGTCTGTCAGTGCGGGGGATGTGCTGCCATTGTTAGGGGCAATATGGGAAGTGTTACCCCCTTATGTTGTCAAAGGCGGGCAAGCAAACCAGTGAGGAGTTCCAGCATTCTGTCCTGGTAAAACCAGAGCCGAATCATTTGCTCTAGAACAGTGGTCCTCAACCCTGGTCCCTCAGGGCACACTAACAGGCCAGATTTGCAAGATAACTGAAATACATCCCAGGTGATATAATTTGCTGCTCAGTGATTGCAGTATTCTAGTCTGCATCTCACCAAGGTAATACTTAAAATCTGGCCTGTTAGTGGGCCCTGAGGACCGGAGTTGAGGACCACTGCTCTAGAAGGTAGAACCTCTTTACAATCCTGCCCTATAGACTCACACTCTCTAGAACCTCTTTCTAATCCTGATATCTAGGGTTCCACTCTAGAACCTCTTTATAACCCTGCCCTATAGAGTCACATTATCTAGAACCTCTCCCTAATCCCAGGGTCCCACCCTTTAGAACCCAGTTTTCTAGAGTCACGATCTCTAGAAGCTTTTTCTCTAGGGTCTCATTCACTAGTTTCCTGTTCTCTGGGATCCCACCGAAGAACCTAGGGTCTCACTTTCTAGAGTCCAGCTCTCTATGATCCCATTCAAGAATCTAGCCTTCTTCAGAATCCTGCTCTCTAGGGTCCCACTCTCTAGAAAACTGCTCTACAGAACCCCAACTGTTTAGAACTTAATTTTCTAGATTTACAGAATCCTACTTACTAGAGTCCTGTTCGCTAGAGACCTGTTCTCTGGGGTCTCACTCACTAGATTCCTGCTCTCTAGAATCCCACTCAATAACATAGCTCTCTTCTGAATCTTGCTCTCTAGTTTCACTCTTTAGAGTTCTACTCTGTAGGGTTTCACTCTCTAGAATGCTGCTCTCTAGGATGCCAACTGTTTCGAACTTCATTTTCTAGAACTTACCTTTTTTTTACAGAATGCTATTTTCTAGAGTCACAATCTCTAGAATCCTGTTCTTTAAGATTTCTCTCACTCGATTCCTGCTCTCTAGGATCCCACTTAAGAGCCTAGCTCTCTCCTGAATCCTGTCCTCTAGAAGCCTGCAAGCTCTCTTCAGAATTTTGCTCTAGGGTCTCACTCTCCAGAATCCTTCTCTCCAGGGTATCACTCTCTAGAATCCTGCTCTCTAGGGTATCACTCTCTAGAATCCTGCTCTCTAGGGTATCACTCTCTAGAATCCTGCTCTCTAGGGTATCACTCTATAGAATCTTGCTCTCTAGGGTATCACTCTATAGAATCTTGCTCTCTAGGGTATCACTCTAGAATCCTGCTCTCTAGGGTATCACTCTAGAATCCTGCTCTCTAGGGTATCGCTCTAGGATCCCAACTGTTTAGAACCCTGTTTTCCAGAACCTAGCTTTCTTCAGAATCCTGCTCTCTTTCTATTATAGAACCGCTTTAGAATCCTGCTCTCTAGGGTCCCAATCTTTAGAATCTAGCTCTCTTCAGATTTCTTCTCTCTAGAGTCGCATTCTCTAGAATCCTGCTCTTTAGGGTTCCTACTTGAAGAACTTAGCTGTTATCTAGATGTTTTCTAGAAACCGGTCAGCTCTCTTCTGAATCCTGTTTTCTAGGTCCCCCCTCTTTGGAACCTTTTTGGAATCCTGCTCTCTAGGATCCCCCGCTCTAGAACCTCTTTGGAATTTTTCTCTCTAGGACCCCCCTCTTTAGAACCTCTTTGGAATCCTGCTCTCTAGGATCCCCCGCTCTAGAACCTCTTTGAAATTGTTCTCTCTAGGACCCCCCCTCTTTAGAACCTCTTTGGAATCTTGCTCTCTAGGACCCCCCTCTTTAGAACCTCTTTGGAATCCTGCTCTCTAGGGTCCCACTCTCTAGAACCTAGCTCTCTTCAGAATCCTGCTTTCTAGAGCTACATTCTCTAGAATCCTTCTATTTAGGGCCTCACTGACTAGAATCCTGATCTCTAGGATCCCAACTCTTTAAAACTCTGTGCTCTAGAGCCCAACTCTGTTACAGAATCCTGCCCTCTAGAGTCACTTTATTTTTGAATTCTGATCTCTAGAGTCCCACTCTCATCCGATTATTGCCTCCACTCTTGGGAACCATGCTCTCTAGATTTTTGGTTTTGCCTCTCTGCTCCAGAGGAGTTGGGAAAACTTTGTACAAACCCCACTACAATGAAAAGTCAAGAAACTTGGTAACCTCCATAAGAAGTCCTTCTGCTCCAGTTCTGGTTTGAACCGCCATCTTTTCGGGTTTGGGCTCCAGCAATTGCTGTGTGTCAATACGCCCAATGAAATGCTGGCTTCTGATTGGAAAGGCTCTGTAAATTCTCTGAGAGGCTCTTGTGAAGGTTCTTTGGTCGGCCTGTCCTTGTAAGAAAAGGTAAGGGTTCTGGATTGGTGACCTCTGTGACCTTCCTCTGGCTGGGGGTGGGGGAGGGGGGGTCAGAGTCCAGCATTTCTCTTTCCCAGCAGTTGACCATTTTTATTACGGCTCTCTAATCTTCTCATCTTGGCTCTCCACCTACAGGACCACCACAGCTCAGAGGAGTCGGAATGTGATGACTTTGACCCCGGTGCTAGCATGGAGGTAGGGCAATTCTCATCTGCAGTCTGAGTCACACTTTCCTAAAATGCTAGTTGATTGGCTGTCCTGCCTACCCAATGGCTTTGTTACTTACGCTGAATCAAGAATGCAGCCATGAAAGTCAAAAAGTCAAAAGTCAGACCTATTCCAGGCCAGTGACTCAAGTTGCATTGAAGTCACTGGATCAGCATGACAGCCAGGCAATGAGCATTTTCAAAAGGAAAGGTTAACTTCAGTTTTTTTTTCTCAGTACAGATCTTCTGCTCAGGCATATCCTGTGCCAATGATAACCTACGGATCCATATCTTGTGCCACTTTATCACATAGGTTTCCTGATTTGTATCTAGATCAGTGGTCTCCAAACTGCGACCCTCGGGCCGGATGTGGCCCTTTAATTGCCTTTATCCGGCCCATGGGGCACTATTCCTGACACAGACACCAACAGTGGGGCATAATTCTACTGAAAACAAAAATGGGGTGCTATACCTGCCACTGACACCAACAATAGGGCATAATTCCTTCCACTGACACCAACAATGGGGCATAATTCCTTCCACTGACCCCAACGATGGGGCATAATTCCTTCCACTGACCCCCAATGATGGGGTATAATTCCTTCCACTGACCCCCAATGATGGGGCATAATTCCTTCCATTGACCCCAACGATGGGGCATAATTCCTTTCACTGACACCAATAATGGGGCATAATTCCTTCCACTGACACCAACTATGGGGCATAATTCCTTCCACTGACACCAACGATGGGGCATAATTCCTTCCACTGACACCAACTATGGGGCATAATTCCTTCCACTGACACCAACGATGGGGCATAATTCCTTCCACTGACCCCAACGATGGGGCATAATTCCTTCCACTGACGCCAACGATGGGGCATAATTCCTTCCACTGACGCCAACGATGGGGCATAATTCCTTCCACTGACCCCAATGATGGGGCATAATTCCTTCCACTGACACCAATAATGGGGCATCATTTCTTCCACTGACCCCAACGATGGGGCAGAATTCCTTCCACTGATCCCAACGATGGGGCATAATTCCTTCTACTGACACCAACGATGGGGCATAATTCCTTTCACTGACACCAACGATGGGGCATAATTCCTTTCACTGACACCAATGATGGGGCATAATTCCTTCCACTGATACCAATGATGGGGCGTAATTCCTTCTACTGACACCAACGATGGGGCATAATTCCTTTCACTGACACCAATGATGGGGCATAATTCCTTTCACTGACACCAATGATGGGGCACTATTCCTTCCACTGATACCAATGATGGGGCATAATTCCTTTCACTGACACCAACGATGGGGCATAATTCCTTTCACTGACACCAACGATGGGGCATAATTCCTTTCACTGACACCAACGATGGGGCATAATTCCTTCTACTGACCCCAACTATGGGGCATAATTCCTTCTACTGACCCCAACTATGGGGCATAATTCCTTCCACTGACCCCAACGATGGGGCATAATTCCTTTCACTGACCACAACGATGGGGCATAATTCCTTTCACTGACCCCAACGATAGGGCATAATTCCTTCCACTGACCCCAACGATAGGGCATAATTCCTTCCACTGACCCCAACGATGGGGCATAATTCCTTTCACTGACCACAACGATGGGGCATAATTCCTTCCACTGACCCCAATGATGGGGCATAATTCCTTCCACTGACACCAACATTGGGGTATAATTTTTTCAATGACTACAAAAATGGGACACTTTTCCTCCCAACTACAAAAACAATCCCCCCCCCCCCAATACCAAAGATCGGGCATTGTTTACTCCCACTAGGCACACTCCGACCGCCCTAAACTGTGATTGAAAGTAAACTGTCCCTTTCCTTAGAAAGTTTGGAAATCCCTGATCTAGATGAATGGATTCTGGGGACGCCACCACTGCCCCATCCATCATCCTTAGCACAACACATAGGGGTCAATTTATAAAGAATTCCTTGTACAAATGTCAGAAGCATTGATACAAGCTGAATGAAATATCCTCATATTATTTCTATCAGTTAATACCTGTACCATCAGCTCTATCTAGTGGCAAAATGTGGTATAATTTTGGGAAATAACCTCAGTGAGAAAATATTCCACATTTTGGCCACTAGATGGCGATGATGATACAGGAACTAATCTATTGGAAGATATACTGAGACATTTTGTCCAGTTTGCAGAAATGCTCCTGGCATTCATCCAATGATTGTTTTATAAATAGACCTCATAAAATCTTTTATGACTTATCCGTATTTACTGGGTTGTGTTATAATGTTTATTTTCCTGAAAAGTTGAATTTTTCATTATTTTGGTTTATCACAGAGAAACGGTATAATCATTGAACATGTTGTTTAAATCCATGTGTCTTCTCATATAATACTGCAATTCAGGGTCGTAGATTTTTTTTTTTTTCCTGGGTTGAGAACCTAGAACCCATATCCCCCCCCCCCCACCCCCTCCAGTATTTCCTAGGTGGAACCATCCTATAGATATCATACATGGCACCATCCCAAAATTTGCAAAGATTCAACTTTATGGTGTTCCAACCTCCAAAGAATGGAGGCCGGGAAATAAGGACCTTCAATGCGCCACAACATGAATACAGCGCTCAGCATAAATTAGTACACCCCAACAGATTTGTCAGAAAACCTTTCCTTTCCTTTCAGAATGAAAATTTTCTATAGGACACAATACTATAAAATCCTCCCACAAATGCGGCCCATTGATTGCAACCAAGATTTGTTAATTTGCACACACAAAAAAATTATTTTTCCTAACAAATTCATTCAAGACCATGTTGCAAAAATGAACACACCCCAAACAAAGTCTTAGGAGCAAAGCTAAATTTTAGACAAGAAAATCCTAATTCACAAGAAATGAAAAATATCCACAATGGGACCAAAAGGGAAATTGGGACTAAACGATACCCAGAAGTGTAAATGGAAGAAATAAATGAAAAGCAAAAACAAATAGAAAAATATCAATATGTATAATTACAAATTTTATTTAACCACTTCTGGACTGGAAGGATTTGCCCCCTTAATGACCAGGCCATTTTTTGCGATTCGGCACTGCGTTATTTTAATGGACAATTGCACAGTCATGCAACGCTGTATCCAAATAAAATTGATGGGTTTTTTTACCCCACAAACAGAGCTTTCTTTTGGTGGTATTTGATCACCTGTGCGATTTTTATTTTTTGTGCTATAAACAAAAAAATAGCGACAATTCTGAAAAAAAAAAAACAATATTTTTCACTTTCTGCTAAAAAAAAACGTCGGTCCGTTCTTATCCGATCCCATCCGATCCGATCCGCTGGACAGATGGAAAATAGGGTTTCCATCCGTCCAGATTTGACGGATCGGATGTCAGTGGACATGTCTCCGCTGACATCCAATGCCCCATAGAGATGCATAGGGGGGACCATTCAGATCCGCCAAAAAAACTGACAGGCGGATCTGAACGGTCCGCCTGTGTGAAAGGGCGTTACCTAACAAAGAAAAACCCCTCCCATTTCATGGTGTCAGCAAAGGCACCACATGGAAGAGAAATGGCACAAGGCCTGAGAAAGAAAATCATTTCTTTACACAAGAAATGTGAGGGCTACAAGAAGATCAGCAAAGCTTTACTTATCAGTCAGAATATTGGAGCAAATGTGATACAAAAATGTAACAAAGATGGAACTGCAACCATTTCACTGTAGGACCCTCCTAGGTAGGTGCTAGTGAGGACATGGCTCGGTTTGGCGGGGGGGGGTGAGTGTAGCCCCCTCCTAGGTAGGTGCTAGTGAGGACATGGCTCGGTTTGGCGGGGGGTGAGTGTAGCACCCTCCTAGGTAGGTGCTAGTGAGGACATGGCTCGGTTTGGCGGGGGGTGAGTGTAGCACCCTCCTAGGTAGGTGCTAGTGAGGACATGGCTCGGTTTGGTGGGGGGTGAGTGTAGCACCCTCCTAGGAAGGTGCTAGTGAGGACATGGCTCGGTTTGGCGGGGGGTGAGTGTAGCACCCTCCTAGGTAGGTGCTAGTGAGGACATGGCTTGGTTTGGCGGGGGGTGAGTGTAGCCCCCTCCTAGGTAGGTGCTAGTGAGGACATGGCTCGGTTTGGCGCGCGGGGGGGGGGGGGGGGTGAGTGTAGCACCCTCCTAGGAAGGTCCTAGTGAGGACATGGCTCGGTTTGGCGGGGGGTGAGTGTAGCACCCTCCTAGGAAGGTGCTAGTGAGGACATGGCTCGGTTTAGCAGGGGGTGAGTGTAGCCCCCTCCTAGGTAGGTGCTAGTGAGGACATGGCTCGGTTTGGCGGGGGGGTGAGTGTAGCCCCCTCCTAGGTAGGTGCTAGTGAGCACATGGCTCAGTTTGGCGGGGGGGGGTGAGTGTAGCCCCCTCCTAGGTAGGTGCTAGTGAGCACATGGCTCAGTTTGGCGGGGGGTGAGTGTAGCACCCTCCTAGGTAGGGGCTATTGAGAGAGTATAGTTTTGAGTTCTGTCTGCTTACCAGAGGAGCTACAGGTAAATCTATATTGTTCTCTGCCAACCAGAGAGCGGGATCTGTTAGGTCTGCTCATTGTGCTCAGTATGTGATTCATTCTGTCTAGAGAGTGTTTCACCCTGGTCCAATAGGGAGACATGTTGGACAGTGGGAGGAAACCTGAAGAATGGGTGCTCAGGCTTTTGATACAGTCCTGATGATTGGCAGAAGGCAGGCTGCCTCGGTGCATGCTGGGATACTGTAGAAAAAGCTAGGAGCACAATGAAGCTTTCATTGAAGAGCAGAGTCCCGGAGGGAGGGGGCGGCTGCGTCCTCCTCTGTAGAGGTGCCATGCGGTCTCAGGAGGTCATTCTGAGGACCGGAGGAGTGATCAACAGGAGCTGAACCCAGAGGTCCAGGGAAGCCAACTGAGAGGGGAGACACTGGAGATCCTGTTTCTGCAGTATCGTGAGTACAGGAACTCGTGTCAAGGGGCCTGACCTGAGGGGGGCCATCCCTGCTCATAGGATAGTCAGTGGATGGGTGTCAGCAGAAAGAGGATGCTAGGGAGAGTGTCCTGAAGATAAGATATTGTTCATCTAGTCGTCTTGTAAGAGAGAGTAAAGAAAACAAGAGACTTAACCCCGTTCATCTAAAGTGGCAGGATGAATTAACAAATAAAATCAAGAAAAACCTGCGCTAAATGTGAATGTGCATAAAAAGAATATTGGTGAAAAAGCTGCTAAACACTGGATCAATAGAAATCCAAAAACAATATATAAAACAATCGTGTAGCGCTAATCTTACATGGTGAAATTACAAGTGAAATTAATACATGAAACAAGTAACAAAATAAGACATTAAAGGTGTGTGAAACCGTGCATCACATAAAGTCCAAAAAATATTAAAGTTCAACTCCAACAATGCACAGATCAATATGCATGGGAAGGGAGGTACCGGACGATACGTGACCACGCCCCCTGGAACGCCTGCTGTATTGATCACTTGCGGGACGCCGCGGTTTTATGATTTTCTGCCTGGATTGTTTTTAATTGATGTAAGTGCAATCTAAATAAATGCTTTGTCTACCTGAACTGGATTACGCTATTTACTCTCCCTTCCCATGCATATTGATCTGTGCATTGCTGGAGTTGCCTGTGAGTCTGAGATTTAACCCCTGACTACCTGGAGGGAAAGACCAGAATATTGATCTGCAGATAAGGTGTTTGTGGCCTGTCCATTAATTTGGGGGCGCACACTTTTTGGTAAGCAGCTATTTTGTACCATTCCTCACGGGTGCTTTTCTTCCCGCCTCACCATCTGTTGGGAATTCCATCTTTGGATATCAGCTTTTGTTCATCGTCCATTCTGGGACCTTTATTTTGAACTTTAATATTTTTTGGACTTTATTTGATGCACGATTTCACACACCTTTAACCACTTGCCGACCGCCGCCCGACTATATATGGCAGCGGTCAGCCCCTCCCAGACAAAGTGATGTATATATACGTCACTAGCCTGGGAGCCAATAGGGGGCGAGCGCGCACCGCCGGAGGCGCGCTCCTGCCCCGCCGGAGGCGCGCTCCTGCGATCGTCGGGTGGAGAGGGAGAAAGGTAGGCGGCTGATATAAACAAAGCCGCCTGTCATTCTCCCCTGTGTAAAAGCACTGATCACTCGGTCCTGCTATGTAGGACCGTTGATCTGTGCTGTTACACACACAGACACATCCCTGCACAGTTAGAAGCACGCCCCTAGGGACACACATAGTCACTGCAGCTCTAATAAAGTTAACCCCCTCCCTCCCAGTGTCATTTTTACAGTAACAGTGCATATGTATAGCACTGATTACTGCAGTAATGTCACTGGTACCCCCAAAAGTGTCAAAAATGTCAGTCAAGGGTCCGATCTGTCCACCGCAATGTCGCAGTCCCGCAAAAAAATCGCAGATCGCCGCCATTACTCATTAAAAAAAAAAAACAACAAAAATGACAAAAATCTTTCCCGTAGTTAGTAAACGCGATAACTTTTGCGCAAACCAATCAAAATACGCTTATTGCGATTTTTTTTTTACCAAACATATGTAGCAGAAAACAAATTGGCCAAAAATGTTAAAAAATTTAGATTTTTACATTTTTTGGGGGAATTTCATATAAAAAAATGTGAAAAATATTGTTATTTTTTGCAAAATTGTCGCTCTTTTTTTGATTATAGCGCCTGATCAAAAAATCGCACAGGTTATCAAATACCACCAAAAGAAAGCTCTGTTTGTGGGAAAAAAAAGGACGTCAAATTTGTTTAGGTACAGCGTCGCACGACCGCGCAATTATCCGTTAAAGTCACGCAGTGCCGAATCGCAAAATACCCCCTGGTCAGGAAGGGGGTAAAATCTTCCAGGGCTTAAGTGGTTAATGTCTTATTTTGTTACTTGTTTCATGTATTAATTTCACTTGTAATTTCACCATGTAAGATTAGCACTACACGATTGTTTTATATAGGAGGAATTAACAGCCTGGCTGTTCCATATCTACCAACAAAGTTGTGAAGTTAGAAGAAGTCAGATACTGTGAATAGTTAAATTAGAGTATCTCATTATTCCCTTCTCCTATCCCCATTACAAAATAAACAACAAAAAAACCCAATACCCCTAGACCAGTGATGGCAAACCTTGGTACCCCAGGTGTTTTGGAACTACATTTCCCATGATGCTCATGCACTCTGCAATGTAGTTGAGCATCATGGGAAATGTAGTTCCAAAACATCTGGGGTGCCAAGGTTCACCATCACTGCCCTAGACTGTTTATTGCTGTGAAGAGCCAACAGGAGCAAGAAGGGTATTTAGGAACTGTATCTACTTATAACCAGGGGAGCCCGCAGAGTCAGTATCCAGCAGTCCCTAGGGGGCAGTGCTACATCACAGAGATGTCCAGGCCGTCCACGGAAGTTATCACCTTGGCAGGAGCATCTTCTGATGAGAAGAAAATTGAAGAAAATTGCTGTGTAAGTTCACTGCAGTTAGCTAAAGAAGTAGAAAGCCAACCTGGGGTGATTGTTTCCCATGACACAATACGGCGTACACTGCAGAGGAATGGCATGCATGTGTGTGGTCCCCGAAGGAAGCCTCTCCTAAAACCCATGCACAAAAATGCCCGCCTAGAATTTGCCGGGGCCCATGCTGAAAAAGAAGACTCTGTACTCTGGAGTGATGATGAGACCAAGATAAATGTTTTTGGAACTGATGACTTCAAAACTGTACGGCGTCACAAAGGTGAGGAGTACAAAGAAAAATGCATGGTGCCTACTGTGAAACATGGTGGTGGCCGTGTCCTTCTGTGGGGCTGCATGAGTGCTGCTAATGTTGGGGATCTGCATTTCATTGATGGTATCATGAACTCACAGATGTTCGGCTCTATATTGAAAGAGAAGATGCCACCATCACTCCGTGGTCTTGGTCGTCGTGCACTTTTCCAACATGACGATGATCCAAAACACATCTAAGGTCACTGTTGTATTTTTGAAGCCGGATGAAAATGATTCAGTGGCCGTCTCCTGATCTGAGGAGTTCTGAAAAGATGAGCATCACTCTCCATCCACCATCCAGGCTCTAAGAGAGGAGGTTCTTGAAGAATGGAAAAAGATTGATGCAATATGTCACCATTCATTCCATGCCCATGTTGGGGGTGTGTTCATTTTTGCATCAACTAATGTGAGCAATACTGAAGATTTTGTATTCTAAGTTATATTATTAACCTTACGTTCATGTAATGAGCCAAACAAACCTTCTATAAAACTCAGTTTTGCCAAAATGTTGGAAATTGATCTTGTGTTCATTGAGATATTCATTAAATCTTACTTTTTAAAAGGGGTGTACTCATTTATACTCTAATCACTGTGTATGGAAAACCATAAAAACATATCTGCCACATCCCCCCTCCCCCCAGCACAGCTCCTGTCTCAGCACACTGCCACCCCAGTACAACACCCCCCCCCCCACCCCCACCCCTATAGTACAGATCTTCCCCAAATTCAGCTTTCCCACCCCAATTATAGAGTTCCCTCCAGTACAGATCCCCCCCCCCCCCGCCAGCACACTCTGGCCCCCAATCTCTCCTTACCGTCCCATCTTCCCTGCAGTCAGTGCTGTATTTTGCCCTAGGGCAGCACTTTGCAGGGGGGCAGCAAAACCCCCCCCCCCCTCCACCTGAGACTCTATTGGCCACTGGTTGCTAGAGCCACCTCTCGCACCCTCCTTCTCTATTTCTCACCTCCCTCTTCTCTCTGTCTCACCCCCCTCTCTCTCTCATCCTCTCAATCCCCCCTCTCTCTCTCACCCCCCCCCTTCTCTCTGTCTCACCCCTCTCTCTCTCTCACCCCCTCTCTTCTCTCTGTCTCACCCCCCTCTCTCTTATCCTCTCATCCCCCCTCTCTCTCATCCCTCCCTCTCTCTCATCCCCCCTCTCTCTCTCATCCCCCCTCTCTCTCTCTCTCATCCCCCCTCTCTCTCTCATCCCCCCCCCTCTCTCTCTCTCTCTCTCTCACACATCCCCTCTCTCTCTCTCTCTCTCTCTCATCCCCTCTCTCTCTCTCTCTCTCTCATCCCCCTTCTCTCTCACCCCCTCTCTCTCTCACCCCCCTCTCTCTCACCCCCCTCCCTCTCTCACCCCTCTCTCTCTCACCCCCCCCCTGTGAGATCTCAGGGGTTCATGCTGGGTCTTGTAGTCCTTACATTTTGGAGGGAGTCACATCTGTTAAAAAGGAAGGAGTGGGGCAAATTTACATAAAAGGGGGGGCGCTCAATTTTAGTCTTGCCTAGGGAAGCACAAAACCAAAATACACCACCGCCTGCAGTACAAATCTTCCCCAAATTCACCTCCCCCTTATCAATTATTGAGTTCCCCTCAGTACAGACCCCCCCCCCATTCTCCTGCCCCAGTACAAATCTCCCCTTAGTGTCCCATCTTCCCTGCAGTACAGATCTTCCCCAAATACAGCTCCCTCTATCAATTATTGAGTTCCCCTCAGTACAGATCCTCTCCTGTAGTACAGATTCCTCTCCCCCCTCCATCTTCTGCCTCAGTACAAATCTGACTTTAGTATTCCCTCCCCCTGCAGTACATATCTTCCCCCTAATACAGCTTCCCCATCAATTATAGAGTTCCCTCCAGTACAGCTCCCCCCCACCAGTAAAGCTCCTCCCAGTACAGCCACTAATACTGATCTCCCCCTTAACACCAGTACAGCTCCCCCTGCCTGCACAGATCTCTCTCTCTCGCTCTCCCCGCCAGTATGGCTCCCCCTCTACAGTTCCCCTCCATTAAATCCTCTCACCAGACTCAGCATTTCAGAGTCAGGTGAAGACCTCCCTGGGTGGTGTGACCAGACCTGAGGAATGGGTAAGGAGCTTTCCTTCCTCTGAGCTTCCACTACCTGTCTCTGAGATTTATCAGGTGACAGGAGAAGTAGCTTCAGTCCTCCTTCTGTACAGCCACCATCAGCGGCACCACAGACAATCTGGGGAGAGTTGGACCCACTTCTACCCCCCCCCCCTTCTTATCTAGGCTACTGCTGCAGATTTTTCATTTACTGATACTTTCTGTTATTTATAGTGACAGTATGAGGGATCATGTATGATAATGTGTCTCTTGTATGTATAATAATATGAGGTATTTGGAAGATATCCTGTAGGTTTAATATTTGTAGACATACTGCAGTATTCAGCGCATGCTGTCTTTTACATGTGCACTAGATGGCGCTGCAGTGCATCTTCCGCTATTCCAATTGAAGACATTGTGAGTGTGACAAAAAAAAAAAAAGTTTCTGTATTTTTTTTATGACTTTTTTCTTCCAATTCATTTTTCAGATCATAAATCCCAATTTCATCCAGGAAGGTGGGTGTTTCAGGTTTGATTTTTGTTGTAGTTTCACTAATTATTATTTTTTAAAAGAAGTATATGTTCAAAAAGATCTTCCTATGCGATACCCATAGAGATCTTGTGATTGGTGTTGTTATTATTATTGAATGGTAATTTATAACAAATAATAAGTCACCCCAAGGCAGTCATTTTGGGGATTTTTTTTGCCTTCAATCCTGGGTGACCCCTATGTGCAGTTGGGTCTATTTTAAAATGTTTTTATTTTGGTAGGTAAAGCTAGATCCAGATATATATCTTTGTAGCACAAAATCATTTTTAGTTAATAAAAGTTACTGTAAATTAAAATATTTTTTTCACGATGAACTGTAAAAAAAAAGAAAATAAAATCTTTCTCCTAAAGTGCAAAACATTCTTTGATTGGACGAGGTGGATATTGTGACATTAGCTCCCCAGCTCTCCACTGTAGCGATCTTGTGATTGATATCTTGTTATTATTATTGATTGGTAATTTATAACAAATAATAAGTCACTCCAAGGCAGTTATTTTTGGAGATTTTTTTGCCTTCAATCCTGGGTGACCCCTATGTGCAGTTGGGTCTTTTTTAAAATGTCTTTATTTTGGTAGGTAAAGCTAGATCCAGATATATATCTTTGTAGCACAAAATAATTTTTATTTTTAAAAAAAGTTACTTTAAATTATTTATTTTTCACGATGAAAAAAAAAAAAAAAAAAAAAAAACTTTCTCAAGAAGTGCAAAATATTCTTTGATTGGGCGAGGTGGGGATTGTGACATTGCCGCCCCCAGCTCTCCACCGTAGCGATCTTGTGATTGGCGTTTTCTTCTTCTTATTATTGATTGGTAATTTATAACGAATAATAAGTCACACCAAGGCAGTCATTTTGGAGATTGTTTTGCCTTCAATCCTGGGTGACCCCCCCCCCCCCCCCCCCCTATGTGCAGTTGGGTCTATTTTAACATGTCTTTATTTTGGTAGGTAAAGCTAGATCCAGATATATATCTTTGTAGCACAAAATCATTTTTTTTTTTTTAATAAAAGTTACTTTAAATTAAAATAATTATTTTTTCATGATGAGCTGTAACAAAAATAAATAAAATCTTTCTCCTGAAGTGCAAAATATTCTTTGATTGGACGAGGTGGGGATTGTGACATTGCCTCCCCAGCTCTCCACTGTAGCGATCTTGTGATTGGCGTTTTCTTATTATTATTGATTGGTAATTTATAACAAATAATTAGTCACTCCAAGGCAGTAATTTTGGGGATTGTTTTGCATTCAATCCTGGGTGACCCCTATGTGCAGTTGGGTCTATTTTAAAATGTCTTTATTTTGGTAGGTAAAGCTAGATCCAGATATATATCTTTGTAGCACAAAATGATTTTTATTTTTTAAAAAAGTTACTTTAAATTATTTATTTTTCACAATGAAAAAAAAAAAACTTTCTCAAGAAGTGCAAAACATTCTTTGATTGGACGAGGTGGGGATTGTAACATTGTCGCCCCAGCTCTTCACCGTAGAGATCTTGTGATTGGCGTTTTCTTATTATTATTATTGATTGGTAATTTAAGTCACTCCAAGGCAGTAATTTTGGGGATTTTTTTGCCTTCAATCCTGGGTGACCCCTATGTGCAGTTGGGTCTATTTTAACGTCTTTATTTTGGTAGGCAAAGAGAGATCCAGATATATATATCTTTGTAGCACAAATTATTAATATTATTTTTATTTTTAATAAAAGTTACTTTAAATAAATATTTTTTCACGATGAACTGTAAAAAAATAAATAAATAAATGAAAAAAAAAATAATTTCTCAAGAAGTGAAAAACATTTGATTGGACGAGGGAAAGATTGTGACATTGCCGCCCCCAGCTCTCCACCTCAATCCGAGAATGATTTGCATTCTTTGGGAAACTGCAAAGTGTTCCCTGAATAGAGCCCATGCTGAGTGAGTGACCTCCTGTGTTCAGTAAGCAGCAGGGAGGTGACTCAGGGCAGGACCTGGACACAAGCTGAGATCATTGTAGTAGTGGTTCCATCTTCTGTAGTGATCTTCCAGGTATGGTACATGCATACTTACATTAGACCAAAATGTAACTTTGTAAAAATTAATTGATAAATTTATGAATTAATAAATTAATAATAAATAAGTAATAAATAAACAATAAAACCTGGAATTCATATTTAAAATTGTTCCCTGGGCCAATCCCAGAGAAATAAAAAAAAAAAAAGGGAAAACCCAGCCCTGATAAAGGGGGCATCTCCTGACCCCTGAAACGCGTTGCCTTATGTTTGGAACATAGTGGACTATTTTTAGTGGAGTAAACCTGATATTTGGACTCCCAACCTGGGTGTGGCACACTTCATTCCTATGTATTCCAATACCAATTCAAAGAGTTCTTAAGACCTTCAGTAGAAGTGAGCCATCTGTCCAGTGTGGACTGCGCCTGGTTTTACTGAACTTCACCCTAACCTGTGAGATCTGTCCTGAGATCCAGCCATCAGCTCACCCTTTTCCTGGGAACCCATTGCAGATAATTGGGAACTGTGACCACCTGTTGGTGTGTTTGCTCCTCCTTGCACATTGTACTTCACCTTCCTGTAGACCATCCAAGTTCTGATTGATGTTTGTGATTTTCTCAGTGGCTCCGGAGTTCCTCCTGACTCTGGTAGACATTATATGTGTTGTTGGCGACACGGTGACTCTACACTGCAAGGTCTGTGGCCGACCCAAACCGACAATCACGTGGAAGGGCCCGGATCAGAACATTCTGGATGGTGATAGCAGCACTTACACCATGACAGCCAGGTGGGTCGGGATCTACAGGGACGTTCTGCTGGTGTGTGTTCTTGGCAGGGGACACCTCTGACCTCATAACGCTGATCCTTTTCTCCTCCTACAGCGAATCCGGTGACATTCGTCTAAAGATCTGTAATCTGATGCCCCAGGACAGCGGGATCTACACCTGTGTGGCAAGCAATGAGCTGGGCTGCACCTCCACCTCTGCCACCATCAAAGTACAAGGTACCCACGGGCACCAGGGGCAAGGGGGAAACACAGCATGGATGATCTAGGCATGGTACCCGGGGGCCCCAGGGGCAAGGGAGCAACACAGCACAGAAGATCCAGGCATGGTACCCAGGGGGCAACACAGCACAGATAATCCAGGCATGGTATCTGGGGGCACCAGGGGCAAGGGGGCAACACAGCATGGATTATCTAGGCATGGTACCCGGGGGCCCCAGGGACAAGGGAGCAACACAGCACAGAAGATCCAGGCATGGTACCCAGGGGGCAACACAGATAATCCAGACATGGTATCTGGGGGCACCAGGGGAAAGGGGGCAGCACAGAACAGATGGTCCAGGCATGGTACCTGGGGCAAGGGGGCAACAAAGTGCAGATTGTCCAGGTATGGTACCTGAGGGCATCAGTGGCAAGGAGGCAACACAGCACAGAAGATCAAGGCATGGTACCTGGGGGCATCAGGGGCAAGGGGGAAACACATCATGGATGATCCAGGTATGGTACCTGAGGGCATCAGGTGCAAGAAGGAAACACAGAGCAGATAATCCAGGCAGGGTACCTAAAGGGCATCAGGGGCAAGGGTCAAACATAGCACAGATAATTTGGGCATGGTACCCAGGGGGAAAGAGGGCAACACACCAAGCATGGCAACACACCACGGATGATCCATAATGGGACCTGGGGGCATCAGGGACAAGGGAGCAACACAGCACAGAAGATACAGGCATGGTACTTGGAGGCATCAGGGGCAAGGGGGCAACACAGCATGGATGATCCAGCATGGGACCTGGCGGAATTAGGGACAAAGGGGCAACAAAGCACGGATGATCCAGGTAGGATACCTGAGGGCATCAGGGGCAAGGAGACAACACAGTGCAGATAATCCAGGTATGGTACCTGAGGGCATCAGGGGCAAGGGGACAGCACAGAAGATCCATGCGTGGTACACAGGGGGCAACACACCACGGATGATCCATCATGGGACCTGGGGGCATCAGGGACAACTGGGCAACACAGCACAGATGATCCATGCATGGCACCTGGAAGCAGAAGGGGCAAGGAGGCAACACAATGCAGATAATCCAGGCATGGTACCTGAGGGCACCAGGGGCAAGGGTACAACACAACACAGAAGATCCAGGCATATTACCCAGGGAGCAACACAGAACAGATGATCCAGGCATGGTATCTGGGGGCACCAGGGGTAAGGTGGCATCAAAGAACAGATGTTCCAGGCATGGTACCTGGGACAAGTGGGCAACACAGTGCAGATGATCAGGAATGGTACCTAAAGGGCATCAGAGGCAACTTGGCAACACAGCACAGATGGTCCAGGCATGGTAGCCTGGGGCACAAGGGACAAAGCATGCAACACAGTAAAGATGATTCAGGCATGGTATCTGGGGGGCAACACAGTGGAGATGATTCAGGCATGGTACC
Source organism: Pelophylax lessonae (assembly GCF_965119305.1). Lineage (NCBI taxonomy): Eukaryota > Metazoa > Chordata > Amphibia > Anura > Ranidae > Pelophylax > Pelophylax lessonae. The sequence goes on from NC_138773.1 coordinate 327,386,503, forward strand.
TGGTGGAGATATCGAATGGCCAGCACATGGGACCATGGGTCAATCAGCGCCTGTCAGTGCTGTCTATTGAACGCCATCTTGTCATATGAAATAATAATTGGTAGAACTTTTCCGTCCAGTAAGACCGTTCCTCCTCCAAAAACTCATACCCACCAATGGCTTGGCATTTATAATAACTATTTTAGCCAAGGAAAATTCACAAAACATGGCCTGTTGGGGTCACTTGAGGACAAAGGTTGGGAACCCCAGGTCTAAGGTATTGCCGTAAATGAGGAATCTTTTTATGGCTACAAATTATCTCATCTTCCTAAGTACCCAGAATTCATAGATGGAAAAGCTGAGCCATTTTTACTTATTTTGAAATCCCCCCACCCCTCACCCGCACACAATATTGAAGTTCTGATTTTCATATTTCATGTCATATCCAGTGTTTGAATCTTTGTGACCATTTCTTGTGCCCCCTCCAGGTGTCCCTGGGGCCCCCAGCCAGCCTGTAGCCCAGGAGAGAAGCAGCTCCTCCGTCATCCTCCGCTGGCTCCCTCCATCAAGTACAGGGAACTGCACCATCTCCGGATACACCGTGGAGTACAAGGATGAAGGTACGGACTCCATACCTGCCAGTGGTCCTGGGACGGTCCCAGGCTGTGGATAGATGGTCCTGGAAATAAATATGGAATATAAAACTTAGCAAATACGTTTTCTTATGGCAAGGACTGAGGAGAACTCTCTGCATGAGGACCACATGATATACTGTATTTTACAAATGTTTGTAAGCAGAAAAATATCCACATCAGAGCCCCTGCTTTACACCAGGGTCCCCATCAGAGTCCCCCCTTGCTTTAGGGTCCCCATCAGAGGTCCCCCCTTGCATCAGGGTTACCATCAGAGGTCCCCCCCTGCATCATGCTCCCCATCAGGCTCCTCATTGCATCAGGGTCCCCATCAGAGGTCCCCTCTTGCATCAGAGTCCCCATCACAGTCCCCTCTTGCATCAGGGTCCCCATCAGAGGTCCCCTCTTGCATCAGGGTCCCCATCAGAGGTCCCCTCTTGCGTCAGGGTCCCCATCAGAGGTCCCCTCTTGCATCAGGGTCCCCATCATAGTCCCCTCTTGCATCAGGGTCCCCATCACAGCCCCTCTTGCATCAGGGTCCCCATCACAGTCCACTCTTGCATCAGGGTCCCCATCACAGTCCCCTCTTGCGTCAGGGTTCCCATCACAGTCCCCTCTTGCATCAGGGTCCCCATCACAGTCCCCTCTTGCGTCAGGGTCCCCATCACAGTCCCCTCTTGCATCAGGGGTTCCCATTAAAGTCTCCTCTTGCAACAGGCTCACCATCAGAGTCCCATCTTGCATCAGGGTCCCCATCACAGCCCCTCTTGCATTAAGGTCCCCATCACAGTCCCCTCTTGCATCAGGGTCCCCATCACAGTCCCCTCTTGCATCAGGGTCCCCATCAGAGGTCCCCCCTTGCATCAGGGTCCCATCAGAATCTCCTCTTGCATCAGGGGTCCCCATCAAAGTTTCCTCTTGCAACAGGCTCCCCATCAGAGTCCCCCTTACATCAGGGTCTCTATCACTGCTGCTAGTTTTTCGTCAGGCTCCCCATTAGGGTCCCCGTCACATCAGGCTCCCCATCACAGTCTCCTCTGTAAGTGTAGCTGTAGCAGCAGTCATTGATTGCTAGGATGCTGGTGGTCCTAGCAACCACTGATGGAGATGATGAGAGTGGAGCTAGGGGGGCCCTGTACTGGAGACTGGGGGGGGGGGGTGGATTTGGAGTGGAAATGAAGCAGCGGCCTCTGCTGACCGTTATCCTCAGTGTGTGCACTTTGCATATAAGCTGCTGACCCTAGCTTAGGGCTGGATAAAATCTTGCTCCGGATGTGGCCCCGGGCCCTTAGTTTGGAGACCCCTGCTTTTGCAATAAGTATTTTTAAGCTCTTTATTCTCGTCTCTCTCTGATGCAACATGCACTCTCTTCCCCCGCAGGCTCCCAGATCTGGCAGCAGTCAGTGGCCTGTACACTGGATACTTACCTTGTACTGGAGGACCTGAGGCCTGGAGGTACTTACCAGTTCAGAGTCAGTGCCAGCAACCCCTGGGGCATCAGCCTGCCCAGCGAGCCATCGGAACCCCTTCGGCTGCCTGAGAATGGTAAGCTGGGACTCCGTCCCCTGCATTCCTCTATCAGCCATATGGGTGTCGGGGTCCAGCAGAGATGGTCTGATATCACCCTTATGGGTGTCGGGGTCCAGCAGGGATGGTCTGATATCAGCCCTATGGGTGTCGGGGTCCAGCAGGGATGGTCTGATATCAGCCCTATGGGTGTCGGGGTCAGATATCAGCCCTATGGGTATCGGGGTCCAGCAGGGATGGTCTTATATCAGCCCTATGGGTGTCGGGGTCCAGCAGGGATGGTCTTATATCAGCCCTATGGGTGTTGGGGTCCAGCAGGGATGGTGTGATATCAGCCCTATGGGTGTCGGGGTCCAGCAGGGATGGTCTGATATCAGCCCTATGGTTGTCGGGGTCCAGCAGGGATGGTCTGATATCAGCCCTATGGGTGTCGGAGTCCAGCAAGGATGGTCTGATATCAGCCCTATGGGTATCGGGGTCCAGCAGGGATGGTCTGATATCAGCCCTATGGGTGTCGGGGTCCAGCAGGGATGGTCTGATATCAGCCCTATGGGTGTCGGGGTCCAGCAGGGATGGTCTGATATCAGCCCTATGGGTGTCGGGGTCCAGCAGGGATGGTCTGATATCAGCCCTATGGGTGTCGGGGTCCAGCAGGGATGGTCTGATATCAGCCCTATGGGTGTCGGGGTCCAGCAGGGATGGTCTGATATCAGCCCTATGGGTGTCGGGGTCCAGCAGGGATTGTCTGATATCAGCCCTATGGGTGTCGGGGTCCAGCAGGGATGGTCTGATATCAGCCCTATGGGTGTCGGGGTCCAGCAGGGATGGACATATCAGCCCTATGGATGTTGGGGTCCAGCAGGGATGGACATATCAGCCCTATGGATGTTGGGGTCCAGCAGGGATGGTCTGATATCAGCCCTATGGGTCCCGCGGTCCAGCAGGGATGGCCTGATATCAGCCCTATGGGTGCCGGGGTCCGGCAGGGATGGTCTGATATCAGCCCTATGGGTGCCGGGGTCCAGCAGGGATGGTCTGATATCAGCCCTATGGGTGCCGGGGTCCAGCAGGGATGGTCTGATATCAGCCCTATGGGTGTCGGGGTCCAGCAGGGATGGTCTGATATCAGCCCTATGGGTGTCGGGGTCCAGCAGGAATGGTCTGATATCAGCCCTATGGATGTCGGGTCCAGCAGGAATGGTCTGATATCAGCCCTATGGGTGCCGGGGTCCAGCAGGGATGGTGTGATATCAGCCATATGGGTGTCGGGGTCCAGCAGGGATGGTCTGATATCAGCCCTATGGGTGTCGGGGTCCAGCAGGGATGGTGTGATATCAGCCCTATGGATGTCGGGGTCCAGCAGGGATGGTCTGATATCAGCCCTATGGGTGTCGGGGTCCAGCAGGGATGGTGTGATATCAGCCCTATGGATGTCGGGGTCCAGCAGGAATGTTGTGATATCAGCCCTATGGGTGCCGGGGTCCAGCAGGGATGGTCTGATATTAGCCCTATGGGTGCCGGGGTCCAGCAGGGATGGTCTGATATCAGCCCTATGGGTGTCGGGGTCCAGCAGGGATGGTCTGATATCAGCCCTATGGGTGTCGGGGTCCAGCAGGAATGGTCTGATATCAGCCATATGGGTGTCGGGGTCCAGCAGGGATGGTCTGATATCAGCCCTATGGGTGCCGGGGTCCAGCAGGGATGGTCTGATATCAGCCCTATGGGTGTCGGGGTCCAGCAGGGATGGTGTGATATCAGCCCTATGGATGTCGGGGTCCAGCAGGGATGGTCTGATATCAGCCCTATGGGTGTCGGGGTCCAGCAGGGATGGTCTGATATCACCCTTATGGGTGTCGGGGTCCAGCAGGGATGGTTTGATATCAGCCCTATGGGTGTTGGGGTCCAGCAGGGATGGTCTGATATCAGCCCTATGGGTGCCGGGGTCCAGCAGGGATGGTGTGATATCAGCCCTATGGGTGTCAGGGTCCAGCAGGGATGGTCTGATATCAGCCCTATGGGTGTCGGGGTCCAGCAGGGATGGTCTGATATCAGCCCTATGGATGTCGGGGTCCAGCAGGGATGGTGTGATATCAGCCCTATGGGTGTCAGGGTCCAGCAGGGATGGTCTGATATCAGCCCTATGGATGTCGGGGTCCAGCAGGGATGGTGTGATATCAGCCCTATGGGTGTCAGGGTCCAGCAGGGATGGTCTGATATCAGCCCTATGGATGTCGGGGTCCAGCAGGGATGGTCTGATATCAGCCCTATGGGTGCCGGGGTCCAGCAGGGATGGTCTGATATCAGCCCTATGGGTGTCTGGGTCCAGCAGGGATGGTCTGATATCAGCCCTGTGGGTGTCGGGGTCCAGCAGGGATGGTCTGATATCAGCCCTATGGGTGTCGGGGTCCAGCAGGGATGGTGTGATATCAGCCCTATGGGTGTCAGGGTCCAGCAGGGATGGTCTGATATCAGCCCTATGGGTGTTGGGGTCCAGCAGGGATGGTCTGATATTAGCCCTATGGGTGTCAGGGTCCATCAGGGATGGTCTGATATCAGCCCTATGGGTGTCGGGGTCCAGCAGGGATGGTCTGATATCAGCCCTATGGGTGTCGGGGTCCAGCAGGGATGGTTTGATATCAGCCCTATGCGTGTCGGGGTCCAGCGGGGATGGTCTGATATCAGCCCTATGGGTGTCGGGGTCCAGCAGGGATGGTCTGATATTAGCCCTATGGGTGTCGGGGTCCAGCAGGGATGGTCTGATATCAGCCCTATGGGTGCCGGGGTCCAGCAGGGATGGTCTGATATCAGCCCTATGGGTGTCGGGGTCCAGCAGGGATGGTCTGATATTAGCCCTATGGGTGTCGGGGTCCAGCAGGGATGGTCTGATATCACCCTTATGGGTGTCGGGGTCCAGCAGGGATGGTTTGATATCAGCCCTATGGGTGTCGGGGTCCAGCAGGGATGGTTTGATATCAGCCCTATGGGTGTTGGGGTCCAGCAGGGATGGTCTGATATCAGCCCTATGGGTGTCCGGGTCCAGCAGGGATGGTGTGATATCAGCCCTCTGGATCTCGGGGTCCAGCAGGGATGGTCTGATATCAGCCCTATGGGTGTCGGGGTCCAGCAGGGATGGTCTGATATCAGCCCTATGCGTGTCGGGGTCCAGCAGGGATGGTCTGATATCAGCCCTATGGGTGTCGGGGTCCAGCAGGGATGGTCTGATATTAGCCCTATGGGTGTCGGGGTCCAGCAGGGATGGTGGTGATATGAGCCCTATGGGTGCCGGGGTCCAGCAGGGATAGTCTGATATCAGCCCTATGGGTGTCAGGGTCCAGCAGGGATGGTCTGATATCAGCCCTATGGGTGTCGGGGTCCAGCAGGGATGGTGTGATATCAGCCCTATGGATGTCGGGGTCCAGCAGGGATGGTCTGATATCAGCCCTATGGGTGTCGGGGTCCAGCAGGGATGGTGTGATATCACCCTTATGGGTGTCGGGGTCCTGCAGGGATGGTTTGATATCAGCCCTATGGGTGTTGGGGTCCAGCAGGGATGGTCTGATATCAGCCCTATGGGTGTCCGGGTCCAGCAGGGATGGTCTGATATCAGCCCTATGGGTGCCGGGGTCCAGCAGGGATGGTGTGATATCAGCCCTATGGGTGTCAGGGTCCAGCAGGGATGGTCTGATATCAGCCCTATGGATGTCGGGGTCCAGCAGGGATGGTCTGATATCAGCCCTATGGGTGTCGGGGTCCAGCAGGGATGGTGTGATATCAGCCCTATGGGTGTCTGGGTCCAGCAGGGATGGTCTGATATCAGCCCTATGGGTGTCGGGGTCCAGCAGGGATGGTCTGATATCAGCCCTATGGGTGTCGGGGTCCAGCAGGGATGGTGTGATATCAGCCCTATGGGTGTCAGGGTCCAGCAGGGATGGTCTGATATCAGCCCTATGGGTGTTGGGGTCCAGCAGGGATGGTGTGATATCAGCCCTATGGGTGTCTGGGTCCAGCAGGGATGGTCTGATATCAGCCCTATGGGTGTCGGGGTCCAGCAGGGATGGTCTGATATCAGCCCTATGGGTGTCGGGGTCCAGCAGGGATGGTGTGATATCAGCCCTATGGGTGTCAGGGTCCAGCAGGGATGGTCTGATATCAGCCCTATGGGTGTTGGGGTCCAGCAGGGATGGTCTGATATTAGCCCTATGGGTGTCAGGGTCCATCAGGGATGGTCTGATATCAGCCCTATGGGTGCCGGGGTCCAGCAGGGATGGTGTGATATCAGCCCTATGGGTGTCAGGGTCCAGCAGGGATGGTCTGATATCAGCCCTATGGGTGTCGGGGTCCAGCAGGGATGGTCTGATATCAGCCCTATGGGTGTCGGGGTCCAGCAGGGATGGTCTGATATTAGCCCTATGGGTGTCGGGGTACAGCAGGGATGGTCTGATATCAGCCCTATGGGTGCCGGGGTCCAGCAGGGATGGTCTGATATCAGCCCTATGGGTGTCGGGGTCCAGCAGGGATGGTCTGATATTAGCCCTATGGGTGTCGGGGTCCAGCAGGGATGGTCTGATATCACCCTTATGGGTGTCGGGGTCCAGCAGGGATGGTTTGATATCAGCCCTATGGGTGTCGGGGTCCAGCAGGGATGGTTTGATATCAGCCCTATGGGTGTTGGGGTCCAGCAGGGATGGTCTGATATCAGCCCTATGGGTGTCCGGGTCCAGCAGGGATGGTGTGATATCAGCCCTCTGGATGTCGTGGTCCAGCAGGGATGGTCTGATATCAGCCCTATGGGTGCCGGGGTCCAGCAGGGATAGTCTGATATCAGCCCTATGGGTGTCAGGGTCCAGCAGGGATGGTGTGATATCAGCCCTATGGGTGTCGGGGTCCAGCAGGGATGGTCTGATATCAGCCCTATGCGTGTCGGGGTCCAGCAGGGATGGTCTGATATCAGCCCTATGGGTGTCGGGGTACAGCAGGGATGGTCTGATATTAGCCCTATGGGTGTCGGGGTCCAGCAGGGATGGTCTGATATCAGCCCTATGGGTGTCAGGGTCCAGCAGGGATAGTCTGATATCAGCCCTATGGGTGTCGGGGTCCAGCAGGGATGGTGGTGATATGAGCCCTATGGGTGTCAGGGTCCAGCAGGGATGGTCTGATATCAGCCCTATGGGTGTCGGGGTCCAGCAGGGATGGTCTGATATCAGCCCTATGGGTGCCGGGGTCCAGCAGGGATGGTCTGATATCAGCCCTATGGGTGTCGGGGTCCAGCAGGGATGGTCTGATATCAGCCCTATGGGTGTCGGGGTCCAGCAGGGATGGTCTGATATCAGCCCTATGGGTGCCGGGGTCCAGCAGGGATGGTCTGATAACACCCTTATGGGTGTCGGGGTCCAGCAGGGATGGTTTGATATCAGCCCTATGGGTGTCGGGGTCCAGCAGGGATGGTCTGATATCAGGACCTTTATATAGACAGGTGTGTGCCTTTCCAAATCATGTCCAATCAACTGAATTTACCACAGGTGGACTCCAATCAAGTTGTAGAAACATGTCAAGGATGATTAGTGAAATCAGGATGCACCTGAGCTCAATTCTGAGTGTCATGGCAAAGGGTGTGAATACTTATGTACATGGGATTTTTTCCTTTTTTATTTTTAACAAATTTGCAAAGACTTCAAACAAACTTCTTTCACGTTGCCATTATGGGGGATTGTTTGTAGAATTTTGAGGAAAATAATGAATTTAATCCATTTTGGAATAAGGCTGTAACATAACAAAATGTGGAAAAAGTGAAGCGCTGTGAATACTTTCCGGGTGTGCTGTATAATATCCTGGAGAGATATCTGGTGTGATCGGAGCACCGCGTAGGAATGTTCCGCGACATCCTCCACATATCACCTCTCCTCTTCTTCCTCTGCAGACGCCAATACAGACGGCTCCACCGTGTGCTGGAAGGAGAACTTCGATCAGATGTATGTGGAGCAGCAGGAGATCGGACGGTACGTCACGTCACGCCGCGCTTTTCTATAGAGGATGCGTCTTCTGACTTTAATTTTTGTTTTTTACCATAAAGCAGAATTCCGGGGAGATCAACACCAAGCAATGCACTCTGTATGTCAGAACATGAAATGCCTAAAGGCAACCACACTATATGACCAAAAGTATTGGGACGCTGGCCTTTACACACACATGAACTTTAATGGCATCCCAGTCTTAGTCCGTAGGGTTCAATATTCAGTTGGCTCCACCCTTTGCAGCTATAACAGCTTCAACTCTTCTGGGAAGGCCGTCCACAAGGTTTAGGAGTGTCTATGGGAATGTTTCACCATTCTTCCAGAAGCGCATCTGTGAGGTCAGGCACTGATGTTGGACCAGAAGAATTCATCCCAAAGGTGTTCTATCGGGTTGAGGTCAGGACTCTGTGCAGGCCAGTCAAGTTCCTCCACCCCAAACTCACTCATCCATGTCTTTATAGATGTTGCTTTGTGCACTGTTCCAAATCATTTGGTGGAGGGGGGATTATGGTGTAGGGTTTTTTTTTTTAGGAGTTGGGCTTGGCCCCTTAGTTCCAGTGAAGGGAACTCTTAAGGCGTTGCATACCAAGACATTTTGGATAATTTTATGCTCCCAACTTTGTGGGAGGAGTTTGGGGATGGCCCCTTCTTGTTCGAACATGACTGCGCATCAGTGCACAAAGCAAGGTCCATAAAGACATGGATGAGCGAGTTTGAGGTGGAGGAAATCGACTGGCCTGTACAGAGTCCTGACCTCAACCCAATAGAACACCTTTGGGATGAGTTAGAGCAGAGCCTTCTTGTCCAACATCAGTGCCTGACCTTTCTAATGCGCTTCAGAAAGAATGGTGAAACATTCCCATAGACACACTCCTAAACCTTGTGGACGGCCTTCCCAGAAGAGTTGAAGCTGTTATAGCTGCAAAGGTTGGGCCAACTCAATATTGAACCCTACGGACTAAGATAGGGATGCCAATAAAGTTCATTCAGTCAAGCAGCCTTGGGATAGACATTCGGTATTCCCGCAAAGGACATGTACAGAGAAGACAGCACTGGATAGCGTAAAACCTTCTAAAAATGCTGTTTGTTACGCTAAAATAACACTTGCATAATTAAAATGGAAATGGTGCACCGGAAGAAGTCCTTTGGTGACCAAACGTGTAGGGCGGAGCGGCGTCTCTACGTCATCGCATGTTGCAGAAGTGACGGCGAACGCCATTGTTACCTCCCGGGTTGGTTTGGTGGTATGCACATTTCCATTTTAATTAGGTGAGTGTTATTTTGGCGTAATTAACAGCATTTTTTAGAAGGTTTTGTGCTTTTCAGTGAGTTCTTCTCTGTACATGTCCTCTGCGGGAGCACTGAATGTCCATCCCAAGGCTGCTTGATTGAATGGCTATACTTATGGGGACATATTCCCAAAAGCCTGTTTGACCTTCCTTTAAGTAGGAGGTCCTTGCCACATGGTAAGCATACATCTGACTTCCTTGGTGGGTGGTCTGCCCTCTGAGGAGAAGGGTCTTGGGTTCAGCCTCACGTTTTTGTTTGTTTTAAGACGAATTCCCATCATAATTCTTCACTTGATCCTTTATTGAATTTTATTTGAAAACTTTATTTGAGACATATTTTTAGCACAGCACGTTGTTTACAAATAATGTTTACTGTGGAAAATATCTCACGGTGTGTTTGCAGATTTAATTTATTTATCTAAGATTGGGTACAACGTATTTTTTCGTGTTATTGTACCACTTCAAACGCAGGAGAGAACAGTCAAATCACCAAGCTATTATCAGGACGAAAATTGCCGTATTTTCCCTAATATGTGTAGTATCGTCAGCACCACCTAGTGGCCATAATGTTTTTTATTTTTTTCCCCTACAAATCCCTCAATCGGGAAAAATGAAAACTTATTGTGGTCACTAGATGGCGGTGTTGATATAGGAATCGCACACAATAGAGGAATTTATGGTCATTTTCATCCTGATTGTGCGGATGTTTGTCACATCCGCGCAACGAACGTTGCATACGTAGCCCCACCCCATTATAATCAGTCATGTGATCTGCCTAAACAGAGAAGAACTACAAACCATAGACTCTCCATTCAACTGAGTTAGGGAACTCTGCCACTCTGGTAAGTTGATCCATACAGAAGGACTGGTGGTACCCTCTTATCTGCGGAGTGTATGCCCACCGTTCTGTTCTGCACTCTGCATTTCGCCTGCTGTGATATTATTGGCTCTCCGCTATCTCTGCTGTGATATTATTGGCTCTCCTCCATCTCTGCTGTGTAAATTCCTTCACCTGTAATTGCCCCTTCTCCCCCCCAGGGGTCGGTTCTCGGTGGTGAAGAAGTGCGTACAGAGGAACACGCGGAGGGACGTCGCCGTGAAATTCGTCAACAAGAAGCTGAAAAAGCGTGAACAAGCGGCTCATGAGGCGGCGCTGCTCCAGCACCTCCAACACCCGCAGTACCTCACCCTCCATGACACCTACGAGTCGCCCAGCGCCTACATCCTGGTCCTGGACCTGTGAGTCAGAGAAACCTTACCTCCAATCATATAGACGAAATGTTTTGCGCCGGCCATCTGGAGCCTGCCCACTGTGTACATAGATGGATTAAGATTGGTGGTTGTGTTCAGCCAGTCTTGTGATCCACACACCACCTGCCACACAGTACAGCCAACTAGGTGTCACCTCTGTCCGATTTACACGGGCGGCTGGTCTGCAGCGGAATGGCGCTGATTCATTGTCCAGAGAGCAGGCTGGTGATGCTGTAGTAGTAGTAGTGGTGTCGCCCTCTGGCTTTGGGGTAGATCTGTGTAAATTACAAGACTGGCCGAAGGTAATTAAAATGGTCGGTCAGTTTCTAGTTGTGTGCTCGGCTGTTCATTCAGACATCCCTTTGTCTTATTTAACCAATTTGACTCCCATAACTGTATCCCCCCCCCCCTTCCCCAGTGCATTTCTCCTATGGGCCTGTTTATTTGGTGATGTCATTACTTAGACTGTACCTCTACCCCCCTGTCTGGATTTACAACTATCTAGGGCTCCATTACAGAGATTTCCCCTCACTTCCTGTTCTGGGTACAGCATTTTTACTGGACAGGAAGTGAAGGAATCTCTCCAATGGATCATTTGAAAGCAGGGGTGTCAAACTCCGTTTCATGGCGGCCGCATCAACAGTAAGGTTGCCCTCAAAGGGTCGGTTATATCTGGGGTGCGCTATGTACAGGGTTCAGGAGGGTTTGGTAGTGTGCTACTTACAGAGTGCAGGGGTCAGGGGTGCGGTATGTACAGAGTGCAGGGGTCAGGAGTACGCTACATACAGAGTGCAGGGGTCAGCGGTGCGTTTCGTACAGAGGTCAGGGGTGCGTTACGTCCAGAGTGCAGGGATCTGGGGTGCATTGTGTACAGAGTGCAGGGGTGCGTTATGTACAGAGTGAAGGGTTCAGGGATGCCTTCTGTACAGAGTGCAGGGGTCAGGGGTGCGTTACGTACAGAGTGCAGGGGTCAGGGGTGTGTTACATACAAGAGTGCAGGGGTCAGGGGTGCCTTCCGTACAGAGTGCAGGGTTCAGGAGTGCCTTCCGTACAGAGTGCAGGGTTCAGGAGTGCCTTCCGTACAGAGTGCAGGGTTCAGGAGTGCCTTCCGTACAGAGTGCAGGGTTCAGGGGTGCCTTCTGTACAGAGCGCAGGGGTCAGGGGGGCCTTCCTTACAGAGTGCAGGGGTCAGGGGTGCGTTATGTACAGAGTGCAGGGTTCAGGGGTGAGTTACATACTGAGTGCAGGGTTCAGGGGTGCACTATGCACAGAATGCAGGTTTCAGGGGTGCACTATGCACAGTATGCAGGTTTCAGGGGTGCACTATGCACAGTATGCAGGTTTCAGGGGTGCGCTATGCACATTATGCAACCCGGAGGTTGCAAACCTAGGTGCGAGGGCCACATGAAAAGGCCTGAAGGGCCCGATATGGTCCGCGGGCCTTGTGTTTGACGTGCTTTAAAGGAAGCAAAACTGGAATTGTAATGGTGGCAAAAGGAGAACATACTCGATTTTAGTCGGGTGGTCATAATGATACGGCTGATTGATGTGTATATCCACATTGTTATCCAGGCCTTTTCTGCCATTTTTTGTTTACAAGTTTAAATCAGTATTTTTTGCTAGAAAATTACTTGGATCCCCATAACCTGATATATATATATGCTATGTTTCCCCAAAGGGTCCTATAATAAATTTGGCTACAAAAACACACTAGGGCTAATTTTCAGGGGGTGTCTTATCTATGTCCCCTGTCTTCTCTCCTCCCCTCTCCCCGTCAGCTCAGGAGCCATCATTATGACATCTTTAATCCCATAAACCTTAGTTAAAGTCGTATCTCTTTTGTAAATAGATTATATAATGTCCAGTGAGTCTCCTTTACTACCTTTATTGTGGAAAATACATTATTTACAGCGCCGCTGGGCACTCACGTGACCCGCTGGAGATCTTCCCCACTCCGAGCACTGCCGAGTGAAGGCCCGGGATCCCTGCGGATGTCAGTCCCGCACCGAGCACTGCAGAGGGGGGAGGGGCAACTGGCATCAGCCTGGAGGGGAGGAGAAGATCTTCAGCAGATCACGTGAGTGCCCAGCGGCGCTGAAAATAAGGTATTTTTGACAATTAAGTTACAAAAGAAGATACACTGGGCAGTATATAAGCTTTTTACAAAACTGATTATATATTTTCACAATAACTTTAATTTTGGGGAAAATTGTGTGTATATTGTATGTGTGTGTGTGTGTGTGTATATATATATATATATATACACAGTATCTCACAAAAGTAAGTACACCCCTCACATTTTTGTAAATATTTTATTCTATCTTTTCATGTGACAACACTGAAGAAATGACACTTTGCTACAATGTAAAGTAGTGAGTGTACAGCTTGTATAACAGTGTAAATTTACTGTCCCCTCAAAATAACTCAACACACAGCCATTATTGTCTAAACCGCTGGCAACAAAAGTGAGTACACCCCTAAGTGAAAATGTCCAAATTGGGCCCAATTAACCATTTTCCCTCCCCGGTGTCATGTGACTCGTTAGTGTTACAAGGTCTCAGGTGTGAATGGGGGCAGGTGTGTTACATTTGGTGTTATCGCTCTCACTCTCTCATACTGGTCACTGGAAGTTCAACATGGCACCTCATGGCAAAGAACTCTCTGAGGATCTGAAAAAAAGAATTATTGCTCTACATAAAGATGGCCTAGGCTATAAGAAGTTTGCCAAGATCCTGAAACTGAGCTGCAGCACAGTGGCCAAGACCATACAGCGGTTTACCAGGACAGGTTCCACTCAGAACAGGCCTCACCATGGTCGACCAAAGAAGTTGAGTGCCGTGCTCAGCGTAATATCCAGAGGTTGTCTTTGGAAAATAGACGTATGAGTGCTGCCAGCATTGCTGCAGAGGTTGAAGGGGTGGGGGAGGGGTCAGCCTGTCAGTGCTCAGACCATACGCCGCACACTGCATCCAATTGGTCTGCATGGCTGTCATCCCAGAAGGAAGCCTCTTCTAAAGATGATGCACAAGAAAGCCTGCAAACAGCTTGCTGAAGACAAGCAGACTAAGGACATGGATTACTGGAACCGTCTCCTGTGCTCTGATGAGACCAAGATAAGCTTATTTGGTTCAGATGGTGCCAAGCGTGTGTGGTGGCAACCAGGTGAGGAGTACAAAGACAAGTGTGTCTTCCTACAGTCAGGCATGGTGGTGGGAGAGTCATGGTCTGGGGCTTCATGAGTGCTGCCGGCACTGGGGAGCTACAGTTCATTGAGGGAACCATGAATGCCAACATGTACTGTGACATACTGAAGCAGAGCATGATCCCCTCCCTTCAGAGACTGGGCCGCAGGGCAATATTCCAACATGATAACGACCCCAAACACCTCCAAGACGGCCACTGCCTTGCTAAAGAACCTGTGTACTCAGTTATGTTGCCAGCGGTTTAGACATTAATGGCTGTGTGTTGAGTTATTTTGAGGGGACAGTAAATTTACACTGTTATACAAGCTGTACACTCACTACTTTACATTGTAGCAAAGTGTCATTTCTTCAGTGTTGTCACATGGAAAGATAGAATAAAATATTTACAGATATGTGATGGGGTGTACTTACTTTTGTGAAATACTGTAATGATAAATAATGATGATGATATTTTTGGCTCATTACTTCCCTCCTTCCACCCTCAACCCAAACCCCCCCCCCCCCCACCCCCTCCTTGTCTTAATGAATAGAGAATACCGATCACTGACTCTGTTCATTCATAGGAAGCCTCTGTGCAGAGCTCTTCCTGTCCATTCATTCAGTGCAGCTGAGGCTGCAAAGAAAGGGACTGCTGAATCTGTCCTCAGTCCCTTTCTCTGTCACAAAAATGATACACTAGGGGCCTGTTTGGACCCCTAATATTTCACCAAAGCCCTAAAAAGTAAAAAAATATGTAAAAAATAAACAAAATAAAATTAAATGGTTAAAAAAAAAAAAAGACAAAAAAATGTAAAAAACTGCTGACACAGGTGGCAGAACTACCAGGGTCACAAAGGTCTCACTTGGGCTGGGCTTTGGTGTTCTGTGGGCGGACCCCCAAGACGGCAGGAAGGTGGCCATCTGCGGGACCGTAATAAAGGGTCCCAGAATGGTGAGCTCCATGGCCTGCAGATCTGTCATCTGCCCTGTTCTGGGGTGAAACGCCCGTCCAGCCCCTTTTATAGGCCGTTGCGTAGTGATCACATGATCTGATCTCTTCCAGGGTGGATGACGGCCGATTGCTGGACTATCTCATGAAGCACGACGAGCTGATGGAGGAGAAGGTGGCCTTCTACATGCGGGACATCCTGGGGGCCCTCCAGTATCTGCATGGCTGCCGCGTCGCCCACTTGGACCTCAAGGTGAGGCACTGGTTTCTAAAATGGCCGTGATCACTAAAATACATCTATGTGTATATATATATATATATATATATATATATATATATATATATATATACAGCGCTCAGCATGAGTACACCCCAATATACAGCACTCAGCATAAATGAGTACACCCCAATATACAGCGCTCAGCATAAATGAGTACACCCCAATATACAGTGCTCAGTATAAATGAGTACACACTGCATCAAATTGGTCTGCATGGCTGTCGTCCCAGAAGAAAGTTTCTTCTAAAGATGATGCACAAGAAAGCCTGCAAACAGTTTTCTGAAGACAAGCAGACTAAGGACATGGATTACTGGAACCATCTCCTGTGCTCTGATGACACCAAGATAAACTTATTTGGTGTCAGATGGTGTCAGGCGTGTGTGGGGGCAACCTGGTGAGGAGTACAAAGACAACTGTGTCTTCCTACAGTCAGGCATGGTGGTGGGAGTGTCATGGTCTGGGGCTGCATGAGTGCTGCCGACACTGGGGAGCTACAGATCATTGAGGGAACCATGAATGCCAACATGTACTGTGACATACTGAAGCAGAGCATGACCCCCTCCCTTCAGAGACTGGGCTGCAGGGCAATATTCCAACATAACGACCCCAAACACCTCCAAGATGACCACTGCCTTGCTAAAGAAGCTGAGGGTAAAGGTGATGGACTGGCCAAGCATGTCTCCAAACCTAAACCCTATTGAGCATCTGTGGGGCATCCTCAAACAGAAGGTGGAGGAGCGCAAGGTCTCTAACATCCACCAGCTCTGTGATGTCATCATGGAGGAGGGGAAGAGGACTCCAGTAGCAACCTGTGAAGCTCTGGTGAACTCCATGCCCAAGAGGGTTAAGGCAGTGCTGGAAAATAATGGCGGCCACACAAAATATTCACACTTTGGGCCCAATTTGAACATTGTCACTTAGGGGTGTACTCACTTTTGTTGCCAGCGGTTTAGACATTAATGGCTGTGTGTTGAGTTATTTTGAGGGGACAGTAAATTTACACTGTTATACAAGCTGTACACTCACTACTTTACATTGTAGCAAAGTGTCATTTCTTCAGTGTTGTCACATGAAAAGATAGAATGTGAGGGGTGTACTTACTTCTGTGAGATACTGTATATCTCTATCTATCTATCTGTCTGTCTGTCGGATATCTATCTATCTATCTATCTATCTATCTATCTATCTGTCTATCTGTCTATCTGTCTATCTGTCTATCTATCTATCTATCTATCTATCTATCTATCTATCTATCTATCTATCTATCTATCTGTCTATCTGTCTATCTGTCTATCTGTCTATCTGTCTATCTGTCTATCTGTCTATCTGTCTATCTGTCTATCTGTCTATCTATCTATCTATCTATCTATCTATCTATCTATCTATCTATATATATATATATATATACACACAGGGCTCAAAATGTAAAGGCATGAGCTACTAGCCAGGCCTTAAGTGTTAGTCGCCACCAGATCCCCTACCCAACCCCTACCCTGCGCTGAATTCCGCCCCTGAAAACTCCCTCATAAATGATCTCAGGAAATTACATTGTTAAATGTTTTTATGCAGAATTAAATTACAAAAAAAAATATTACCAAAAAAAAACAACTTTATCAGTGCCCTTAAATGCTGCCTATCAGTGCCCATCAGCGCAGCCTCATCAGTGCCCATTAGTGCAGCTTATCAGTGCAGCCTATCAGCGCCCATCAGCACAGCCTCATTACTGCCCATCAGCGCAGCTTATCAGTGCAGCCTCATCAGTGCCCATCAGTGCAGCCTCATCAGTGCCCATCAGTGCAGCCACCTCAGTGCCCATCAGCGCAGCCTCCTCAGTGCCCATCAGCGCAGCCTCCTCAGTGCCCACCAGTGCAGCCTCCTCAGTGCCCATCAGTGCAGCCTCCTCAGTGCCCATCAGTGCAGCCTCCTCAGTGCCCATCAGTGCAGCCTCATCAGTGCCCATCAATGCAGCCTCATCAGTGCCTATCAGTGTAGCCACAGGGAGGAATCAGGAGGAGAGCTGGCAGAATCACACAGAGAGAAGATCTCCTGCTGTTACACAGCTTCGATCTGAAACGTCGGCCACTGTAAAAGTCCCGCCTCCTGGAACGACTCCTATGATAGACATCACACTACTTAAATTTCCCGGCATTGGACCAGTGTGCTGTCTATCATAGGATTCGTTCCAGGAGGTGGGACTTTGTTTGATAGCGGCCGGCGTTTCAGATCCAAGCTGTGTTAAAGAATGAGTTCCCCTCTCTCTGTGATCTGGCCACCTTTCCTCTCCCTTCTTCGCAGTTTCCTGGCCAATCATTGGGAAGTGACTCCCTATAAACCCCCCCCCAATGTGGTCTCACACTCAGCTTATTTCCACTCGCCAAATGCGAGCAGGCGAGTGGAAATTTTGAGGGCTGTATATTTATATATGCCATGGGTCAGGAGGGATTCTCTACTGTAAAAGCAATTTGTAATATGCTACTAGAACACAATAGGTCTCATTTCAGCCCATGCCAACCTTTTTGTCATTCTTTTGTTCCTACAGCCTGAAAACCTCCTGATCGACCTCCGTATCCCGGTGCCACGGGTAAAAATAATTGACCTTGAAGATGCCACGAGGATTACTGGTCACTATTATGTCCACCAGCTGCTGGGGAACGCGGAATTCACAGCTCCTGAGGTGATAAAAGGCACGCCGGTGTCTTTGGCGAGTGACATCTGGAGTCTGGGCGTTCTGACGTACGTCATGCTGAGCGGTGTGTCGCCATTCCTAGATGAGAGCAGTGAGGAGACCTGTATGAACATCTGCCGGGTGGACTTCTCTTTCCCACTGGAGTATTTCACCAGCGTCAGCCAAGCCGCTCAGGACTTCATCCGAGCCACGCTGCAGATGGACGCCCGCTGGAGGCCGACGGTGGCTACCTGCCTGCTCCACCCCTGGCTCCAGCCTCACTATAGCAATTATTCCAAAATCCCCCTGGACACCACGCGACTGGCCACTTTCATCGAGAGGCGGAGCCACCAGAGCGATGCTCGGCCGCTGCCCAATGCCAAGAGTTTCATTGTGAACCGCAATGTCATGGGAACATGAAGGCCTCACAAACTCTTGCTGAATCAGTATTAACCAGGACAGCTATGGATACCTTTGTAGTGGGGTTGTATCCTGCACCGACCCGTATTCTGAAACAGGGATTGGTTGGATGGTTGAGAACCTCCATTTCTTAGAGAGATAGTTGAGGACCTCCAGTTCTTAGAGATATGGTTAAGGGCCTCCATTTCTCAGAGGGATGGTTGAGGACATCCATTTCTCAGAGGCATGGTTGAGGACATCCATTTCTTACAGGGGTGGTTGAAGACCTCCATTTCTTAGAGGGATGATTAAGAGCATCCATTTCTTATAGGGGTGGTTGAGAACCTCCATTTCTCAGAGGAATGGTTGAGGACCTCAATTTCTTAGAGGGATGGTTGAGGGTATCCATTTCTTAGAGAGCTGGTTAAGGACCTCCATTTCTCAGAGGGTTGGTTGAGGACATCCATTTCCTTGAGGGTTGGTTGGGGACCTGCATTTCTTGAAGGGATGTTAAGGACATCCATTTTTTAGGGGGATGGTTGGAGGGAACCTCCATTTCTTAGAGGGATGCTATTGACTTGTTGCCATTCAAAGCATCTCAGTCCTAATTCCGGAACAGATAAAGAAGTCTTTTTATTTTCTATGAACTCATTTGGTGCTGTGCATTGCTGCAATTCCTTTGCAGTGAACCTTACTTCAGGCCCAAAGAGGTTTTATCCCGACGTGCTGCTATGTGATTGGCCATGCCTGTTTTTCAGACGCTCCAGAGAAAATGGAACTGTCTACTAAATACATACCGGACTGTCAGGAAGATGACTGTTAAAATGACTCCCATGTTCCGAAAAACTTTAGAGAACCGTAACTCCAAAATGATGAGATCGGAGACATCACTGTGCGACCAATGGACAACATCGCCGTCAATCTTGTCTGTCTGTCTCTGCTCAGATGTCTGTAGTTCCCTGTAATATTGTACAGTATTGCCTTCACTGCTTGGGGGGGGGGGGGGGAGGGGAAGAGAAGGGTCAAAAAAGCAAAATCTATCTAAACGTTTCATAGGTCTATAATTTCATAGCTATATAGAGTGTTACTGATTATAACCGTACAGCTACAAACACCACAGGAGCCTTAGACATACCAAGAGTCAAATATCTGTCCTATGTGGGGGAGGTGGAACGGGACTTTATCTGTGGGGGGTGGGGGGAGGCTGTCAAGGTAAGGAAACCTAATTTGAGATGCCTGAACTTTCTGAGGTATTATTCAGGCAGGAGTCCTGGATATATCTATTGACTGCCAGCATTGAGCCCTGATGAAGGGAGCTGAGGGCCCCTGAAATGTTTATCAAAAATCTTTTACTGAACTTCATATATATATTTGAGACACTCCCATCCTTTGTTTACTGTTTGGACCACTTTAGGGACCCCTGGAGGTGCCTTTTGGAACCACACATTAAGCTAGTTTGTGCTGATCATAGGGTCCGGTTCTACACCATCATGCCCGCTGGGAGCCATTTATATGTGGGGGAGGTATAGAGTGACCTTTTTGGGGGGTTTTTTGTATGCATCTGTAGGGATGGCAGGGCAGGGAAATATAATTTCAGATGCCTCAACTTTCAGAGGTATTATTCAGGCAGAAGTCCAGTATCAGGGCAGGGACAAGCAGCTGCCCTGGGTGCAATGGTATCTTGTAGGGATGGGGGGCCTTCCTTCTGTTACAAGGCCAACAACAGTAGCGATAGCTGCAGTGAATTTACCAAGCAAGTGACTGCTGGGCGTAGGATTCCCTAATCTTGCACATCATATATGGGGTGGAGGGGTGCAGTATGGCATTTTTGCCCTAGGCGCTGAATGACCTTGTCCCGGCACTGTCCAGTATATACCCATAAATTGCCAGCACTTGAGCCCTGAGGAAGAGAGGTGGGAGCCCCTGAAATGTCTTGGCTCTATCCTCTGACTTGCCAAGTTAAATAGTCTCTGTACTTAATATATATACCTGAGGCACTCTTATCCTTTGTATATTGTCTTTACCACTCCAGGGACCCCTAGAGAGACTCCAGTTGACTGAGAGCTGCCTTTTGGAAATATACAGTAAGCTAGTTTGTACCCCCTGGAGTGGCCTGGCAATATTTGCTATAATGCTATTCCCTGTTCCATAATACTGCTCTCCAGTATATGCCCAATCATTGGCAGCACTCAAGCTCTGATGAAGGGAGCTGTGAGGCCCGAAACGTGTTGGCTGTATCTTCTGACCTTTGGCTGACATCTTCCTGGACTTTTCATATACCTGAGGCACTATCTAATCTATTATATACTGTCTGGACCACTCCAGGAACCCCTAGATAGAGCCTAATAAACAGAGGACTGCCTTTAAGTACCACACATTTGTACCAATCATTGTCAGCACTCCTGCCCTGATGAAGGGAGTTGTGACCCCCGAAACTTGTTGGATAAATCTTCTTTCTGGACTATATATATATATATATATATGTGTGTGTATGTATATATATATATATTATACCTGAGGCACTCTCCTTCATTGTATACTATTGTATACTATTCTGAGCACTCCAGGGACCCCTAGAGAGACCCCAAAAGACAGAGGTCTGCCATTAGGTACTCCACATTTGTACCAATCATTGACAGCACTCCTGCCCTGATGAAGGGAGTTGTGACCCCAAAAACTTGTTGGATCAATAAACTTTTACTGAAGATATATATATATATGTATATACCTAACTGAGGCACTCTCATCCATTGTATACTATTCTAGCAGTCCAGGGACCCCTAGAGAGACCCCAGTAGGCAGAGAACTACACATTTGTACCAATTATCGGGTCCAGTGCTCCACTGATACTCCCTCTGAGAGTCATTTAATTGTCCTATGTAGGGGGAGGGGCAGAAAGTGACTTTTTCATGGGGATTTTGAGCATCTGTTGGGCTGGCAGGTCAAGGAAACCTAATCTGAGGTGCCTGAACTCTCGGGGGGGGGGGGGGGGGGGTATACTATTCAGCCTGGAGGGGAACAATTTATTTATTTATTTAATATATGTTGAAGCCTGTATGTTTACTAAATATTTATGTCATTGCCCCAAACCCCTCAATTTCCTTAGAATCTGGCTATGTAATGTGCACCTCCTGTGGGGGGCGCTCTCAATGACTCAGCTCAAGCCGGGCCAAGTTAAAGAGGAACTAAACCCTCCTCTCCTTTTACGGCCAAGGAAGCTGCCGTCTTGGGTAACTGCAAATCAGAGGCCATGGTCCTGCACATGTGACCAGTTACGACGCCAGTCATTTGATGGCTTAACTATCACAGTTGCTTGTGCATAAATCGGAGGGTTTAGTTATGCTTTAAGACCAACGTGTTATCTGCTGCTGGTAAGTGTACCTGTCACCCAGCTGGCGTTCTCTAAGCCAAGCCAGGCTGGGAATCTGTGACGACACTGAGCCGTAAGATATAAACCGATGCGTTTCGCACTCTTAAAATTCCAGTTTATTCATAAACCTGCAGAATGGTTACCCATAGTGTGTACATGACAGGTGCTCTTTTCACAATTGCGATAATTTTTTTTTTTTTTTTACTATGACTTTAACTCACTGTGACTGCCCCCAAGAGCCACAACTGGAGGTTCCTCAGACGTCTAGATGACAGAGGACAGCCATTAACGACAGCGCCAACATAGTCGGTGGTGCTGTATAACTGGAAATCATAGTAGACAAAAACTGGAGGATTTATGTGTAGACGTGTGATATTTATTAACAGTTTTTTGGTGTTTATTATGTGATATGTTGCTTTAATTTATGACCCAGATAGTCTGCGGAGTGTGAACCTTGGAAATGGCGGATAGGTGACCGCGCCAGGACTGGAAACAAATGGCGTGTCGCGGGAAGGAAACATGATGAACGTAAAGAGGGACTCTGTCCGGAGGGTGACAACGCTGCTGTGCAGAACAAAAAAGCGTTGTCACCCTGTTACAGGAAGTGGAAAAAATAGCATCTATTGGCAGGATCAACAGATATTACAGGAGGGACAAAAAAAACATGCTTTTAATGCCAGTGACAGATGCTGCGCATTTGTAATTTTATTATTTTTGGTCCACAGTTCTACTTCAATGAGTCATTATTTGGGTCTATTACATCCCGATGCCAGCCTATTGTATTCGCTTTTTTTATAGAGGGGGGAGGATTAGATGACCTGCCATGTTTTTATTGCTATGACCCTATTAGGAAAATTATTCTGACCACACAAAGGGGGGGGGGGTATAGCAATAAAAATATTACAGGAGTTCTGACCCTGACCCACTCCATCCAAAACCTTAAGGCCCTATTCACCCTGCCGCGTTTTTTGTGTGCGTTTCGTGCTACATGCCTTCTGACCCTGACGCACTCCATCCAAAAGGCCTTAAGCCCCCATTCACATCGCTGCATTTTTGTGCGCTTTCGTGCTTCATGCTGTCTGACCCTGACCCATCCCATCCAAAAGGCCTTAAGCCTCCATTCACACCTCCACATTTTTGTGCTACATGCCTTCTGACCTTTACCCACTCCATCCAAAAGACCTTAGGCCCCCATTCACATCGCTGCGTTTTTGTGCTACATGCCGTCTGACCCTGACCCATCCCATCCAAAACCTTAAAGTGATTGATTGTAAAGTCTCATTTTTTTTTTTTTAAATAACAAACATGTTATACTTCCCTCCTCTGTGCAGTTGGTTTTGCACAGAGCAGCCTGGGTCCTCCTCTTCTTGGGTCCCTCTTCTGTGCTCCTGGTCCCTCCCTCCTGTTGAGTGCCCCCACAGCAAGCAGCTTGCTGTGGGGGCACCCGAGCCGAGCTGCGGCTCCGTTTGACCATTCAGACATGGAGCCGCCGTTCTGCTCCACTCCCTCTCTCTCTCCTGATTGGCTCACTGACTTTAATTGACAGCAGTGTGAGCCAATGGCGCCGCTGCTGTGTTTTAGCCAATCAGGAGGGAGAGTCCCGGATGGCTGAGAGACTCGTGGACATCTTCCTTTTCTTTCCCGCCATTTCTAAAGTTCACATCAGACCGAAAAATCGCAACTTTTAAAACAAATCGTAGGCCCAACTTTTACAATGTTGCACTTTTTCACTAGATCCCTATTTAAAGGAAAATATAAATTTATATGCTGAAGAAAAAGTTAAATTTCCAGAGATTTGTTACAAATCCCAGCCACTGATCCCAGAATGCACTGCTTCTCCCGACTCCGCAGGGAACGCCGTAATGAAAAGCGATCAGGGGGACAGACTGGGAGGGGGGTTTTGTTGGAGGATTGGGGGGAGGGGGGTGAGAAACCCTGTTTCCTGGATTTTGAAGCCTGCACAGTATAGATCGGGGTATTTTTGTCTAGATCAATTGTCTTTGTTGTTGAAATGCGAATGTACAGCGTGAAATAAAGAGTTTATCTGTTGCTGTCCTTGTCTGACTTTATTCCAGGATTTCAGAATTACAAAAAAATAAAAATTGAAGAGTTCACCTTTTCAAGGTGAAATACAAACAGGTCATGATGGGACTAAAGCGATCGAAAAGTCCTCCAAACCAATCAGCGATCACTCAGTAGAGGCTTCAGGTACTCACGTGTCTGATTCCATCCCAAATAGAAGGAGATTATTCCTCATTTCAGGACAGTGGGCGGAACCATGAAAATCGTTCCTATAAACCCCATCAGACAGACGTACAGCCAGAGCCGATGGTGCTTAGAGCGAATATACATCTGTATGCAGCTTGGAATAAATGGCTCCCTGCAGAGATGGCACCCCTTGCATACCCTGACCCAGCTTCCTACACAGATGGCACCCCTTTCATACCATGACCCAGCTCCCTGCACAGATACACCCCTTGCATAAACTGACCCAGCTCCCTGCACCGATGGCACCCCTTGCATACCCTGACCCAGCTCCCTTCACAGATGGCACCCCTTGCATACACTGACCTAGCTCCTTACACAGATGACACCCCTTGCATACGATGACCCATCACCCTGCACAGATGGCACCTCTTGCATATCCTAACCCCGCTCCCTGCACAGATGGCACCCCTTGCATACCCTGACCCAGCTCCCTGCACAGATAGCACCCCTTGCATACCCTGACCCAGCTCCCTGCACAGATAGCACCCCTTGCATACCCTGACCCAGCTCCTTGCGCAGATGGGACCCATTGCATACCCTGACCCATCTCCATGCACAGATGGCACCCCTTGCATACCCTGACCCAGCATTTTGCACAGGTGGCACCCCCATGCATACCTTGACCCAGGTCCCTGCACAGATGGCACCCCTTGCATACCCTAACCCAGCTCTTTGCACAAGTGGTACCCCCTGTTTAACCTAACCTTAACATGGTAAAGATGGCAGCACCTGCATACCCTGACCCAGCACTTTGCACAGGTGGCACCCTCTGCATACCTTGACCCAGCTCCCTGCACAGATAGCACCACTTGCAAACCCTGACCCAGCTCTTTGCACAAGTGGCACCCCCTGTTTAACCTAAATCTAACATGGCAAAGATGGCAGCCCCTGCATACCCTGACCCAGCTCCCTGCACAGATGGTACCCCCTGCAATACCCTAACCCAGCTCTCTGCATAACCTAACCCTAACACGCAACAAGGTACAGGTGGCACCACCTACATACCTGGACCTTGCTCTTTGCACAGATGGCACCCCATGAATAACCTAAAACAGAATAGGGCACAGATGGCACCCCCTGCATGCGCTGGCCCATTTTCCTGCACAGGTGGCATCCCCTGCATCCAATGCATAACCTAACACAGCTCCCTGCACATGTGGAACCCTCTGTTTAGCCTAACCATAACACAGTTGGCACCCCCTGAATAATCTTACACAGCTTCCTGCACAGATGGCACCCCCTGACCCAACTCCCTGCACATATGGCACCTCCTGCAATAACCTGACCCAGCTCCTTGCATAACCTAAGACAATATAAGGCACAGATAGCCCCCTCTGCACCCTGAACCATTTCTTTGCACAGTTTGCCAACCCCTGCGTACCCTGACCCAGCTCTCTGCACTAATGGACCCCCTGCATACCCTGACCCAGCTCCCTGCACAGGTGGGACATCCTGCACCCTGACCCAACTCTTTGCACAGGTTGAGTGGGATGCCCACTCAACTTTAGCAGAACTTCAGGAACACTCTTCCTATATACAATCTCTATATATACTCCACTCTTGCTCCACCTCACACTTGTTTGCAGAACCCAGCTGGACCACTGTGAGAAGATCTGACAGTCACTCAGTCAGATGGCCCATTACAGGCAGGAACCCGAGGCCCCTTGGTTGTGTAGAAACATTACAGTGTCCATCTTGTACTCCTCCTCCTGTGGCTGCTGATCCCAGCACCACCTCTTCAGGCACTGCCAACCCACCTGGCTGCAGCTGCCCCTTTCACAAGTCCTCCACCACAGTCCTCCAGACTAACATTTACCATACCACCCAGCTGACTTCTCAAGAGATCTCCCAGACGTGCTGACCTGCTCCTGCTGCCCTCTCTCCCTGCTCTCACGCATCCAGGAAGGGCTTCCTCCATGTTTTTTGACAGAATCCTTCCAGCACCGAGCCCTGATCCGAGGTCATCCCCCCAGACTACGGGGCAGCCCTGAGGGTCACTGACATCCTCCTCAGCACTCCTTCTACCCATCTCCCTTGCTGGCTTGGCTCATGCTTATTTATGAGGTAAGCTCTGCCCCTGTCAGGTACCTTGGTTGAGGCCGAAGTGCTGAGAGGGCTTCCCTTGCAGCTCGGTGCGGATCACCCCTGGAGGTGAGACAGGAGATGACACGTCCCAAGGAGCACTGGATGCTGGTGAAATCCGGATGGATGGATGGTATGGTATGGACACCCAGGACCGCTTCCAGGAGATCTAAAGGTGCTCAGTGGAAAAAGACACAAGGTTAATGCCAGGCCAAGGGTCATACACAGTTAATCAGTCCGGAAGTAATGAGCCAAGTGGAAGGTAGCAAAGGGGCAAGACAAGAGAGAGTCCGTGAGATCCAAGCCAAGGTCGGTACACAGGAGATCCAGCAGGGGTGTCAGAGCAAAGAGTGGTCAGGCAACCCAAGGTCGATCAAGGGAGAAGATGCAGACAGGTCAAAGAAGCAAGCCGGGTCAAAACAGGAACACAGGTAAACGGACAGGTCACGGGTACAGGAGCTGACGATAAACCGGCACTGAGCACACCGGAAGAGCGTCTTATATAGGGCCAGGGCTGGGGAGATGGGCGTGGTGACACACCTGCTCTGCATCCGGCGATCTATTGCTGCTGAATGGTGATTCCTTTCCTGACAGTGCCCCCCCCCTGAGGGGCAGCCTCTGGATGCCCAACGACCATGTTTTTCTGGAAATTTGTTGTGAAATTCTCTCAAAAGTTTAGGGGCGTGGATGTTACTCAATGGTTCCCATGAATTGTCCTCCGGAGGATATCCTTTCCATTTAATCAAGTATTGAGTACGGTTGCCTCTTTGTCGACAATCCAAGATATTCTCAACCTCAAATTCAGGCTCCCCTTCTACTGAAACTGGAGGAGGTGGTACCTCTTCTCTTCCCGGGAAGGGGCTTGGTACCGCTGGCTTAAGTAGCGAGGCATGAAATACTGAATGAATTTTGAAAGAGCCGGGCAAGGCCAATTCAAAGGCCACAGAATTCACCACTCTCTTGACCTGAAAAGGACCGATGAATCTTGGCCCCAATTTCTTGGACGGGCAGGATAATTTCAAATTAATTGAAGAGAGCCAAACTCGATCTCCAACTTTGTACACTGGGTTCTCCCTCCGTTTGAGGTCAAAGAATTTCTTATAGTCCTGTTGTGCTTTATGAATATTGTCTCGTAACAACTGGAAATTAGTTTTAATGGCTGCTAGCCGATCATGGACTGCGGGAACCGTTATTTCCTGATCCAAGTTAGGCAAAAAAGAAGGATGAAAGCCATAATTAGCCCAAAACAGGGTTTGGTTGGTTGCAGAGTGTATGGAATTATTGTAGGCAAATTCTGCGCATGGAAGCAGGGAAGTCCAGTCGTCCTGAGAGCTGGTGCAAAAACATCGGAGGTACTGTTCCAGGGTTTGATTTGTTCTCTCTGTTTGCCCATTACTTTGTGGATGGTAAGCAGATGACAGGGACACTTCAACCGACAAGGACTTGCAGAGCTCCTTCCAAAATCTAGAGGTGAATTGAACACCTCGGTCTGACACTATATTATTTGGAAGTCCATGTAGCCTGACCACCTCTTTGATAAATGTGTTGGCTGTTTCCAGGGCGGAGGGAGTGCCCCTCATGGGCAAGAAGTGAGCCATTTTTGAGAGTCGGTCCACGACTACCAAGATGGTGGAAAACCCCTCTGAGGGTGGTAGCTCAACTATAAAGTCCATAGACAGACCTTTCCAGGGCTGCTCGGGAATCGGCAATGGTCTTAACAGGCCCCATGATTTGACTTTAGCCCCTTTGTTATGTTGGCACGTGATGCAGGAATTTACATAGCTTCTGCAGTCCTGATGTAGCTTAGGCCACCAGAAGCGGCGTTGGATAAGTTCGTAGGTCTTTTTTACCCCGAAATGTCCAGCGAGTTTGTGGTCGTGAAAGGTTTTAAGGACCAACAATCTCACTTGTGTAGGAACAAAAATTTTTCCCTGGTGCCAGAGGAATCCTTCCCGTTTATTTAGAGAACCGGCTTCGAGTTCAGTACATTGAGTAGAGGCTTGCTGAATTGTGGACTGTAGGTCAGTGTGAATTAGAAAAAAGTTTTGAGCTGATAGGATGGTATTGGGCTCCGTCGTGCTGGGAGTATCCGGAAACATTCGGGACAGGGCGTCCGCCTTTCCATTCTTAGATCCTGGTCTGTAGGTAATATGGAAATTAAAGCGTGAAAAGAATAGAGCCCACCGGGCTTGCCGAGGTCTTAGGCGTCTAGCAGTCCTAAGATACTCTAGATTCTTGTGATCCGTGAATATCATGATAGGGTGTGCCGCGCCTTCAAGCAGGTACCTCCATTCTTCTAGAGCACATTTAATAGCCAGAAGTTCCCGATCCCCCACATTGTAGTTCTTCTCTGGGGGTGACATTTTCCGAGAGAAGAAAGCTACTGGGTGTAGCAGGGTCTTTGGGCCTTGTCGCTGGGACAGAATAGCCCCTGTGGCTACTTCCGAAGCATCCACTTCGAGAATATAAGGTAAGACCGGGTCGGGGTGTTGAAGAATAGGTGCGGTCACAAACAGGCTTTTTAATTTATCAAAAGCTGACTGAGCCTCCGGTGACCAGCGGAAGCGAATCTGCTGGTGCGTTAGTTGGGTGATGGGTGCGATAATTGTTGAGAATCCCTTTATGAATCTTCTGTAGAAGTTAGCGAAGCCCACAAATCGCTGAACTCCCTTCTTATCAGTGGGGGCTGGCCACTCCAAAATGGCTTTTACTTTTTGTGGATCCATAGAGACACCCTCAGTTGAAATAATAAGCCCTAGGAACTGGATGGACTTCCTCTCAAATTCACATTTTTCCAGTTTCACATAGAGCCCATGTTTCCTTAAGGTGGTTAATACTTTTTTTACATGAATCTGGTGGAGTTCCAGAGTGGAGGAGAAGACCAAGATGTCATCTAGGTACACGATTAAGAAGTTGTCCAGGAACTCTCGAAAAATGTAATTGACCAGATGTTGAAATGTGGCCGGGGCATTACATAGCCCGAAGGGCATGACCAGATATTCGAAGTGGCCGAAACGGGTTCTAAACGCCGTTTTCCACTCATCCCCTTCTCGCATGCGAATAAGGTTGTACGCTCCTCGGAGGTCTAATTTGGTAAAGACCCGGGCAGACCGGAAGCGCTGGAACAATTCTGGAATCAAGGGGAGAGGATAACGATTTTTGATGGTAACTTTGTTGAGTTCCCGGTAATCAACACAGGGTCTTAACGTGCCATCTTTTTTCTCAACAAAGAAGATTCCAGCGCCAGCTGGGGAGGACGAGGGCCGGATGAACCCCTTTTCCAGGTTCTCGTTGACATAAGTCCGAAGAGTTTCTAATTCCTTCTCAGATAAGGGAAATATTCTTCCAAAAGGGATCTCGGCTCCTGGAAGAAGCTCAATGGGGCAGTCGTAGGGCCTGTGAGGGGGTAGAGCATCAGCTTTTTTTTTGTCGAATACATCCCTAAAGTCCTGATAGGCTGCGGGAATGTCTTCAGGAAGGTCTAGGGCTGGCTGAACGGCCAGACATGAGGCAGGAGCGTTGGGTCCAGGGGGAAAGCAATGGTCCAGGCAATATTTGGACGAGAAGAAAATCCTCTTCTTCACCCAGTCAATTTGTGGGTTATGAGCCTGGAGCCATGGAAGGCCTAGGATAACCGGGAATAAGGGAGAGGACAAGACATCAAAGCGGAGGAGCTCTTGATGGCCCGAGTTTGTGGTAGTGAGTACCGGATAGGTTTCTCTGGTCACAGGTCCAGAACTAGGCAGGGACCCGTCGGCCAGAAAGACTTGAAGCCGTTGCTGCTTAATTTGTAGGGGGACCCCCAGTTTCCTTGCTAGTGTACAATCCAGAAAACAACTGCAAGCTCCGGAGTCAACAATTGCCGTGAGCTGGATCTTCTCTTCTGCTACCTGTAAGGAGATAGGAAGGATAAGGTGAGCAGGGGATGGCTCAGAGACCTGACAGTTCAAGACAGACCGTGAATAGCACTTACTGGGCCTCACGGGGCAGTTGAGGAGGAAGTGGCCGGAGGCTCCACAGTATAGACAGAGGTTAGCCTGGCGGCGACGTTGTCTCTCTTCGGGTGTTAGGGAGGAACGAATTAGTCCAATCTGCATGGGTTCACCGTCCGCAGAGGCATTCATAGCTGGTGCAGGGGGAGGAGAGGCGGCAAACGGGACCTTAG
The DNA here is from genome assembly GCF_965119305.1 of Pelophylax lessonae. Lineage (NCBI taxonomy): Eukaryota > Metazoa > Chordata > Amphibia > Anura > Ranidae > Pelophylax > Pelophylax lessonae. The sequence continues at coordinate 327,416,552 of NC_138773.1, forward strand.
GCATCACCCAAGAAGCTCGGGCCCCCTGGAGGCGTTCTGAGCGTCGTTCCCGCAGACGCCTGTCCATTTGGATGGCTAGAGAGATCAAGTCTTCCAGGGATGCAGGTGTCTCTATCCGAGCAAGCTCGTCTTTTAGAGCTTCAGAGAGGCCATGACGGTACTGGTATTTCAATGCCGCCTCATTCCAGTCCGTGTCGGCTGCCCATCTACGGAAGTCTACAGTGTAGTCCTCGGCCGGGTGTTTATTCTGCTGTAAGGCATGTAAAGCAGACTCTGCTGTGACCCTGCGCTGAGGATCTTCATATAGCTGGGCCATGGCCTCAAAAAAGGAGCTTACTGAGTTCAAGGTAGGACTCTTCTGTTCAAGGAGGTTGTGTGCCCAAGTCTGGGGTTCTTCAGCTAATAAGGAGATTATAAACCCCACTTTAATGGATTCCGAGGAGAAGGTCCTGGGCTGAAGAGCCAAATATAATAAACAGGCATTTTTGAAAGCCCTAAATTTCCTTCGCTCCCCACGGAAGCGTTCAGGCGTGGACACCCGTGGCTCTGGTGGCGGAGCTGAAGCTGAATGGGCGGAGCTAGCTTGATCCGGTTGAGAAGGAGCCGGTAAAGAGCTAGTGGCAGGCTGATTAGGATCATTCGGAGGAGATGAGCCGGCTAGGTTTACTACCCGACCTTCCAGTTGGAAGTAGCCATCTTGCAGTCTTTGTACGGCTTGGGTTAGGGCTGAAACCTGTTGGCATAAAGCCTCGAGCGGGGAAGCACCTCTGTCGGCCTCTGACATGGCTGGTTTATGCTGTCAGGTACCTTGGTTGAGGCCGAAGTGCTGAGAGGGCTTCCCTTGCAGCTCGGTGCGGATCACCCCTGGAGGTGAGACAGGAGATGACACGTCCCAAGGAGCACTGGATGCTGGTGAAATCCGGATGGATGGATGGTATGGTATGGACACCCAGGACCGCTTCCAGGAGATCTAAAGGTGCTCAGTGGAAAAAGACACAAGGTTAATGCCAGGCCAAGGGTCATACACAGTTAATCAGTCCGGAAGTAATGAGCCAAGTGGAAGGTAGCAAAGGGGCAAGACAAGAGAGAGTCCGTGAGATCCAAGCCAAGGTCGGTACACAGGAGATCCAGCAGGGGTGTCAGAGCAAAGAGTGGTCAGGCAACCCAAGGTCGATCAAGGGAGAAGATGCAGACAGGTCAAAGAAGCAAGCCGGGTCAAAACAGGAACACAGGTAAACGGACAGGTCACGGGTACAGGAGCTGACGATAAACCGGCACTGAGCACACCGGAAGAGCGTCTTATATAGGGCCAGGGCTGGGGAGATGGGCGTGGTGACACACCTGCTCTGCATCCGGCGATCTATTGCTGCTGAATGGTGATTCCTTTCCTGACAGTGCCCCCCCCCTGAGGGGCAGCCTCTGGATGCCCAACGACCATGTTTTTCTGGAAATTTGTTGTGAAATTCTCTCAAAAGTTTAGGGGCGTGGATGTTACTCAATGGTTCCCATGAATTGTCCTCCGGAGGATATCCTTTCCATTTAATCAAGTATTGAGTACGGTTGCCTCTTTGTCGACAATCCAAGATATTCTCAACCTCAAATTCAGGCTCCCCTTCTACTGAAACTGGAGGAGGTGGTACCTCTTCTCTTCCCGGGAAGGGGCTTGGTACCGCTGGCTTAAGTAGCGAGGCATGAAATACTGAATGAATTTTGAAAGAGCCGGGCAAGGCCAATTCAAAGGCCACAGAATTCACCACTCTCTTGACCTGAAAAGGACCGATGAATCTTGGCCCCAATTTCTTGGACGGGCAGGATAATTTCAAATTAATTGAAGAGAGCCAAACTCGATCTCCAACTTTGTACACTGGGTTCTCCCTCCGTTTGAGGTCAAAGAATTTCTTATAGTCCTGTTGTGCTTTATGAATATTGTCTCGTAACAACTGGAAATTAGTTTTAATGGCTGCTAGCCGATCATGGACTGCGGGAACCGTTATTTCCTGATCCAAGTTAGGCAAAAAAGAAGGATGAAAGCCATAATTAGCCCAAAACAGGGTTTGGTTGGTTGCAGAGTGTATGGAATTATTGTAGGCAAATTCTGCGCATGGAAGCAGGGAAGTCCAGTCGTCCTGAGAGCTGGTGCAAAAACATCGGAGGTACTGTTCCAGGGTTTGATTTGTTCTCTCTGTTTGCCCATTACTTTGTGGATGGTAAGCAGATGACAGGGACACTTCAACCGACAAGGACTTGCAGAGCTCCTTCCAAAATCTAGAGGTGAATTGAACACCTCGGTCTGACACTATATTATTTGGAAGTCCATGTAGCCTGACCACCTCTTTGATAAATGTGTTGGCTGTTTCCAGGGCGGAGGGAGTGCCCCTCATGGGCAAGAAGTGAGCCATTTTTGAGAGTCGGTCCACGACTACCAAGATGGTGGAAAACCCCTCTGAGGGTGGTAGCTCAACTATAAAGTCCATAGACAGACCTTTCCAGGGCTGCTCGGGAATCGGCAATGGTCTTAACAGGCCCCATGATTTGACTTTAGCCCCTTTGTTATGTTGGCACGTGATGCAGGAATTTACATAGCTTCTGCAGTCCTGATGTAGCTTAGGCCACCAGAAGCGGCGTTGGATAAGTTCGTAGGTCTTTTTTACCCCGAAATGTCCAGCGAGTTTGTGGTCGTGAAAGGTTTTAAGGACCAACAATCTCACTTGTGTAGGAACAAAAATTTTTCCCTGGTGCCAGAGGAATCCTTCCCGTTTATTTAGAGAACCGGCTTCGAGTTCAGTACATTGAGTAGAGGCTTGCTGAATTGTGGACTGTAGGTCAGTGTGAATTAGAAAAAAGTTTTGAGCTGATAGGATGGTATTGGGCTCCGTCGTGCTGGGAGTATCCGGAAACATTCGGGACAGGGCGTCCGCCTTTCCATTCTTAGATCCTGGTCTGTAGGTAATATGGAAATTAAAGCGTGAAAAGAATAGAGCCCACCGGGCTTGCCGAGGTCTTAGGCGTCTAGCAGTCCTGAGATACTCTAGATTCTTGTGATCCGTGAATATCATGATAGGGTGTGCCGCGCCTTCAAGCAGGTACCTCCATTCTTCTAGAGCACATTTAATAGCCAGAAGTTCCCGATCCCCCACATTGTAGTTCTTCTCTGGGGGTGACATTTTCCGAGAGAAGAAAGCTACTGGGTGTAGCAGGGTCTTTGGGCCTTGTCGCTGGGACAGAATAGCCCCTGTGGCTACTTCCGAAGCATCCACTTCGAGAATATAAGGTAAGACCGGGTCGGGGTGTTGAAGAATAGGTGCGGTCACAAACAGGCTTTTTAATTTATCAAAAGCTGACTGAGCCTCCGGTGACCAGCGGAAGCGAATCTGCTGGTGCGTTAGTTGGGTGATGGGTGCGATAATTGTTGAGAATCCCTTTATGAATCTTCTGTAGAAGTTAGCGAAGCCCACAAATCGCTGAACTCCCTTCTTATCAGTGGGGGCTGGCCACTCCAAAATGGCTTTTACTTTTTGTGGATCCATAGAGACACCCTCAGTTGAAATAATAAGCCCTAGGAACTGGATGGACTTCCTCTCAAATTCACATTTTTCCAGTTTCACATAGAGCCCATGTTTCCTTAAGGTGGTTAATACTTTTTTTACATGAATCTGGTGGAGTTCCAGAGTGGAGGAGAAGACCAAGATGTCATCTAGGTACACGATTAAGAAGTTGTCCAGGAACTCTCGAAAAATGTAATTGACCAGATGTTGAAATGTGGCCGGGGCATTACATAGCCCGAAGGGCATGACCAGATATTCGAAGTGGCCGAAACGGGTTCTAAACGCCGTTTTCCACTCATCCCCTTCTCGCATGCGAATAAGGTTGTACGCTCCTCGGAGGTCTAATTTGGTAAAGACCCGGGCAGACCGGAAGCGCTGGAACAATTCTGGAATCAAGGGGAGAGGATAACGATTTTTGATGGTAACTTTGTTGAGTTCCCGGTAATCAACACAGGGTCTTAACGTGCCATCTTTTTTCTCAACAAAGAAGATTCCAGCGCCAGCTGGGGAGGACGAGGGCCGGATGAACCCCTTTTCCAGGTTCTCGTTGACATAAGTCCGAAGAGTTTCTAATTCCTTCTCAGATAAGGGAAATATTCTTCCAAAAGGGATCTCGGCTCCTGGAAGAAGCTCAATGGGGCAGTCGTAGGGCCTGTGAGGGGGTAGAGCATCAGCTTTTTTTTTGTCGAATACATCCCTAAAGTCCTGATAGGCTGCGGGAATGTCTTCAGGAAGGTCTAGGGCTGGCTGAACGGCCAGACATGAGGCAGGAGCGTTGGGTCCAGGGGGAAAGCAATGGTCCAGGCAATATTTGGACGAGAAGAAAATCCTCTTCTTCACCCAGTCAATTTGTGGGTTATGAGCCTGGAGCCATGGAAGGCCTAGGATAACCGGGAATAAGGGAGAGGACAAGACATCAAAGCGGAGGAGCTCTTGATGGCCCGAGTTTGTGGTAGTGAGTACCGGATAGGTTTCTCTGGTCACAGGTCCAGAACTAGGCAGGGACCCGTCGGCCAGAAAGACTTGAAGCCGTTGCTGCTTAATTTGTAGGGGGACCCCCAGTTTCCTTGCTAGTGTACAATCCAGAAAACAACTGCAAGCTCCGGAGTCAACAATTGCCGTGAGCTGGATCTTCTCTTCTGCTACCTGTAAGGAGATAGGAAGGATAAGGTGAGCAGGGGATGGCTCAGAGACCTGACAGTTCAAGACAGACCGTGAATAGCACTTACTGGGCCTCACGGGGCAGTTGAGGAGGAAGTGGCCGGAGGCTCCACAGTATAGACAGAGGTTAGCCTGGCGGCGACGTTGTCTCTCTTCGGGTGTTAGGGAGGAACGAATTAGTCCAATCTGCATGGGTTCACCGTCCGCAGAGGCATTCATAGCTGGTGCAGGGGGAGGAGAGGCGGCAAACGGGACCTTAGGCATCACCCAAGAAGCTCGGGCCCCCTGGAGGCGTTCTGAGCGTCGTTCCCGCAGACGCCTGTCCATTTGGATGGCTAGAGAGATCAAGTCTTCCAGGGATGCAGGTGTCTCTATCCGAGCAAGCTCGTCTTTTAGAGCTTCAGAGAGGCCATGACGGTACTGGTATTTCAATGCCGCCTCATTCCAGTCCGTGTCGGCTGCCCATCTACGGAAGTCTACAGTGTAGTCCTCGGCCGGGTGTTTATTCTGCTGTAAGGCATGTAAAGCAGACTCTGCTGTGACCCTGCGCTGAGGATCTTCATATAGCTGGGCCATGGCCTCAAAAAAGGAGCTTACTGAGTTCAAGGTAGGACTCTTCTGTTCAAGGAGGTTGTGTGCCCAAGTCTGGGGTTCTTCAGCTAATAAGGAGATTATAAACCCCACTTTAATGGATTCCGAGGAGAAGGTCCTGGGCTGAAGAGCCAAATATAATAAACAGGCATTTTTGAAAGCCCTAAATTTCCTTCGCTCCCCACGGAAGCGTTCAGGCGTGGACACCCGTGGCTCTGGTGGCGGAGCTGAAGCTGAATGGGCGGAGCTAGCTTGATCCGGTTGAGAAGGAGCCGGTAAAGAGCTAGTGGCAGGCTGATTAGGATCATTCGGAGGAGATGAGCCGGCTAGGTTTACTACCCGACCTTCCAGTTGGAAGTAGCCATCTTGCAGTCTTTGTACGGCTTGGGTTAGGGCTGAAACCTGTTGGCATAAAGCCTCGAGCGGGGAAGCACCTCTGTCGGCCTCTGACATGGCTGGTTTATGCTGTCAGGTACCTTGGTTGAGGCCGAAGTGCTGAGAGGGCTTCCCTTGCAGCTCGGTGCGGATCACCCCTGGAGGTGAGACAGGAGATGACACGTCCCAAGGAGCACTGGATGCTGGTGAAATCCGGATGGATGGATGGTATGGTATGGACACCCAGGACCGCTTCCAGGAGATCTAAAGGTGCTCAGTGGAAAAAGACACAAGGTTAATGCCAGGCCGAGGGTCATACACAGTTAATCAGTCCGGAAGTAATGAGCCAAGTGGAAGGTAGCAAAGGGGCAAGACAAGAGAGAGTCCGTGAGATCCAAGCCAAGGTCGGTACACAGGAGATCCAGCAGGGGTGTCAGAGCAAAGAGTGGTCAGGCAAGCCAAGGTCGATCAAGGGAGAAGATGCAGACAGGTCAAAGAAGCAAGCCGGGTCAAAACAGGAACACAGGTAAACGGACAGGTCACGGGTACAGGAGCTGACGATAAACCAGCACTGAGCACACCGGAAGAGCGTCTTATATAGGGCCAGGGCTGGGGAGATGGGCGTGGTGACACACCTGCTCTGCATCCGGCGATCTATTGCTGCTGAATGGTGATTCCTTTCCTGACAGCCCCCTGCTGGCCCTTTACTGGGCATTGGCTGAGGCCCTCATAAATATGCCAAGTAGCTCCTCCTAACCTTCATCCACTATGTCAAGAACAGTGGTCTCCAAACTGGCCCGAGGGCGGAATGTGGCCTTTTGCATACCTTTATCCAGGCCTTTGGGGCACCTTTACTCCCACTGACACCAATGATGGGGCACTATTCCTCCCACTGACACCAATGATGGGGCACTATTCCTCCCACTGACACCAATGATGGGGCACCATTCCTACTACTAAAATCAATGATGGGACACTATTCCTCCCACTGACATCAATGATAGGGCACTATTCCTCCCACTGATACCAATGATGGGGCACTATTCCTCCCACTGACACCAATGATGGGGCACTATTCCTTCCACTGACATCAATGATAGGGCACTATTCCTCCCACTGACATCAATGATAGGGCACTATTCCTCCCACTGACATCAATGATAGGGCACTATTCCTCCCACTGATACCAATGATGGGGCACTATTCGTTCCACTGACACCAATGATGGGGCACTATTCCTACCACTGACACCAATGATGGGGCACTATTCCTCCCACTGATACCAATGATGGGGCACTATTCCTTCCACTGATACCAATGATGGGGCACTATTCCTTCCACTGACACCAATGATGGGGCATTATTCCTCCCACTGACACCAATGATGGGGCACTATTCCTACCACTGACACCAATGATGGGGCACTATTCCTCCCACTGATACCAATGATAGGGCACTATTCCTTCCACTGACATCAATGATGGGACACTATTCCTCCCACTGATACCAATGATGGGGCACTATTCCTTCCACTGACATCAATGATGGGGCACTATTCATCCCACTGACACCGACGACAGGGTGCTATTCCTCTCCCAAATACTAAAGATGCTTTGTTTACTCCCACTGATGCCAGGACACATTTTATTCCAAATGGCCACAGTCCGGCCCCCCTAAAGTCTGAAGGACATTGGAGACCCCTGATCTAGAATATTCTCTATGTCCCAGAAATAGGGGAGGCACCAATGATGTCATCCAGTCCTGAGTCACTGAACCCTGACCCAGATTCACAGCCCAGGCTTAGCCCTGATATAAAGAAACGTACCTACACTACCACCTAGCACAACTAGAGAGTGCTACAATCACACAATGGGAGCCAGAATATTGTAACCCATTCCTGACTGCCGTTTGTAGATTGAAATGTATCGAATGCCATTTTTTCATCTTGGATAAAGCAGCAATAGGTTAAACCAGTTTTTATTTTTTTTTTTTCTTTCTTTCTTTTTTTGTCCCAATGAGGAGATTTTCCTTCACATCCAGTCACAAGACACAAGAGGAAGTGAGAAGAAATCTCTCCAAAGTGAAACCCCAGAACAGGGGTCCCCCTTCAATGATTTTCCCATTATTCCACACCCAGTGACAACTCAGAAATGACAGATTTCCTATCACTTCCTGTATCTGTAATCATGGCAACCAGGCCAATCAGGCTGAATTTCCCCAACTGGGAAGACCGACCACAAAAAGAACCTGACAGAGGGTCTAACCCTTCCTCACTCCACTAAAAACTTTAACCACTTCCATACCGGGCCATGTCTGGCACTTCGCTCCTACATGTAAAACTCACCATTTTTTTTGCTAGAAAATTACTCAGAACCCCCAAACATTATATATATATATCTTTTTTTTTTTATTTTTTTTAGCAGAGAGCCTAGGGAATAAAATGGCGGGCAACTTTTTTTGTGTCACATGGCATTTGCGCAGAAATTTTTCTAACGCATATTTTTGAGAAAAAAAAACTGTTTTACGAATTAAAAAACAAAACAGTGAAGTTAGTCCAATTTGTATATTGTGAAAAATGATGTTACACCGAGTAAATAGATACCCAACATGTCACGCTTTAAAATTGCGCACACCCGTGGAATGACGCCAAACTTTGGTACTTAAAAATCTGCATCGGCAACGCTTTTACAATTTTTACAGGTTACCAGTTTAGAGTTACAGAGGAGTTCCTAAACTCTCACTAACGTTCGCAGCGATACCTCACATGTATGGATTGAACGCTGTTTACATATGTGGCCGCGACGTGGACAGGGGCACACATATACAGTGGGTACGGAAAGTATTCAGACCCCCTTAAATTTTTCACTCTTTGTTATATTGCAGCCATTTGCTAAAATCATTTAGGTTCATTCTTCTTCCTCATGAATGTACACATAGCACCCCATACTGACAGAAAAACACAGAATTGCTGACATTGTTGCAGATTTATTAAAAAAGAAAAACTGAAATATCACATGGTCCTAAGTATTCAGACCCTTTGCTCAGTATTTAGTAGAAGCCCCCTTTTGATCTAATACAGCCAGGAGTCTTTTTGGGAAAGATGCAACAAGTCTTTCACACCTGGATTTGGGGATCCTCTGCCATTCCTCCTTGCAGATCCTCTCCAGTTCTGTCAGGTTGGATGGTAAACGTTGGTGGACAGCCATTTTTAGGTCTCTCCAGAGATGCTCAATTGGGTTTAAGTCAGGGCTCTGGCTGGGCCATTCAAGAACAGTCACGGAGTTGTTGTGAAGCCACTCCTTCGTTATTTTAGCTGTGTGCTTAGGGTCATTGTCTTGTTGGAAGGTAAACCTTCGGCCCAGTCTGAGGTCCAGAGCACTCTGGAGAAGGTTTTTGTCCAGGATATCCCTGTACTTGGCCGCATTCATCTTTCCCTCGATTGCAACCAGTCGTCCTGTCCCTGCAGCTGAAAAACACCCCCACAGCATGATGCTGCCACCACCATGCTTCACTGTTGGGACTGTATTGGACAGGTGATGAGCAGTGCCTGGTTTTCTCCACACATACCGCTTAGAATTAAGGCCAAAAAGTTCTATTTTGGACTCATCAGACCAGAGAATCTTATTTCTCACCATCTTGGAGTCCTTCAGGTGTTTTTTAGCAAACTCCATGCGGGCTTTCATGTGTCTTACACTGAGGAGAGGCTTCCGTCGGGCCACTCTGCCATAAAGCCCCGACTGGTGGAGGGCTGCAGTGATGGTTGACTTTCTACAACTTTCTCCCATCTCCTGACTGCATCTCTGGAGCTCAGCCACAGTGATCTTTGGGTTCTTCTTTACCTCTCTCACCAAGGCTCTTCTCCCCCGATAGCTCAGTTTGGCCGGACGGCCAGCTCTAGGAAGGTTTCTGGTCGTCCCAAACGTCTTCCATTTGAGGATTATGGAGGCCACTGTGCTCTTAGGAACCTTAAGTGCAGCAGAAATCTTTTTGTAACCTTGGCCAGATCTGTGCCTTGCCACAATTCTGTCTCTGAGCTCTTCAGGCAGTTTCTATGACCTCATGATTCTCATTTGCTCTGACATGCATTGTGATCTGGAAGGTCTTATATAGACAGGTGTGTGGCTTTCCTAATCAAGTTCAATCAGTATAATCAAACACAGCTGGACTCAAATGAAGGTGTAGAACCATCTCAAGGATGATCAGAAGAAATGGAAAGCACCTGAGTTAAATATATGAGTGTCACAGCAAAGGGTCTGAATACTTAGGACCATGTGATATTTCAGTTTTTCTTTTTTAATAAATCTGCAACAATGTCAACAATTCTGTGTTTTTCTGTCAGTATGGGGTGCTATGTGTACATTCATGAGGAAGAAGAATGAACTTAAATGATTTTAGCAAATGGCAGCAATATAACAAAGAGTGAAAAATTTAAAGGGGTCTGAATACTTTCCGTACCCACTGTATATATATATATATATTTCTTTTTTTATTGTTTAATTTATTTTATTTTTTTACACTTTCCCTTTATTTTATTTTTGTTTTTTATCACTTATATTCCTATTACAGGGAATGTAAACATCCCTTGTAATAGGAATAGTGCACGACAGGTCCTCTTTATGGAGAGATCCGGGGTCAGTAAGACCTCGGATCTCTCCTACAGGCTGGAAAACCTGAAATATAAAAAAAAACAAAAAAAAACGATCTCGGCAATCCAGCTGAGATCACGACAGTATGGACAACTGCCAGGCTGGGAGTGACGTCATAACATTGTGCCTCGCAGAGTCATAGAGACTGCCAGGGACCATCTGGTCCTCGGTATTCTCTATGGCGTACTTTTACAGATTCCTTCTCAGGATTGCACAGGCGAACCGATAGAAGCACCGGGGGGCGTCTCCTCCCGCTGCCTGTAAGAATGATCAAGCGGCTGAACATGATTCAAGCGGCCGCTATGATTGTTCTTACGGTGCATGGAATCACCGGCTAAAAAAAATATCTGAATGATGCCTGCAGCTGCACCCATCACCCCGATATCCACACTTAAAGCCCTGGGCATCATATGACGTTCCGCGGTAAGCAAGTGGTTAAAAAAAAAACTGGCTTAAGATACAATTTAACATTCTCAGGATGCACTGGGACATCCAGCAGATAATCTACAATTTCCGTTAAGCCGTAGCCACCAGTTTTACAGTATACTGTGTCTAAAGCCAAAATATTATAGTGGCTGTTTTATGTTTTCCGGTTATGAATTAAAATCAACGTTAAAAGATTTTGGTCTCTTTGATCTTTGGTCTCATTAGACTCTGTTCATGTGGATTCTAACCCCTGAGCACCTTAGTTAGGCGGTACCCCAATTTTATTAGGGGCCACCTCACCAAATCAATCTGATTGATTTTCTGGAAAAAACTACATTGGATCCTACACCTGTTGTCGTGGTGAGTTGACACTGCCTGCGAATCTTGTCAGGTCAGCAAGTTGCCATACTGCTTTTACAGACTGGGTCTCAGGAGGTATGTCTTTTTGTATAATAAGACATTTGAGGCCGCGCACATCCATATGGAAGGTCAGCTTCCACTCTGCTGGTCCATGTGCAATGTCATTGTAGTAAAATGTGACTCCAGATGTAATTGATGTAACCCACTGTCAATTCAGCTTTCAAAATCACTTGTTTAGGTCAAAGACAGATAATCCTGTGATCAGATTTGATAAAAGTCTATGGTGTATACTGATGGGTAGCAATAAACGTACTGTAGATCCTCATAGTAGTTTAATTCATCAAAATCCACATAGTGGGTATATAATGTGCGGTGTTGGCTCATCACATGGTGTATGAAGGCTAAGTGGTCCAAGAGAGGAGTCCTTGGTGTTTCTTGGCAGAACAATGTACCCCATGTATAGTCTGGTCCCAGGATCTGAGGGGCTCCATGTATAGTTTGAGCCCAGGATCTGAGGGTCTACACGTATAGTCTGACTCTGGTCCCAGGATCTGAGGAGCTTCTTATTCAGTCTGGTCCCAGGATCTGAGGAGCTTCATATACAGTCTGGTCCCAGGATCTGAGGAGCTTCATATACAGATAGGCCCAGGATCCGAAGGGCTTAAGTACAGTCTGGGCCTAGGATTTGAGGAGCTTCATGTGCAGTCTGGTCCCAGGATCTGCAGAGCTTCATGTATAGTCGGGGCCTGGGATCTAAAGGGCTGCATGTACAGTCTGGTTCCAGGATCTGAGGGGCTCCATGTACAGTCTGGTCCCAGGGTCTGAGGGACTCCACATACAGTCTGGTCCAAGGATTTCAGGGGTTCCATGTACAGTCTGGGCCCCCGATCTGAGGGGCTTCATATACAGTCTGGGCCCAGGATCTAAGGGGCTTCATGTACAGTCTGGGCCAAGGATCTGCGGGGCTCCATGTACAGTCTGTGCCCAGGATCTGAGGGGCTTCGTGTACAGTCTGAGCCCAGAATCTGAGGGGCATTGTGTAAAGTCTGCGCCCAGGATCTCAAGGGCTACATGTACAGTCTAGGCCCAGGATCTGATGGGTTCCATGAAGGAATCTGAGGGGCTTCATGTACAGTCTGGGCCCAGGATCTGAGGAGCTTCGTGTACATCTGGGCCCAAGATCCAAGGGTCCTCATGTACAATCCGAGGGGCTTCATTTATTGTTAGGGTCCAGGATCCTAGTGGTTTTATGCAGAATCTGAGCCAGGATCCAAGGGGCTTCATTAACAGCCTGGGGCAAGGAACCAATGGGCCCCATGTACAGTCTGGGCCCAGAAACTGAGGAGCTTTACATCCAGTCTGGGCTCAGGATCCAAGAGGCTGTACAGTTGGGGGCCAAGGTCTCAGGGGCTTCATGTACATTCAGGGCCTAGGATCCATGGGGCTTCATGTAAAATTTGGGGCAAGGATCCAAGGGGCTTCACGTAAAGTCTGGGCCCAGAAACTAAGGGGCTTCATGTACCATCTGCTCTCCGGATCTGAGGTGCTACATGTTTAATCTTGCCAAAGATCGGAGGAACTTCATGTACAGTCTGGGCCAGTTTGGCCCAGAATTCTAGGGGCTGTACAATTGGGGCCCAGCATCCATGGGGCTCCATGTACAGTTGGGGCCCAGGATCAATGGGGCTTAATGTACAGTTTGTGCCCAGGAACCAAGGGGCTTAATTTAAAGTATTGGCCCTGGATCCAAGGAGCTTTATGTAAAGTCTGAGGCAAAGATCTAAGGGGCTTAATGTAAAATCTAGGCCCAAGATCCAAGGGGCCTTATGTACAGTCTGTGCCCAGGATCCAAGAGGGCCTTATGTACAGTCTGTGCCCAGGATCCAAGGGGCCTTATGTACAGTCTGTGCCCAGGATCCAAGGGGCCTTATGTACAGTCTGTGCCCAGGATCCAAGAGAGCCTTATGTATAGTCTGTGGGATCCAATGGGCTTCATGTAGAATTTGTGTCTGGGGTAACAAGGGTCTTTGTATAGATCTGGGTCCATGCATCTTGAACATCTAATTCATTCCGCTGATTCTGACCATGGAGAAGTCCAAATAGTTCAGAGGGGGATTCTGATTGTGGAGGAGTCCAAATAGCTCAGAGGGGGATTCTGTTTGTGGAGGGTTCCAAAGAGTTTAGCTGGAAAAACCCGAACACGCTAACAATGGCCCTGAGCTCTCAAATCTGCTAAACAAACAAAATGTCAATTGATTTTTCTGGCAGCAAATGCTCTATAAGAACAGATCAATGGCAGAACAATGAGACCCTTCAAAGTTTGCGGCCCTTCATGGCCCCAGCTGGTACATCTACATGACAAAAAAGGGAACTTTCACTTTCTAGAAAGCAGAACAGGAATAGTTCGTGTTTCTGGGGAATTTCTGTCCCTTGGAGGATACGCCCAAGGGGCCTCCATAGAGTTTAACCTGGCACTGTTCTTCACCGGTTAAACAGATCCGAACTTACCAGACAGTAATGCCGGCCTCTCTCAGGCACAAGAACTCAAATGATCTCAAAAACGACCCTCATCGGTCTGTATAGGCTGCTGCTCTGGGCTCTATAAAGGATGGGTCACCCACAGCTCAAAAACAAAAACCTCACATGGTGTAGCAACAAGTATTTATGAAAGAAACCGAGCAAATCTGCTCTCATGTAACAAGATCCAAATAGCGGACCTAAAGCTCACCCATCCATGCAGACGCCCAGTGTGTTGTAGTGCACTGTCCCACACCAAAGTTGTTCCACAGCCGGCTACTTTGTATAAGCTCCAGCACCAGATGTGTCGACCTACACTGTTGCTCTGCCCCAATGCGTTTCGTTGCTATGACAACCTTAGCAAGAGTGTGTTAGTCTGCTATCTACTGTATATGTATGTACCATATGCAAGCCTCCCAGACCTCCAGGCATAGCTAGAGAACCAGGAACGATTTTATGTGGGGGTGGAGGGGGGGGGGTTTGCGCAATTCACGTGACACACATACGGCGCCCTATTCACTTCGATGTTTTGCGTTATGCGCATTTGTCGCCCAAAAGAAGCTTGTAATCCTTTTTGGGTGACAAGCTTCATGCGATTTTTAAAGGCGCGATTGGGGTGCCATTTAGAAAACATTTGATTCCTTGAAGACACAATTCAATCTTCCTATTCATTATTTCTTCAATTGTGGCACATTTACCAGGCCTAATTTGGTACTTCTCCTTTGGTAATCCAACCCTCCTCCATGGAACGATTTCTTAGGCCCCTTTCACACTTGGGTGACTTGTCCTGCGACTTGGGACTGCAAAGTCGCATGACAAGTCGTACCGCATGGTTTCCAATGAGTACCATTCATACCTGTGCGACTGCACAGTGACTTGAAAGTAGTCCTTGCACTACTTTGGTCCAACTTTATTGCAACTTGAGGTCCATAGATCTCAAGGCTACACAGGCATTGCTTCAAGTCGTGACGAAGTCGCAAGGCAAAGTCGTGTGACTTTCAGGTCCTACAAGTGTGAAAGGGGCCTCAGAAATGATGATATGGAGAAGCCCAACTAGCTATAAGGCTATGCAACCTACTATCCACCATGGTCTGGAATGCTTGCAGGCGTCATAGGAAGCAGTAGCACCTGACTTAGACAGCGAAGACTAGGAGGATATTCAGGACGACTCTTGCATGCAGTTATGCCTCGTACACACACAACGATTGTTGGCCGTGAAATTTTCGGCCAACGTCCGATCGGCCGATTTTCAGCTTGATAGTATATTGCTTCCGACAACCGACTCCGACTTTTCGGCCGAATAAAATCTGGTGTGCAGGCCAGGGGCGTAACTACAGGGGTTGCAGGGGTTGCGATTGCTACCGGGCCCCATGCTCCAGGGGGCCCAGTAGAAAACCAGTGGGTGAACTTCCAGGATTGCAAAAGTCACACTTGCTACCGGGCCCTGGCATTGCACCACTGTGGGGAGGCCCCAAGATTGCAGGAAGGGGGCCCACTGCAGAACTTGTGAAAGGATCCTTCTGCGGGACCATAATAAAAGGCCATGCAACGAGAATAAAGAGCCCCAGGATCAGTGGGAAGAGCCCTGGGCTTGAAGGGAAGGGCCCCGGCCAGGGATCTGGGGGGGCCCTTCATGGTTTCTTGCATCGGGGCCCTGAAGGCTCTAGTTACGCCTCTGGTGCATGCTATAAAATTTTTGTTGGCCGTCACCACAACGGCCGATTTTTCGTCAGTCAGTACAGATTTCGGCAGACAAAAATCAGATGAGCAAGACTGGGCATGCTCAGAGAAGAAAAAACACAGGGAAAGTCAACCAGCACATGACATCACTTCTGAAGTTGGTTTTTGTTGGCCGAGAAAATTCGTGTGCAGTCTAGGCACATTCCAACCAACAAAACACCACTGGACAAAAGTCGGCCAATCGGTCGGCCGATAATCGTTGCGTGTGTACGAGGCATTAGTTTCCACAAGAGACAGATTGATACAATTTAACCACTTGACCTCTGGAAGATTTACCCCCCTTCATGACGAGGCCATTTTTTGCTACACGGTACTGTTACTTTACGACAATTGCGCGGTCATGCAATGCTATACCCAAATAAAATGTATATCTTTTCTTCCCCACAAATAGAGCTTTCTTCTGGCGATATTTAATTACCACTGGCTTTTTTATTTTTTGCGCTATAAACGGAAAAAGACTTGACAATTAAAAAAAAAAAAAATATATATATATATTTACATTCTGCTATAAAACATATCCCATAAAAAAAATGTAAAAAAATCAGATTTCTTCATGAATTTAGGCCAATATGTATTCTGCTACATAAATCCCAATAAGTGTATATTGATTGGTTTACACAAAAATTATATCGTCTACATACTATGCTATATACAGTGGGGGGAAAATAGGTATTTGATCCCATCCAGATTTCATAAGTTTGCTCACTTACAAAGAAATGGCGGGTGTATAATTTTTATCATAGATGTATTTTATATGATAGAGACAGAATATCAACCAAAAATCCAGAAGAGATACAAATGTTATAAGTGGAGTTGCAGTTCAGTGAGTAAGAGCCCATTCAGACTAGAGCGACTTGTCAGCCTGACAAGTCGCGGTAGGTCGCGGTCCATTGAGTAGTACAGGAGCCGTTCTAATAGGAGCGACACAAGTCGCTCCGACTTAGAAAAAGGGTCCTGTACTACTTTGGGGCGACCTGGGAGCGACTTGCATAGACTTCCATTATGTGAAGTCTCTGCAAGTCGCGCCGAAGTTGCGGTGCACGCGACTTCACAGGTCGCCCCACAAAGTCGGATCGCCTCAGTGTGAACTGGCTCTTAAAGAAGTATTTGATCCTCAAGCAAAACATGACTCAGTATTTGGTGGAGAAACTTGGTGGTGGTCAGACGTTTCTTGTGGTTGGTGACCAAACCCGGAAGAAAGGCCCTGACATACCAGTACGTTGCCCGGGCAGGCAGCTGCCGCCCTCCCGCAGTACAATTACCGTAGGTGAGTGGCAAGCAGGTATTACTCTGTAAGAAAAAAAAACAATAAAGTCAATAAAAAAGTTGGATGCATATAAGCACATACATGTGTGATGCACAAATGTGGACACACAAACCAAAGTATAAACCCAATAAAGTCCTCTACTTTTTTTATATCAAAAGCAAAGAGCTTCAAAAATATTAGTTTATTTCAAACATGCAAAAAAAAAATTATATATATATATATATATATATATATATATATACATACATACACATACACACACACACACACACACACACACACACAGACACAGACACAGACACACACACACACACACACACACAGTTTCTCACAAAAGTTAGTACACCCCTCACATTTCTGTAAATATTGTATTCTAACTTTTCATGTGACAACACTGAAGAAATGACACTTTGCTACAATGTAAAGTAGTGAGTGTACAGCTTGTATAACAGTGTAAATTTACTGTCCCCTCAAAATAACTCAACACACAGCCATTAATGTCTAAACCGCTGGCAACAAAAGTGAGTACACCCCTAAGTGAAAATGTCCAAATTGGAGCCAATTAGCTATTTTCCCTCCCCGGTGTCATGTGACTCGTTAGTGTTACAAGGTCTCAGGTGTGAATGGGAAGCAGGTGTGTTAAATTTAGTGTTATTGCTCTCACTCTCTCATACTGGTCACTGGAAGTTCAACATGGCACCTCATGGCAAAGAACTCTCTGAGGATCCGAAAAAAAGAATTGTTGCTCTACATAAAGATGGCCTAGGCTATAAGAAGATTTCCAAGACCCTGAAACTGAGCTTCAGCACGGTGGCCATAACCATACAGCAGTAAAATAGGACAAGGGAAAGGCGGCGGATGTCACGGAACACAGTGACGGACTGAGAGCAGAGACACCGGAGAGAGGCTGCGAGTGTTGTTGCAGAGCGACAGGCCTGGTGTGGAGGGCTGCGGAGTACAGATCCTATTGGATTGGGTGAGAGAGTTCTGAATTTAGCAGATACTGTGATCCCTGCTTGTAAAGTAAGGAAAGGCCTGTGACGCAGGATATATATATATATATATATATATATATACAGGGCTTTTTTTCAGCGGGAACGCGGGGGAACGCAGTTCCGGCACCTCTAGCACTGAATGTATGCCATGGCAAGGGGTGCTGGAGGGTCTACTGATGCTGGATCTATTGATGCTGGAGGGGATCTATTTTTGGATGGCAATCTATTGTTGCTGGTGCAGGATCCTTTGATACTGTGGGTTAATTGTTGCTGGAAGGGATCTACTGTTTGGGGAGGGGGTCTACTGTTGCTGGCTGCTAGAGAATCTATTGATGCTGGCTGCTGGGGGTCTATTGCTGCTGGGAGGGGGGTATACTGCTGCTGGCTGTGGGGGATCAATTTTATTGCTTTTCTTGTTATCATAACCAAATTCCATACATTCCACTATAAAATTATACTTGGCTCTATATACTCTAAAAGGGGCTGTACTGGAAGCTGGGTAGGGGGTGGATCCAAGTGTCGTTGCTCAGAGGTGGGTAGGGGTGGAACCAAGGGTTAGTGCTCGAAGGTGGGTAGGGGGCGGAGACACAAAGTAACTTAGAAAGGGGAGTTCCTGCACCTTTTCTCTGAGAAAAAAAGCCCTGTATATATATATATATATATATATATATATAAATATATATATATATATATATAAGAAGGGAGTTGCTCTGTATAGAACGGTTGCCATAGGACACCTCAGTGCTGTGTTGGTGCCTGCCAGTTCAGACAGCCTACGCATTACACATTCAATACCTCTAGACTCTGTGTATTTTTGACAGAGCCTGGATATCTACATTTCCTTTCAGCTTGGATTACAAATATCATTCTTTGAATGATTGAGAGCTTCATTGCTGGCGAAGACTAGCAAGGCCTTGCATAGAAGGAGACTTGCATAATCCATAGAGAAAGGGGGCCCCCTATAGGTGACATAGTGCACTCTGATAGTTTATTTTACAGTATTTCATTAGAATAGCTGACTCAAGTAAGAATAATTGCATTATTCTTGTATAAGCTACAGCATATCTGATTACATTTGTTTGATCACTCTCACATTAACAAAAAAGGAACGGTTTGTAAGTGTCGGTTCACACTATGGCGATCCGACTTCGGGGGCGACCTGTGAAGTAGCCGTGCACCGCGACTTCTGCGTGACTTGCGCTGACTTCACATAATGGAAGTCAATGCAAGTCACTCCGACTTCTGTCAAAAGTAGTACAGGAACCTATTTCTAAGTCGGAGCGACTTGAGTCGCTCCTATTAGAACGGTTCCCGTAGCACAAAATGGACCGCGACTTGTCAGGCAGCCAAGTCGCCTGACAAGTCGCGGTAGTGTGAACCGGGACTTAAAGTGCAGTGAATACATTATTCTTTATTTGAAATAATATTATCATTGCTTTTGTTTTATCTTTTAAACAAGTAGGATCCTGGGTGCTGAGCCCTCTGTGACATTGGGGTCTCGGTATTCAGAACCTTCATTCTGTTCTCTTTTTATTACATTTCTTGTTACACTGTATTTGCAATTGCTCACTCTTGATTAGAGACAGTAAAACTGATCTTTTACTATTGAAATCTGGTTGTGTCTATTTACTTAGTATGTCAGAACCCATAGTGTCAGTTGGGTTGGAAGGAACTCAGGGTTAACGAAGTGAGGAGGATCTGAACATACTCAGCAACCCCTGTGGGGGCAGTTCTACATGTGTAAATTTTCAAGGGGTGTGAATACTTTTTCAAGGCGCTGCATATTCTCGTTCCATATATTGTGCATTAGAACCATGAATGAATGAATGATGAATCCTCAGTGATGTGAATCATTATTTGTATCTCTTACCGTGTCCGCACAGAACAATCGTTCTCTAGAGATCTGTGAATCCCCCTCAGTATCTGAACACTTCGGAGGAAAACTCTTCAGCACAAACCGTTCTTTGAAAACCTCGGCCTGAGAGGGAACTTTCACCTTCCGGTCAGCAGAACAGAAATCAGTTTGTTCTTCTGGGGAATTTCTGTCCCTCTGTGGATCAGTCCGGGTTACAATGATGTGTCCCAATACAAAGGATAAGAGACAAGAATACAAATCCCGGCACCAAGTCCAAAAAACGTTCGCTGCGAGACAGGCAAATAAAATGTCCAAAATCCCAAAAACATTTCACCCAGTCCGAGTGGAAGGTATTTGGAAAGAAATGTTTATGGGGACAATTGCAGGGGGGGGTGACGACAGTATTCGTTTTCGGGTATGTGGGCTCTGGGGATACAAGACGCTGGCCGTCACAGGTTTTCATTTCCTTCTAAAGTGGATTTTTTTTGTTTTTGTGTCTACTCTTTGAATTGGTGATGAATGGAGGGTTACAACCCCCATCAGATACTTATTACCTAAAACTGAAGTTTAATCTGCTTATATTTTGCCTTCCTGGGGGTCCTACCCCCCCCCCCCCCCATCAACTTGCTAATGCCATTTTTAAATAAAATATTTCTGTTTTCAGTATACAGTATCTCACAAAAGTAAGTACACCCCTCACCTTTTTTTAAATATTTTATTCCATCTTTTCATGTGACAACACTGAAGAAATGAGACTTTGCTACAATGTAAAGTAGTGAGTGTACAGCTTGTATAACAGTGTAAATTTACTGTCCCCTCAAAATAACTCAACACACAGCCATTAATGTCTAAACCGCTGGCAACAAAAGTGAGTACACCCCTAAGTAAAAATTTCCAAATTAGGCCCAAAGTGTCAATATTTTGTGTGGCCACCATTATTTTCCAGCACTGCCTTAACCCTCTTGGGCATGGAGTTCACCAGAGCTTCACAGGTTGCCACTGGAGTCCTCTTCCCCTCCTCCATGATGACATCACAGAGCTGGTGGATGTTAGAGACCTTGCGCTCCTCCACCTACCATTTGAGGATGCCCCACAGATGCTCAATAGGGTTTAGGTCTGGAGACATGCTTGGCCAGTCCATCACCTTTACCCTCAGATTCTTTAGCAAGGCAGTGGTTATCTTGGAGGTGTTTGGGGTCGTTATGTTGGAATACTGCCCTGCGGCCCAGTCTCTGAAGGGAGGGGATCATGCTCTGCTTCAGTATGTCACAGTACATGTTGGCATTCATGGTTCCCTCAATGAACTGTATCTCCCCAGTGCCAGCAGCACTCATACAGCCCCAGACCATGACACTCCCACCACCATGCTTGGCTATAGGAACACACACTTGTCTTTGTACTCCTCACCTGGTTGCCCCCACACACGCTTGGCACCATCTGAACCAAATAAGTTTATCTTGGTCTCATCAGACCACAGGAGATGGTTCCAGTAATCCATGTCCTTAGTCTGCTTGTCTTCAGCAAACTGTTTGTGGGCTTTCTTGTGCATCATCTTTAGAAGAGGCTTCCTTCTGGGACGACAGCCATGCAGACCAATTTGATGCAGTGTGCGGCGTATGGTCTGAGCACTGACAGGCTGACCCCCCCACCCCTTCAATCTCTGCAGCAATGCTGGCAGCACTCATACGTCTATTTCCCAAAGACAACCTCTGGATATGACGCTGAGCACGTGCACTCAACTTCTTTGGTGGACCATGGTGAGGCCTGTTCTGAGTGGAACCTGTCCTGTTAAACTGCTGTATGGTCTTCGAACAACAAAGGGACTTCAAGCACTAACTGTGATATCTCTCACTCTCAGGAATGAATAAAGTCAAATTACCGTGTGGTGCTGCTGCTAATTAATGCTGATTCAGCATAAGTCAGTGAATGGGGGGAGGGGCAGCAGCGCTATCCCACGGTACATAGTCTACAATGTAACTCAGGCAGGCTTGATAGAAAACCTTGAAAAGTTTATTTATAAAAAAATATATATAGTGATGATTAAAACATAATAGAATGTGTTCCAAACCAGATCTGTGGCGTTGCTGGGGGTCACAGGATGACCGAGCCGCTGGGTGAGCCAGAACTGTGTAGATGATCACAACAGGGAACCAGGCAGGAGGGAGAAGCATCTTATGTGCCAAAAGCAGACCGGACCAGCCGGTAGGGTGGCGTGGCTTCCTCCCACCATATAGTGTGGCTGCTTGCACCGAAGCAGTGTAGACGTGCCGCGGAGCCGCCAACCAGAGGTATCCACAGCAGAGGCCGCTACTCGGAAGCGGCATCAGCAAGCGTCGGGACCCGGCCTGGAAAGCATCAGGGTTGCTGTGACGACATGTTTCGCACTGCACTGCTGTGCTTTGTCAAAGGACTTTTGGCACATAAGATCCTTCTCCCTCCTGCCTGGTTCCCTGTTGTGATCATCTACACAGTTCCGGCTCACCCAGCGGCTCGGTCATCCTGTGACCGCCAGCAACGCCACAGATCTGGTTTGGAACAAATTCTATTATGTTTTAATCATCACTATATATATTTTTTTATAAATAAACTTTTCAAGGTTTTCTATCAAGCCTGCCTGAGTTACATTGTAGACTATGTACCATGGGATAGCGCTGCTGCCCCTCCCCCCATTCACTGCTGTATGGTCTTGGCCACCATGCTGCAGCTCAGTTTCAGGGTCTTGGCAATCTTCTTATAGCCTAGGCCATCTTTATGTAGAGCAATAATTCTTTTTTTCAGATCCTCAGACAGTTCTTTGCCATGAGGTGCCATGTTGAACTTCCAGTGAACAGTATGAGAGAGTGAGAGCGATAACACCAAATTTAACACACCTGCTCCCCATTCACACCTGAGACCTTGTAACACTAACGAGTCACATTGGGCCAAATTTGCACATTTTCACTTAGGGGTGTACTCACTTTTGTTGCCAGCGGTTTAGACATTAATGGCTGTGTGTTGAGTTATTTTGAGGGGACAGCAAATTTACACTGTTATACAAGCTGTACACTCACTACTTTACATTGTAGCAAAGTGTCATTTCTTCAGTGTTGTCACATGAAAAGATAGAATCAAATATTTATACAAATGTGAGGGGTGTACTAACTTTTGTGAGATACTGTATATTTTATTTTATACTCAGTGATGTCATCACCGATTCTCTGCCTCAGTAGCTCCCAGGAGCCATCAGTCCTGATGTAAGCAGTGGGAGGAGTTATGCAAATATCACAATGCCTTGAAGGATCAGTGTCAGTCTGGAGGAGTATGCGTTCCTTGGCAAGCAGCATTTGCATACAGACCTCCCTCTCCATGCGATGCTGAGCCTCCATGATTGAAAGAAGTGAGATCCAGTTAATGGAGGGGTAGGGCCAGGGACAGTCAGGCTGAGGAGGAAAAGAGCTAGATGATGCTGGATGTCCTCAGCAAGTTGCTGCAGCTCCTAATGCACGTTGTGAGAAGCTCACAGTGTGCAGTGAAATCAGAGTAAGCCATTCTTTGCCACTGTGCAAGACTGAAGGGGAGGTTGGAGGTCAGATTTAGGGGAGTGGATAGGTGGCAATGGATAACTTAACTATTCCTAACAATAGGTGTGGCAGCAGGAGGGATGGATGGATGGATGGAGGGATGGATGGATGGGGTGCAGGGCTGGCAGTCGCCTTGACCTGTGACTGGAAGGAGTGAATACCAAATTGAAGCACTATATTGTGATGTGGAAGCCCAGATACAAAATGATTCTGAAGTAGAAAAAAAGGAAACTGAATATACAGAGCCTTAGAAAAGTATTCACACCCCTTGAAATTTCTCACATTTTCTCATGTTACAACCAGAAACGTAAATGTATTTTATTGGGATTTTATGTGATAGACCGACACAAAGTGGTCATAATTGTGAAGTGGAAGGAAAATTATAAATGATACAAATAAATCTGTGAAAAGTGTGGCTGCATTTGTATTCACCCCCGCAGTCAATACTTTGTAGAACCGTCTTTCCCTGCAATTACAGCTGCAAGTCTTTTTGGGGATGTCTCTACCAGCTTTGCACATCTAGAGAGGACATTTCTGTCCATTCTTCTTTGCAAAATATCTCAAGCTCTGTCAGATTGGATGGAGAGCGTCTGTGGACAGCAATTTTCAAGTCTTGCCACAGATTCTCAATGTGATTTAGGTCTGGACTGTGACTGGACCATTCTAACACATGAATATGCTTTGATGTAAACCATTCCATTGTAGCTCTGGCTGGATGTTTCGGGTCGTTGTCCTGCTGGAAGGTGAACCTCCACCCCAGTCTCAAGTCTTTTCTTCTAAGATTGCCCTGTACAGTGTTTGTCTCCATCCATCTTCCCATCAACTCTGACCAGCTTCCCTGTCCCTGCTGAAGAAAAGCATCCCCACACCATGATGCTGCCACCACCATGTTTCACAGTGGGGATGGTGTGTTCAGGGTGATGTGCAGTGTTAGTTTTCCCCCACACAGAGCGTTTTGCTTCATATTTGGTCTCCTCTGAGCAGAACTCCTTCTTCCACATGTTTGCTGTGTCCCCCACATGGCTTCTCCCAAACTGCAATGGGGACTTCTTATGGCTTTCTTCCACCAATGGCTTTCTTCTTCTCACTCTTCCATAAAGGGCAGATTTGTGGAGCGCACGACTAATAGTTGTCCTGTGGACAGATTCTCCCACCTGAGCTGTGGATCTCTGCAGCTCCTCCAGAGTTCCCATGGGCCTCTTGGCTGCTTCTCTGATGAATGCTCTCCTTGCCCGGTCAGTTTAGGTGGAATGGCCATGTCTTGTTATGAGCCCGGCCGGTCAGTTTAGGTGGACGGCCATGTCTTGGTAGGGGCCCGGCTGGTCAGTTTAGGTGGACGGCCATGTCTTGGTAGGGGCCCGGCCGGTCAGTTTAGGTGGACGGCCATGTCTTGGTAGGGGCCCGGCCAGTCAGTTTAGGTGGTCGGCCTTGTCTTGGTAGGGTTGCAGTTGTGCCATACTCTTTCCATTTTACCATGATGGATTGAGCAGAGCTCCGTGAGATGGTCAAAGCTTGGGGGATTTTTTTATAACCTAACCCTGCTTTACACTTCTCCACAACTTTATCCCTGACCTGTCTGCTGTGTTCCTTGGCCTTCATGATGCTGTTTGTTCACTAAGGTTTTGCACACAAAGTAACCTGCGCCCCCTATTGCTAGCTGAAATACTGGATGATTTGTAGAGATAATGCACACATGAGCAGCGCTAGTGGATAATTAAGAAAATGATAATAATGTTCATCAAAGTCCCAAAGGAATGGTGGTTAAGCAGATAAGTTCAGGATTATGGATACTTCACCCAGGTGCTTGGCACAGCAGAGAAGTGACACAGACCATCCACCACACACTGACTCTTACGAGAAGATTGGATCAGCAGTAAGTGGTTAAGGGACCACTAAACCCCGCTCCTGGGGACATCCGCAATTCAGTCAGCCAAAACAGCACCAATCCCTTGGTAACAGTACTCCACATGAGAAGATAGACAGGAACGATCCACCTTAAATCTCCAGATGAACGACCAATCTCATGCATGGGGGAAATACCAAAGAGAATGCGCCCATAGTGTAATAGGTTTAAAACACCTTTATTGTGAAAGCAGTGGCCTACACTCACCATCCACAAAGGCACAGTAAGCAGAAAGTGTAAAAAATACTCATTAGTGAACGTTCCTCGGTTTCCACCAAAAAGATGGCTGACTTCCGACTTCCGGGTGTGACTTGATGACGTGATGATGCTGGCAAGCTCCCTTACTGACGTGTTTCGTCACTACGATGTCTTCAGGGGGCGTAGTAGCTAGTTGGACCCCCCCTTTTGCCTTCATTCTTCGTGGCATACGCCCCCTGAAGACGTAGTGACGAAACGCGTCGGAGGAAGCTTGCCAGCGTCATCCCGTTGGACCCCCTTTTGCCTTCATCCTTAGTGACACAACAAGGTGCGGGAAACATTCCTCAGAGATGAGTAGCACTGTCCTTGTAGGGCTTGCTGTGTGATGACTTCTTGGTCCTCCTCTGATTACCTGCAGACAGTCACTAGGGGGATTTTTCACACATTCATCCTTACTCCCGTTTGCTCGTCACTCAATAAACAGTCCAGGGGGATTTGGTTTGGTATTTATTGTGGAACTTGGATGGGAGAAGGGATTAGCGGGATACTCCAACTTGAACTATTCACAGTAGGTAAAATCTTTAAGAAAAGTTCTCCTAGGGGTGGGACTTTTTAGGCACTAATATATCAACAATGTTATAAGTACAAAAATTTGTTTTGAAAAAAATATATATTTTATTAAAGAAGTAACAAATAACAAATAGATTGGGTTAAAAGGTAATGGCAAGTTGTGTACAATATGTTAGACCACATAGCAGATGACTACCGCTGTAATACAAGGTAAATACCCAACGCGTTTCAGAGGCATAAGTGAAAAGCTCCTTCTTCAGGGGGCAACCTTTTACAGGCGGTCTGTAAGTGATCAATAGCAGATAATTAATTTTCAATGATGATATAGTGATAACGTTAATAATGATACAAAAGATCTAGTCTCAAAACAATAAGGCATAAAAACACTTACATAGTTTGTTATGTGGATCAAAGAAGTAACAGCTTGCCAATAAGAATAAAAACATGTGACTGAGTTGCTCAAATCATTAGGTCAGGAGGTGTCTGGAAAAGGAGGTCATAGAGAGATTTAGATGAGAACCATTCCTGTCATGCTCCGATAATGTGTATCCCTCAGCCAATGGCTGATTGGAGACAGCTGGAACCCACACTGGGTGGAGAATCTGCCAGGTGAGAGACAAAAACGGAAACACTCACAGGACTGAGTAAATGTAATAACAACGCTGCAGGAAAGTACCAGCACTTAAAGCGGAGTTCCACCCTGGATTTTTTTTTTTTTTTTTTAAATACCCCCGGGACAGTCAGGGCTAGTACATTCCACAATGGCTAGCCTCTGATCTGTCCCTGGTTGCACTTACCTGTTAGGACAAATACTTACCTTGAAAACGTCTTGTCCAGCGCTGCCATCTCAGATGTGGGCAGCTTGAAGCCAGCGAGATCCCCTTCGGCGTCTTCTTCCGCCTTCTTTGGTCCCACGATGCTCTGCGCCGGCCCCGACGTCACTTCCGGGTCGCGCGCGTCATCCCTCTACAGCTTCTGGGCATGCCCAGAAGCTGTTTAGAAGGGGAGGACGCGCGCGACCTGGAACTGACGTCGGGGCCGGTGCAGGCGCAATGATTCCTGGGAGCGATGGCGTTCAGCTCCCAGGAATCATTGCAGAGCCAGGAAGTGACGACCGGCCGCGACCGAGGAAGGAGGAAGAAGGAAGTAAGGTAAGTATATTTTCTTCGCTACGAGGTAAGTAAAAAAAAAAAAAATATGCGATTATCCATTTCTTTTTCAGGTGACCCGGAGCGAGAAGATGGAGGTAAGTATTAAATTAGGGTGGAACTCCACTTTAACCACTCTACTACCGCTCACGGTAATACTACTGCGGCAGAGTGGCTCGTTCCCGTCCAGTCACGTAGTATTAACGTGACTGGACTCCTCCCCTTCTGGGCGGCGCTTGCGCGCCGCCGGAGGCTCGCTCCCGCTGTTTTCATTCACAGCGGGAGTCGGGCCAGGGGAGGAGCAGCGGCGATCGCCGCTGCTCTTACCCGATCGTCGGGGATCAAGTCTGGAGATCCGCCCGCTGTGTGTAAACACAGCGGGCGGATCTCCATAGTGACAGGGAGTGACAGATCGGACTGTTCAGCATAGCTGGACATCCGATCTGTCCATGAATCACATAGTCACCTCCCCCCCTACACGTCAGTAAGCACCAGGCATACATTAACCCCTCCCTCTCCAATAAAATTAACCCCTTCCCTGCCAGTGTCATTTTTACAGTAACAGTGCATATATATAGCACTGATTACTGCAGTAATGTCACTGGTACCCCCAAAAGTGTCAAAAATGTCAGTCAGGGGTCCGGTCTGTCCGCCGCAATGTCGCAGTCCCGCAAAAAAAATCGCAGATCGCCGCCATTACACGTTAAAAAAAAAACACCAAAAATGACAGAAATCTTTCCCTTTGTTAGTAAACGCAATAACTTTTGCGCAAACCAATCAAAATACGCTTATTGCGATTTTTTTTACCAAACATATGTAGCATAAAACAAATTGGCCAAAAACTTTTAAAAAAATTGGTTTTTACATCTTTTTTGGGGGGAATTTCATATAAAAAAATGTGAAAAATATTGTTATTTTTTCAAAATAAACGCTCTTTTTTTGTTTATAGCGCAAAAAGTAAAAATCGCACAGGTGATCAAATACCACCAAAAGAAAGCTCTGTTTGTGGGAGAAAAAGGACGTAAATTTCGTTTGGGTACGGCGTCGCACGACCGCGCAATTGTCAGTTGAAGTCGCACAGCGCCGAATCGCAAAAAGTGGCCTGGACGGAAGACAGCAAAATCCTCCGGTTGTAAAGTGGTTAAGGAAAAGCTGGTTCAAAGTGAATTCAAAGCATGCAAAAATCAGGACCCTTGTAGGTTTAAGGGGACCTACATTTGTGGTAACTGCAATTATTACGGTTTCATGTTAACCACCAAAAATCCCACATTACCTAATGGACAAGTGTTCATCCCTAGACATTTTGCCAACTGCCGCAATCACGGGGTGGTTTATCTACTCCTCTGTGAGTGCGGCTGCTTCTACGTTGGCAAAACAAAATTACCATTTGCCAAACGCGCCAATAGGCATGTCAAAAGTATGAGAACATGCAACCCGGATTTGCCCTTAGGGCGACATACCAGCCTAGTACATGCGGGCAGGTTTCCAAAAATTAAATTTTTGATTCTTGATAGAATCCACCCCGAGGAGGGGACTGGAACAAAATTCTTCTACAGATGGAATTACGATGGATCTATTCCTTAAAGGCTACAGACCCTCCAGGTTTAAATGAAATGATTTCATATAAACCTTTTCTAGATGGTTTCACATCAGGGGGAATGGAAAAGTAGGGACTCCCCTTAAATTCTTTTTTCCAATATTTTTTCATTTCCTTTTCCAATCTTCTTAGGTCTGCCCGCATATATACCAATTTCTGGAATTTGTTCAAGCAGGGAGGGAATGTTATAAGTACAAAAATTTGTTTTGAAAAAAATATATATTTTATTAAAGAAGTAACAAATAACAAATAGATTGGGTTAAAAGGTAATGGCAAGTTGTATACAATATGTTAGACCACATAGCAGATGACTACCGCTGTAATACAAGGTAAATACCCAACGCGTTTCAGAGGCATAAGTGAAAAGCTCCTTCTTCAGGGGGCAACCTTTTACAGGCGGTCTGTAAGTGATCAATAGCAGATAATTAATTTTCAATACAAACATGATTACATAAAATAGTTGTAACATGATATAGTGATAACGTTAATAATGATACAAAAGATCTAGTCTCAAAACAATAAGGCATAAAAACACTTACATAGTTTGTTATGTGGATCAAAGAAGTAAGAGCTTGCCAATAAGGATAAAAACATGTGACTGAGTTGCTCAAATCATTAGGTCAGGAGGTGTCTGGCAAAGAAGGTCATAGAGAGATTTAGATGAGAACCATTCCTGTCATGCTCCGATAATGTGTATCCCTCAGCCAATGGCTGATTGGAGACAGCTGGAACCCACACTGGGTGGAGAATCTGCCAGGTGAGAGACAAAAACGGAAACACTCACAGGACTGAGTAAATGTAATAACAACGCTGCAGGGACTTTAAACTAGAGCTGTCATCAAGGAAAAATGTATATGATCTATAAAAGAAGATATTTAATTGCACAAAAACCAAACAATAGCTATATGTTTGGTGTGGTAGGCTTTCTGGATATATTGGTCCCAAAGCCATGACCAAATAAAACTAAAGCCACTTAAAATCAAAAATAATGATAATAGCCTTGAAAGCCTCTCATAGATTCATGCATTGAATCTGTTGATGGATTAACAAGGGATTTTGGTCCCATGCAGCGTAATTAGTAACATGCTGATAAATCAACAATTTAAGGTTTAGAATATAATATGTTACATTGAAACAAAGTTAAAGCAGGAGCTATTGAAAAGTATGGTCAGCGTCCTCCTCCCGACAGGCGAAGCAATACAGCTCACTGTCCAGGGAGTTGCTATTTAACCAATTTGGCTGATTAGTTGATACAAAAACCGCTGTGAGTGTCTCCATTCAATGACTCACACATAGTCCTCTCCTGTTGGGTTCCCTGGTGCGCAGCCGCCGTCCAAAGCCCCTACCGCACATGCGCATTTGCGCCATGGGGCGGAGATAGGAGCGCAAGCGGAAGTGATTGGGCAGCCGCAACGGATCCGAAGAACCAATGATGCTGCACAAGAGGCGGACCGCCAGCATTGGCGTCCGCCTTCCCGTGCCGGGCATGTCACCATGGGAAAATCCATATCGGAGGCATCGTAAACAAGAAGGAAAAAGTATTGTGTGCTATAATTAACCCTATAGGGTGTCATTAACAAAATTATTGGTAATACATGATAATATAGGGGTGTAGAAAAATACACAAGGTATTACCCTCAGAATAAAGGGAAAAACTTTTTTATATACCGAAAAATTAAGAAAAAATTAATAAAATAAAAAAAGGGGGAAAAAAAGGGGGATATTCCCTTTGTTATACATTCCTTCCAGACCAATGAAGGCATGTCTGTCACATGTGATGATACAGTGTGGGGATACCAGTACAGATGTGGAAACCCACTGGGAGTATGTCTTGGATACCACAAACAATCATATAAATATAGAGATCACGCTTAAATGCATGATAATCACTCATTGATAAGACATAACAATGAACATCTTTTGCGAGACAGAATTAAAAAATTCCAGAAATTGGTATATATGCGGGCAGACCTAAGAAGATTGGAAAAGGAAATGAAAAAATATTGGAAAAAAGAATTTAAGGGGAGTCCCTACTTTTCCATTCCCCCTGATGTGAAACCATCTAGAAAAGGTTTATATGAAATCATTTCATTTAAACCTGGAGGGTCTGTAGCCTTTAAGGAATAGATCCATCGTAATTCCATCTGTAGAAGAATTTTGTTCCAGTCCCCTCCTCGGGGTGGATTCTATCAAGAATCAAAAATTTAATTTTTGGAAACCTGCCCGCATGTACTAGGCTGGTATGTCGCCCTAAGGGCAAATCCGGGTTGCATGTTCTCATACTTTTGACATGCCTATTGGCGCGTTTGGCAAATGGTAATTTTGTTTTGCCAACGTAGAAGCAGCCGCACTCACAGAGGAGTAGATAAACCACCCCGTGATTGCGGCAGTTGGCAAAATGTCTAGGGATGAACACTTGTCCATTAGGTAATGTGGGATTTTTGGTGGTTAACATGAAACCGCAATAATTGCAGTTACCACAAATGTAGGTCCCCTTAAACCTACAAGGGTCCTGATTTTTGCATGCTTTGAATTCACTTTGAACCAGCTTTTCCTTAAAGTGGAGTTCCACCCTAATTTAATACTTACCTCCATCTTCTCGCTCCGGGTCACCTGAAAAAGAAATGGATAATCGCATATTTTTTTTTTTTTTACTTACCTCGTAGCGAAGAAAAAATACTTACCTTACTTCCTTCTTCCTCCTTCCTCGGCCGCGGCCCGTCGTCACTTCCTGGCTCTGCAATGATTCCTGGGAGCTGAACGTCATCGCTCCCAGGAATCATTGCGCCTGCACCGGCCCCGACGTCAGTTCCGGGTCACGCGCGTCATCCCCTTCTAAACAGCTTCTGGGCATGCCCAGAAGCTGTAGAGGGATGACGCACGCGACCCGGAAGTGACGTCGGGGCCGGCGCAGAGCATCGTGGGACCAAAGAAGGCGGAAGAAGACGCCGAAGGGGATCTCGCTGGCTTCAAGCTGCCCACATCTGAGATGGCAGCGCTGGACAAGACGTTTTCAAGGTAAGTATTTGTCCTAACAGGTAAGTGCAACCCGGGACAGATCAGAGGCTAGCCATTGTGGAATGTACTAGCCCTGACTGTCCCGGGGGTATTTAAAAAAAATAAAACAGGGTGGAACTCCGCTTTAAGTGCTGGTACTTTCCTGCAGCGTTGTTATTACATTTACTCAGTCCTGTGAGTGTTTCCGTTTTTGTCTCTCACCTGGCAGATTCTCCACCCAGTGTGGGTTCCAGCTGTCTCCAATCAGCCATTGGCTGAGGGATACACATTATCAGAGCATGACAGGAATGGTTCTCATCTAAATCTCTCTATGACCTCCTTTGCCAGACACCTCCTGACCTAATGATTTGAGCAACTCAGTCACATGTTTTTATCCTTATTGGCAAGCTGTTACTTCTTTGATCCACATAACAAACTATGTAAGTGTTTTTATGCCTTATTGTTTTGAGACTAGATCTTTTGTATCATTATTAACGTTATCACTATATCATGTTACAACTATTTTATGTAATCATGTTTGTATTGAAAATTAATTATCTGCTATTGATCACTTACAGACCGCCTGTAAAAGGTTGCCCCCTGAAGAAGGAGCTTTTCACTTATGCCTCTGAAACGCGTTGGGTATTTACCTTGTATTACAGCGGTAGTCATCTGCTATGTGGTCTAACATATTGTATACAACTTGCCATTACCTTTTAACCCAATCTATTTGTTATTTGTTACTTCTTTAATAAAATATATATTTTTTTCAAAACAAATTTTTGTACTTATAACATTGTTGATATATTAGTGCCTAAAAAGTCCCACCCCTAGGGGAACTTTTCTTAAAGATTCTACTTTTTGGGATGTGGCACACTAGTTTTGACTCCACATGAGCATACCATATGCAATATTCACAGTAGGTAAGGACAACTCTCACTTGGCCTCACCAGGTTTTTGGGTCACACTGCTTTAACCATACTGCCACTTGTATGCATGGGCGTCCACATGGGGGTCAAGTGCCCCCCCCCCCCCGTAATCTCAACATCCCCCTTAAAGTGGTTGTTAAGCCACTTCACACCATCCTGTCTTGTCTGTTTAATAACCCTGTGTACCCCTATGTCTGTGTATGTGTTAAAGAAAATAAGCTGTTCTTTACCAGTTTTTAGAGCGCCGATCGCTGCTCACGTGACCCACCGGCTTTCGCCTCTCTCCCCGCCTGACAGCTGCATGCAGTGGGTGGGGCCGAGAAATCCCTGCTGATGTCAGTCGGAAGGGGAGGAGGAGAGGCCGAGAGGAGGAGAGAGGCGGAGGGTCACGTGAGCGGCGATCAGCGCTCTGACAACTGGTAAAGAACAGGTTATTTTTTATAAAACACAGACACAGGGGCACACAGACTGTAGACAGGATATGAAACTTTAAATGAAACTACAACAGCAGGAGGGGAGGGGGTGGGGGGTTAGACACTGACACAGGAACAGACAAGCAGGGAGGGAGGGTGGAGAGAGGACAGAGGAGGACAGGAGGGCTGCGGATGACAGAGGCACATAGACTGACCACGGTGTCAGGGCTCAGCAGCCTTGGTATACCGTGGTCAGTTTACAGAGTGGAGGACATAGCCAGGCAGGATCAGCCAGGCATTTTAGGTGATAGAAGGGACCAAATTACACAGCAAAGCACTGTGCTATACAATGTGCTTTAAGGGAACAGGATCAATATTTTTTTTAATTAACAAACGCTTTAAAAATAAATTCTACTGTTTCCCCTTTCAAAATGCATGCTCGCGAGTCGAGAACTGCGCTGTGACTGATGTATTTTTATTTTTTTATATTGTCGCCCACACCCCATGTGTTTTATTTTACATGATTGGCAGCATGTATCAGAGATTGACTGTTTTTTGCAGTATGTATGAGAGATTTACATTACATTATATATATATCTCGTTACCCTCCCTATGTGTTTTATTTTATATGATTGGCAGCATGTATAAGATATATACTGTTTTTTTTTTTTTTTTTTTCTTTACATTGTTACCCCCTATGTGTTTTATTTTAAATAATTGGCAGCATGTATGAGAAATTAACTGTTTTTTTTTTTGTTTGTTTGTTTTTTTTTTTAATATCGTTATTCTCCTATGTGTTTTATTTTATATGATTGGCAGCATGTATGAGAGATTGACCCTTTTTTTCTTTTTTTTTTCTATATTCTTACCCCCCTGTGTGTGTTTTTTTTTTTTTTTGCAGCATGTATGAGAGATATACTGTTTTTTTTTTCCTTTCTTTTTTTTCTTTTTTATATCATTACCCCCCTATGTTTTTTCTTATATGATTGGCAGCATGTATGAGAGATTGTCTGTTTTTTTATTTTCTTTTTTTCTTTTTTCTTTTTCATGTATGAGAGATAGACTGTTACTTTTTTTTATATCGTTACCCCCCTATGTGTTTGATTTATGTGATTGGCAGCATGTATGAGAGATTGACCCTTGTTTCTATATTCTTACCCCCCTGTGTTCTTTTTTTTTTTTTCTGTTTTTTTGTTTTTTTCATATCATTACCACCTAGGTGTTTTATTTTATATGATTGGTAGCATGTATGAGAGATTGACTTTTTTTTTTTTTTTTTTTTTTATGTGTTTTATGTGATTTGGCAGCATGTGTTTTTTTTTTTTTTTTTTTTTTTTTTTTTTTTTTTTTATATCGTCACCCCCCCATGTGTTTTTATTTTACATGATTGGCAGCATGTATGAGAGATTGACTGTTTTTTTTTTTTTTTTCGTTTTTGTTGGTTTTCTTTTTTTTATATATTGTTACTCCCCCCCACCAACCCCCCCCCCCCCCCATGTGTTTTATTTTATATGATTGGCAGCGTGTATGAGATATTGACTGTTTTTTTTTTTTTTTTTCGTTTTTTTTTCTTTTTATATCGTAACCCCCCCTATGTGTTATATTTATATGATTGGCAGCATGTATAAATGATGGACTGTTACTTTGTTTTTTTTTATTATTTTTTTTTTTAATATCGTTACCTCCCATGTGTTTTATTTCACATGATTGGCAGCATGTATGAAAGAATGACTGTTTTTTTTTTGGTTTTTTTTTCGGTTTTCTTTTTTTTTTCTATATTGTTACTCCCCCCCCCATGTGTTTTATTTTATATGATTGGCAGCATGTATAAGCGATTGACTGCTTTTTTTTTTTTTATATGATTGGCAGCATGTATAGTAATTGACTTATTTTCCACATGTTGTTACTTCCCCCCATGTGTTTAATTTTATATGATTGGCAGCATGTATGAGATATTGACTTTTTTTTTTTCTTTTTTTTTTTCTTTTTATATCGGAACCCCTCCCCCCCCATGTGTTATATTTTATATGATGGGCAGCATGTATGAGAGATTGACTATATTTTTATTTTATTTTTCTCTCGTGCTCAGAGTCTCGTTGGACAGGAATTGTGTCATATCGGAGCAGATATCTGTCTTCATACGGAGAGCAGCCATGACGCCTGTGGACAGGAAGGCGCTGTCAGTAGAGACGTGTTGCCTGAATTTACCCCATAAATAGAGGAAATATAAGAGAAAACGAGAACGCTCGCCTCAGCAGATCGCACCATTCATCCCAATAGACACGTAACATCATCTAGTAGAGGAAACAAATGCCGTAATTATTATAGAATGTGTCGGCAGATAAGAACCATTTGGCCCATCTAGTCTGCCCAATATATCTGAATCCTATGACGGGGGGAAAGGTGACTTCAGGTCCCTGAGAGTCACTGAGAACTTTCAGATCCTGAATGCTTAAAGTGAACCTGCTATTGGGCTCAGGGCACTGAACACAGCACTGCAGTGCAGGCGTCGAGAGTTCCTATGTGCCCTCTGCAGGCTCCCAGGTGCTGTAACATGGACATGATCCCTAATACCTGAGCTCATCTGTCCCCTCCTACCTCCTGTGATGGGTGGCTTAGCTGGCCGATGGGAATGTTCAGCAAGCAGGAACTGTTAGGAAGTTTTAAAAGTCCCCTTGGCTCAGGCTTCATGCCAAGCGGGAAGTCCCAAAGGGCAAATTACCACCATAAGGTGCATTCAAGCGCACTTTTTTTTAAATATTATTTAAGTGAGCTCCCCTACTTTCCTCCAGACTTCTCGGGACAGTAGATGAGGGTACCTGGGTCCCACTGGTTTCCTCCAGACTTCTCCGGACATTAGATGGGTGTACCTGGGTCCCACTGGTTTCCTCCAGACTTCCCCGGACATTAGATGTGTGTACCCGGGTCCCACTGGTTTCCACCAGACTTCTCCGGACAGTAGATGGGTGTACCTGGGCCCCCCTGGTTTCCTACAGACTTCTCTGCACAGTAGATGGGTGGACCTGGGTCCCACTGGTTTCCACCAGACTTCTCCGGACAGTAGATGGGTGTACCTGGGCCCCCCTGGTTTCCTACAGACTTCTCTGCACAGTAGATGGGTGGACCTGGGTCCCACTGGTTTCCACCAGACTTCTCTGGACAGTAGAAAAGTGTACATGGGTCCCACTGGTTTCCTCCAGACTTCTCCGGACATTAGATGGGTGTACCTGGGTCCCACTGGCTTCCACCAGACTTCTCCAGACAGTAAACGGGGGTACCTGAGTCCCACTGGTTTCCTCCAGACTTCTCCGGGCAGTAGATGGGTGTACCTGGGCTCCACTGGTTTCCTCCATACTTCTCCGGACAGTAGATGGGTGTACCAGGGTCCCACTGGTTTCCTCCAGACTTCTCCGGACAGTAGATGGGTGTACCTGGGTCCCACTGGTTTCCTCCAGACTTCTCCGGACAGTAGATGGGTGTACCTGGGTCCCACTGGTTTCCTCCAGACTTCTCCGGACAGTAGATGGGTGTATCTAGGTCCCACTGGTTTCCTCCAGACTTCTCCGGACAGTAGATGGGTGTATCTAGGTCCCACTGGTTTCCTCCAGACTTCTCCAGACAGTAGATGGGTGTACCTGGGTCCCACTGGTTTCCTCCAGACTTCTCCGGACAGTAGATGGGTGTAACTGGGTCCCACTGGTTTCCACCAGTCTACTCCAGACAGTAGATGGGTGTACCTGGGCCCCCCTGGTTTCCTTCAGACTTCTCCGCACAGTAGATGGGTGTACCTGGGTCCCACTGATTTCCACCAGACTTCCCTGGACAGTAGAAAGGTGTACATGGGTCCCACTGGTTTCCTCCAGACTTCTCCGGACATTAGATGGATGTACCTGGGCTCCACTGGTTTCCTCCAGACTTCTCCGGACATTAGATGGGTGTACCTGGGTCCCACTGGTTTCCACCTGACTTCTCCAAACAGTAAATGGGGGTACCTAAATCCCACTGGTTTCCTCCAGACTTCTCCGGGCAGTAGATTGGTGTACCTGGGCTACACTGGTTTCCTCCAGACTTCTCCGGACAGTAGATGGGTGTACCACGGCCCCCCTGGTTTCCTTCAGACTTCTCTGGACAGTAAATGGGTGTGCCTGGGTCCCACTGGTTTTCATTCAGACTTCTTCAGACAGTAAATGAGGTTATATGGGTCTCACTGGTTTCCTCCAGACTTCTTCAGACAGTAGATGGGGTTAACTTACCTGGGTCCCATTGGTTTCCTCCAGACTTTTCCAGATAGTAGACAGGGGTACTTGGGTCCCACTGGTTTCCTTCAGACTTCTCTGGGCAGTAAAGAAACTAGATAATGTGGACTTTACTTGCACATAATCTCAAATAACCCATTAGAGTAAAACAAATATTTATTTAAGTATTCATTATTAAAATAAATATGTATTCCATATTTATAAGGGCTCTTTCACACGGGCTTTCCGTGTGAAAGGTCCGCTGCGGGACTTTTTTTTTTTCACGGAGTGGATGACATTTCTGTCATCCGCTCCGTAGGTCCGCATATCATCCCATCCGTTTGCGGATGATATGCGGACCTAATGTAAGTCTATGGGGGATTGCGGATGTCAGCGGATGACACCGATTTTCCTTCCTTTCCGTTTTTTGAACGGAACAAAAATAGGATTTTTTCAGTTCCAAAAAATGGAACAGAACTGACAGGAGGAAAATCGGATGTCAGCGGATGGTATTCCTCTGACACCCGCAGTGCCATAGACTTACATTATGTCCGCAAATCATCCGCAAAAAAATAGGATGATTTGCGGACATACGGAGCGCCCGTGTGAAAGGGCCCTTAGACATACTGTAAGTATAAAAATATTTTACAAAGATATTAGCAAACAAGTGCATCTGTAGCTATACAGCACAAAGCATATAGATGCCAAATACCACTCAAAATCACAAAGAAGGTAAAGCCACAACTTCCCTTTACAAGTTCCACTAACAATTGTCAGTGGTTGGGCAGAAAGGTAAGCTCTAAGTTGGTGGAGTCTGGTGGTGAGGCACATCCAATGCTTGACGTCTGATGGCTCAGGCTCAACATGTTTTGCGCTTACACGCTTCCTCAGGGGCTTATTAATGAGCACTAGAACAACAACATAGAGTAAATAACATATAATTGGCAAACAGTTTTACAGTAGATAAACTGAATCAATCAATGTTAATCACATCTAATTAGTTATAAAAATATGTGTACACTCTCAACACCAATAAGTATAGAAAATAGTAAAAACACGGCTATATTCACCAAAAGGAAGACTTCCCCATGTGACAATCCAGGAATGTTGAAGGTGGGGACACATCCATGGACACTGATCCTTTCTAAGGAGATATCCAGAAATATCATGGAATACTGCTATAGACTATTTTGGCTTCACCATTGCTAGTACATTTGTTGCAGGTAACAGCAAGGACAGAAATTGTCTTACATCAAAGCACTACTATAGTCCCTGTGAGGCTGGGGGGATATATATATATGTATCCACCTCTTCATGCTGGAGGTGGGTTATGGTATAAGCCAGGAATAAATTCAATAGCTGTTAATCCACATCATATCCATCCAGCACATTCTAAATCACCGGATACATATGCATTAGACAGATAAGGCAGACTGCCCCCTCATATGTCCTCAGATAAGTGTACCTGGGTCCCACTGGTTTACAGTAGCTAGGTGTACCTGGGTCCCAATGGTTTCCTCCAGACTTCTCGGGACAGTAGATGAGGTTACTTGGACCCCACTGGTTTCCTCCAGACTTCTCTGGACAGTAGCTAGGTGTACCTGGGTCCCACTGGTTTCCTCCAGACTTCTCCAGACAGTAGATGGGGGTACCTGGGTCCCACTGGTTTCCACCAGACTTCTCTGGACAGTAGATCAGTACAACTGGGTCCCACTGGTTTCCTCCAGACTTCTCTGAACAGTAGATGGGGGTACTTGTGTTCCACTGGTTTCCCCCAGACTTCTCCGGACAGTAAATGGGTGTACCTGGGTCCCACTGGATTCCTCCAGACTTCTCCAGACAGTAGATGGGTGTACCTGGGTCCCACTGGTTTCCTACAGACTTCCCTGGACAGTAGATGGGGGTACTTGGGTCCCACTGATTTCCCTCAGACTTCTCCTGACAGTAGATGGGTGTACCTGGGTCCCACTGGTTTCCTCCAGACTTCCCTGGACAGTAGATGGGTGTACCTGGTTCCCACTGGTTTCCTCCCGACTTCTCTGGACAGTAGATAGGTGTACCTGGGTTCCACTGGTTTCCTCCAGACTTCTACGAACAGTAGATGGGGGTACTTGAGTCCCACTGTTTTCCACCAGTTCTGTACTAATGGTAAATAGCGATCGGGAGCTTTCCGTTAGTCGCCGGTAACTGTGCCAGGAGAGTGCAGGGAGCGTGTTTTCGGCACAGCTAGTATGCAAATATGCAGCCTTGTTTCCACGTAGGAGGCTTTTTGGCTGCAATTCTTCCATGAAGACCACTTCTAGCCAAACTTCCTCTGGACAGTAGATGGGTGTAGCTGGGTCCCACTGGTTTCCACCGGAGAGTGGATGAGTGTACTTGCCAGGCCTGTTTTTTACATTGATTGGACCCTGGACAAGCAATTTATTGCCCCCCTCCAAGCCCCCACCATACCACCATGCAATTTTGCTCTCCATCTGCTCTGAGAGATACAATAAATAGCAGCTAAACGCAAAATAAGTTTACTGCAGCAGATAAGGCAGTGACTGCGATTGGTTGCCAAAGGTTACAGCATATCATAGCTTACTGTACATCATTACTGCTCACTAATTGGTAGCTAGGGCTTACTGCACATCATTACCGCTAACTGATTGGTTAGTAGAGCTTATTGCATATCACTACTGCTCACCCATTAGTTGCTAGAAGTTACTGCACGTCATTACCTCTCACCCATTGGTTGTTAAATGTTACTGCACATGCTTACTGCTCACTCATTGGTTGCTAAAGGTTACTGCACATTATTACAGCTCACTCATTGGTTGCTAGAGATTTCTGTAAATTATTTACACTCACTGATTGGTTGCCAGAGGTTACTGCACATCATTACTGCAAACTGATTGAATGCTAGAGATTACTGCATATTATTACCACTCACTGATTGGTTGCTAGAGGTTACTGCATATTAATACTGCTAACTGGTTGCTAGAGGTTACTGTACATCATTGCTGCTCACTGATTGGTTGCTAGCGGCTACTGCACATCATTAGGAAAAAAGGGGGGAGGGGAATGAAGAATGTACGTAGATACTGTAAAACGACTGGCATATATATAATAGTCGCTACAAAAAGGTAGAACGGGGTAAGAGGGGGGACATTTGGGACTTTAAATGAGGTGTGCAGGTAATATAATTTATGCATAGACATACAAATCAAATTTTTCCTATTCATAGGGATGGAAGCACTTTTTCCTATATTGGATAGTCCTTCATTTAAAGTCCCAACGCTTTTAATTGATTGTCCTTTTTCATCAATCAATTTTCTATTACTGCACATCATTACTGTAAACGATTTGGCTGCTAGAGTTTGCTGCATATTATTACCACTCACTGATTGGTTGCTAGAGGATACTACATATCAGTACTGCTGATTGGTTGCTAGAGGTTACTGTACATCATTACTGCTAACTGATTGGTTGCTACAGGTTACTGCACATCATTACTGCTAACTTATTGGTTGCTAGATAGATTATCCTACAAACACACAACAGTCCACTTGCCAGAGTAGAAGATTTCCCTTGCAGCAGAATGTAAAAGATGGGGTTAATGAAGCCAACCAAGAAAACATTCAAAACAGTACAGTCAATGTGCATAGCCAGCAGAGAGGCAGATAGGTGAGAATTTAGTGGCTAAAGCAGTGAAAGTTCAAAACAGCAGTACAAACTAGCTCATTCCAATTGTTAATCACAAAACATGCCAGCTGTCCGCTTATCCATGCCGACCGACCGGCTTTATGTACACGTGGGAGTGGGGCTGGTAATGTTTTCAGCAAGCAGAGGGGCACAGAAAGGTGATGAAAACCCAAGCACATGTTCTCATTCAGAGGAACAGGACATGTTGGACCCTCACTGCAAATTTAATACACCTCCATCCCAATTATTTATACAAAAAAGAAGAAAATGCCTGGTGGGACTTTAAATGAGGAGGACTCAATTAGTCATTAAAATGCAATGCGTCTGGTTTATTGACACTATTCCTCCCACTGATACCAATGATGGGACACTATTCCTCCCACTGACACCAATGGTGGGACACTATTCTTCTTGTCTTCTGCTCTTTTGCTGTCCGCTCTTGTCTTGTCTTCTTCTCTCCAGTCTTCTGGTCTTCTGCTCTTTTGCTGTCGGCTCTTCTTCTTCCTCCGGTCCTCCAACGACGACGTCTCCGGCGATTATGCCGGTCTCCGATCTCTGCAGCTTATTATATAGCCATTAGGGGCGTGGCCTCCAGATGACGTCACCTGGAGACCCCGCCCCCTTATGTCACAGATGATGTCATCTGGAGGCCACGCCCCTAATGGCTATATAATAAGCTGCAGAGACCGGAGACCGGCATAATCGCCGGAGACGTCGTCGTTGGAGGACCGGAGGAAGAAGAAGAGCCGACAGCAAAAGAGCAGAAGACCAGAAGACTGGAGAGAAGAAGACAAGACAAGAGCGGACAGCAAAAGAGCAGAAGACAAGAAGAGAGGGAGAAGACGGGAAGAAGATTTTTAATAAACTTTCTAAAACGTCTCCTGTCGTTATTTACACACACTGCCTTTTATGGAGTGAATGGGTAGGGGTACAGTGTACCCCATACCCATTCACATAGGGAGGGTGTCCGGGATCTGGGGGCCCCCTTGTTTTAAGGGGGCTTCCAGATTGCGATGAGCCCCCTGCCCGCAGACCCCCACAACCACCGGCCAGGGTTGTGGGGATGAGGCCCTTGTCCTCATCAACATGGGGGCAAGGTGCTTTGAGATGGGGGGTGCAGAGCCCCCCTGCCCCAAAGCACCCACACCCCCCCCATGTTGAGGGCGTGTGGCCTGGTATGATCCAGGGGGGGTGGGGCCGCTCGCTCGTCCCCTCCCCTTTCCTGGTATGCCGGGCTGCATGCCTGGATAAGGGTCTGGTATGGATTTTGGGGGGGACCCCACATCGTTTTTTCGGCATGGGGCTACCCTCAAATTCCATACCAGACCCGTAGGGCCTGGTTTGGAACCTGGGGGGGAACCCCACGTCGTTTTTTTCCCCATTTTGGCGTGGAGTTCCCCCTCAAGATTCTCACAGCGCAAGTCGCGCCGCAAGTCGGATCACCCTGATCCGACCTGCGGTGTGACTTCCATTCAAATCAATAGGCTCCCATAGGGAACCATTGATTTTGAATGGAGGCAGAAAAAACGCTGCTAACAGCTACTGTGGCCAAACGTGCAATAACGCTAATGGAAAAAGCTACTGAAAGCACGTTTTTACAGCTGCTGTTTCCCGGCGTCAAGTAAACAGCTTTGGAGCACGTTTTTATGACGCCCTGTGTGCATGGAGCCTTTCAATACCAATGATGGGGCACGATTCCTCCCACTGACACCAATGATGGGGCACTATTCTTCCCACTGACACCAATGATGGGACACTATTCCTCCCACTGATACCAATGATGGGGCACTATTGATCTTTTATTGAAAAGAATCAAGCAACATATTTTATACAAAAGTAAAAAACATAACTATAGTACAATATTCCAACAGAAAACAAAGGAATACACATCCATGTGCAGAATATATACAATATACATAATCCACTTCCAACATTTTTAGAAAACTATTTACATAAAGCAGCAGAGAGGGCCTAAGAGGCACAACCCATCACCTATGTATGCAGCCATTTATCAAAAACTGAGCATTAAGAAAAAATCTAGGGTGATAAGAGACAGAAAGCCACACCCAGGACAGAGACTCCTGGCAGTCAGGGAGGCTTGAAACCCCTCCACGCCTTCAACCAAGCCCTCTGACCCCACTTGTCTCTCTCAAGCGCCCGAATCTTCCCCACCTCATGCAGAATGTCACACACCACCACCTGAACAGGAAGGATTTTACGCCGAAGGGTGACCTGACACCGTGCGTTCCAGGTGTAATAACGGACTACTAAGCTAACTAAAAAAAGTGTATCCAAACAAAAGCCCCCACCAGTATTGAATGCTCCATACACCCACTCAGCATAACCCAGCCTGGAGAGGAAAGGAACACCGAGGGCCCGCCCCACCTGTTTGTATACCTCTATGTTAAAAGGGCAACGAAGCAGAAAATGGTCCATAGTCTCCTCCTCACCTGAACATTCCTCCCGAGGACAACCACGATCCATCCCACTGCGGAATTTCAAATTGCCCCGAACATAGAGCCTCCCATGGAAGCACAACCAGGCCAGATCCCTGAATTTAAGGGGGACTCTAGCCAAATTAATCAATCTTAACCCTTCCCTCAAAATTGGGCCTGGGCAATCCCTTAAGGCCAGTGGGTCATGAAAGACTTCGCTCAAGACTCGGCTCATAAGGACTTTCCTCGGAGCAGATCTGAGATCTTCAGCCGACAGTCGCCACTGCCGCAGCAACTTCAGACACGGAGCGACATAGGCTGGGAGCTGACCACGATGACCCCTGAGATTCTTCACTTGGCCACCTTCTTCCCAAAGTCGCAGAAAAGGCCTAAACCAAGATCTAAACATGCCTGCCCATCCAGGAGGTTCCACTGCAAGCATACTACCAATGTTAAACTTAAGAAATAGCAGTGAAAAGAAAAGAACGGGGTTGACCATACCTAAGCCACCCTCCCTCCTGGATAGATAGGTGACATTCCTCTTGATGGGGTTCAGTCTGTTCCCCCATAGCATCTGGAAGAACACACTATAGATCCTAGCATAGAGAGACACTGGCAAGATGCAGACAGGGCTGACATACAAGAAGATCGGTATCAGGTAAGTCTTAATCAGATCAACCCTTTCCCTCAGAGATAACTTCCATCTCTTCCAGCTGACCACCTTAGTATTGGCAACTTCCAGCCTGCCTTCCCAGTTTTTAAGGCCATAATCGCCAGGTCCGAATTCAATGCCTAATATCTTAATTTTTTCCTGGGGCACTGGAAAGGTGTCCGGGAGATCAAACCCCTCACCTTCCTTTCCCATTCAAAAAACTTCACTCTTTTCCTGATTGATCTTGGAGCCTGATGCTTCAGAGTACCGTGATGTCAGAGAGACCACCTCCTCTGCTTCATCTGTCCCAGTGACAATCACTGACACATCATCCGCATAGGCAACAACCCTCAAAGGCGGCTCACCCGGGATTCCCACTGGTACCCCACACAACATGCTGCTCTCTAGCCTCCTGATGAAGGGGTCGATTGCAAACACATAGAGCAGGGGACTCAGGGGACAACCCTGGCGCACCCCAGAACCAACCTCAAAGGACTGTCCAACCCAACCATTAACAAGAGGGAAGCTTTCTGCCCCCTTATACAAGACTTTTAACCAATCGACAAAACCACCCGGCAGACCGTACTTACTAAAGAGCAACCACAGGTACTC
This sequence comes from Pelophylax lessonae, assembly GCF_965119305.1. Taxonomy (NCBI): domain Eukaryota; kingdom Metazoa; phylum Chordata; class Amphibia; order Anura; family Ranidae; genus Pelophylax; species Pelophylax lessonae. Next base: position 327,460,963 of record NC_138773.1, read on the forward strand.
ATGGTTGACACGATCGAAAGCCTTTGCCTGATCCAATGCCAGTAAATACTTTCCCCAGCCTGCAGCCCTGCACTGCTCCAAGGCCTCCCGGACAGCTAAAACCGCTGTGAAGGTGCTCCTACCCTGGATCGAACAGTGCTGATGGCGAGAAAGCAAAGACTCTGCTACTGCCGATAGGCGCCAGAAAAGTATCTTCGCCAGCACCTTTCTATCGACATTGAGAAGGCTGATGGGGCGCCAATTCTCAATCATCGAAGGATCTTTACCTTTTGAAAGAAGAATCACAGCTGAGTGTCTCATGGAAGGGGGAAGCACCCCCTCAGCAAGACAACTGTTAAAAATCTCTACCAAATGTGGGGCCAGAATAGACTTAAAGGCTTTGTAAAACTCAGCCGTCAGACCATCCGGTCCAGGTGACTTCTTGATGGCAAGCTGTTCAATTGCCCTCGTCACCTCTTCAACTGTGATCTCTTCTGTCAAATTCATCAAAGGGACATCTCCACCATTTAGACCTGGAGTAGAGTCCAAAAAGCTTTCCATCTTGTCTCGGTCAAGCTCTTTCCTCCCAAGAAGTTCAGCATAAAAAGACCTCACGACCTCCAGGATCCCTGACCTGGACTTTGTCAAGGAACCTGTACTATCCTTAAGGCCAACGACCATCTTAACAGCTACACCCTGTTTGCAGTTCTGGTAAGGGTCAGGCGAGTGGTATTTCCCATAGTCCCGCTCCAGAACCAAAGAGGTATGCCGATCATATTGACACTTCCTGAGGAGGATTTTCACTTCAGAGATTGCCCCAGGATCTCCTCCTCTCGAGACAAGAATATCCAGCTTCCTCCGCAAACGTTGGTAGGTCATGTATCTATTAAACTGTTTTTTATTGGCTAGGCCCCTGAAGAATCCAGCAATCCTCTTTTTGGTCAGCTCCCACCACTCAGCCTTGCTGCTACAAAAGTCCAGGATGGTCACCTGTGCCTGAAAGAATTCCTCAAAGGATTGTCTAATATGTTCTTCCTCAAGGAGAGTCGAATTCAATCTCCAGATGCCTTTGCCCCTCTGAGGGAAGTCTGAAGCATTCAAGACCACAGATAGCATACAGTGATCAGAGAACTCCACTGCCTGCACCACTGGGGGTGAGAAAGCAGAGGCCTCCTTCAAAAAAAACCTATCTATCCTACTCTGACTATTACCTCGATGAAAGGTGAACCCTGTGTCATCCGGAAGGTGCTTAATGTGCACATCCACAAGACCAGCATCCCTAACCATACTATTTAAAAAAACGCTATCATATCCCAGCCTGTCATTGAAGTCCTTCCTGTCCTTGGGCCTAGTCACAGTATTAAAGTCACCTCCAAAAACCACTTGCCGGGATGTAAAAAGAAATGGCTTGATCCTTGTAAAAAGGCATTTCCTGTCCCACTTTGTGTGCGGCCCATAAATATTAATTAGGCGCAGGTCCTGCCCTCCCACAAGGACGTCTAAGACCATACATCTCCCAATCTCCACCTCAATAACCCGCCGGACAGTTACCATGCCGGTTTTAAACAACACCGCCACCCCGCTGTAAGGCTCGGCCGCAAGAGACCAGTAAGATGGACCATACCTCCACTCTCTCTTGGCCATATGAATATCTGCCAAGGAGGTGAGCCTAGTCTCCTGCAAAAATAAAATTTCAGCATCTAATTGGCTGAACAAAAAGAAGGCCATAGAACGAGCTCTTACCGACTTAATGCTGGCAACATTTATTGTCACCACTTTTAACGGAGGGGGAACCGCCATTTGGGTTATTGGGTGGATTGCTTCTTAGCTCCCCTCTGCTGCTCATCACCAGAAGCCTCTCTCTTTCTTGAGGCCTCCTCCAATTCCATTTCTGAATCAGAATTTTGCTCAGAAGAAGCTCCAGATGTGGAGATATCCCATGCAGAAGCCCTAGAACGGTTGGGGACAGACACTGGGGCATCCTGTCCCTGTTCCGTCCTCACCGCCTGTCTCTTCCGCCTCACAACCTTCCTTCTCTCCTCCAGGTACTGCAGGTCAGATTCAGAGATGTTATCTCTTGTTTTCTTCTTTTTTGAAGTCTTCACAGAAGACTTCTTTACAGAGGAAACCGCAGCACCCTTTTTGGTACCCTCTACCACTCCTGGTGGGGGGGGACCTTCCCTTAAGTCAGACCTAGGAGGGGATGACTCATGGGGCAAGACTGACTCGGGGGGGACAGACTTAGAAGGTTCTGACACAAGAGGAGCCGGTACAGTAGGCTGGGGGGACACAGAGACAGTCACAGAAGGAATACCTACAGACACAGGAGGGTTGGCCACAGAAACTGGGGAGGGATCCTGAACAGGACCTGGGGGGTCAGTCACCGCTGAGGAGGATGGTACACCAGGGGCCTCATCCTCCATCCCGTCCAGCCTCAACAGTTCATCTACTACCTCCTTCTCCATGTTGTGCCAGGCCTCCGGACATCGGCTGTAGGGGTGGCCAAGGCGCAGGCACAGGTTGCACCTTATCGCCTGGGTACAGTCCCTGGCCACATGACCCTGTCCCCGACATACTGAACATATTAAGGCTGAACAGGAGGAGCTAAAATGCCCCTTTTCTCCACAGCGGTGACATAGCTTTGGCTGACCAGGATAAAAAATAGTCATCCTATCCCTCCCTATGAAAGCCGAGGAGGGCAGGTGACGGACAACATTCCCATCCCTGGCCAACCTAACCGTTACTGACCAACCCCCGGTCCAGATGTCACGTTCATCAAGGATTTTTTCTAGCCTTGTCAAAACCTCACCATAGTTCCTTAACCAGACCTCTAGGTCCCGAGCAGGAACACTCTCATTATTGAGGATGATGGTTATTTTTTTAACCGTTGATCTCTGCGAAACAGCAACTGGTGCCAGATCTTTTCATTCGGGTCTTGACCTGCACCGAGCTTCATATCGTTCCCAGAACAGGTCAAGACCCTCCGGCCTGGTGAAGCTGATTGTGTACTCCCGGCTCCCAGCTACATGTATTAGGGCATAAAGGTCATTCGCCCCAAAGCCCATCTCCAAAATCATATCCACCACCACACGCCGTGCTGGAGAGACTGCACCACCTTCCCATTTAAGTATAACGACATTACGTCTTGGACCCCCAGCAGAAGCCAGAGACCCAAGACCGGAACCAGGGGTGCTCAAAGTGGCAGTTTGTGGTGTAAATCTCTGCCTGGAAGCAGGGTTCCTCATTGGCTGCAGCCCTGGCTTAATAATATTACCAGGAGCAGAGCGTACCACCTGAGCAAAAGAAGGCTTATCAGGGCCAAGACCCCACACCGATGTAACTTTAGCTGGTACATTATTATTATTATCCTTATTATTAATTGCTTGTACTGAGCCAGTAGGATTTCCCATTACACAAACATTAGTAGGATTATTCAGAACACCTGTGTTGGAAGTAATGTCAGAACAATCAGTATTCACTATCACAGTTTCTGCTGTAGTACCACAGGTGTCCTGATGCTGCAGTATAGAGACAGCAGCTGTGACTGGACAAACAGCCTTTGACTCAGCAAAAGGGGGGTTAACTGGTTGTTCTGGCTCTTGTAGTTCCTTTGCTGCAATGTCATTTTTTAAACGCAATTTTTCCTCAGTGGAAACATCAGCAGCTGAAGTATTGCTGGATATAATATTACCAGCCTGGGTGTCATTGGGCAAAACATCAGTATTAGCCAAGGTGTTAAATGGCACAAAAATAGTTTTATCAGTCACTTGTGACTTGCTAGGCTTTACCTTATCAGGCACATTGTCAGGAAAGTTCTCCTCACCGAACACCAGCTGATCCGCCCGTAATGGAGACTCCACTGCCTGGATCACTGTCAGCATGCCTCCTGAGCCCTGAGAAGGCAACGGGTTGCTTACCTCACCTTGGGGGGTCAGGGGGTCAGAACTGGGGGTCTCCTCGTCCACCTCCATCTTTGCCATCCTTGCAAATCTGCGGTCATTGCAAAACTTTTCCTTAAAGGGCCCCTCTTTACCTTCCATCATGGCCACAATGGTTTCCTGGTGTTGAACCCGGACCTTTGCCAACTGGATTTCCGGATCCATAGATCCACGGTTGCGGCTGTACAAACCTTCACGTTGCTTTCGCAGACGCTTCAACTCCGCTCTCAGTTTGTAGAGCTGGTCTCTCTCCCTATTCAGGACCTTGATCCCGGCCACCACTCGCTCCCGAATGGACTCGGTATCCTCATCCTCACCAGGGGCAGAGAGATCCCCAGCCATGGCTTGTCCAGGAGCAGGTATGTCATCCATCTGCCCAGGGGATGGCTGAGAGCTTCCAGCAGGAGAGGCCCTGCTGGCCTGCATGGCCTCCCCAGATAGGGGCCAGCAGGGCTGGGAGAGATTTTACCAGACTCCCCTCTCAAACAGATCACCTGGAGCAGCTCCAGACACACAGCCAGAGAACCTTCCTGCAGCCACACCCGAAGCTGAATGATGGGAAACTACTCCTCCCACTGACAGCAATGATGGGGCACTATTCCTCCCACTGACACCAATGATGGGGCACGATTCCTCCCACTGACAGCAATGATGGGGCACTATTCTTCCCACTGACACCAATGATGGGACACTATTCCTCCAACTGACACCAATGATGGGACACTATTCCTCCCACTGATACCAATGATGGGGCACGATTCCTCCCACTGACACCAATGATGGGACACTATTCCTCCCACTGATATCAATGATGGGGCACTATTCCTCCCACTGATACCAATGATGGAGCACTATTCCTCCCACTGACACCAATGATGGGACACTATTCCTCCCACTCACACCAATGATGGGACACTATTCCTCCCACTGATACCAACGATGGGACATTATTCCTCCCACTGATACCAATGAAGGGACACTATTCCTCCCACTGACACCAATGATGGGACACTATTCCTCACACTCACACCAATGATGGGACACTATTCCTCCCACTGATACCAACGATGGGACATTATTCCTCCCACTGATACCAATGAAGGGGCACGATTCCTCCCACTGACACCAATGATGGGACACTATTCCTCCCACTGATACCAATGATGGGGCACTATTCCTCCCACTGATACCAATGATGGGACACTATTCCTCCCACTGATACCAATGATGGGACACTATTCCTCCCACTGATACCAAAGATGGAGCACTATTCCTCCCACTGACACCAATGATGGGACACTATTCCTCCCACTGATACCAATGATGGAGCACTATTCCTGCCACTGATACCAATGATGGAGCACTATTCCTCCCACTGATACCAATGATGGGACACTATTCCTCCCACTGATACCAATGATGGGACACTATTCCTCCCACTGACACCAATGATGGGGCACGATTCCTCCCACTGACACCAATGATGCGACACTATTCCTCCCACTCACACCAATGATGGAACACTATTCCTCCCACTGATACCAACGATGGGACACTATTCCTCCCACTGATACCAACGATGGGACACTATTCCTCCCACTGATACCAATGAAGGGGCACTATTCCTCCCACTGATACCAATGATGGGACACTATTCCTCCCACTGACACCAATGATGGGACACTATTCCTCCCACTGACACCAATGATGGGACACTATTCCTCCCACTGACACCAATGATGGGACACTATTCCTCTCACTGACACCAATGATGGGACACTATTCCTCTCACTGACACCAATGATGGGACACTATTCCTCTCACTGACACCAATGATGGGACACTATTCCTCCCACTGACACCAATGATGGGACACTATTCCTCTCACTGATACCAATGAAGGGGCACGATTCCTCCCACTGATACCAATGATGGGACACTATTCCTCTCACTGACACCAATGATGGGACACTATTCCTCCCACTGACACCAATGATGGGACACTATTCCTCTCACTGATACCAATGAAGGGGCACTATTCCTTCCACTGACACCAACTATGGGGCGCTATTCCTCCCACTGACACCAATGATGGGACACTATTCCTCCCACTGATACCAATGATGGGACACTATTCCTCCCATTCACACCAATGAAGGGGCACTATTCCTCCCACTGATACCAATGATGGGGCACTATTCTTCCCACTGATACCAATGATGGGACACTATTCCTCCCACTGACACCAATGATGGGACAATATTCCTTCCGCTGACACCAATGATGGGGCACTATTCCTCCCACTGATACCAATGATGGGGCACTATTCCTCCCACTGATACCAACGATGGGGCACTATTCATCCCACTGATACCAATGATGGGACACTATTCCTCCCACTGACACCAATGATGGGACACTATTCCTTCCACTGACACCAATGATGGGGCACTATTCCTCCCACTGACACCAATGATGGGACACTATTCCTCTTACTGACACCAATGATGGGACACTATTCCTCCCACTGACACCAATGATGGGACACTATTCCTCCCACTGACACCAATGATGGGACACTATTCCTCTCACTGACACCAATGATGAGACACTATTCCTCTCACTGACACCAATGATGGGACACTATTCCTCCCACTGACACCAATGATGGGACACTATTCCTCTCACTGATACCAATGAAGGGGCACGATTCCTCCCACTGACACCAATGATGGGACACTATTCCTCCCACTGATACCAATGATGGGACACTATTCCTCCCACTGACACCAATGATGGGACACTATTCCTCTCACTGATACCAATGAAGGGGCACTATTCCTTCCACTGACACCAACTATGGGGCGCTATTCCTCCCACTGACACCAATGATGGGACACTATTCCTCCCACTGATACCAATGATGGGACACTATTCCTCCCATTCACACCAATGAAGGGGCACTATTCCTTCCACTGACACCAATGATGGGGCACTGTTCCTCCCACTGATACCAATGATGGGGCACTATTCTTCCCACTGATACCAATGATGGGACACTATTCCTCCCACTGACACCAATGATGGGACACTATTCCTTCCACTGACACCAATGATGGGGCACTGTTCCTCCCACTGATACCAATGATGGGGCACTATTCCTCCCACTGACACCAATGATGGGACACTATTCCTTCCACTGACACCAATGATGGGGCACTATTCCTCCCACTGACACCAATGATGGGTCTCTATTCCTCCCACTGATACCAAGACATATTCCACTCCCATTGGCTGCAGTCTGGCCCCTTTTAATTCTGAAGGACGGTAAACCGGCACTTTGTTTAGAAAGTTTGGAGACCCCTGATTGATAAGATAAAGGGGAGCTCCGGTATACAATTTACCTGCAAACTTGCATGAAATCGAAATGTGTGTATTTAGTGTTTTGAGCTGAATCAGTACCTGTGCTGAAGCTTCTGACTCACTTAAAGGAACTCATCCAATCAAGGGAATAGGAAGGGATACCGATACTTAATGTGTGTAATAGGTCAAAGAAGAGCGCCGGATTAAGAAACCATGGGAATCCAAAGTCTTCATCGTTACAACAAGCAGGGCAAAGGACAGCCTGTCCCTTACCCGGCTTGTTGTAAGCACTTGAACAATAAAGACTTCAGGTTCCTAACGATTCTGCGCTTTTTTTGCCCTATTACATTTGTAGCAGTTTTAGGCAGAGGATGTGAAAATGAAAAACAAAATGTATGGTAAATATTTTTAGGACTGGAGTATTTTCCCTGTATTGGGATTCATGGTTGGAAGGGTGGATCATGCTCTTGTTTCCTCCAATGGTACCATTACCTCTAAGGAGCAGTATATTACTTCTGGGTTGCAAACGTTGCTCTGAGTTGGAGGAAGCTCTGACCTGGAAGGAAGGTCCTATAGACTTACAATCATACATGTTCCATAGAGAAGTAGTTTTGTAAAGTGCTGACCTGTCATTGTGAAACCTCTGGGTGGAGGGAATAAATGAGGGAAGCTGGACAGAATCCTCCAGATCTATTCCTGGTTTTGTGATGGAAAACCCGGTCTACTCTCAGTCTGATGAAGACAGAAAGTTCAGCTCCTTCAACCAGACGGGCAACATGGAGCCGTCTTCTATGGCCACTTTTGAAATTTACGGTAAAAATTGTTTCATAATATCAGGATGGTAATCTTCTTCTAGATCTGTTTTTTTTTTTTTTTCTAATCATGTTGCTGTAAAATGATAGAGATTATCAGTCATCACCTCCCTGATATATAGAGAGTGACAACCTGTAGGATGCATTTTAATGCTCATCAGTGCAGGAACAGATCAAGGGGCGTCTGAGGAATGCTCAATATAATATCAACATTGTAATTATTTTTCATAAATATTTTATATAGTTTCTATTTTTAGAACTAATAATTTTGTATAGTATAATTGATTGTGTCATGTATTGTTAGATATTATATTGTATAAAGAGATAAGAGATACTATATTTTATAAAGAGATAGGAGATATTATATTGTATGAAGAGAAGAGAGATATTACATTGTATAAAGAGATAAGAGATATTATATTGTATAAAAATACATTTTAGCTGTATCTAAAGTTCTACACATCCTGTATAATAATATTTGGAAACCTAAAAGTCAACCACTTTACGGACCAAACCTTTTCTGGCATTTTTGGTTACCAGCCTAAGACCCCAATTACACTAGCGCGACTTGTCAGGCGACTTGGTCGCCTGACAAGTCGTGGTGGGTCGCTCACCATTGAATAGTACAGGACCGGTTCTAATAGGAGTGACACAAGTCGCTCCGACTTAGAAAAAGGGTCCTGTACAACTTTGGAGTGACCTGGAGGCGACTTGCATTGACTTCAATGATATGAAGTCCTTGCAAGTCGCGCCGAGGTCACCCCACCAAGTCGTGTCGCCCCTGTCTGAACAGGGTCTAAATCAGTATTTTTTATTTTATTTACAGTGCTTGCTAATGTTTATAAATAAACGTCAAACAACAAATAAGATGTGCAAGATATTGTGCAAGTAGTATAAAGCAAATAATTTGACCCCAATAATTTATAGAAACTAATCAATATTGTATAAATAAATACATGAATATTGTGACATATAAATCAATATTGTGACATAAATTGCACATAATAATAAGAAATAAAATGTATTAATATTAAAAACATAAGTTCATCATCACGTGAAAATAAAATCAACAAGTGACAATAAATAGTTCCAATTGGGTTTTCTTCAGTGCAAAAAAACTTTCTTTCAGATGAATTAATAAGTGAAGGGGCTCAGTGATAATTTTTCTCCAATTTGTGACTTTTTAAAGTGCAGGTGCAGGTTTCCTTTATCCTGTGGTATGTTAAAAGATGGGTGACTTACCAGATGTAATGGGTCTCATATATCATATGATATTAAGACTTGTAGGCCCTCAGGGCCATGGTAGGTCCCCTTGTATTGCCTCCTGGATAAGCAGATTATGGTTTCCTCCTCACCATTCCACGTATCAGCATACAGTAGATGGATATAAAAGATATAAAGGCTCCAGATAGTGTGATAAAGTTTTAAAAGGCTTTATTTCCCATAAAGTGGGTTTTCCAATAAAATATTTGGTAATTTTAGGGTAAAATAGGTTAAAAATCCCCTTGACCAGGCCCGGACTGGGACATAAAATAGGCCCGGGCATTTTAGGCTGAGCAGCCCATGCTTTTTTTTTTTTTTTAAACAAAATGACCAATGATGAACAACTACCGGTTTCTCTATGTTTTTTAGTTATATTTAGCCTGCACACCCATGCGATCCGATTCTGCAAATCGCACTGTGTTTTGAAAACCGATTGCGGGGTGTCGTTAACCTAACATACACTCCGCAATCTGTTTGCATGGACGGGTTGCTATTTAGATGCTGTCCGCATTTAGTGTGAACCCAGGCTAAGAGATAATGGTAATTTTAGGGTACATTAAAAATATATTACTGAATTTTTGGGTAAAATATAAAAGATGAGTTTGTGTCAAGTAAATAAATACCCAACATGTCAAACCTTAAGACTATGCATGTCCGAAAATAGCAACACATTTCAGTACCCTATATTTTCCATAGGCAAAGCTATTAAAGATCATAGAGGTCATCAGTTCAGAGTTAACCATGAATAATGATCCTATAATTATTGCTCTCATTCCAGTGTGCAGGGTCATATATTACACGTGTAGTAAAATCAAGGTTTTTGTTCACAAGCGCCCCCAAAATGTGTATGTAGTTTCTTATGGTATTGGTGGGATAGGGATGACATCAGTAGCAGTGGTGGTAGTGGGGATAGGGGTGACATCAGTAGCAGTGGTGGTGGGATAGGGATGACATCAGTAGTGGTGGTAGTGAGGATAGGGATGACATCAGTAGCAGTGGTGGTAGTGGGGATAGGGATGACATCAGTAGCAGTGGTGGTAGTGGGGATAGGATGACATCAGTAGTGGTGGTAGGATAGGGATGACATCAGTGGCAGTGGTGGTGGGGATAGGGAGGACATCAGTGGCAGTGGTAGTGGGGATTCGGATGATATCAGTGGCAGTGGTAGTGGGGATTGGGATGACATCAGTGGTAGTGGGGATTGGGATGACATCAGTGGCAGTGGTGGTGGGGGATAGGGGTGACATCAGTGGTGGTGGGGATAGGGGTGACAGCAGTGGCATTGGTGGTGGGGATAGGGGTTACATCAGTGGCAATGGGAATAGGAATGACATCAGTGATAGTGGTTGGGATAGGGATAACATCAGTGGTGGTGGGGGATAGGGGTGACATCAGTGGTGGTGGGGGATAGGGGTGACATCAGTGGCAGTGAGTGGTGGTGGGGATAGGGGTGACATCAGTGGTCGTGGGGATAGGGGTGACAGCAGTGGCATTGGTGGTGGGGATAGGGGTTACATAAGTGGCAGTGGGAATAGGAATGACATCAGTGATAGTGGTTGGGATAGGGATGACATCAGTGGCGGTGTTGAGGATAGGGATGACATCAGTGGCGGTGTTGAGGATAGGGATGACATCAGTGGGAATGATGAGGATAGGGGTGACATCAGTGGGAGTGGTGGTAAGGATAGGAATAACATCAGTGGCAGTGGTGGTGGGGATAAGGATGACATCAGTGGCAGTGGGAGGGGTGGTGGGATCCAGGAGAGGGATGGCGTGGGAGGGATGGTGGGATCCAGGAGAGGGGTGGCAGTGGGAGGGATGGTGGGATCCAGGAGAGGGGTGGTGGTGAGAAGGATGGTGGGATCCAGGAGAGGGGTGGCGGTGAGAGGGATGGTGGGATCCAGGAGAGGGGTGGCGGTGAGAGGGATGGTGGGATCCAGGAGAGGGGTGATGGTGGGAGGGATGGTGGGATCCAGGAGAGGGGTGGCGGTGAGAGGGATGGAGGGATCCAGGAGAGGGGTGGCGGTGGGAGGGATGGTGGGATCCAGGAGAGGGGTGGCGGTGGGAGGGATGGTGTGATCCAGGGGAGGGGTGGCGGTGAGAAGGATGGTGGGATCCAGGAGAGGGGTGGCGGTGGGAGGGATGGTGGGATCCAGGAGAGGGGAGCAGGGGGAGGGATGGTGGGATCCAGGAGAGGGGTGGCGGTGGGAGGGATGGTGGGATCCAGGAGAGGGGTGGCGGTGGGAGGGATGGTGGGATCCAGGAGAGGGGAGCGGGGGGAGGGATGGTGGGATCCAGGAGAGGGGTGGCAGTGAGAGGGATGGTGGGATCCAGGAGAGGGGAGCGGTGGGAGGGATGGTGGGATCCAGGAGAGGGGTGGCGGTGAGAAGGATGGTGGGATCCAGGAGAGGGGTGGCGGTGGGAGGGATGGTGGGATCCAGGAGAGGGGAGTGGGGGGAGGGATGGTGGGATCCAGGAGAGGGGTGGCGGTGGGAGGGATGGTGGGATCCAGGAGAGGGGTGGCGTGGGAGGGATGGTGGGATCCAGGAGAGGGGTGGCGGTGAGAGGGATGGTGGGATCCAGGAGAGGGGAGCGGGGGGAGGGATGGTGGGATCCAGGAGAGGGGTGGCGGTGAGAGGGATGGTGGGATCCTGGAGAGGGGTGGCGGTGGGAGGGATGGTGGGATCCAGGAGAGGGGTGGCGGTGGGAGGGATGGTGGGATCCAGGAGAGGGGTGGCGGTGAGAGGGATGGTGGGATCCAGGTGAGGGGTGGCGGTGGGAGGGATGGTGGGATCCAGGAGAGGGGTGGCGGTGAGAGGGATGGTGGGATCCAGGAGAGGGGAGCGGGGGAAGGGATGGTGGGATCCAGGAGAGGGGAGCGGGGGGAGGGATGGGATGCCCTTTCTTTACCTTGCAGCCGGCCTTAGCTTGGGTGGTGTGTTGTTGTCAGCGGGGGGTGCGGCTGCAGAGCCATGAGACACTGTTCCCGCTTCTTCTCAACCCGACAGGCAGAAGGGGTTCCCTCTAGCTCCACCCCCTTCACAGTGAGACACGGTCACCTGGTTCACCCCTCCATAGCTACGCTGGGTGGCTGCGGAGCCGGCCGCAGTGAGCGGCCAGCCCAAACAGTGCCTTAGGAGTGACGGGGAGTCGGGGACATACCCGGGGCGGGCAGCTAGAAGAATATGCGGTAGCGGCCGCCGGCCGGTAATGCGGCGGCCGGCCCTCGGAGAGGCCAGCGGCAACCGGCATCAGAGCGGAGGGACACTTCATGCGCCCGGAGCAGAGGCCTCGGCCCACCGGGCATATGCCCGGTCTGCCCTATGGCCAGTCCGGCCCTGCCCTTGACAGTATTGTACAACCATGCAGAGTGGCGAGCGGAGGTGAATAAAATGGCAATCGTTCCATTTTTTTTATGTGACACAGTATTTGCGCAGTGGTCTTTCAAATGCAATTTTTGGGAAAAAAAAGCAAAAATACTCTTGAATGAATTTTATTGCAAAAAAAAAAAACCCAAAATATAATTTTTTGGGTGAAATATGAAAGATGATGTCATTCAGAGTAAATAGATATCCAACATGTCATGCTTCAAAATTGCATACGCTTGTGGAATGGCGACAAACTAAAGTACTTAAAAATCTCCATAGACTTCACTTTAAAAATTTTTACAGGTTACCTGTTGAGAGTTACAGAGGAGGAATTTTTGCTCTTGCTGTAACATCCGTGGTGATACCTCACGTGTGTGGTGCAAACACCGCCTATATATGAATTCACTTCTGTGCGTGACCACGGAGGGATGGGGGCGCTTTACATTTTTTTAAAATTTATTTTCTTTTTCTTTTTTTTTTGCCCTTTGCGGATTAATACAGATTATCAGTTATCGCCTTCCAGATATATAGAGAGTGACAACCTGTAAGATGCATTTTAATGCACATCAGTGCAGGAACAGATCAGGGGGTGTCTGAGGAATGCTCAGTATATTATTAACTGTGTAATTATTGTTCAAAAATATTTTATATAATTTTTTTTTAAGAGCTAATCATTTTGTATAGTATAATTTATTGTGGCATGTATTATTAGATTTTATATTGTATAAAGAGATAATAGATATTATTTTATATAAAGAGATAAGAGATATTACATTGTCTAAAGAGATAAAAGATATTTCAGCTGTATCTAAAGTGCTACACATCCTGTATAATAATATTTGTAAACCTAAAAGTTAACCACTTACGGACCAAACTTTTTTTGGCACTCTTTTGTTACATGCCTAAATCAGTATTTTTTGCTAGAAAATTACTTAGAACCCCAAACATTATATATATATATATATTTTTATATTTTTTTTGCAGAGACCCTAGAGAATAAAATGGCAATCATTACACTTTTTTATGTCACACTGTATTTGTGCAGTGGCCTTTTAATGCAGTTTTTTTTTTTTTTTACAAAAATACACTTTAATGAATCTCAATGCAACCCCCCCCCCCCCCCCACAATATAATTTTTTAGGTGAAATATAAAAGATAATGTCATACAGAGTAAATAAATATCTAACATGTCACGCTTTAAAATTGCACACGCTTGTGGAATGGCGACCAACTACAATATTTAAAAATCTCCATAGGCGACATTTTAAAATTTTTTACAGGTTACCGGTTGAGAGTTACAGAGGAGGAATTTTTACACTCGCTGTAACATCCGTGGTGATACCTCCCATGTGTGGTGCAAACACCGCCTATATATGAATTCACTTCTGTGCGTGGCCACGGAGGGATGGGGGCGCTTGACATTTTTTTTAAAATTTCTTTTCTTTTTTGTTTTTTGCCCTTTGCGGATTAATACAGATTATCAGTCATCGCCTTCCAGATATATAGAGAGTGACAACCTGTCATATGCACATCAGTGCAGGAACAGATCAGGGGGCGTCTGAGGAATGCTCAGTATATTATTAACTGTGTAATTATTGTTCAAAAATATTTTATATAATTATTTTTAAGAGCTAATCATTTTGTATAGTATAATTTATTGTGGCATGTATTATTAGATTTTATATTGTATAAAGAGATAAGAGATATTATTTTATATAAAGAGATAAGAGATATTATTTTATATAAAGAGATAAGAGATATTATATTGTATAAAGAGATAATAGATATTATTTTATATAAAGAGATAAGAGATATTATTTTATATAAAGAGATAAGAGATATTACATTGTATAAAGAGATAAGAGATAATACATTGTATAAAGAGATAAAAGATATTATTTTATATAAAGAGATAAGAAATATTACATTGTATAAAGAGATAGGAGATATTATATTGTATAAAGAGATAAGAGATATTACATTGTATAAAGAGATAAAAGATATTATTTTATATAAAGAGATAAGAGATATTACATTGTATAAAGAGATAGGAGATATTATTTTATATAAAGAGATAAGAGATATTACATTGTATAAAGAGATAGGAGATATTATTTTATATAAAGAGATAAGAGATATTATATTGTATAAAGAGATAAGAGATATTATTTTATATAAAGAGATAAGAGATATTATATTGTATAAAGAGATAAGAGATAATACATTGTATAAAGAGATAAAAGATATTATTTTATATAAAGAGATAAGAAATATTACATTGTATAAAGAGATAAGAGATATTATATTGTATAAAGAGATAAGCGATATTATTTTATATAAAGAGATAAGAGAGATTATATTGTATAAAGAGATAAAAGATATTTCAGCTGTATCTAAAGTGCTCCACATTCTGTATAATAATATTATATATATATATATATATATATATATTTTTTTTGCAGAGTTTCTAGAGAATAAAATGAATAAAATGGCAATCATTACACTTTTTTTTCATGTCACACTGTATTTGTGCAGTGACCTTTTAATGCAGTTTTTTTTTTTCTCTAAAAAATACACTTTAATGAATCTCAATGCAAGGGATGACAGGTCCTATATGGAGAGATCTGGGGTCTATAAGACCCCACATCTCCTCTACCTTTAAAAATAAAGTAAATTAAAAATTTGATCTTTTGCTTAAAAAAAAAAAAAAAAAAATTGTTTACCTCCGCCCTCGACCGGTAGTGACGTCATGGCGTCTCTCCAGTCCTCCAAGATCATGGAGGTGATCAGAGACGATCTGGTCTCTCCACAGCTCTCTGCGCTCACTTTTTGCCCTATTAAATTTGTAGCAGTTTTAGGCAGAGGATGTGAAAATTAGAAAATAACAAAATGTATAGTAAATCATTTTAGGACTGGGGTATTTTCCCAGTATTGGAATTCATGGTTGGAAGGGTGGATCATGCTCTTGTTTCCTCCAATGGTTGGTGGCTTTGCCCCTAAGGAGCAGTATATTACTTCTGGGGTACAAATGCAGCTCTGAGTTGGAGGAAGCTCTGACCTGGAAGGAGGGTCCTAAAGACTGATAATCATACATGTTCTATAGAGAAGTAGTTTTGTAAAGTGCTGACCTGTCATTGTGAAACCTCGGGGTGAAGGGTATAAATGAGGGAAGCTGGACAGAGTCCTCCAGATCTCTTCCTGGCTTTGATGTGATGGATAACCCGGTCTATCCTCAGTCTGATGAAGACAGAAAGTTCAGCTCCTTGAAACAGACGGGCAACATGGAGTCGTCTTCTATGGCCACTTTTGAAATTTTTGGTAAAAAATTGTTTCATAATAACAGGATGGTAATCTTCTTCTAGATCTGTGTTTTTTTTTATAATTTTTTTATTTATAATCACGTTGCTGTAAAATGATAGAGATTATCAGTCATCGCCTTCCAGATATATAGAGAGTGACAACATGTAGGATGCATTTTAATGCTCATCAGTGCAGGAACAGATCAGGGGGGCGTCTGAGGAATGCTCAGTATAATATCAACATTGTAATTATTTTCTATAAATATTTACAGTTATAATCATTATTTTTAGTGCTAATCATTTTGTATAGTATAATTTTTTGTGTCATATATTATTAGATAATATATATTGTATAAAGAGATAAGAGATATTATATTCTATAAAGAGATGAGAGTGATTACTTAGAACCTCTAACGTTATATATATATATATTTTAGTCCCTAGAGAATAAAATGGCGGTCGTTCTATTTTTTTTATGTCATGGTATTTGCGCAGCGGTTTTTCAAATGCAATTTTTTTGAAAAAAAAATGTACTTTAATGAATGTTAATGCAAAAAAAATGTTTTTTTGTCAGAAAAATATAAAAAGATGATGTTATGCAGAGTAAATAGATATCTATTATGTCAAGCTTTAAAATGACACACGCTTGTGGAATGGCAACAAACTGCGGTACTTAAAAATCAAATTACAAATTTTTTACAGGCTGCCTGTTCAAGAATTATAGAGGAGGAATTTTTTCACTTGCTGTAACATTTGTGGTGCAAACACCGCTTACATATGCGTTCACTTTTGCATGCAAGCACGGAGGGAGGGGGGCATAAAAAAAAGAAAAAATTCTTATTTAATTTTTTTCTTTTTAATCATGTTGCTGTAAAATGATAGAGATTATCAGTCATCGCCTTCCTGATATATAGAGAGTGACAACCTGTAGGATGCATTTTAATGCTCATCAGTGCAGGAACAGATCAGGGGGCGTCTGAGGAATAATATAAACATTGTAATTATTTTTTAAAAATATTTACAGTTATAATCATTATTTTTAGTGCTAATCATTTTGTATAGTATAATTTATTGTGTCATGTATTATTAGATATTATATTGTATAAAGAGATAAGAGTGATTACTTAGAACCCCAAACGTTATATATATATATTTTTTAGCAGAGTCCCTAGAGAATAAAATGGCGGTCGTTCCATTTTTTTTTTTTTTTTATGTCACACAGTATTTGCGCAGCCGTTTTTCAAATGCAATTTTTTGGAAAAAAAAATACACTTTAATGAATGTTAATGCAGAAAAAACAAGCAAAAAAAACATTTTTTTCAGTAAACTATGAAAGATGATGTCATGCAGAGTAAATAGATATTTATTATGTCAAGCTTTAAAATTACAAACGCTTGTGGAATGGCAACAAACTGCTGTACTTAGAAATTTCCATAGGCGACGCATTACATATTTTTTACAGGTTACCTGTTAAATAATTATAGAGGAGGAATTTTTGCACTTGCTGTAACATTTGTGGTGCAAACTCCTCTTACATGTGCATTCACTTTTGCATGTAAGCACAGAGGGAGGGGCATAAAAAATGTTTTTCTTATTTAATTTCTTTTTTTTTTTTTTTAACACTGTCCCTTTAAAAAAAAAAATGTCATCACTTTTATTCCTATTACATCCCTTCTAATAGAAATAGAGGATGACGGGCCCTCTTTATGGAGAGATCTGGGGTCTATAAGACCCCAAATCTCTTCTCTACCTTAAAAATAAATAAATAAATAAATAAAAAAAATTAATCTTTTGCTCACTACCTAGACTTACATAGTTACATAGTTTGTGAGGTTGAAAAAAGACATCAGTCCATCCAGTTCAACCTATGATGTGTGTGTGTGTTTGTTGTTTACCGTACATTGTATACCCCTGTATGTTGTACATTGTATACCCCTGTATGTTGTACATTGTATACCCCTGTATGTTGTACATTGTATACCCCCTGTATGTTGTACATTGTATACCCCTGTATGTTGTACATTGTATACCCCTGTATGTTGTACATTGTATACCCCTGTATGTTGTACATTGTATACCCCTGTATGTTGTACATTGTATACCCCCTGTATGTTGTACATTGTATACCCCCTGTATGTTGTACATTGTATACCCCTGTATGTTGTACATTGTATACCCCCTGTATGTTGTACATTGTATACCCCTGTATGTTGTACATTGTATACCCCTGTATGTTGTACATTGTATACCCCCTGTATGTTGTACATTGTATACCCCTGTATGTTGTACATTGTATACCCCTGTATGTTGTACATTGTATACCCCTGTATGTTGTACATTGTATGCCCCCTGTATGTTGTACATTGTATACCCCTGTATGTTGTACATTGTATACCCCCTGTATGTTGTACATTGTATACCCCTGTATGTTGTACATTGTATACCCCTGTATGTTGTACATTGTATACCCCTGTATGTTGTACATTGTATACCCCTGTATGTTGTACATTGTATACCCCCTGTATGTTGTACATTGTATACCCCTATATGTTGTGGTCTTTAAGGTGCCCATCTAATAGTTTTTTGAAACTATCGATGCTCCCTTCTGATACCACTGTTTGCGGAAGAGAATTCCACATCCTTACTGCTCTGACAGTGAAGAACCCCCTACGTACTTTAAGGTTAAACCGCCTTTTCACTAGTTTTAGTTAGTGGCCACGTTTCTTATTGTATTCCCTTTCGCTGAATAGTTTCTTCCTTATGCTAGGTTCGCCAGTACAGTATTTGTACATTGATATCATATCCCCCCTCAATCGTCTCTTCTCCAGAGAGAATAAGTTGAGTGCTTGTAGTCTTTCCTCATAGCTGATGTTCTCCATTCCCCTAATTATTTTTGTGGCCCTTCTCTGGACTCTTTCCAGTTCCAGCACATCCTTCCTGAGGACCGGTGCCCAGAACTGGACAGCATACTCCAGATGTGGCCGGACCAGAGTCTTGTAGAGTGGGAGAATAATCTCTTTATTTCTGGAGTAAATCCCCTTTTTTATACATCCCAATATTCTGTTGGCTTTGCTTGCAGCGGCTTGGCATTGCATGCCACTGCCAAGCCTGTTGTCTACCAGTACCCCCAGGTCCTTTTCCATCTTAGATTCACCCAGAGGTTTCCCCCCCCCCCCCAATGAGTAGCTTGCTTTCTGGTTTCTGACACCCAAGTGCATTACTTTACATTTCTCAGCATTAAACCTCATCTGCCATGTAGTTGCCCACGATCAAGAAGGTAAAAAACCTGGTATAGGAGACCAATTCTCATGCTTGCATATACAGCAAGCGAAGAATGTGTAAACAGTACCTAGTGGTCTAGTGTGGACCGGGAACCTTGAGTAACCAAATGTAATGAAGTCAATCAAGAGGATGAGGTGGTGCAGACCATCTCAGAAAGGTTGCAAAACAACGGGCTCAGAAGGTATCACTGTGCAAAACTCAATTTATTGGTGATGATAGCTATAAAAATACATCATAAAAGTCACAGAAACACACATTGATGTGTGTTGCTGTCAAATGTAGCTTGATGACCCTGAAGACCCTGGTGGGTGTCAGGATGGTAAAAGACGGCACTTCACACGCCCCGGCTCCACCCCCTTTCAAACGTCCCAATTGGCCCAGTTTCCAGAAGTGGGGAGTGAACTGTCACCAGAAAGACTTGATGTCACTCCTACCTACTCTGAAAAATGGGTACCAGGCATGCCATAAATGTTGAAATGAGGATATCATGAACAATCAAAAGACATTCCTAGATTCATAAGGCCAACATCCTGACACCTATCATGTAGTTGCCCACCCCATTATTTTGTTCAGGTCCGCTTGTAAGATTTCCACATCCTGCATAGAAGATATTGGCATGCTTAGTTTAGTATCATCTGCAAATACTGAGATTGTACTAGATATCCCCTCCTCTAGATAATTTATGAATAAATTAAACAGGATTGGTCCCAGGACAGAACCTTGGGGGACCCCCCTTTCCACACCCGCCCAATCCGAGTACTCCCCATTAATCACCACCCTTTGCACTCTCCCCTGGAGCCAGTTCTCTATCCAGGTACTCACCTTATGGTCCATACCTATCTTCCTTAGTTTGTACAGTAAGCGTTTGTGGGGAACGGTGTCAAAGGCCTTTGCGAAGTCCAGATACACCACATCCACAGGCTTTCCTTTATCTAGGTGGCAGCTCACTTCATCATAGAAGGTTAATAGATTGGTTTGGCAAGAACGATTTTTCACGAATCCATGCTGATTACTACTAATAATACAGTTTTCATTACTAAAGTCTTGTATGAGGTCCCTTAACATCCCCTCCAAAATCTTGCAGACTACTGATGTTAGGCTGACCGGCCTATAGTTACCCGGGATATATCTCGGCCCCTTTTTAAATATTGGTACCACATTGGCTTTTTTCCAATCAGCTGGCACCATACCCGTCTGTAAACTATCCTTAAAGATCAAGAATAATGGTCTGGCAATCACCTGGCTGAGCTCTTTAAGAACCCTCGGGTGCAAGCCATCCGGTCCCGGTGATTTATTTATGTTAAGTTTCTCTAGTTTAGTTCTAAGTCTATCTTCTGTTAGCCATGGCGGTATTTCCTGAGGTGTGTTGTTTAGTTCGGCCTTACAAGCTGGGTTCGTGTAGCCCCCCGATTCTTTTGTGAAGACTGAAGAGAAGAAATTATTTAACACTTTCGCCTTTTCCCTGTCCTCTGTGGCCATAACTCCCTTATCGTCTTTTATGGGGCCAATGTGTTCTGGCCTCGCTTTCTTACTTTTTATATACTTAAAGAATTTCTTGGGGTTCTTTTTACTCTCTTCCGCTATATGTCTCTCGTGTTCTATTTTAGCCGCCCTGATTTCGTCTTTACATTTCTTATTACACTCTTTGTAATGCTTGAATGCTGCCAATGACCCCTCGGCCTTGTATTTTTTGAAGGCCTTTCCTTTAGCATTAATATGCATTTTTATGTTGGAGTTTAGCCACCCAGGGTTTAGTTTTGCTCTTTTAAATTTATTCCCCTTTGGAATGCACTGGCCAATCCCTTTGTTTAGTATGCTTTTGAAACACTCCCATTTTTCCTCCGGGTTCTTTGTTCCCAGGGTTCTATCCCAATTGATGTTTTCTAGCAGCGAGCGCAGTTTTGGGAAATTGGCTCTTTTGAAATTCAGTGTCCTTATATTACCCTTGTGTTTCCTATTACTGTGATTAATACTGAAACTAATTGGTCACTGTTTCCTAAGTTGTCCGTATTTCTATATCCGTGAGCAGGTCTGTCGTCACTCCAGTCCTCCAAGATCATTGGGGTGATAAGAGACAATCTGGTCTCTCATCACCTCTGTGACCAGCCACTTGAAACAGCGAGCGGCGGGAGGGGGGAGGGACACACCTCCTGCTGCTTCTAAAAGCGATCCAGAGGCTTATCAGTTGCTCAGATCACTTTTTTTTTGAGCAACAGAATGGCCAGCTAAAAAATATAAAAAATGGCTAATCGCTTCATCCACAATCCCACTAAACCACTTCAAAGCCGCAATGTATACACACAATATCTCACAAAAATTAGTACATCCCTCACATATTTGTAAATATTTTATTCTATCTTTTCATGTGACAACACTGAAGAAATGACACTTTGCTACAATGTAAAGTAGTGAGTGTACAGCTTGTATAACAGTGTAAATTTGCTGTCCCCTCAAAATAACTCAACACACAGCTGGTAAACCGCTAAACCGCTGGTAACAAAAGTGAGTACACCTCTAAGTGACAATGTCCAAATTGGGCCCAATTAGCCATTTTCCCTCCTCGGTGTCATGTGACTCGTTAGTGTTACAAGGTCTCAGGTGTGAATGGGGAGCAGGTGTGGTAAATTTGGTGTTATCGCTCTCACTCTCTGGTCACTGGGAGGGGGATTTGTGCTAGTAGGGATGATCGGGGGACATTTATGCTAGGAGTGGAAATTTTCTTGGGGGGGAGGGGCATTTGTGCTAGGATGAAAATTTGTTTTGGGGGGGGGGATTTGTGCTAGGATGGAATTTTTTTCTGGGGGGGGGGGTTTGTGCTAGGATGGAATTTTTTTTGAGGGGGGGGGGGATTGTGCTAGTAGGGATGATTGGGGGACATTTATGCTAGGAGTGGAAATTTTCTTGGGGGGGCATTTGTGCTAGGATGGAATTTTTTTTTTGGGGGGGGGGATTTGTGCTAGGATGGAATTTTTTTCTGGGGGGGGGGGTTGTGCTAGTAGGGATGATTTGGGGGACATTTATGCTAGGAGTGGAAATTTTGGGGGGGGGGGGTTTGTGCTAGGATGTAAACTTTTTCTGGGAGGGGGATTTTTGCTAGTAGTGATGATTGGGGAACATTTATACTAGGAGTGAAAATTTTCTTTGGGGGGGATTTGTGCTGGGATGGAATTTTTTTTTGGGGGGGATTTGTGCTAGGATGGAATTTTTATTTTCTGGGAGGGGGATTTGTGCTAGTAGGGATGATTGGGGGACATTTATGCTAGGAGGGGAAATTTGAGGGGGGTATTTGTGCTAGGATGGAAATATTTTTCTGGGAAGAGGATTTGTGCTGGTAGGCATGGGTGGGGTACATTTATGCTAGAAGTGGATGTTGGGGAGGATTTGTGCAAGGGGGGGGGGAATTTTTTTTTGGGGGGGGCAGGGGGAATTGTGCTGGGAGCATAAGTGGAATAATAGGATTTGAGCTAAGCATGCAGATCAGCACTTAATTTTTTTCTTTTGTTCGTTTCTTGTAGTTGCCCACCAGGTTTGCACAGATCTCAGGAGGGATTTTCTCCCACTCCTCTTTGCAGATCCTCTCCAAGTCATTAAGGTTTGGAGGCTGACGTTTGGTAACTCCAACCTTCAGCTCCCTCCACATATTTTCTATGGGATTAAGGTTTGTAGACTGGTTAGACCACTCCAGGACCTTAATGTGCTTCTTCTTGAGTCACTCCTTTGTTGCCTTGGCTGTGTGTTTTGGGTCATTGTCATGCTGGAAGACCAATCCATGACCCATTGTCAATGCCCTGGCTGAGGGAAGGAGGTTCTCACCCAAGATTTGATGGTACATGGCCCCGTCCATCGTTCCTTAGATGCGGTGAAGTTGTCCCCTTAGTAGAAAAACACCCCCAAAGCATAATGTTTCCACCTCCATGTGTGATGGTGGGGGATGGTGTTCTTGGGGTCATAGGCAGCATTCCTCCTCCTCCAAACACGGCGAGTTGAGTTGATGACAAAGAGCTCAATTTTGGTCTTATCTGACCACAACACTTTCACCCAGTTCTCCTCTGAATCATTCAGATGTTCATTAGCAGACATCAGACGGGCTGTACATGTACTTTGAGCAGGGGGACCTTGTGTGCTCTGCAGGATTTCAGTCCTTCACGGCGTAGTGTGTTACCAATTGTTCTCTTGGTGACGATGGTCCCAGCTGCCTTGAGATCATTGAGAAGATTCTCCTGTGTAGTTCTGGGCTGATTTCTCACCGTTCTCCATGATCATTGAAACTCCACGAGGTGAGATCTTCCATGGAGCCCCAGACTGAGGGAGACTGACAGTTATTTTGTGGTTCTTCCATTTGTGAATAATCGCACCAACTGTTGTCACCTCTCACCAAGCAGCTTGGCGATGGTCTTGTAGCCCATTCCAGCCTTGTGTAGGTCTACAATCTTCTCCCTGACATCCTTGGACAGCTCTTTGGTCTTGGCCATGGTGGAGAGATTGGAATCTGATTGATTGATTGCTTCTGTGGACAGGAGTCTTTTATACAGGTAACAAGCTGAGAATAGGGGCACTCCCTTTAAGAGAATCCTCCTAATCTCAGCTCCTTACCTGTATAGAAGACACCTGGGAGCCAGAAATCTGCTGATTGATAGGGGATCAAATACTTATTTCACTCATTAACCGCTTGCTGACCGCCGCAAGTACATTTACTGCGGCGGTCAGCCCCTCCTGGGCAAAGTGACGTAGGGGTACGTCGCTCGCCCAGGAGCCTGTAGGGGTGAGTGCGCACCGCCGGAGGCGCGCTCCTGCCCCCGCTCGTTCACGGCCATCCCTGCGCGAATGACCGGCGGCTCCGATGTCTGCCGGTCACTCGCGATCTCCCGCTGGAGAGGGAGAAAGGCAGGCGGCTGATGTAAACAAAGCCGCCTGTCATTCTCCCTGGTGTAACTGCAGAGATCATACGATCCTGCTATGTAGGATTGTATGTCTCTGTGGTTACATCAAAAGCCACGCCCCCCCCCCCCCACAGTTAGAAGCACGCCCCTAGGGACACACTTAACCCCTGGATCTCTAATAAAGTTAACCCCTTCCCTGCCAATGTCATTTTTACAGTAACAGCGCATATGTATAGCACTGATTACTGTAGTAATGTCACTGGTACCCCCAAAAGTGTTAAAAATGTCAGTCAAGGGTCCGATCTGTCCGCTGCAATGTCGCAGTCCCGCAAAAAAAAAAACGCAGATCGCCGCCATTACTAGTTAAAAAAAAAACAATAAAAATGACATAAATCTTTCCTGTAGTTAGTAAATGCAATAACTTTTGTGAAAACCAATCAAAATACGCTTATTGCAATTTTTTTTTTTACCAAATATATGTAGCAGAAAACAAATTGGCCAAAAATGTAAAAAAATTTAGATTTTTACATTTTTTTGGGGAATTTCAGATAAAAAAATGTGAAAAATATATTTTTTTCTGAATTTTCGAATTTTCTGTTTATAGCACAAACAATAAAAACCATAGAGGTGATCAAATACCACCAAAAGAAAGCTCTATTTGTGGTAAAAAAAGGACATCAATTTTATTTGGGTACAGCGTCGCACGACCGCGTAATTGTCCATTAAAGTAACGCAGTGCCAAATCGCAAAAAATGGCCTGGTCATTAAGGGGGTAAAACCTTTCCGGTCCAGAAGTGGTTACATTGTTTTTTTTCTTCTTTGATTATAATTTGTATTATCTCTATACAATTTTTATTTTACTTCTCTTTATGTGGGTTGTTTTTTAAAAGAAGTGAATGAGGAACCAAGTCTAAGATAGGGGGGAGGAACTTCTGTAACCCTCAATTAAATGGCAGTTGCACCTTAAAAAAAAAAAAAAATACCAAAATAACTTAATTCTGCATTGATTTGAAAATGGAAACATTCACTGAAATCGACTAAATTTTGCTGAAATTTCAGTGAAAAAAAACTCAAGTTTTGATAAATCCTACTTGTAATGCGTGTTATGCAATGTGAGTTGCTGCGCCCGTCATTTCGAAGGACACCCAACTGCTGTAAGGCACTACATGGCAGAGCCGAGACAAGGTCATCTAGAGCCCAGGGTGAACATGCCAAATAGTGCAGCCCCCCCCCCCCCCCCCCCAAGATTTACAGTGAGTTAAAAAGAATTTGATCCCCTGCTGATTTTGTACGTTTGCCCACTGACAAAGAAATGATCAGTCTATAATTTTATTGGTCGGTTTATTTTACCAGTGAGAGACGGAATAACAAAAATATCCAGAAAAACTCATTTCAAAAAAGTTATAAATTGATTTGCGTTTTATTGAGTGAAATAAATATTTGATTCCCTATCAATCAGCAGATTTCTGTCTCCCAGGTGTCTGCTATACAGGTAACGAGCTGAGATTAGGAGGATTCTCTTAACCACTTAAGCCCCAGAAGATTTTACCCCCTTCCTGACCAGGGCCTATTTTGCGATTCGGCACTGCGTGACTTTTACGAACAATTGCGCGGTCGTGCGACGCTGTACCTAAACGAATTTGACGTCCTTTTTTTCCCACAAATAGAGCTTTCTTTTGGTGGTATTTGATCACCTGTGCGATCTTTTGATCATGCACTATAAACAAAAAAATAGAGACAATTTTGAAAAAATAACAATATATTTTTTTACTTTCTACTATATAACATTCCCAATAAAAAAAAAAAAAAAATTAAAAATCAAATTTTTTCATTGATTTAGGCCAATTTGTATTCTGCTACATATTCTCAGTAACAAATCATCAACATTTTGGGTCCATGGCCAGGAAACTCCCCAAACCTTAACCACTTAAGGACTGGAAGGTTTTACCCCCTTAATGACCAGGCCATTTTTTGCGATTCGGCACTGCGTTACTTTAACCACTTAAAGCGGAGTTCCGGGCACAAAATCAATGTTTTTTTTTTGTGCCCATCCGCTAGTTCTGGATAACTTGAAAAGGAATTGGATAGTTAGGTTTTTTTTTTTTTTAAAACTCACCTTGTAATTGTAGATCGTAAATACTCACCTCAGGGTACTTCCTCCTCCAGCGCCGCGGCTCACCCTGTCACTTCCTGCCTCGCGATGATTCCTGGGAGCTGAACGTCATCGCTCCCAGGAATCAATGCGACGGCACCGGCCCCGCACGTCATTTCCGGGCGACGCCGCATTCCCCTGCTAAACAGCTTCTGGGCATGCCCAGAAGCTGTTTAGGAATGCGGCGCCGCACCGGAAGTGACGAGAGGGGCCGGTGCGGCGCATTCTGGGAGAAGAAGACGCGGAAGAAGACACAGAAGAGGACCACGCCGGCTTCAGCTGCCCACAAGAGAGATGGAAACGCTGTGGAAGAAATTTTATAAGTAAGTATTTCTTCTTGTAGGTAAGTGCGAACCGGGACAGATCAGAGGCTAGCCATTGTGGAATGTACTAGCCCTGACTGTCCCGGGGGTATGTTCATTGAAAAATGACTTCTGTGCCCGGAACTCCGCTTTAAGCCCCGGAAGATTTTACCCCCTTCCTGACCAGGGGGTATTTTGCGATTCGGCACTGCGTGACTATAACGGACAATTGCGCGGTCGTGCGATGCTGTACCTAAATGAATTTGACGTCCTTTTTTTCCCACAAACAGAGCTTTCTTTTGGTGGTATTTGATCACCTGTGCGATTTTTTGATCATGCGCTATAAACAAAAAAAGAGCGTCAATTTTGCAAAAATAACAATATTTTTCAAATTTTTTTATATGAAATTCCCAAAAAAAAATTTAAAAATCAAAATTTTTTAACATTTTCGGCCAATTTGTTTTATGCTTTGGTAAAAAAAATCGCAAAAAGCGTATTTTGATTGGTTTGCGCAAAAGTTATCGCGTTTACTAACAAAGGGAAAGATTTTTGTCATTTTTGGTGTTTTTTTTTTTAACGCATAATGGCGGCGATCTGTGATTTTTTTTTTTGCGGGACTGCGACATTGGGGTGGACAGATCGGACCCTGACTGACATTTTTGACACTTTTGGGGTTACCAGTGACATTACTGCAGTAATCAGTGCTATATATATATATATGCACTGTTACTGTAAAATGACACTGGTAGTGAAGGGGTTAACTTTATTTGAGAGGGAGGGGCTGTGTGTGTCCCTAGGGGTGTGATTCTAACTGTGATTGGCTGTGGCTTGAGCTGTAGGAACAGTGATCAACGGTCCTACATAGTAGAACCGTATGATCACTATTCATACACAGGGGAGAATGACAGGCGGCTTGTTTACACTAGCCGCCTGCCTTTCTCCCGCTGTCACGGACGATCATGAGTGGGGGGGGGTCCGTGACCGCGCGAGTGGGAGCGCGCCTCCGGCGGCGCGCGCTCGCTCCCCAGAGCCTCACAGTACGTCACTTTGCCTGGCCGGGGCTGACAATTGCGTGTTCGTGCGACGCTGTACCCAAATAAAAATTGATGTCCATTTTTTCCCCACAAACAGAGCTTTCTTTTGGTGGTATTTGATCTTCTCTACAGTTTTATTTTTTGCGTTCTAAACAAAAAAAGAGCGACAATTCTGAAAAAAAAAAATATATATATATATTTTACTTTCTGCTATGAAACATTCCCAATAAAATAAAAATTAAAAAAAAAATCAAATTTTTTCATCAATTTAGGCCAATATTTTTAGTAAAAAAAAAAAAAACCCAATAAGTGTATATTGATTGGTTTGTGCAAAAGTTATCGCGTCTACAAACTAGGGGAAAGATTTATGGCATTTTTATTTATTTAATTCTTTGTTTTATTTTACGAAAAATCAAAATTTTTTAACATTTTCGGCCAATTTGTTTTATGCTTTGGTAAAAAAAAATCGCAAAAAGCGTATTTTGATTGGTTTGCGCAAAAGTTATCGCGTTTACTAACAAAGGGAAAGATTTTTGTCATTTTTGGTGTTTTTTTTTAATGCGTAATGGCGGCGATCAGCGATTTTTTGCGAAACTGCGACATTGCGGCGGACAGATTGGACACCTAACTGACATTTTTGGGGGGACCAGTGAAATGATTACAGTAATCAGTGCTAAAAATGATGGATCGACCGATTATTGGGAAAGCTGATATATCGGGGGCCGATCTGCACTTTCCCTGATATATCAAAATCCCCCCGGAGGTTACCAATATTGCCAATATTTCAGGAAAGTGCTGTACCGGAGTGATGTCTGCAGCTGGAGGCATCACCCCGATACCGGCATCCATAGCCGATGGTCGGCTGAATTGTAATGATAATCGATGCGGCTCAGAAGCCACTCGGCTGTCATTAAAAGGAGCGGGAGGGGAAGGTTGACGCGTTTCACGAAATTCCCAGTCGCTTACTCATAACCACACTGCGAGACTGCAAGACTCGGCAAAATATTTGTAAGCAAATCATCAAACAAGGATCAGGTGGTGTAATCATTCACATGCTGAACCATTTAAAGGGATGATCAGACCAATTTGTTCCCAGTATCGCAGTGAGGACATAACAATCACATGAAATCCCCTAAGGGGAACAATAAAAAAAATTTTAATTGAGAAAGTATATTTGTGGAAACATTAAATAAAAATTGGATAAAATCACATCATATGTGCAACACGGAATGTCTCAGAAAACAGGCTGCATGGATATCAATGGAATTGAATTAATATAGAGTAAATATTATCCATATATGTAAAAAACAGAACAAAAAGAAGGGGAAGGGGAGGAGACTTTTCTTTATATTTTTTATATATATAAAAATATAAAAAGAGGAAAATATTAAGCGGCGAAGCCAATGGAAGACATGTAAAGAAAAATGCAAGGTGGAAAACCAATGTTTCACCATCAATAAACCATGAAAGTGATAATGAATATATGATATTAGAATGATTTGAAAAGACTTTTGACTATAAACGAATATCAAAGTATAACACTGTGAAAAAGTGTGTAGGGATGAAGCAAAAATATTGCAAAAGTTGCAAGAAATTACAAAAAGAACCCCAGCCATCTTAATCTGTAAATATTGAAAAATCAAAGCCAATCCAAAAATACAGCCCGTGTAATAGAGATTCCGTGTGCATAAATATGTCCAAAGTATGGAAAATGATCTTTATTGACAAAAATACATAATAAGCATTAATATCTAATGATGAAATCTGCCATGATAACAAATTGAACATGCATGATTAAATAAATAAATAAATGCATGTGTACACATATGTAAATGTCAAAAAGAAAAAGAGATCGAGACCATAAAAAGTAGAGGACAACCATCACATCCAATATATCATATAATATCTAAATATCCAATCCTTAAAAAAGGGGGATAAACAACATATGAAAATAATGAATATATACCAGGAATATACAGTGGGTACGGAAAGTATTCAGACCCCCTTAAATTTTTCACTCTTTGTTATATTGCAGCCATTTGCTAAAATCATTTAGGTTGATTCTTCTTCCTCATGAATGTACACATAGCACCCCATACTGACAGAAAAACACAGAATTGTTGACATTGTTGCAGATTTATTAAAAAAGAAAAACTGAAATATCACATGGTCCTAAGTATTCAGACCCTTTGCTCAGTATTTAGTAGAAGCCCCCTTTTGATCTAATACAGCCAGGAGTCTTTTTGGGAAAGATGCAACAAGTCTTTCACACCTGGATTTGGGGATCCTCTGCCATTCCTCCTTGCAGATCCTCTCCAGTTCTGTCAGGTTGGATGGTAAACGTTGGTGGACAGCCATTTTTAGGTCTCTCCAGAGATGCTCAATTGGGTTTAAGTCAGGGCTCTGGCTGGGCCATTCAAGAACAGTCACGGAGTTGTTGTGAAGCCACTCCTTCGTTATTTTAGCTGTGTGCTTAGGGTCATTGTCTTGTTGGAAGGTAAACCTTCGGCCCAGTCTGAGGTCCAGAGCACTCTGGAGAAGGTTTTTGTCCAGGATATCCCTGTACTTGGCCGCATTCATCTTTCCCTCGATTGCAACCAGTCGTCCTGTCCCTGCAGCTGAAAAACACCCCCACAGCATGATGCTGCCACCACCATGCTTCACTGTTGGGACTGTATTGGACAGGTGATGAGCAGTGCCTGGTTTTCTCCACACATACCGCTTAGAATTAAGGCCAAAAAGTTCTATTTTGGTCTCATCAGACCAGAGAATCTTATTTCTCACCATCTTGGAGTCCTTCAGGTGTTTTTTAGCAAACTCCATGCGGGCTTTCATGTGTCTTACACTGAGGAGAGGCTTCCGTCGGGCCACTCTGCCATAAAGCCCCGACTGGTGGAGGGCTGCAGTGATGGTTGACTTTCTACAACTTTCTCCCATCTCCTGACTGCATCTCTGGAGCTCAGCCACAGTGATCTTTGGGTTCTTCTTTACCTCTCTCACCAAGGCTCTTCTCCCCCGATAGCTCAGTTTGGCCGGACGGCCAGCTCTAGGAAGCGTTCTGGTCGTCCCAAACGTCTTCCATTTGAGGTTTATGGAGGCCACTGTGCTCTTAGGAACCTTAAGTGCAGCAGAAATCTTTTTGTAACCTTGGCCAGATCTGTGCCTTGCCACAATTCTGTCTCTGAGCTCTTCAGGCAGTTCCTTTGACCTCATGATTCTCATTTGCTCTGACATGCATTGTGATCTGGAAGGTCTTATATAGACAGGTGTGTGGCTTTCCTAATCAAGTCCAATCAGTATAATCAAACACAGCTGGACTCAAATGAAGGTGTAGAACCATCTCAAGGATGATCAGAAGAAATGGAAAGCACCTGAGTTAAATATATGAGTGTCACAGCAAAGGGTCTGAATACTTAGGACCATGTGATATTTCAGTTTTTCTTTTTTAATAAATCTGCAACAATGTCAACAATTCTGTGTTTTTCTGTCAGTATGGGGTGCTATGTGTACATTCATGAGGAAGAAGAATGAACCTAAATGATTTTAGCAAATGGCTGCAATATAACAAAGAGTGAAAAAATTAAGGGGGTCTGAATACTTTCTGTACCCACTGTAGATGTTATGAACAAGGAACATCTCTTAAGACAGGAAAAAATGCCAAAAAAGACCAAGAGAGAGAGAGAAGACAAACACCTCTCTCAACAGACATCTTATGTCAAAATCCCATACACAGATCGATGGAGATCTTGCGAGGCAATGTCATGAAAAAGATCCCACAGATCAAAGGCACAGAGCAAGAAAACCAGAAGATGAGACATGGAAAGATGAAAACTAAACTAAAAACAGAAGACAAAAAAGCCAAGGGATAACCCCATACCTAGATGTAAAAGGAAGGGGAGAGGGACCCCATACAATATTGTTACATTATAATTCAAAAGGGCATATGAAAACAACATATGAAAAAGACATATGTACACTGAAATGCATTATGTATCAATCAAATATAAACTTAAAATGCATCACAGTGGCTTTTCAAATATGGAATATAAGCAGGAAAATAAATAGTCTATCTGGAAGCAGGCGTCACTCATAAAAATGAGTGACATCACATTCCCAGTTGAGGCCATGTGGAATTCGGGTGTGAAGCCTAAAAATCCATGAAACCTCCTTCTTGCAAAGAAGTTGAAACACATCGCCACCTCTAACGGGTCTGGTGATGTGATCAATAATTTGAACCTGTACCAACGATGTGTCGCCCCCATGTGCATTATTAAAATGTCGCGCTGCGTTTGTAGATTTTAATATACGTATATCACTATATAGCATATTTGAGGATTCCCCTTGGATTGGGACTTTGAAGGTCACTCAAAAGATATACAAAAAATTGTATTTAAATATATATTGGTTTTATTACAAAAATAATAAAAAAAGGTAAACATACACAAATAACATTGAAAGCTAATAAAATTATTGGCAAAACTGATATTGATATGAAGGTGTTCAAATCACTCAACCAATTATTCCAAGCAAGATCCGACGTTTCAAGGTAAAAACCTCTTCTTCAGGGATTTTTTGGGGGAATAATTTTATCTGTAAGTATTGAAGAAATATATCAAAGCAAACAAGCAGTTGTTGATAATATAAAATATAGCAACAGAGTATTCATATGAACATGTTTTTGAGTATAGACATACATTCATTATAGAACAACATTGTAAGTAAAAAAACGTTGTATACACTTACATGGTTGAAGGATGCATGAACACCACAATTGTTTTGCCATAGATTAAAAACATGGAACATTAGCAACACCCACAGAAATCATCGTCAGCCTTGTCTATAAAAGGGAGGTTTGCTATTTGGAGTGGATCCAATAAAGAATATAGCATATGGTGGAAAGTGTGCAGACCAAAGGGGGCCCAAATTGCTCCAGCTGGAGTCCAAATTGGCTCAACCAAGGGGGCGGGGGTCAGTCACAGTAATGCTGTAAATAGCAAGGAGATACAATGAATGAGACGTAACAGATAAAAATAAAATACAAAAATGTTTGTTTTATCTGGGTACAATGTACAGAGAGTACAATGAACGCGGCAAAACCAAAAATATGCATATATATGCAAATACTACATATATAAAAGGCAATAGCCCGATAGATCTATGTCTAATGAATGCATGTGTGGCATCTTACTAGGATCAGGCATGGTTGATAGCACTGCTAAAAAAGAAGCCAGTGCATAGAGTTAAACAGAGCCCATGCTCTAGCAATTTTGTGACTATAGAGGATAGTCAGTGAGACTGGACATATAAAGATGAAATATAGTCATGACATAGGCTAAATGTGCATATTTATATATGAATAAAGGTTGGCAAATCCCTCTGAGACAATGAGAACTGACCTTAAGACAGCAGACTCCAAGGCAAACTTCCTCCCAGCAGTGGATGTACTCAGTACTCCATGCTGGGAGTGGTGCTTAAATAGGAGCGCAGTCCGATGAGAGCAATCAAGCTGATTGCATCTCCGCCCCCTGGTGGCCCTGGGCTCCCTGAGCGGCGCTCGCCAGACCCGCCCATAACCACGCCTCGATGACCACAGGAAGTGCGTCACCGGAACGAGAGGCCAGAGGCGAAGCCGGCGGGCGTCTCCCACCGGCACGGGATGTGACGTCACTGAGGCGCACGAATGCGTACAGCGGCGTGTCCCGGAAGTGGAGAGGACATCCGGAGATGTCAGCAGGGAAGGTCCCCACCGCCAGGAATCTCTGGGTCTTGTATAACAGACCCGGACCCCGTGCCGGGTTAGAGCAAAGGGTCCCCGAGGATGCACGAACATATCTATATAAAAGAATGTCAATCAAACAGATGCATGTACTCTATATAATACATGCAAGTGTTAGAAACAGAGATGTCTACATGTTGTGACCATAATAACATCAACTGTTATGATCTTGGGCTATTTTATGCTATAGAGGTGCCAATTGGCCACTTGTTAGTAGGCAGCCAAACATACACTCAGCTGCTCTAGTGACCAAAAAGAATATATATAATACATATTAGTATCAAGGCTGAATCGACGAGGCCGTAGGTGGTGTCAGTTCCATGTCCTTTTACAGAATATTTCAAATAAATCCATTACATTGCATAGACAGAAAAATGTGGGTAGTCAGGTGAATATACAGAGTATCCAGGGAGCTTGGTAGGGAGAGCGTACTATGTGAGAAACTCTGGGAGGAGGAAGATGTCATCTCTCCATACCTCCAGAGGCAAACCCCTCCAAAAAGGGTCTAAACGACACCATGTCGTTAAGGCCTGGGGGTTCCGTTGCCCTTAGCGAATGGATCCATCTCAGCTCCATTTGGAGGAGGCGCTTATTCCAGTCGCCTCCTCTGGGGCTGGGATGGATCCGGTCGAGGGCCAAAAACTTGATCTTAGGGAATTTGCCCCCATGTGCACTGGACACATGGCGGCCCAAAGGCAAATCGGGGTCACGTTTACGCATACTTCTAATATGCTTGTACATGCGTTTCCAAAATTCTAATTTAGTTTTTCCAACATAAAAACAATTACATTCGCAAACCAAAAGGTATACGATGCCGATAGTCCTACAATTCACAAAGTGCTTGGCCTTAAACCTCTGGCCATTGGGGAGGATGGGATTCTGCATGGTATGCATGTAACTACAATAATGGCATGCCCCACAGGAAAAAGTACCTTTGTACTTGCATGGATCGAAAGTAGACTGGCTTTTTAGTTCACTATGCACCAGTCTATCCTTCAAAGCTGGTGCCCGTTTGTATGAGATTGATGGTTTATAAGGTATGTGTGGGCTTAGAACTGGATCTAAGGCCAAAATATGCCAATATTTTTCAATAATTTTCCTTAGGTCCTGATGTTGCTGAGAGAAAGTGGTAATGATCCTCAGGGTGTCATCATTTTCACGGACTCTAGGGACAAGAAGTGAGTCTCTGTCGCTTAACAGTGCCTTCTTATATGCAGATTTTAGCAGCTTGCGAGAGTAGCCTCTCGCAAGCAATCTATCCCTCAAACCGGTGGCTGCTGTTTTAAAAGTATCCACGTTGGTACAATTACGACGTAGACGTAGGTATTGGCTCGACGGGATTGAGCGAATAAGCGGTTGGGGGTGAAAGCTCGTGGCGTGGAGGATGGTGTTCCCAGCAGTGGGCTTACGATAAAGTCCACTGCGGAGAACACCATCCCCATCACAGAAGACCTCAACGTCCAAAAAAGTTATCCTAGTGGTATCGGCATGCATCGTGAATTTTAGATTAAATTCATTACGATTAAGTCTCTCCATGCATCTGTTAAGCAACTCTCTAGGTCCATCCCAAATCACAAAAACATCATCAATATATCGCATCCATGTGCGGATGCAATCGGTGTATATCGTGAGATTTTCATCTGCCAAAATTGTTTTTTCCCACTCCCCCAGGTACAAATTGGCGTAGGATGGGGCACAACATGTGCCCATCGCTACGCCCTGTACCTGGAGGAAGTGGGAGCCCTGAAATGAAAAAACGTTGTGTGTTAAAATGAATTCCAACATAGACAGCATAAACTCCCCGTATGCGTCCAGGCCCATACTGGTGGCGATTGTGTGGCGTACAGCTGCGACCCCCCTAGAATGGGGGATCGAGCTGTACAATGCCTCAACATCAATCGCCACCAGAAGACACCCAGGAGGCAGGGTGAGATCACTGATCTTTTGTAGGAAATGTATAGTGTCGCGTATGTGAGATGGGAGTTTGACAACAAAAGGTTTCAAAAATTTATCAAGGACTTTGCTTGCGCTGTCTGTAATAGACCCACACCCAGAGATGATGGGCCTCCCTGGGGGGTCCCCAAGGTCCTTATGGACCTTGGGGAGGGCATAGAAGGTTGGAACCACCGGAAAAGATGGGCGAATGTACTCCCAAGTGTCTTTGGTGATAACATTATGCAAATAGGCTGTGTCTACTAACTTATAGAATGCAGTATTGTATTTGGTTATAATATCATTGGTAATAGGTCTATACCATTCACGGTTCCATAATATTTTTTGACACATATGGATGTACTGTACATCGTCCATTAGGACGATGTTGCCCCCTTTATCCGATGGCTTAATTATAATTGATTTGTTTTTAGCAAGGGAGTTTATAGCTTGACGTTGTTGGAATGTAATGTTCGATGCATGTGGAGACTTAATTCTTAACTTATCCACGTCATTGGAAACCATTTTCAAAAAGGCGTTTATATTTGAGTTCTGTATCGGGGGACATTTATCGGATTTTTTCTTCACAATAGGATGAGGACGTGAAGATTCATTGGGTGCTTGATCAACGCTTGCTAATAGCAGGGGAAGATCAACGCGGTCAATGAGATCCTCGTTTTCTTCTAAAAGCGAGATCAAAGTTTCAAGGGCAGGGTTATGCGGAGTATTCAGAGATGTAGCTTTGGGTTCTTTGTTGAATAATACTTTGAAATTTAATTTGCGTGCAAATAGATGCAGGTCCTTGACAAAA
This sequence comes from Pelophylax lessonae, assembly GCF_965119305.1. Classification (NCBI taxonomy): domain Eukaryota; kingdom Metazoa; phylum Chordata; class Amphibia; order Anura; family Ranidae; genus Pelophylax; species Pelophylax lessonae. The sequence continues at coordinate 327,497,154 of NC_138773.1, forward strand.
TCAAATTTGTCAAGGCCTGCATCTGGACAAAAGCTTAATCCCTTCCGAAGAGCCGTGGATTCATCTTCCGTTAAGATATGGCTTGAAAGATTAATAATAGTAGACTCTGTGGGGGGTGAGGGGGGAGTAATTAGATGGGTGGTGTTGATGTGTGGGGCTGTGGGGATAGCTGGTGGGCTTGTTGGTGAAGAATCTCTAAAAAAGAGGCGTGTTGTAAATCAATGGTGCTGGTAAAAGAAGAAGGGGGTTGGGTGAATGGGGGGTTAGTAACTAATGAGGTCTGGTGATGTGGTGGTGGTTGAAGGTTGTTTTCAGCTAATTGATTTGTAGCAGGTGATTTGAAAAGGGGATAGACATTTTTAGAAGTGGATTTTGTGTTAGGTTTTTTTGAGGAAGATTGATTGCCATGTATATCACCTGGGAAGGGTCTTTTGGGACGATCATTATTAAATGTTTTTGGATTGGAATAAGGATGTTGAACATTTGTTGGTATAGATGGATCGGTTTTTCTATTGATGTTAGAATTATGTTTACGTGTTGTCCAATCATAAGCTTTTCCTAATTTAAATGTGTTTTTATCACGATTAAACTTTTTTTGTTTTTTACTCATGATGTTCTTGTTAAATAGGTCTAGGTGTTGTTTTAATTTGGACTCGCGATCCTTAAATGTCTTATGGGTTTTGAAGTTTTGAATTTTTTCACAAAGTGAAGAAATTTCTGTATCCAAGTCTTTTGATCTCAGGGTATACTCCTCGACGAGATGTTTCATTAAAGAGGTCGAACAGTCACGAAGTGACTGTTCCCACTTCAATTTGAAGGATGGACTTATGTCGTCCAGTGTGGGGAAAATTTGGACTCTAAGTCCAAAGGGATTGATGTTATCTCTGAGGTAGTCGCCAAAAGATTTTACATGCCAAAAAAAAGAGGACTTCTTTTCTAATAATTTTGTTAATTGAAAAAAACATGAAAAAATCTCGATATCTATGTATTCCTTTTGATTGTACTCATCTGTATATTGAGACATAAGTGTCTCCCAGTCATCTCCTACAAACCCCGACATTATGATCACCCACAATGTTAATGTCTTATGCAATGAAATACCACTATAATATTAAATGTAGAATACAAGTGATCCAAACAGTCATAAAGAAAGAAAAAAGTCAAAAAATTGTCATGAAGCAAAGGACAGGGGATGTGAGCCAAGCAACATCCCGAGCCTTTTAAAGGCTTCAAACAGGGACAACAGTGGGAGCGAGCGGGGATACGGTATTTGCTACCAAAATGTACAAAATGGAAGGTGTGCTCTCACTGTGTCCCTAAATATGAGTGCCACATCCCGATATGAGAAGCATATTTGAGGATTCCCCTTGGGGTGGGACTTTGAAGGTCACTCAAAAGATATACAAAAAATTGTATTTAAATATATATTGGTTTTATTACAAAAATAATAAAAAAAGGTAAACATACACAAATAACATTGAAAGCTAATAAAATTATTGGCAAAACTGATATTGATATGAAGGTGTTCAAATCACTCAACCAATTATTCCAAGCAAGATCCGACGTTTCAAGGTAAAAACCTCTTCTTCAGGGATTTTTTGGGGGAATAATTTTATCTGTAAGTATTGAAGAAATATATCAAAGCAAACAAGCAGTTGTTGATAATATAAAATATAGCAACAGAGTATTCATATGAACATGTTTTTGAGTATAGACATACATTCATTATAGAACAACATTGTAAGTAAAAAAACGTTGTATACACTTACATGGTTGAAGGATGCATGAACACCACAATTGTTTTGCCATAGATTAAAAACATGGAACATTAGCAACACCCACAGAAATCATCGTCAGCCTTGTCTATAAAAGGGAGGTTTGCTATTTGGAGTGGATCCAATAAAGAATATAGCATATGGTGGAAAGTGTGCAGACCAAAGGGGGCCCAAATTGCTCCAGCTGGAGTCCAAATTGGCTCAACCAAGGGGGCGGGGGTCAGTCACAGTAATGCTGTAAATAGCAAGGAGATACAATGAATGAGACGTAACAGATAAAAATAAAATACAAAAATGTTTGTTTTATCTGGGTACAATGTACAGAGAGTACAATGAACGCGGCAAAACCAAAAATATGCATATATATGCAAATACTACATATATAAAAGGCAATAGCCCGATAGATCTATGTCTAATGAATGCATGTGTGGCATCTTACTAGGATCAGGCATGGTTGATAGCACTGCTAAAAAAGAAGCCAGTGCATAGAGTTAAACAGAGCCCATGCTCTAGCAATTTTGTGACTATAGAGGATAGTCAGTGAGACTGGACATATAAAGATGAAATATAGTCATGACATAGGCTAAATGTGCATATTTATATATGAATAAAGGTTGGCAAATCCCTCTGAGACAATGAGAACTGACCTTAAGACAGCAGACTCCAAGGCAAACTTCCTCCCAGCAGTGGATGTACTCAGTACTCCATGCTGGGAGTGGTGCCTAAATAGGAGCACAGTCCGATGAGAGCAATCAAGCTGATTGCATCTCCGCCCCCTGGTGGCCCTGGGCTCCCTGAGCGGCGCTCGCCAGACCCGCCCATAACCACGCCTCGATGACCACAGGAAGTGCGTCACCGGAACGAGAGGCCAGAGGCGAAGCCGGCGGGCGTCTCCCACCGACACGGGATGTGACGTCACTGAGGCGCACGAATGCGTACAGCGGCGTGTCCCGGAAGTGGAGAGGACATCCGGAGATGTCAGCAGGGAAGGTCCCCACCGCCAGGAATCTCTGGGTCTTGTGTAACAGACCCGGACCCCGTGCCGGGTTAGAGCAAAGGGTCCCCGAGGATGCACGAACATATCTATATAAAAGATACCCAGAGACCCAGAGATTCCTGGCGGTGGGGACCTTCCCTGCTGACATCTCCGGATGTCCTCTCCACTTCCGGGACACGCCGCTGTACGCATTCGTGCGCCTCAGTGACGTCACATCCCGTGCCGGTGGGAGACGCCCGCCGGCTTCGCTTCTGGCCTCTCGTTCCGGTGACGCACTTCCTGTGGTCATCGAGGCGTGGTTATGGGCGGGTCTGGCGAGCGCCGCTCAGGGAGCCCAGGGCCACCAGGGGGCGGAGATGCAATCAGCTTGATTGCTCTCATCGGACTGCGCTCCTATTTAGGCACCACTCCCAGCATGGAGTACTGAGTACATCCACTGCTGGGAGGAAGTTTGCCTTGGAGTCTGCTGTCTTAAGGTCAGTTCTCATTGTCTCAGAGGGATTTGCCAACCTTTATTCATATATAAATATGCACATTTAGCCTATGTCATGACTATATTTCATCTTTATATGTCCAGTCTCACTGACTATCCTCTATAGTCACAAAATTGCTAGAGCATGGGCTCTGTTTAACTCTATGCACTGGCTTCTTTTTTAGCAGTGCTATCAACCATGCCTGATCCTAGTAAGATGCCACACATGCATTCATTAGACATAGATCTATCGGGCTATTGCCTTTTATATATGTAGTATTTGCATATATATGCATATTTTTGGTTTTGCCGCGTCATTGTACTCTCTGTACATTGTACCCAGATAAAACAAACATTTTTGTATTTTATTTTTATCTGTTACGTCTCATTCATTGTATCTCCTTGCTATTTACAGCATTACTGTGACTGACCCCCGCCCCCTTGGTTGAGCCAATTTGGACTCCAGCTGGAGCAATTTGGGCCCCCTTTGGTCTGCACACTTTCCACCATATGCTATATTCTTTATTGGATCCACTCCAAATACCAAACCTCCCTTTTATAGACAAGGCTGACGATGATTTCTGTGGGTGTTGCTAATGTTCCATGTTTTTAATCTATGGCAAAACAATTGTGGTGTTCATGCATCCTTCAACCATGTAAGTGTATACAACGTTTTTTTACTTACAATGTTGTTCTATAATGAATGTATGTCTATACTCAAAAACATGTTCATATGAATACTCTGTTGCTATATTTTATATTATCAACAACTGCTTGTTTGCTTTGATATATTTCTTCAATACTTACAGATAAAATTATTCCCCCAAAAAATCCCTGAAGAAGAGGTTTTTACCTTGAAACGTCGGATCTTGCTTGGAATAATTGGTTGAGTGATTTGCACACCTTCATATCAATATCAGTTTTGCCAATAATTTTATTAGCTTTCAATGTTATTTGTGTATGTTTACCTTTTTTTATTATTTTTGTAATAAAACCAATATATATTTAAATACAATTTTTTGTATATCTTTTGAGTGACCTTCAAAGTCCCACCCCAAGGGGAATCCTCAAATATGCTTCTCATATCGGGATGTGGCACTCATATTTAGGGACACAGTGAGAGCACACCTTCCATATATCACTATATATGTATATCACACTTTTAGAGATGTTCTCTAAAACGTTCTTTGAGTTTGCGCGTGGTTCTACCCACATATTGTATGGAGCACGCTTTACACATAATAAGGTAAATCATATAATGTGTGTTACAATTGAAAAATGTACATATAATCATATGTTTTGTTGTTATACGTGGAGGTAAAGCTACTTCTCTGCAAGATATGAGGACAGCCGCAGGGCCGCCATCAGGGGGGGACAGCCGATACAAATGTAAGGGGCCCAGGGTCCCGAGGGGCCCGGCCAGGCCAGGAGAAGGCAGGAGCGGGTGAAGGGGAGCCACGTTGTGCATTACAAAAACAAACTCGGCAACTTCTGCTGCTGCGCTGTCTCATTGAGCTCAGAAATCAAGCTCATTACTGCCACCTTTGGCTACTATTTGCATGTGCACCCCTCGTGTGTGCTGCTTGTACTGTGTTCTGTGCTGTGATTGATGCAGCTCCTCTGTGTCTCAGCAATGTGTCAGCTTTGTGGAAACAAGAGCTGGGAGTAGGTAGGAAGACCTAAATTACAAGTAGGGGGCAATGAAGGAAAGGGAGGGGGCTGTGTGTGTATGTGTGTGTGTGGGGGGGAGGTGCTAATATAAATACAGGTGTGAGGGGGGCTGACACGCATACAGGTGTGAGGGGGGCTGATACTTATACAGGTGTGAGGGGGGCTGATACTTATACAGGTGTGAGGGGGGGCTGATACTTATACAGGTGTGAGGGGGGCTGACACGGATACAGGTGTGAGGGGGGGCTGACACGCATACAGGTGTGAGGGGGGCTGACACGCATACAGGTGTGAGGGGGGCTGATACGCATACAGGTGTGAGGGGGGCTGATACTTATACAGGTGTGAGGGGGGCTGACACTTATACAGGTGTGAGGGGGGCTGACACGGATACAGGTGTGAGGGGGGCTGACACGCATACAGGTGTGAGGGGGCTGACACGCATACAGGTGTGAGGGGGGCTGATACTTATACAGGTGTGAGGGGGGCTGATATTTATACAGGTGTGAGGGGGGCTGATACTTATACAGGTGTGAGGCGGACTGACACGCATACAGGTGTGAGGGGGGCTGACACGCATACAGGTGTGGGGGGGGCTGATCCATATACAGGTGTGAGGGGGGCTGACACGCATACAGGTGTGAGGGAGGGGCTGATACATATACAGGTGTGAGGCGGACTGACATGCATACAGGTGTGAGGGAGGGGCTGATACATATACAGGTGTGAGGCGGGCTGACACGCATACAGGTGTGAGGGGGGGCTGATACATATACAGGTGTGAGGGGGGCTGACACGCATACAGGTGTGAGCGGGGGGCTGATACATATACAGGTGTGAGGGGGGGCTGATACACATACAGGTGTGAGGGGGGGCTGATACATATACAGGTGTGAGGGGGGCTGACACGTATACAGGTGTGAGGGGGGGCTGATACATATACAGGTGTGAGGGGGGCTGACACGTAAACAGGTGTGGGGGGGGCTGATACATATACAGGTGTGAGGGTTGGCTGACACGTATATAGGTGTGAGAGGGGGGCTGATACATATACAGGTGTGAGGGGGGCTGACATATATACAGATGTGAGAGGGGGCTGAGTGAGTACAGGTGAGGTGGCTGATGTGTGGATTTGGTGGGATGGCCCATGGGCAGGCCCTTGGTGGTCCGGCTCAGAGGGGCCCAGCCCTAAAGCTGTGTAAGGGGCCCAAAAATTTCTGACGGCTGCCCTGAGGACAGGTGACACAATCCGTCATACCACATTTGAAATTACCTTTGCAATCTAGCCAAGTTCTAGAAATACTTCGTTTTTTGGATATGTAAAGACTAGGTGACAAAGAGTTTCCTAAAGTAATTGCCCTTTTAGCAACTATATTCACACCATCACTCAAGATGTCAGTACAAATGTCATCAGAGTTCAGGGTGGGCAGATGTTTTTGACCTCATTGAATTCCAGACTATAAGGTAGGGACAAAGTGACAGATGGAAATGTAGTTATTTTATTGATGTTCTTGTTCTTATTTTTATTCCTATTTTTATTTCTATTTTTATGGGTCACTTTTTCCCTATATTCATATTTGCTGGTAGATGTAATGTTTTTGTTCACCTCATGATCATCATTGCTGGAAAGTTGGTTGTCCACCTCAGGGTGCTCGTTAAAACCCTCCACATGTAAAAGGTCATCACGGTTTCTAGCTAGAGCTATATTGTAAGCTCTGTCGAGCATCCAATGGGGATAACCTCTTTCCAGAAATCGAGAGTAAAGTGCAGATGCTTCTTTTTTAAAATCAGACTTGTTGCTGCAAATTCTGCGTAGCCTTAAAAACTGCCCAACGGGTATACCCTTTATTGTGTGCAAAGGGTGACTAGATCTTGCATGCAAAAGGCTGTTGCCAGATAATGGTTTCCTATAAAGATTGGATGTAACCCTGTTGCTGGAATGGCCAAGAGTGACATCCAGAAATTCAATATCATTAAGACTTTTTTGACCGTGAATTTTAAATTCAGTGTATTGCAATTAAGATAAGACAAAAACTCGTCTAAGACTATATCGTGATGGCACACAAAAATCAGATCGTCGATGTATCGATAAAATAGAACGGTCCGATCTCTGTAAGGATTTTCACCTCCAAAGATGTGGGGTCTCTCCCACCAACCCATGTAGAGGTTGGCGAGAGAGGGGGAGAACTTGGCCCCCATCGCTGTCCCACACCTTTGGAGGTAAAAGTTGCCATCGAATGAAAAGTAATTGTGTGTCAAAAGAAATTGTAGAACCTCCAAAATGTATTGCTGGAAGCTGGTGGATAAATTAGTGTATTGCCTTAAACTGGACTCAACAGCCTGCATTGCAAGATCGTGAGGTATCGAGGAATATAGGCTGGATATGTCACATGTTATCCAAGCCAATTCTTCTGACCATACGAAAGTATCCATTATACTAAGGAGATGTTTTGTGTCCCTAAGATAGCTGGGGAGTTGTAGAACCAGATCCTGAAGTTGCCCATCCAACCATTCCCCAAGTCTCTCACAAAGGGAACCAATGCCAGAGACAATGGGTCGACCTAAAATAGGGTCCAAGCCCTTGTGGACTTTGGGGAGGTGGTGGAATATGGGTGTAATGGGAAAATCAGGAATGAGCTTTTCAGCCTCTTTTATGGACAAGGCACCCATATTTTTACCCTTCTCGACTAAATGTAAAAGACCCGCGCATCCTACCTGCACGGCTGCCGAAGACCCGATCAAAGCCGCATTCGGCTCTGATCGGGTCTCCACATAAAAACCCAGAAGTGATGTCATGACATACCTTCCGGGTTTCATCGGCGCCAGATTAAAAAAAAGTACAGCATTCAAAACCGCCAAACTTGGTGTTTTGAATGCTTTTAAGTGCGGAGGAGGGGGTTGGGGTCTTTTAGACCCCCAGATCCCTCCACAACAGTACCTGTCATGTGTAAAAATAAAAAATAAACATTTTTTTTAAATGTACAAAAATATCGGCCAATATCGGCCGATATCAATATTCAATGGCCAAAATATCAGTATCGGTATTGGCAACAAAAATCCGATATCGGTCGATCACTACTAAAAAATATGCATTGTCATGGTACTAATGACACTGGCAGGGAAGGGGTTAACACCAGGGGCGAGGGTTAAATATGCTCCTAGGGGGTGCTTTCTAACTGTATGAGGGAGGAACTCACTAGGTTAACACAGAGATCTGTGTTCCTGAATAGCAGGAACACAAGATCCTTGCGTTCCTTAGCCTTTTGGCCAGGCACAATATATATATATATATTTTCTATTTATTTATGACAACTCTTACACGATCAAAATAAAAATGTGTCCAATCAGCACGGGTGCGCGCCCCCACTGGCTATTACACGAAAGGACATACAGGTACCCCCGTTTCGCGTAATAGAGCCAACCTGCTGCAGTAAAAGTGTGGCAGCTGGTCGGCAAGCGGTTAACCACTTGCCGACTGCTGCAAGTATATATGCTGCGGCGGTCAGCCCCGGCCAGGCAAAGTGACGTACCGGTACGTCACTAGCCTGTCACCGGCTTGTGAGCCAATAGTGGGCGAGTGCGCGCCTGCTCAGGCACGCGCCCGCCCCGGCTCGTTCACTGACAAGTCAGTGCGTGTGTCACTCGCGATCGTTCGGCGGGAAGGGAGAAAGGCAGGTGGCTAATGTAAACAAGCCGCCTGTCATTGTCCCCTGTGTAAAAATGGAGATCAGACGGTTCTACTATGTAGGACCGTTGATCTCTGTTTTTACAGTAGTAGCCATGTCCAATCCCAGTTAGAAACACGCCCCTAGGACACACTTAACCCCTCCCTCTCCAATACAGTTAACCCCTTTCCTGCCAGTGTCATTTTTACAGTAACAGTGCATATGTATAGCACTGATTACTGTAGTAATGTCACTGGTAACCCCAAAAGTGTCAAAAATGTCAATCAAGGGTCCGATCTGTCCACCGCAATGTCGCAGTCCCGCACAAAAAATCGCAGATCACCGCCATTACTCGTTAAAAAAAAAAACACCAAAAATGACAGAAATCTTTCCCTTTGTTAGTAAACGCGATAACTTTTGCGCAAACCAATCAAAATACGCTTTTTTTGCAATTTTTTTTACCAAACATATGTAGCAGAAAACAAATTGGCCGAAAATGTCAAAAAATTTTGATTTTTACATTTTTTTGGGGGAATTTCATAAAAAAAAAAAAGTGAAAAATATTGTTATTTTTGCAAAATTTACGCTTTTTTTTTATTTATAGCGCATGATCAAAAAATCGCACAGGTGATCAAATACCACCAAAAGGAAGCTCTGTTTGTGGGAAAAAAAGCACGTCAAATTCGTTTAGGTACAGCGTCGCACGACCGCGCAATTGTCCATTAAAGTCACGCAGTAAAAAAATCGCAAAAAACCCCCTGGTCAGGAAGGGGATAAAATCTTCTGGGGCTTAAGTGGTTAAAATGCAGATACAAAGAATATTAAATGAAATAAACTAAACAAAAAAAAAAAAAACACAAAGTAGCTTTTTTTTCTTCTTTCTTCTGTGTAAGCAGCAAATTAAGGGAACTTGAAAGTTTCCATTTTGCTGCAATCTCTCAGCTCATCTCTAATTACAAAGAACAAATTTGGCATAGTTAAAAAAAAAAAAAAGGCTTCCTTTATATTTTTAGATGCGTTATGCCAAAATGCTTTAGGGAGTCATTGAAAACGAATGACGCAGCAACGCATGTTACGTGTGTTACCACAACCTGAACGTGTAAATGGGTGCTAAAGGTCAGGAATTGAAGAAACATTCTGTGTTCATCTCAACCAAAAGACGAAAAAAAAAAAAAAAAAAAAAAAAAACAGGCTCAAAATAATAACACATTGCTACCGCAGAACCGTAAACCCGCAGGTGATCCAGAAGAAGGCAGGAAACCCAAAAATATACTGTATATATGATTTTTCTTTAACAAAAAATGTCTGATTCCAAGTGGCAATTAAATATTCCCTAGACCAAAGGGAAAAAAATTATAATAAAAAATCATAATAGTAATAATAATAATAATAAAACCCCATGCGTCCTTAGAACCCTGACCCTGAAAATGGAATCGGGAAAAACATTCCTTCTCAGTTCTCAGACACTGATACTCCCTGAATTTACCACCTATAGTGTTTTTTAGTAGCCAGGTATATTTAGCCCACCCAGCCCCTTTTTTTAAAGGAATCTACAGCCTTCAACTAGCTCCCGCTATTTTTACAGCTCTTACTGTAAAGAAGCCTTTCCATAGAGTAATTAAATCTCTCGTTCCACAGGGAAGATATTCTGTGACCCCCTGAGGACATTGAAGGTTAATATTTTTTTCTCTGCCAGAAAGTGTCATTGGCATTGGTTTCATAATTTCCTTGTTTTCTTTTTTTTTTTTTTTGTCACCAAAAGATGATCAGACTTTTTTTTTTTTTTTTTTTAACATTATTATTATTTTTCTTACATTTTTTTTTACATTTATTTTGGTCATGTAAGAGTTGTCATAAATAAATTTAAAAAATATATATTGTGCCTGGTGAAAAGGCTAAGGACGTTGATGATGGCGATGAAGAAGGCAGTGATAGATTTTTAGGTTTTTTTTCCTAGTCAGGGAGGCTGACAATTAGGATGACTAAAAGAAAAAACTTTTACAGATTTATTTTTAATAAAGCAGATTACTAGCAGGGATTATCAGAAGTGAGATCTTTGATTTCCTCAATATTTTAGCAAAATTTGGGGGAATTCAGCAAATTTGAGCATTTTGGCGAAATGTATTGGAGTCAATGCAGAAGGCAAAACTACATCGTTTTTGGTGGTTTTTAAAGGTGCAATAGGCAATAAATTGTAAAAGAAGCTCCTTTCACCTCTCATGGACTACTTTTTGTGCCAAAAAGCAACTCCTAAACAGGCTCGTTGTTTTACTTTTTTTTCCCACAAAAAGAAAAAAAAAAAAGGAAAATAAAAACAAATTTATTACACAATAATGATTAAATACACACACAAAAAGAAAAAAAAAAAACAGCAAAAAAAAAAAGGAAAATAAAAACAAATTTAATACACAATAATGATTAAATACACACACAAAAAGAAAAAAAAAACAGCAAAAAAAAAAGGAAAATAAAAACAAATTTAATACACAATAATGATTAAATACACACACAAAAAGAAAAAAAAAACAGCAAAAAAAAAAAAGGAAAATAAAAACAAATTTAATACACAATAATGATTAAATACACACACAAAAAGAAAAAAAAAACAGCAAAAAAAAAAAGGAAAATAAAAACAAATTTAATACACAATAATGATTAAATACACACACATAAAAGGGAAAACACAAAGAACACCAATGATGCAGTTGAATCAATATAAGGATAAATAAAAATCAATAAAACTATTGAAACTAAACTATAGTTAAAAAAAAAATAGAAATATAATTCAATAAAATAGGTGAAATCAATAAACCTGCCTTATATAAACCAAAACAAAACCACAAAGTACTTTTTTTTTGTCTAAGCAGTTTGCAAAAGAAGCTCCTATCACCTCTCCTGGACTACTTTTTGTGCCAAAAAGCAGCTTCTAAACAGGTCCGTTGTTTTATTTTTTCCCCACAAAAAAAAAAAAAAAAAAAAAAAAACAGCAACAAAAAAAAAAAAGAAAATACAAACAAATGTAATACAGAATAATGATTAAATACACACACATAAAAGGGAAAACACGAAAAACACTAAGGTTGCAGTTAAATCAATATAATGATAAATAAAAATCAATAAAACTATAAAAACTAAACCATAACTAAAAAAAAAATAGAAATAGAATTCAATAAAATAGGTGAAATCAATAAAGCTGCCTTATATAAACCAAAACAAAACCACAAAGTACTTTTTTTTTCTCTAAGCAGTTTATTGAGGGGAATTGAAAGTTTCTGTTTTTCAGTCATCTAAAATTACATAAAACATATTTAGCATTTAAAAAAAAAAAAATTGTATTTGTATTGCAGCTTTTAAGAAGTTCTCATTTCTGCTTTTTTTTTTTTTTGAGAAATAATGATTTTTTTTTTAAAATAGAATTATTACCAAAAATAATTTTTTAAGTATAGACAAGCCAAAAGGGAGGATGGGGGAAGAACAACTTCTGTATCCCTCCGGTGACATTTCAACCCCATTGTACCCTTAATAACAAAAAAGAAAGCACCTTAATTTCACCTTCTCCAATGGTTTTACCAAAATTGCAAAATTTCAACAGGTGAAAAATCTCCCCAAACACTAACTCTTGCTTGGGGGGAAAAAAAAAAAATCTAAATTTTATTTTGTTTTCTTTATTTAGGGGGTGTGGGATTTTTTATTTTTTTTGGAGGGAGCATATTTGGGTCTTTTAGGTCATTTAGTGATTTTTGCATTTGTGTATTTTTTTTTTGCCGGTTTTGACACAACAAAAATGCAAATAAACAATCCCAATGAGGGAGCGTATTTTGGCACAAGAAGAGGTCTGTGGGAAATAACGGGAGCTCCTGTAACCCTCTGGAGACATGGAAAGCCCATCCCACCCTTTAAATCACCAAACATTTTTGTAATCCCATCTTCCCTAATCAGTCTGAAGATTTTGCGGAAATGGTGAAACTTTGCCCACGTTTCAGGGAATTAACCACTTTACGACCGCTCACTGTGCCTCTACTGCGGCACAGTGGCTCGTTAACGTCCAGCGACGTAGTACTACATCGCTGGACTCCTCCCCTTGTGGGCGGCGCTCTCGCGCGCCGCCGGAGGCTCGCTCCCGCTGTACTCATTCACAGCGGTAGTCAGGCCAGGGGAGGATCGTTGGGGGATCGAGTCTGGAGATCCGCCAGCTTGTGTAAACAGAGTGGGCGGATCTCCTCTGTGACAAACAGTGACAGATTGCAGGGTTCAGCATAGCTGAACATGCGATCTGTCCCTGTGTCACTCAGTCACCTCCCCCCACACACGTTAGTAAGCACCAGGCATACTTTAACCCCTCCCTCTCCAATAAAATTAACCCCTTCCCTGCCAGTGTCATTTTTACAGTAATAGTGCATATTTATAGCACTGATTACTATAGAAATGTCACTGGTACCCCCAAAAGTGTCAAAAATGTCAGTCAGGGGTCCAATCTGTCCGCCGCAATGTCGCAGTCCCGCAAAAAAAAAATCGCAGATCGCCGCCTTTACTCGTTAAAAAAAAAAAACACCAAAAATGACAAAAATCTTTCCCTTTGTTAGTAAACGCAATAACTTTTGCGCAAACCAATCAAAATACGCTTATTGTGATTTTTTTTTACCAAACATAGGTAGCAGAAAACAAATTGGCCAAAAATTTTAAAAAATTTTGATTTTTACATTTCTTTTGTGGGGAATTTCATATAAAAAAATTTGAAAAATATTGTTATTTTTTCAAAATTTACGCTATTTTTTGGTTTATAGCGCAAAAAGTAAAAATCGCACAGGTGATCAAATACCACCAAAAGAAAGCTCTTTTTGTGGGAAAAAAAGGACGTAAATTTTGTTTGGGAACGGTGTCACATGACCGCGCAATTGTCAGTTAAAGTCGCACAGTGCCGAATCGCAAAAAGTGGCCCGGACGTAAGACAGCAAAATCCTCCGGTGGTAAAGTGGTTAAATACTCTCAGTACCACTTTTTCTCCCAATACGAATTAGTGGTCCAAAGAACCATAAAGAGAAGCTGTCATAGAATGAACTTGGGTAATATATGGGGTTTAGGACCAGGCCAGGGGTCCACAGGTACCTTTTCATTATTCCCAAATATTTTTCTTTGTGGCCCCTGAAACTCCCAAAGATTTCTCATAGTGAAATGTCTCGGATGTCTCAAACGTGGGAGCTGTCAGTTGAGGACTTGCTGGCCCTGAGGTTCTCATGATCCTCTTTATTTCATTACCTAGAGCAGCCTTTCTCAACCTTTTCAACACCGAGGAACCCTTGGAATACATTTCTGGTCTCGGGGGAACCCCTGCAAAAATTTAAATTTTCAACTCATGACACATCAGTGTGACAGTCAGTGGGAAGAATGCTCCTTACTCTTCTCATCATTGGGAAGAATTTACCTCTTACAGATACCTAAAGGAACAATGGTGTCATTGGGAACTTATCTGAGAGGCAGAAATTGCCCATTGCTCAAGGAACCCCTAGCAACCTCAGGAGGAGCCCCTAGCAACCTCAGGATGAACCCCTAGCAACCTCAGGAGGAACCCCTAGCAACCTCAGGAGGAGCCCCTAGCAACCTCAGGGGGAACCCCTAGCAACCTAGGGAGGAACCCCTAACAACCTCAGGAGGAACCCCCTGGTTCTACGGACTGACCTGGAGTCTCGCTGACCAGGGATTGTATCCTGACATTTATACATTGTTGCCATCCAGTTTGGGACTAAATGTTGGAGAACATGGACTTTGCAGGCACTGAATACATAAAACATAACATTTTTATTGATTGACATCTTAACCACTTTACCACCGGAGGATTTTGCTGTCTTACGTCTGGGCCACTTTTTGCGATTCGGCACTGTGCGACTTTAATTGACAATTGCACGGTCGTGCGACGCTGTACCCAAACAAAATTTACGTCCTTTTTTTCCCATAAACAGAGCTTTCTTTTGGTGGTATTTGATCACCTGTGCGATTTTTACTTTTTGCACTATAAACAAAAAAAAGAGCGAAAATTTTGAAAAAATAACAATATCTTTCACATTTTTTTTATATGAAATCCCCCCCCCCCCCCCCCCCAAAATGTAAAAATCAAAATTTTTTATCATTTTTGGCCAATTTGTTTTCTGCTACATATTTTTGGTAAAAAAAAAAATCGCAATAAGCGTATTTTGATTGGTTTGCGCAAAAGTTATTGCGTTTACTAACTAAGGGAAAGATTTTTGTCATTTTTGGTGTTTTTTTTTTTAACAAGTAATGGCGGCGATCTGCGATTTTTTTTGCGGGACTGCGACATTGCGGCGGACAGATCGGACCCCTGATTGACATTTTTGACACTTTTGGGGGTACCAGTGACATTACTACAATAATCAGTGCTATAAATATGCACTGTTACTGTAAAAATGACACTGGCAGGGAAGGGGTTAATTTTATTGGAGAGGGAGGGGTTAATGTATGCCTGGTGCTTACTGACATGTGTGGGGGGGAGGTGACTGAGTGACACAAGGACAGATCGCAGGTTCAACTATGCTGAACCCTGCAATCTGACCCTGCCTGTCACTTAGGAGATCCGCCCGCTTTGTTTACACAGGCAGGCGGATCTCCACACTCGATTCCCCGACGATCGGGGAAGAGCGGCAGTGATCACCGCCTCTCCTCCCCTGGCCCGACTCCCGCTGTGACTGAAAACAGCGGGAGCGAGCCTCCGGCGGCGCACGCGCGCCGCCCACAAGGGGAGGAGTCCAGCGTAGGTCTACGTCGCTGGACGATAACGAGCCACATTGCCGCAGTAGCAGCAATGTGAGCGGTCGTTATGTGGTTAAAAACAAAAAGGCAAAAAAGAAACAGAAAGAGAACCATAAATACATCGCCTCAAAAAAGGCATTAGTATGTATAGCCTTCATACATAGTAATAATGCAAACAATGGAAGCTACAATAAGATATTGGATACTTCACATCGGGATGATCTATTAGAGGTGACGGGTGTGTAAGCTGCCGTCCACAAAGATCCACTGATGTGGTTATAGATGTATACAGAGTTTCATAGAGCCAGATTGCTCAGCATGTTTCGCTTGGAAAGCTTCCTCTGGAGCTAGTAGTTCAATTCTCTGTGTTCTCTCAGTAAATCAGTATGGTATCAGGCACAAAGCCAAGACTTCATAATGGGGAAGGTGGAGGCACGAATACAGGCGGAGACTCTGGCAGCGCAGCGTTACCTACTTTATTGGCCCTTTCACTGCATAACTGTGGAAACGTGTCCCACATGATTTGTCTTCCTACCCTTGGATACAGGGCTGGCCCAAGACATTGTGCTGCCTGGGTCCAAGAATGAAATGCTGCCCCCCCCCCCCCAAAAAAAAAAAAAAATCACGCCCTCCAAGAGGCCCCCACATTCTATAGGTCTATGAAAGCAGTCAGAGGGGTGTGAGTGTGTACGGAGTGACAGCAGGAGCAGGACAGAGCAGTAGACACTGGGCAGATGAGCGCACCAGACTTTCTACTGTCTATAATGCCACAGTGCCCTGCAGGGCTGCGAGCATGGTACAGGAGAATGCGGGGCTGTAGGCATGGTACAGGAGAATGCAGTGCTGTGGGCATGGTACAGGAGAATGCAGTGCTGCGAGCATGGTACAGGAGAATGCAGGGCTGTAGGCATGGTACAGGAGAATGCGGGGCTGCGGGCATGGTACAAGAGAATGCAGGGCTGCGGGCATGGTACAGGAGAATGCAGTGCTGCGAGCATGGTACAGGAGAATGCAGGGCTTTAGGCATGGTACAGGAGAATGCAGTGCTCCGGGCATGGCACAGGAGAATGCAGTGCTGTGGGCATGGTACAGGAGAATGCGGGGCTGTGGGCATGGTACAGGAGAATGCAGGGCTGCGGGCATGGTACAGGAGAATGCAGGGCTGTGGGCATGGTACAGGAGAATGCAGGGCTGTGGGCCTGGTGCAGGAGAATGCGGGGCTGCGGGCATGGTGCAGGAGAATGCGGGGCTGAGGGCATGGTACAGGAGATGCAGTGCTGCGGGCATGGTACAGGAGAATGCAGTGCTGTAGGCATGGTGCAGGAGAATGCGGGGCTGCGGGCATACTACAGGAGATGCAGTGCTGCGGGCATGGTACAGGAGAATGCAGTGCTGTAGGCATGGTGCAGGAGAATGCGGGGCTGCGGGCATGGTACAGGAGAATGCAGTGCTGTGGGCATGGTACAGGAGAATGCAGTGCTGTAGGCATGGTGCAGGAGAATGCGGGGCTGAGGGCATGGTACAGGAGATGCAGTGCTGCGGGCATGGTACAGGAGAATGCAGTGCTGTAGGCATGGTGCAGGAGAATGCGGGGCTGCGGGCATACTACAGGAGATGCAGTGCTGCGGGCATGGTACAGGAGAATGCAGTGCTGTAGGCATGGTGCAGGAGAATGCGGGGCTGCGGGCATACTACAGGAGATGCAGTGCTGCAGGCATGGTACAGGAGAATGCAGTGCTGCGGGCATGGTACAGGAGAATGCAGTGCTGTAGGCATGGTACAGGAGAATGCAGTGCTGCGGGCATGGTACAGGAGAATGCAGTGCTGTAGGCATGGTACAGGAGAATGCAGTGCTGCGGGCATGGTACAGGAGAATGCAGTGCTGTAGGCATGGTGCAGGAGAATGCGGGGCTGCGGGCATACTACAGGAGATGCAGTGCTGCGGGCATGGTACAGGAGAATGCAGGGCTGCGGGCATGGTACAGGAGACTTTTCCAGTGCCCTGCCTGTGCTTTTCCAGTGCTTTGTGCCTGGAAAATTGAGAACGACCCAAAAAGCGTTTTTTTTTTTTTTTTTGCGCAAAAGCACTTTTAGACGAACTGGAAAACAGCGACAGCGAAACAGAGTTACTTGAAGAACTGAGCGATAGCGATTGGTGGGAAAATTCGAGCTATGTGCCAGAAAGAGACATCGGAATCGTCGCTGTCGTCACTTTCCGTACCTGATGACAAATTTTCCCACGAATCGCTGTCGCTCAGTAACTCCGTTTCGCTGTCGCTGTTTTCCAGTTCGTCTAAAAACACTTTTGTGCAAAAAGGAAGGCTTTTTGGACGCCATGGTCGTTCTCAATTTTCCAGGCACAAAGAACTGGAAAAGCACAGGCAGGGCACTGGAAAAGTCACCGGGTGAAATCCTGTGGTGAAATGGGATGATACAGTGTAATCCAATCACAGCTTTCTATCATCTCATTTAGTGCCGGTTCACATTAGTGCGATCACAGAGATTGCATGTAATTCGGTGCGCACTGCTCCTAAATTACATGCGATCTCTGTGCGGTGCAAATTTCAGTCATACAGTTTGTATGGCTGAATTCGCACCGCAATCGCACTAAAACACGCACATGACCCTTTTTTTATCCGCAGCAGAATCGGATCGCATGGCTGTTCACACATGTGCGATCCGATTCTGTGCGAACTTGCAGATCGCACTGCGATATGCGATCTCAACTGGGGGGTGTCGTTAACTTTTAATTGACACCCCCTGCGTATTGCATTTGGCAGTGTGAACTGCCAGGGGTGCGGATGCGATGCGGGATCACGCTGCATATTCACAGCATTCCCGCATCGCAGAAGTGTGAACCGGGACGTAGTGTAATTAAATTTTTTAAATTGCCGCCGATTCCACCCCCCCTGCATCGCAAAACGCTCGCAGGGAAGGGAACCAGAAGACAGGTGCCGGTGTTCCGTGAAAAAACCCTACCCGTGAAAATTCCCTACCCTCGTCACTTCCTCTGCACCTACGTCATGGAACAGCTGAGCAGCTTACCGCTGCGCATGCTCACAGCTGCGGAGGGTAGGGAATTTTCACGGAGTAGGGTTTTTTAGCGTTACACCGCATCAGCTGTTGCCGCGGGTACTTTAAATCATCTCCGCTCCTACCCCAGTGACTTCCCTGATCTCAGCTCCAAAATATAAAAGCAGCGGCGGGTCTATGAAAATATAACTCACGGAGCCGGGATCACCGTGATTTATATTGTCATACACCCGCCGCTTTTACATTTAGGAGCTGAGATCAGGGAAGTCACAGGGGTAGGAGTGGAGATGATTTAACCACTTTACCACCGGAGGATTTTGCTGTCTTACGTCTGGGCCACTTTTTGCGATTTGGCACTGTGCGACTTTAACTGACAATTGCGCGGTTGTGCGATGCCATACCCAAACGAAATTTACGTCCTTTTTTTCCCCACAAATAGAGATTTCTTTTGGTGGTATTTGATCACCTGTGCGATTTTTACTTTTTGCGCTATAAACAAAAAAAGAGCGACAATTTTGCAAAAATAACAATATTTTTCACATTTTTTTATATGAAATTCCCCCCAAAAAAATGTAAAAATCTAAATTTTTTATCATTTTAGGCCAATTTGTTTTCTGCTACATATTTTTGGTAAAAAAAAATCACAATAAGCGTATTTTGATTGGTTTACGCAAAAGTTATTGCTTTTACTAACTACGGGAAAGATTTCTGTCATTTTTGGTGTTTTTTTTTTTTAACGAGTAATGGCGGCGATCTGCTATTTTTTTTGCGGGACTGCGACACTGCGGATCCTTGACTGACATTTTTGACACTTTTGGGGGTACCAGTGACATTACTGCAGTAATCAGTGCTAAAAATATGCACTGTCACTGTAAAAATGACACTGGCAGGGAAGGGGTTAATTTTATTGGAGAGGGACGGGTTAATGTATGCCATGTGTGGGGGGGGGGGGGGGGGGAGGTGACTGAGTGACACAGGGACAGATCGCAGGTTGAGCTATGCTGAATCCTGCAATCTGACCCTGCCTGTCACTTAGGAGATCCGCCCACTTTGTTTACACAAGTGGGCGGATCTCCAGACTCAATTCTCCGACGATCGGGGAAGAGCAGCGTCGATCGCCGCCGCTCCTCCCCTGGCCCGACTCCCGCTGTGACTGAATACAGCGGGATCGAGTCTCTGCCGACGTAGGTCTACGTCATCAAACCTACAAGAGCCACTTTGCCGCAGTAGAGCTCTAGTGAGCAGACGGCAAGTGGTTAATGTTGCAGCAGAGATGATTTAATGTACGTGCGGCAACAGTTGATACGGTGTAACGTTACAAATCACTACCCCGTGAAAATTCCCTACCCTCCGCAGCTGTGAGCATGCGCAGCGGTAAGCGGCTCAGCTGTTCCATGACGTATGTGCACCGGAAGTGACGAGGGTAGGGAAGTTTCACGAGGTAGGGTTTTTTAACGTTACACCGTCATTGGCGGGGGAGGACAGCGGAAGGACGGCGGGGGGGGGGGGGGGGGTGGTGGGGGGCGGCGGTGGATCGCAGGGAAGGTGAGTTTTAACCGTTTGCCGACCGCCGCAAGTACATACACTGCGGCGGTCAGCCCCGGCCAGGCAAAGTGACGTACCGGTACGTCACTAGCCTGGGAACCAATAGCGAGCGGGCGTGCGCCGCCAGAGGCAGGCGTGCGCCACCAGAGGCGCGCGCCCGCCTCGGCTCACTCACGGACACTTCCGTGCGTGTGACCGGCGGACCCGATGTCCACCGGTCACTCGCGATCGTCTGCAGTGAAGGGAGAAAGGCAGGCGGCTAATGTAAACAAAGCCGCCTGTCACTCTCCCATGTGTAAAAGCACTGATCTAACGGTCCTGCTATGTAGGACCGTTGATCTGTGCTTTTACACACACACAGCCACATCCCTGCACAGTAAGAAGCACGCCCCTAGGGACACACATAGTCACTGCAGCTCTAATAAAGTTAACCCCTTCCCTGCCAGTGTCATTTTTACAGTAACAGTGCATATGTATAGCACTGATTACTGCAGTAATGTCACTGGTACCCCCAAAAGTGTCAAAAATGTCAGTCAAGGGTCCGATCTGTCCGCCGCAATGTCGCAGTCCCGCAAAAAAAATTCGCAGATCGCCGCCATTACTCGTTAAAAAAAAAAAAACAACAAAAATGACATAAATCTTTCCCTTAGTTAGTAAACGCGATAACTTTTGCGCAAACCAATCAAAATACGCTTATTGTGATTTTTTTTTACCAAACATATGTAGCAGAAAACAAATTGGCCAAAAATGTAAAAAAATTTGATTTTTTACATTTTTTGGGGGAATTTCATATAAAAAAATGTGAAAAATATTGTTATTTTTTCAAAATTGTCGCTCTTTTTTTGTTTATAGCGCATGATCAAAAAATCGCACAGGTGATCAAATACCACCAAAAGAAAGCTCTGTTTGTGGGAAAAAAAGGACGTCAAATTTGTTTAGATACAGCATCGCACGACCGCGCAATTGTCCGTTAAATTCACGCAGTGCCAAATCGCAAAATACCCCCTGGTCAGGAAGGGGGTAAAATCTTCCGGGGCTTAAGTGGTTAAAATGTAAAACGACAGATTTCCGTGCAAAACAATGTAACATTTTTAGCACAGAAATCCTGACATAATCAGAGCGCCAGGGAGGTGAAGTATCGGTTTTTCACTCCCAGTGGCGGTGAGTACCGTCACAGTAGCACAGGGCTGAGTAGCAAAAAACGGCCTGGTCATGAAGGGGGGTAAAACTTTATGGAGCTGAAGTGATTTAAGAAGGTTTATTATGTATTTGTATGGTTAGTGGCGGTCCTGGGAGGATCCGTGTTTGGAGTCCCGGAATCAGAAATGGGGGTTTTCTCTGACTTTATAGGGACAGGAATCAGGGCCGGTGCTAGACTATTTTACGCCCTAGGCAAGACCAGCTACACGCGCCCCCCCGCCCCCCCGCCCCCCCCCCGCCCCCCCCCCCCGCCCCCAAAAAAATAAAGTAAAAAGAGAAGGGGTTAAAAACTCCTCTATGTCATACCCAGTGACCCTGATCTGATGGCTCCTCTATGTTATGCTGTCATACCCAGTGACCCCCATATTCCTCCATGTCACACCTTGGGACCCTAATGTCCCTCTATGCATAGTTGCCAACATTTGAAAAAAATTTCCAGGGACACTTTGCAGCACAGCTATCAATTACTTACCACACCCACTTCCCTGAAGCTCCGCCCACTCTGCATAATTAATCCCCGCCTACTTATCAGATTATAGGGTCTACTTCATAAAGAGAGAATTACAGGAAATTGAAAAGGGAATTGAAAACTTGAGGCCAAAGTAGCAGAGTTGGAATAATTCTCCCATTCAGCTGCACTACTTCTGCCTAAAGTTTAAAATTCTCATCACAATTCCCTGCAATTCTAAAGTGTCAGCTTGTCGGAAGGTGCTCTGCCTCCCCCTGCTGGCGGATTTCGGAAAGTGCACCATGCTGACACCCTGCCTCCGGTGACACGTTAAATTTGCGACAGGCGGGAAGAGTGAGCGGGCACAGAGAGAGAGACAACCTGCTGCCAGAACTACAACACATAGCTGGGGTGAGAGTGACACTGTGTGGAACAAAATTTAAAAAAATGTATGATTTACATTGTCCCTGATTAACAGGGACAATGTAAATTACCCGGGACAGGCTCCTATTTGCCGGGATTGTCCCGGGAAAAACGGGACAGCTGGCAGGTATGCTCTATGCCACACCAAGGGACCCCGATGATCCTCCATGTCACACCAGGGGCACCTAATGTTCCTCCATGTCATACCCAGAGACCCTGATGTTTTTCCATGTCACACCTGGGGACACTGATATTGCCCCATAGCACACCCAGGGACCCCAATTCCTCATGGCACACCTGGTGACCCCAAAACCCTGTTACACCCGGTGACCCCCTAACCCCCATGGCACACCTGGTGACCCTGATTCCCTTTCACACCAGGGATCCTCCATGTCACACCCAGGGACCCTGATCCCCTGTTCTGGGGACACTCACTGGGCGGTATGAAGAGAGTGGCCCGCACTCTGCCCTCCTTACCCGTGATCCTGCTGATTCCTTCTCCTAGGACGCTCCTCTCCTGGACCACAGTGCTCACCACAGCTCCAACCGGCTCCTGGTGAAGGGAGAAGCAGTAGTCAGATAGCTTCACACGTCCCTAATCCCCAACCTCGTCAGACCATTCCGGTGCCTCATCGTTTCTGCTCCAGCAAAGGTGCCGCCCTCCAGTGCCAAGCTTGGGGTCAGGTTCAGCTCTCCTCCGCTCCCTGCTTAATACCGACCCAGGGAAATGAACGGCTGCCTACCAATTAAGTGCAGAGAGTCACTTCCTGCCCAGGGTTTACACCCCTCAGCTCTAGCCGAAGAGGATCATCATGCAGGCAGCACTCCTGTGGGCTCCCTTCCTGCCTCTTGCCCCCCCCCCCCCCCAACAGTGGTGGAAAGCCAGGGCCTGGTAGTTCAGCCACTGCCCCAGACACCTGGCATCTTCCTCTGTCCATTCTTCCTCCCCCACTGCGGCCCCCTCCCCTCAGCTCACAAGGATCATTCATGATGGACAGAGAGTGCTGACTCATGGCTGCGCCCCTAGGTTGCAATGCACCCTAGGCGGCTGCCTAGTTTGCCTAGTGGAAGCACCGGCCCTGGACGGAATACATGTATTTGCCTTGCACTGTGCTGAAGGGTGACCGCACTTCCCTGAGCTCAGATTCTCTGCCATGTGACGGGGAATTCACCCCCAAAAATGCTGATCTGATAAAATCTCCTTCATAGAAGAAACGAGAAGTGAGAAGAAAATTCTGATTTCCTCTGCTACATGAAGAAATAATGGAAATCTTTGGGGCGGGGGGTGGGGTGATAAAAATACTTCACGATTCTCTTAATTAAGAATTTTTTAACACGATGAGGCTGCAAATTTTCACTTCTCACTAGAATACAATTATCATCATATGATGGGGAATTACCCAACACAGAGGGGGCACCCCCAGAACCTGCCCTGACCTCTACTATACTGGGGGGGGCTATTTCTATAGTAGAGCAGCTCTAAATCTGAGGGGTGCACATACCCAACCCCCCCCCCCCTTAAATACCAGTGTGAACTGGGTTGGAATATTTTTGACATTACACTATTGTCCTCTCCACCAAGGGGCTGATTTATTAAAGTGTGAATATAAGTGCAGTGCAGGAAAGTTGGTTGAAGCATGGCTGCAGTCACTTAGAGTGGACCTGTCATCAGATATATTCAAGTTAGGCCCAGGTATGCTCAGTATTGTTCCAGTTTTACCCTTCCAGGTATTTATTACCTCATAATAGATCACAGGACTCCCCCTGACAATGCCTTTGTCTGATTTTCTCTCCAGAAAGACGGCACCATCTTTGTTCATGCATCATACTGGGTCACCATCAACTTCCTGCAGGGAGGTGGTGGCTCAGAGAGGACACAGTCATGTAAATCCTGGTGCCTGTGCAGTTACTGTTCGTAAATGTCTGACACAGTTCAGCCCCTGCTGCAGCCTCTCAGCTCGTGATGCACAAAGTTACAATGTACAATCTAATCACTGGGGGAGGGGAGACTCACACTGACACCAATGATGGGACAATAATCCTTCCATTGACACCATGGGGCAATATTCCTCTCACTGATATCAATGATGGGGCACTATTCCTCCCAATGACACCAATGATGGGGCACTATTCCTCCCACTGATACCAATGATGGGGCACTATTCCTCCCACTGACACCAATGATGGGTCACTATTCCTCCCACTGACACCAATGATGGGGCACTATTCCTCCCACTGACACCAATGATGGAGCACTATTCCTCCCACTGACACCAATGATGGGGCACAATTCCTCCCACTGATACCACTGATGGGGAACTATTCCTCCCACTGACACCAATGATGGGACACTATTCCTCCCACTGACACCAATGATGGGACACTATTCCTCCCACTGACACCAATGATGGGACACTATTCCTCCCACTGACACCAATGATGGGGCACTATTCCTCCCACTGATACCAATGATGGGGCACTATTCCTACAACTGATACCAATGATGGGCCACTATTCCTCCCACTGACACCAATGATGGGGCACTATTCCTCCCACTGACACCAATGATTGGACACCTTTACTTCCACTGATACCAATGATGGGGCACCATTCCTGCCACTGACACCAATGATTGGGCACTATTCCTCCCACTGACACCAATGATGGGGCACTATTCATCCCACTGACACCAATGACGGGGCACTATTCCTCCCACTGATACCAATGATGGGGCACTATTCCTCCCACTGATACCAATGATGGGGCACTATTCCTCCCACTGACACCAATGATGGGGCACTATTCCTCCCACTGACACCAATGATGGGACACTATTCCTTCCACTGACACCAATGATGGGGCACTATTCCTCCCACTGACACCAATGATGGGGCAATATTCCCCCCACTGACACCAATGATGGGGCACTATTCCTCCCACTGACACCAATGATGGGTCACTATTCCTCCCACTGACACCAATGATGGGGCAATATTCCCCCCACTGACACCAATGATGGGGCAATATTCCCCCCACTGACACCAATGATTGGACACCTTTACTTCCACTGATACCATGGGGCACCATTCCTGCCACTGACACCAATGATTGGGCACCATTCCTTCCACTAATACCAATGATGGGGCACTATTCCTCCCACTGACACCAATGATGGGGCACTATTCCTCCCACTGACACCAATGATGGGACACTATTCCTCCCACTGAAACCAATGATGGGGCACTATTCCTCCCACTGAAACCAATGATGGGGCACTATTCATCCCAGTGATACCAATGATGGGACACTATTCCTACAACTAACACCAATGATGGGGCACTATTCCAGCCACTGACACCAATGATGGGACACTATTCCTCCCACTGACACCAATGATGGGGAATTATTCCACTCACTGACACCAATGATGGGGCACTATTCCTCCCACTGACACCAATGATGGGGCACTATTCCTCCCACTGATACCAATGATGGGGCACTATTCCTCCCACTGACACCAATGATGGGGCACTATTCCTCCCACTGATACCAATGATGGGACACTATTCCTCCCACTGATACCAATGATGGGACACTATTCCTCCCACTGACACCAATGATGGGGCACTATTCCTTCCACTGACACCAATGACGGGGCACTATTCCTCCCACTGACACCAATGATGGGGCACTATTCCTCCCACTGACACCAATGATGGGGCACTATTCCTTCCACTGGCACCAATGACGGGGCACTATTCCTTCCACTGACACCAATGACGGGGCACTATTCCTCCCACTGACACCAATGATGGGGCACTATTCCTCCCACTGACACCAATGATGGGGCACTATTCCTTCCACTGACACCAATGACGGGGCACTATTCCTCCCACTGACACCAATGACGGGGCACTATTCCTCCCACTGACACCAATGATGGGGCACTATTCCTCCCACTGACACCAATGATGGGGCACTATAGCCTAGACAAAGTCACTGATTGGAGCTCAGGGATGGATTTTTATCTGCTGCTAGTTTTCCTCAGACTGATGGCCAATATCATTCCATAGCTCCCTATTGTCCCGGATTTGGAGGGACCATCCCTGATTGGGAACAAAGTCCCTCTGTCCCTCTTTCCTCCTCATTGATCCCCTATGTTGGTCTGATCTATATAGTTGTATATAAAATGCACTTTTTATCTTTCAAAAAGTGTTTCCCAGGGCTAAACCTTTCATACAATTTCTAAATTGCTGCATTTGTAAATTTCAAAAGCGAATATAAAGGAATAGTAGTGGTAAAGAAACGCACTTGTGAATTATAAAATTCTCCTATAAGGGGGCATGGCAGGGGGTGTGTCCTACGCCTGCATACTTTTGCTAATAGGTGTCCCTTATTTGCATCTCAGAATGCTGGGAGGTGTGATATTGGACCCCCTTCCTCTGAGTCTAGGCTGTCCTGCACTCACCCCAGTCTCTGATTGGACAGTGAAAAGGAAGCAGCACAGTGGTGAACTCGTGTCTCTTTTCCTTCACTCTTTCCTCCTATCCGCGTGCTCCTGGCCAGCATATGAACTGATTGGCGCTTTGTGTTGCTTTTCCCATTCTGAGCTCTGCTGTACAGGGGATGGGAATGGCTGATTTCAGGTCACATTCATATACAGTACTCAAAAAAATGAAAGGAACACTTTGAAAACACATCAGATCTGAATAGGGAAAACTCTAATGCTGGATATCTATACTGGTATGGACTGGGTAATGTGTTAGGTCTATACTGGTATGGACTGGGTAATGTGTTAGGTCTATACTGGTATGGACTGGGGAATGTGTTAGGTCTATACTGGTATGGACTGGGTAATGTGTTAGGTCTATACTGGTATGGACTGGGTAATGTGTTAGGTCTATACTGGTATGGACTGGGTAATGTGTTAGGAAGGAAAGGATGTCACATCATTTGATGGAAATGAAAATTATCACCCTACAGAGGGCTGAATTCAAAGTGAAAAAATGATGCAGCAGGAGAGTCCATTTTTCTGAAATTTCATTGCAGGACCTCAGAATGGTCCTCAGTAGTTCGTATGCCCCCCCCCCCCCCCCCCACGTGCTTGTATGCATGACTGACAACATCGGGGCATCCTCATAATGAGATGACGGATGGTGTCCTGGGGTATTTCCTCCCAGATCTGGATCAGGACATCACTGAGCTCCTGAACAGACTGAGGTACAACCTGGCGGTGTCGGATGGATGGAAACATAATGTCCCAGAGGGGTTCTATTGGATTTAGGTCAGGCGAGGGTGGGGGCCATTCAATGTTATCAATTCCTTCATCCTCCAGGAACTGGCTGCATACTCTCACCACATGAGGCCGGGCATTGTTGTGCACCAGGAGGAACCCAGGACCCACTGCACCAGCATAGGGTCTGACAATGGGTCCAAGGATTTCATCCCAATACCTAATGGCAGTCAGGGTGCCATTGTCTATCCTGTAGAGGTCTGTGCATCCCTCTATGGATATTCCTCCCCAGACCATCACTGACCCACCACCAAACCGGTCATGCTGAACGATGTTACAGGCAGCATAACGTTCTCCACGGCTTCTCCAGACCCTTTCACGCCTGTCCCATGTGCTCAGGGTGAACTCTGCTCTCATCTGTGAAAAGCACAGGGTGCCAGTGGTGGAGCTGACAATTCTGGTGTTCAATGGCAAATGCCAATCGAGCTCCACGGTGCCGGGCAGTGAGCAGAGGGCCCACTAGAAGACGTCGGGCCCTCAGGCCGCCCTCATGAAGTCTGTTTCTGATTGTTTGGTCAGAGACATTCACACAAGTGGCTGCTGGAGGTCATTTTGTAGGGCTCTGGCAGTCCTCATCCTGTTCCTCCTTGTACAAAGGAGCAGAGACCGGTCCTGCTGATGGTTAAGGACCTTCTACAGCCCTGTCCAGCTCTCCTAGAGTAACTGCCTGTCTCTTGGAATCTCCTCCGTGCTCCTGAGACTGTGCTGGGAGACACAGCAAACCTTCTGGCAATGGCATGTATTGATATGTCATCCTGGAGGAGTTGGACTGCCTGTGCAACCTCTATAGGGTCCAGGTATGGCCTCATCCTACCAGTAGTGACACTGACCCCCTCTATAGGGTCCAGGTATGGCCTCATCCTACCAGTAGTGACACTGACCCCCTCTATAGGGTCCAGGTATGGCCTCATCCTACCAGTAGTGACACTGACCCCCTCTATAGGGTCCAGGTATGGCCTCATGCTACCAGTAGTGACACTGACCCCCTCTATAGGGTCCAGGTATGGCCTCATGCTACCAGTAGTGACACTGACCCCCTCTATAGGGTCCAGGTATGGCCTCATGCTACCAGTAGTGACACTGACCCCCCCTCTATAGGGTCCAGGTATGGCCTCATTCTACCAGTAGTGACACTGACCCCCTCTATAGGGTCCAGGTATGGCCTCATTCTACCAGTAGTGACACTGACCCCCTCTATAGGGTCCAGGTATGGCCTCATACTACCAGTAGTGACACTGACCCCCTCTATAGGGTCCAGGTATGGCCTCATGCTACCAGTAGTGACACTGACCCCCTCTATAGGGTCCAGGTATGGCCTCATGCTACCAATAGTGACACTGACCCCCTCTATACGGTCCAGGTATGGCCTCATTCTACCAGTAGTGACACTGACCCCCTCTATAGGGTCCAGGTATGGCCTCATACTACCAGTAGTGACACTGACCCCCTCTATAGGGTCCAGGTATGGCCTCATGCTACCAGTAGTGACACTGACCCCCTCTATAGGGTCCAGGTATGGCCTCATGCTACCAATAGTGACACTGACCCCCTCTATAGGGTCCAGGTATGGCCTCATGCTACCAGTAGTGACACTGACCCCCTCTATAGGGTCCAGGTATGGCCTCATGCTACCAGTAGTGACACTGACCCCCCTCTATAGGGTCCAGGTATGGCCTCATTCTACCAGTAGTGACACTGACCCCCCTCTATAGGGTCCAGGTATGGCCTCATCCTACCAGTAGTGAAACTGACCCCCTCTATAGGGTCCAGGTATCTCCTCATACTACCAGTAGTGACACTGACCCCCTCTATAGGGTCCAGGTATCTCCTCATGCTACCGGTAGTGACACTGACCCCCTCTATAGGGTCCAGGTATCTCCTCATGCTACCGGTAGTGACACTGACCCCTCTATAGGGTCTAGGCCTCTATAGGGTCTAGGTATGGCCTCATGATACCAGTAGTGACACTGACCCTCTCTATAGGGTCCAGGTATGGCCTCATGCTACCAGTAGTGACACTGACCCCCTCTATAGGGTCCAGGTATGGCCTCATGCTACCAGTAGTGACACTGACCCCCCTCTATAGGGTCCAGGTATGGCCTCATGCTACCAGTAGTGACACTGACCCCCCTCTATAGGGTCCAGGTATGGCCTCATGCTACCAGTAGTGACACTGACCCCCCTCTATAGGGTCCAGGTATGGCCTCATCCTACCAGTAGTGACACTGACCCCCTCTATAGGGTCCAGGTATGGCCTCATACTACCAGCAGTGACACTGACCCCCTCTATAGGGTCCAGGTATCTCCTCATTCTACCAGTAGTGACACTGACCCCCTCTATAGGGTCCAGGTATGGCCTCAGGCTACCAGTAGTGACACTGACCCCCACTATAGGGTCCAGGTATGGCCTCATACTACCAGCAGTGACACTGACCCCCTCTATAGGGTCCAGGTATCTCCTCATTCTACCAGTAGTGACACTGACCCCCTCTATAGGGTCCAGGTATGGCCTCATTCTACCAGTAGTGACACTGCCCCCCCTCTATAGGGTCCAGGTATGGCCTCATACTACCAGTAGTGACACTGACCCCCTCTATAGGGTCCAGGTATGGCCTCATACTACCAGCAGTGACACTGACCCCCTCTATAGGGTCCAGGTATGGCCTCATTCTACCAGTAGTGACACTGACCCCCTCTATAGGGTCCAGGTATGGCCTCATTCTACCAGTAGTGACACTGACCCCAGCCAAATGCCAAACTATTGAAAAACAGTCAGAAAAGATGAGTAGGGAAAAAATTTCAGTGGCCTCCACCTGTAACCATTGGAGGTCATCTTATTCTCGCCCCCATTTAGTGCACCTGTTGTTAATGTCATTAACGTCAAAGCAGCTGAAACTGATTAACAACCCCCTCTGTTACTTAACTGACCAGACCAATATCCCAGGAGCTTATCTGACTGGATGCTATACTCTGATTAAAAAGGGTTCCTTTCATTTTTTTGAGCTCCTTGTATCTGAGGATACATTTATTGATGTATTGATGATCACAGAGCTGCAGTAATCGGAGTCTTCTAGATCTGCCCGGAGTTCTGCCTTAAGTGAAATATTCCTGACACCAGCATTTCCTGACGCACAGAGAGTCACAGGAATGTTATTGGAGTGCACTTCCCCTTTTATAAAAAAATAATTACTTTGTAAAAACAAAAATAAATGGATGACCACAAAAAGTTCACTGGCACCTTCGAGAGAAAACCACGGAATTGCTCAATGCCACCCAAATCTTCTACAGAAGAAAAACACCCGTTACACAATAATAATAAAATCATAATGAAGCGAGATTATGGGTGGAGCCTCATCAGCGCAGTGTGCGTCTTCCTGACACATTGTTACAAAGCCGGTCCATCCCATTCATAGGCGAGGAGCTCCGGGTGACATTCACAGACATTATCGGATGTATAAACCCCTCCCCCCCCCCCCCCCCCCCCCATGGAAAAAGGGAATATATTTATATAATTGGAAGAATTACAGCCGGTAGCTCCTCCTCCACAGGATCACCACTGGGTATAAATTATTTACACACACTATAATGTCAAAAGTATTGGGACGCCTGCCTTTACACACACATGAACTTTAATGTCTTAGTCCGTAGGGTTCAATATTGAGTTGTCCCACCCTTTGCAGCTATAACAGCTTCAACTCTTCTGGGAAGGCTGTCCACAAGGTTTAGGAGTGTCTATGGGAATGTTTAACCATTCTTCCAGAAGCGCATATGTGAGGTCGGCACTGATGTTGGATGAGAAGGCCTGGCTCGCAGTCTCCGCTCAAATTCATCCCAAAGGTGTTCTATGGGGTTGAGGTCAGGACTCTGTGCAGGCCAGTCAAGTTCCTTCACCCCAAACTCACTCATCCATGTCTTTATGGACCTTGCTTTGTGCACTGATCCAAATCATTTGGTGAAGGGGGGATTATGGTGTGGGGGTGTTTTTCAGGGGTTGGGCTTGGCCCCTTAGTTCCAGTGAAGGGAACTCTTAAGGCGTTGCATACCAAGACATTTTGGACAATTTCATGCTCCCAACTTTGTGGGAGGAGTTTGGGGATGGCCCCTTCCTGTTCCAACATGACTGCACACCAGTGCACAAAGCAAGGTCCATAAAGATATGAATGAGGGAGTTTGGGGTGGAGGAACTTGACTGGCCTGCACAGAGTCCTGACCTCAACCCGATAGAACACCTTTGGGATGAATTAGAGCAGAGACTGTGAGCAAGGCCTTCTTATCCAACATCAGTGCCTGACCTCACAATTGCGCTTCTGAAAGAATGGTCAAACATTCCCATAGACACTCCTAAACCTTGTGGACAGCCTTCCCAGAAGAGTTGAAGCTGTTATAGCTGCAAAGGGTGGGCCAACTCAATATTGAACCCTACGGACTAAGACTGGGATGCCATTAAAGTTCATGTGTGTGTAAAGGCAGGCGTCCCAATACTTTTGACAATGTAGTGTATATTTATTAACGTATTCATGACTACAGAGCTGCAGTAAGTCTTTTAGATATGCCCGGAGTTCTGCTTTAATTGAAATATTCCTGACAGCAGCATTTCCTGCCGCACAGAGAAGTCACATGAATATTATTGGAGTGCACTTCCCCTTTTAGAAAATTACTTTGTAAAAACAAAAAGAAATAAATGACCACAAAAAGTTCACTGACACCACAGCGAGAAAGCCACAGAATTGCTCAATGCCACCCAAATCTTCTACATAAGAAAAAATGTCCGTTACACAATAATATTAATAATAATGAAGCAAGATTATGGGTGGAGCCTCAGGAGCGCAGCGTGGGTCTTCCTGACACATTGTAGCCAGCAGGGGGAGCTCCAGGGGGGGGGGGGTTCCTACAGGCTCTTTCTGCAGTTGACTGACCATTCAACAGACCCCCCCCCCCCCCACACACACACACACACACACTACATAGATACCAATGATGGGGCACTATTCCTCCCACTGACACCAATGATGGGACACTATTCCTCCCACTGACACCAATGATGGGGCACTATTCCTCCCCCTGACACCAATGATGGGTCACTATTCCTCCCACTGACACCAATGATGGGGCACTATGCCTCCCACTGACACCAATGATGGGGCACTATTCCTCCCACTGACACCAATTATGGGGCACTATTCCTCCCACTGACACCAATGATGGGGCACTATTCCTCCCACTGACATCAATGATGGGGCACTGTTCCTTCCACTGACACCAATGATGGGGCACTATTCCTCCCACTGACACCAATGATGGGGCACTATTCCTTCCACTGACACCAATGACGGGGCACTATTCCTCCCACTGACACCAATGATGGGGCACTATTCCTCCCACTGACACCAATGATGGGGCACTATTCCTCCCACTGACATCAATGATGGGACACTATTCCTCCCAGTGACACCAATGATGGGCTACTATTCCTTCCAATGACACCAATGATGGGGCGCTATTCCTCCCACTGACACCAATGATGGGGCACTATTCCTCCCACCGAAATCAGTAATGGGGCGCTATTCCTTCCACTGAAATCAATAATGGGGCACTATTCCTCCCACTGACACCAATGATGATTTATTGAAAAGAATCAAGCAACAAATTTTATACAAAAGTAAAAAAACAGAACTATAGTACAATATTCCAACAGAAAACAAAGGAATACACATCCATGTGCAGAATATATACAATATATACATAATCCACTTCCAACATTTATATTAAACTATTTACATAAAGCAGCAGAGAGGGCCTAAGAGGCACAACCCATCACCTATGTATGCAGCCATTTATCAAAAACTGAGCATTAAGAAAAAATCTAGGGTGATAAGAGACAGAAAGCCACACCCGGGAAAGAGACTCCTGGCAGTCAGGGAGGCTTGAAACCCCTCCACGCCTTCAACCAAGCCCTCTGACCCCACTTGTCTCTCTCAAGCGCCCGAATCTTCCCCACCTCATGCAGAATGTCACACACCACCACCTGAACAGGAAGGATTTTACGCCGAAGGGTGACCTGACACCGTGCATTCCAGGTGTAATAACGGACTACTAAGCTAATTAAAAAAAGTGTATCCAAACAAAAGCCCCCACCAGTATTGAATGCTCCATACACCCACTCAGCATAACCCAGCCTGGAGAGGAAAGGAACGCCGAGGGCCCCCCCCCCCACCTGTTTGTATACCTCTAAGTTAAAAGGGCAACGAAGCAGAAAATGGTCCATAGTCTCCTCCTCACCTGTACATTCCTCCCGAGGACAACCACGATCCATCCCACTGCGGAATTTCAAATTGCCCCGAACATAGAGCCTCCCGTGGAAGCACAACCAGGCCAGATCCCTGAATTTAAGGGG
Source organism: Pelophylax lessonae (assembly GCF_965119305.1). Lineage (NCBI taxonomy): Eukaryota > Metazoa > Chordata > Amphibia > Anura > Ranidae > Pelophylax > Pelophylax lessonae. The sequence continues at coordinate 327,530,832 of NC_138773.1, forward strand.
GACTCTAGCCAAATTAATCAATCTTAACCCTTCCCTCAAAATTGGGCCTGGGCAATCCCTTAAGGCCAGTGGGTCATGAAAGACTTCGCTCAAGACTCGGCTCATAAGGACTTTCCTCGGAGCGGATCTGAGATCTTCAGCCGACAGTCGCCACTGCCGCAGCAACTTCAGACACGGAGCGACATAGGCTGGGAGCTGACCACGATGACCCCTGAGATTCTTCACTTGGCCACCTTCTTCCCAAAGTCGCAGAAAAGGCCTAAACCAAGATCTAAACATGCCTGCCCATCCAGGAGGTTCCACTGCAAGCATACTACCAATATTAAACTTGAGAAATAGCAGTGAAAAGAAAAGAACGGGGTTGACCATACCTAAGCCACCCTCCCTCCTGGATAGATAGGTGACATTCCTCTTGATGGGGTTCAGTCTGTTCCCCCACAGCATCTGGAAGAACACACTATAGATCCTAGCATAGAGAGACACTGGCAAGATGCAGACAGGGCTGACATACAAGAAGATCGGTATCAGGTAAGTCTTAATCAGATCAACCCTTTCCCTCAGAGATAACTTCCATCTATTCCAGCTGACCACCTTAGTATTGGCAACTTCCAGCCTGCCTTCCCAGTTTTTGAGGCCATAATCGCCAGGTCCAAATTCAATGCCTAATATCTTAATTTTTTCCTGGGGCACTGGAAAGGTGTCCGGGAGATCAAACCCCTCACCTTCCTTTCCCATCCAAAAAACTTCACTCTTTTCCTGATTGATCTTGGAGCCTGATACTTCAGAGTACCGTGATGTCAGAGAGACCACCTCCTCTGCTTCATCTGTCCCAGTGACAATCACTGACACATCATCCGCATAGGCAACAACCCTCAAAGGCGGCTCACCCGGGATTCCCACTGGTACCCCACACAACATGCTGCTCTCTAGCCTCCTGATGAAGGGGTCGATTGCAAACACATAGAGCAGGGGACTCAGGGGACAACCCTGGCGCACCCCAGAGCCAACCTTAAAGGACTGTCCAACCCAACCATTAACAAGAGGGAAGCTTTCTGCCCCCTTATACAAGACTTTTAACCAATCGACAAAACCACCCGGCAGACCGTACTTACTAAAGAGCAACCACAGGTACTCATGGTTGACACGATCGAAAGCCTTTGCCTGATCCAATGCCAGTAGATACTTTCCCCAGCCTGCAGCCCTGCACTGCTCCAAGGCCTCCCGGACAGCTAAAACCGCTGTGAAGGTGCTCCTACCCTGGATCGAACAGTGCTGATGGCGAGAAAGCAAAGACTCTGCTACTGCCGATAGACGCCAAAAAAGTATCTTCGCCAGCACCTTTCTATCGACATTGAGAAGGCTGATGGGGCGCCAATTCTCAATCATCGTAGGATCTTTACCTTTTGAAAGAAGAATCACAGCTGAGTGTCTCATGGAAGGGGGAAGCACCCCCTCAGCAAGACAACTGTTAAAAACCTCTACCAAATGTGGGGCCAGAATAGACTTAAAGGCTTTGTAAAACTCAGCCGTCAGACCATCCGGTCCAGGTGACTTTTTGATGGCAAGCTGTTCAATTGCCCTCGTCACCTCTTCAACTGTGATCTCTTCTGTCAAATTCATCAAAGGGACATCTCCACCATTTAGACCTGGAGTAGAGTCCAAAAAGCTTTCCATCTTGTCTCGGTCAAGCTCTTTCCTCCCAAGAAGTTCAGCATAAAAAGACCTCACGACCTCCAGGATCCCTGACCTGGACTTTGTCAAGGAACCTGTACTATCCTTAAGGCCAACGACCATCTTAACAGCTACACCCTGTTTGCAGTTCTGGTAAGGGTCAGGCGAGTGGTATTTCCCATAGTCCCTCTCCAGAACCAAAGAGGTATGCCGGTCATATTGACACTTCCTGAGGAGGATTTTCACTTCAGAGATTGCCCCAGGATCTCCTCCTCTCGAGACAAGAATATCCAGCTTCCTCCGCAAACGTTGGTAGGTCATGTATCTATTAAACTGTTTTTTATTGGCTAGGCCCCTGAAGAATCCAGCAATCCTCTTTTTGGTCAGCTCCCACCACTCAGCCTTGCTGCTACAAAAGTCCAGGATGGTCACCTGTGCCTGAAAGAATTCCTCAAAGGATTGTCTAACATGTTCTTCCTCAAGGAGAGTCGAATTTAATCTCCAGATGCCTTTGCCCCTCTGAGGGAAGTCTGAAGCATTCAAGACCACAGATAGCATACAGTGATCAGAGAACTCCACTGCCTGCACCACTGGGGGTGAGAAAGCAGAGGCCTCCTTCAAAAAAAACCTATCTATCCTACTCTGACTATTACCTAGATGAAAGGTGAACCCTGTGTCATCCGGAAGGTGCTTAATGTGCACATCCACAAGACCAGCATCCCTAACCATACTATTTAAAAAAACGCTATCATATCCCAGCCTGTCATTGAAGTCCTTCCTGTCCTTGGGCCTAGTCACAGTATTAAAGTCACCTCCAAAAACCACTTGCCGGGATGTAAAAAGAAATGGCTTGATCCTTGTAAAAAGGCATTTCCTGTCCCACTTTGTGTGCGGCCCATATATATTAATTAGGCGCAGGTCCTGCCCTCCCACAAGAACGTCTAAGACCATACATCTCCCAATCTCCACCTCAATAACCCGCCGGACAGTTACCATGCCGGTTTTAAACAACACCGCCACCCCGCCGTAAGGCTCGGCCGCAAGAGACCAGTAAGATGGACCATACCTCCACTCTCTCTTGGCCATGTGAATATCTGCCAAGGAGGTGAGCCTAGTCTCTTGCAAAAATAAAATTTCAGCATCTAATTGGCTGAACAAAAAGAAGGCCATAGAACGAGCTCTTACTGACTTAATACTGGCGACATTTATTGTCACCACTTTTAACGGAGGGGGAACCGCCATTTGGGTTATTGGGTGGATTGCTTCTTAGCTCCCCTCTGCTGCTCATCACCAGAAGCCTCTCTCTTTCTTGAGGCCTCCTCCAACTCCATTTCTGAGTCTGAATTTTGTTCAGAGGAAGCTCCAGATGAGGAAATATCCCATGCAGAAGCCCTAGAACGGTTGGGGACAGACACTGGGGCTTCCTGCTCCGTCCTCACCGCCTGTCTCTTCCGCCTCACAACCTTCCTTCTCTCTTCCAGGTACTGCAGGTCAGACTCCAAGATGTTTTCATTTCTTGTTTTCTTCTTCAAAGTCTTTGCAGAAGACTTCTTTACAGAAGAAGCAGCAGCACCCTTTTTGGCACATCCCACCACTCCGGGTGGGGGGGGACCTTCCTTTAAGTCAGACCTAGGAGACTCATGGGGCAAGACTGACTCAGGGGGCACAGACTTGGAAGGTTCTGACACAAGAGGAGCGGGTACAGTAGGCTGGGGGGACACAGAGACAGCCACAGAAAGAATACCTACAGACACAGGAGGGTTTGCCACAGAAACTGGGGAGGGATCCTGAACAGGACCAGGGGAGTCAGTCACCGCAGGGGAAGATGGTACACCAGGGGCCTCATCCTCCATCCTGTCCAGCCTCAACAGATCATCTACTACCTCCTTCTCCATATTGTGCCAGGCCTCCGGACATCGGCTGTAGGGGTGGCCAAGGCGCAGGCACAGGTTGCACCTTATCGCCTGGGTGCAGTCCCTGGCCACATGACCCTGTCCCCGACATACCGAACATATTAAGGCTGAACAGGAGGAGCTAAAATGCCCCTTTTCTCCACAGCGGTGACATAGCTTTGGCTGACCAGGATAAAAAACAGTCATCCTATCCCTCCCTATGAAAGCCGAGGAGGGCAGGTGACGGACAACATTCCCATCCCTGGCCAACCTGACCGTTACTGACCAACCCCCAGTCCATATGCCACGTTCATCAAGAATTTTATTTGGTGTTGTCAAAACCTCACCATAGTTCCTTAACCAGACCTCTAAGTCCCGAGCAGGAACACTCTCGTTAGTGAGAATGATGGTTATTTTTTTAACCGTTGATCTCTGCGAAACAGCAACTGGTGCCAGATCTTCCCATTCGGGTCTTGACCTGCACCGAGCTTCATATCGTTCCCAGAACAGGTCAAGACCCTCTGGCCTGGTGAAGCTGATTGTGTACTCCCGGCTCCCAGCTACGTGTATTAGGGCATAAAGGTCATTCGCCCCAAAGCCCATCTCCAAAATCATATCCACCACCACACGCCGTGCTGGAGAGACTGCACCACCTTCCCATTTAAGTATAACGACATTACGTCTTGGACCCCCAGCAGAAGCCAGAGACCCAAGACCGGAACCAGGGGTGCTCAAAGTGGCAGTTTGTGGTGTTAATCTCTGCCTGGAAGCAGGGTTCCTCATTGGCTGCAGCCCTGGCCTAATAATATTACCAGGAGCAGAGCGTACCACCTGAGCAAAAGAGGGCTTATCAGGGCCAAGACCCCACACCGATGTAACTTTAGCAGGTACATTACTATTATTATTATTATCCTTATTATTAACTTCTTGTACTGAGCCAGCAGGATTGTCCATTAAACACACATTAGTAGGATTATTCAGAACAGCTGTGTTGGAAGAAATGTCACAACAATCAGTATTCACTATCACAGTTTCTGCTGTAGTACCACAGGTGGCCTGATGCTGCAGTATAGAGACAGCAGCTGTGACTGGACAAACAGCCTTTGACTCAGCAAAAGGGGGGTTAATTGGTTGCTCTGGCTCTTGTAGTTCCTTTGCTGCAATGTCATTTTTTAAACGCAGTTTTTCCTGCAAGGAAACATCAGCTGCTGAAATATTGCTGGATATGAAATTACCAGCCTGGGTGTCATTGGGCAAAATATCAGCATTAGCCAAGGTGTTAAATGGCACAAAAATAGTTTTATCAGTCACTTGGGACTTGCTAGGCTTTACCTTATCAGGCACATTGTCAGGAAAGTTCTCCTCACCAAACACCAGCTGATCCGCCTGTAATGGAGACTCCACTGCCTGGATCACTGTCAGCATGCCTCCTGAGCCCTGAGAAGGCAACGGGTTGCTTACCTCACCTTGGGGGGTCAGGGGGTCAGAACCGGGGGTCCCCTCCTCCACCTCCATCTTTGCCATCCTTGCAAATCTCCGGTCATTGCAAAACTTTTCCTTAAAGGGCCCCTCTTTACCTTCCATCATGGCCACAATGGTTTCCTGGTGTTGAACCCGGACCTTTGCCAACTGGATTTCCGAATCCATAGATCCACGGCTGCGGCTGTGCAAACCTTCACGTTGCTTTCGCAGACGCCTCAACTCCGCTCTCAATTTGTAGAGCTGGTCTCTCTCCCTATTCAGGACCTTGATCCCGGCCACCACTTGCTCCCGAATGGACTCGGTATCCTCATCCTCACCAGGGGCAGAGAGATCCCCAGCCATGGCTTGTCCAGGAGCAGGCATGTCATCCAGCTGCCCAGGGGATGGTTCAGAGCTTCCAGCAGGAGAGGCCCTGCTGGCCTGCATGGCCTCCCCAGATAGGGGCCAGCAGGGCTGGGAGAGATTTTACCGAACTTCCCTTCTCACAGAAATCACCTGGAGCAGACACACAGCCAGAGAACCTTCCTGCAGCCACAACCGAAGCTGAATGATGGGAAACTATTCCTCCCACTGACACCAATGATGGGACACTATTCCTCCTACTGACATCAATGATGGGGCACTATTCCTCCCACTGACACCAATGATGGGACACTATTCCTCCCACTGACACCAATGATGGGGCACTATTCCTCCCACTGACACCAATGATGGGGCACGATTCCTCCCACTGACACCAATGATGGGGCACTATTCCTCCCACTGACACCAATGACGGGGCACTATTTCTCCCACTGACACCAATGTTGGGACACTATTCCCCCCACTGACATCAATGATGGGGCACTATTCCTCCCACTGACACCAATGATGGGGCACTATTCCTCCCACTGACACCAATGATGGGGCACGATTCCTCCCACTGACACCAATGATGGGGCACTATTTATCCCACTGACACCACTGATGATGAATGATAGTGAATACAGCTTCCAAAGACGTCATGTTTGTGACGAAACACGTCAAGTTGACACGCATGTCGACCCATTCTGTACACTAGCTGGAATGCATGCTGTTGCTAGCTCTTCCAGTGTTTTACAACTCCCCAACACAGTGTGGGAAACTGCATGGGACCTTTGTTTTTTGCTTTTGGATTTTACTATTTATGTATTGACCCATATTGGGGAATAACTCTTTTATCCAATAAATCATTTTTTTTTTTTTACGATACTACACTACAAGGAGTCCGCTTCCCTCTCTCTTTGTTTTTTGTGGATTGTCCTGTACAGTATCCACTTAATAGGAGAGAACTCATTTGGAGGACAAGCTGAGAATCTGCACCTAAATTACGGAGATTGAATAAGCCTGTGTGGATCTCTACTTGCCATATGGCAAGAGGGATCAACTCCATCTGGTGAGTGTGAATTTCTGCCATTTTTCAACATGGAGGGTGTCACCATCACTGTACCCAGGAATATCTGCACTGTGGGAAGATTGTGTTCACTTGGTGGGATATCCTTAAAGGATTCAGTATACAGTTATTGTTGGACTTTTTTGAACTTTTCTATTTAAATTTTGTCATCACATTTTTTTGTGCACTATGTTCCTATTGGGAGTTTTCATTCCTTTTCATACTATTTGCACTTATTAGTTGTTCATATGTTCAGAGCACTTTATTGTTATTACTCACTTGCACTGCGTTTTGAGAATTAATCAGCATTTGAGCTTGCGCTGCTGATCAAAAAGCTCAGGAAGACGTCAGCTTTGACGAAACGCGTCGAGTCTGGCGTGCTGACGTCACCAACGCAACCCAGAAGGACGGGCTGAGTAAGAAGCCGGCCGGCTTTGCTTGATTTTAGCGCTTATCTTCTTTCAGATTGTAAGTGTTTTTCTTTTATTTGAATAAATTGTTATATCGATTCACACTATGGAGCATTTATCCTTTCCTTTATGGTGGAAACGTTGAGCCATTTGGATCCTCAGGATTGTGAGTGGATTACTACCTTGAGTGTTGCCTGCTGCTTTATTTAGTCTGTTGGCATCCTCTTTGGCTAATTCAGTGTTCCTCCTTGGGGTGGATATCCCGCGGGAATCGTCACATTGGTCCATATCTAGGGGCTGTTTTGGGCTAAATACCGTTTGCCATCTGGTAAGCTGAATCGCATGTTGTGGTGATTAGTGCACTGCGGTGGAGGACAACATGTTATATATTACATAGTTACATATAGTTACATAGTTTGTGAGGTTGAAAAAAGACATCCATCCATCCAGTTCAACCTATGATGTGTGTGTTTGCTGGTAACCGTACATTGTATACCCCTGTATGTTGTACATTGTATACCCCTGTATGTTGTACATTGTATACCCCCTGTATGTTGTACATTGTATACCCCTGTATGTTGTACATTGTATACCCCCTGTATGTTGTACATTGTATTCTCCTGTATGTTGTACATTGTATACCCCTGTATGTTGTACATTGTATACCCCCTGTATGTTGTTCATTGTATACCCCTGTATGTTGTACATTGTATACCCCCTGTATGTTGTACATTGTATACCCCTGTATGTTGTACATTGTATACCCCCTGTATGTTGTACATTGTATACCCCTGTATGTTGTACATTGTGTACCCCTGTATGTTGTACATTGTATACCCCCTGTATGTTGTACATTGTATACCCCCTGTATGTTGTACATTGTATACCCCTGTATGTTGTACATTGTATACCCCTGTATGTTGTACATTGTATACCCCTGTATGTTGTGGTCATTAAGGTGCCCATCTAATAGTTTTTTGAAACTATCGATGCTCCCTGCTGATACAACTGCTTGTGGAAGAGAATTCCAAATCCTTACTGCTCTGACAGTGAAGAACCCCTTACGTATTTTAAGGTTAAATCGTTTTTCCTCTAGTTTTAGTGAGTGGCCACGTGTCTTATTGTATTCTCTTTCTCTGAATAGTTTGTTCCTTATGCTAGGGTTGCTAGTACAATATTTGTACATTGATATCATATCCCCCCTCAATCGTCTCTTCTCCAGAGAGAATAAGTTCAGTGCTTGTAGTCTTTCCTCATAGCCGATGTCCTCCATTCCCCTAATTATTTTAGTTGCCCTTCTCTGGACTCTCTCCAGTTCCAGCACATCCTTCCTGAGGACCGGTGCCCAGAACTGGACAGCATACTCCAGATGTGGTCGGACCAGAGTCTTGTAGAGTGTGAGAATAATCTCTTTATTTCTGGAGTGAATCCACTTTTTTATACATCCCAGTATTTTGTTGGCTTTGCTTGCAGTGGCTTGGCATTGCATGCCACTGCCATTCTGCCAAGCCTGTTGTCCACTAGGACCCCTAGGTCCTTTATATTTCATATTATTTTTCATCACTTCATTGGGACTTTTTTTGTTTCATCAAAAGGACTTAATTTATGCACATATATGCTTATTATTACATTTATTGTGTCAATTCATGATATATTTTTTAATATTTATTTATTTATTTATTTTTTGAAAACATTTTTAGATTTATTTATCACCTTAACTTTAGCGCAGCTTTTTTCTGCTTTTTTGGTCTACTTGGTGTTATCTCACTTAGTGCCGGTTCACACTGCCGCTACTGCTGATTTTAAATATATATATATATATTTTTTTTTTTAATCTATATTATTGCTAGTGGTGACACTGCAAAAATTGGCTGCTGTTAAGTTTTATTACACAGTTTATAATATATATATTTTTTATTTTTTATCTTTTACCCACTCTCCTAGCGGTTAGCGCATTGGTTTATTATTCCCAGTTTTTTTTGCAAATTTTTATGCAAAGTGACATCATAAACACAGAAGCAGCAGACTTTGTGATAATTAATATTTGTGTCATTCTCAAAACCTTTGGCCACGGCTGTAGATATAAAAATTTTAAAAAAATGTTGAAATAAATATTTTCTAAAAAAGACAACTGTAGAGTTTGGTCATCAAATCAAGTTCAGCTCAGACATTGCTGTGAGTGGCAGGGACGGGTACACTTGGCTTGTTCGGCGAAATTCACTACTATGTTTTCTTCCCTCTTTAGATCACAAGCCAAGAGGAAGATGCAAAGAACATACTTCTCGTATCATCGTGGTTGTATCTCTTCTCCTTCTGACCTGTGGTTTTGTGTACCTGGCCTTCAGAGGTAATGATCACCTACAAAGGGGAGGGGCCTAACACTATACCTGTACCCAGCGGGGGTACAAACTGATCACACACACAGCAGGCCTCAGGCACAGAGATGTCTGATGGAAGAACCAACTCTATTTCCTACAATAATACCTTAGCAGGGTTGTTAAACTCAATTTAATCGCGGGCCGCATCAGCATTATGATTGCCCTCAAAAGGGCCGGTTGTATCTGTAAGACTAGATGTCAAGAGCATCCCCTACCCTAAGGCTCCGTTCACATGTCAGCGTATGGATTGTGGCGCGATTCCGCCCGCGATCTGGAGATTATTGCAAATCGCGGGACGCCTGTGCGTTGCCCGTGATTTGCAATAGCCCCCCAAACGCTGAGCGATGTTGCCGCGATTTCCGCCTGCCGAATCGCGGTAACATCGGGCAAAAAAAAATCGCGGGACGCATTACGTCCCAAAAAAGTACAAGAGCTTCTTTGGAGCGTATTGCGTCCCGCGATTTTTTTTGCACGATGTTACCGCGATTCGGCAGGCAGAAATCACGGCAACATCGCTCAGCGTTTGGGGGGCTATTGCAAATCACGGGCAACGCACAGGCGTCCCGCGATTTGCAATAATCTCCGGATCGCGGGCGGAATCGCTGCGATTCTGCCTGCGATCCAAACGCTGACATGTGAATGCACTCTTACATAAGACGTCAAGAGCCTCTCCACCATCAAAAGTTGAGTCCCCCACCCTCCCTTACATCACAGTGCACCTCCCTTACCTTGTGGTGCTGCTGGGAAGAAGCTGGAGGCATTGCTGGAAAGCAGAAAGTATTAGGTCGGGAGGAGGACTGGAGCTCTCCTGCAGCTACAGGAGAGGTGCGAGGGCCACATAAAAGGCCCACGGGCCTTGTGTTTGACACCTGTGCCTTAGACCATGGGTGTCCAACCATTTGGCTTCTCTGGGCTACATTGAGTGTAGAGAAGAAAGGTATATAAGTAATAAAACACTGCTGCGTTCTTCCCACGCTGCCGTGCTCCCCCCCCCCCCCAGCACAAATTTAACACAACTAGTGGATGATCCCCTCTGAGGCAGCCTCTGCCTACAGTTAGTTTGAAACCTCTGTGGCCGTGCCCCCGACTCGACTTCCTTCCTTCCCAGCAAAAAAAATAAAAAATTGTCAGGGGGCAGTGGGCCGCATTGCCTGTGGTTCTGGGCCGCAGGTTGGACATGCCTGCCTTAGACCTTAAATCCAATCCAACCTTAACCTTCAACCTAAACCCTCAAACACTAACCCTCACCTTAACCTCAAAACCTAACTGTAGTCTTAGTTCTCATCCAAATCCCCTATGCAATAACCCCTAAACTCAACCTAAATCCCAAACTGCAATCCTCACCTTAACCTCTACTTAAGACCCTAGTCCTGGTCCTCAGCCTAAACCTTACTTATTATTCCTTAAACTACACATAATCCCCTAAACGTTAACCCTCACCCTAACCGCTAAACCTATCCCTAATCTTAGTCCTCAACCTAATCTCTACGCTATAACCTTTAAACCTCACCCTAATCTTAGTCCTCAACTTAACCCCTACTCATCAACCCTCAAACTAAACATAAACCTCTAAACCAGGGTTTCTCAACCAGGGTTCCTCCTGAGGTTGCTAGGGGTTCCTTGATCAATAGGCAATTTCTGCCTCAGATAAATTCCCAATGACGCCATTGTTTATTTTAGCTATCTTTAAGGGGGGTAATTCTTCCCAATGATGACAAGAGTAAGGAGCATTCTTCCCTCTGACTGTCACACTAATGTGAGTTGTAGATTTTTAATTTTTAGCAGGGGTTCCCAGAGACCAGAAATTTATTTCAAGGGTTCCTCTGTGCTGAAAAGGTTGAGAAAGGCTGATCTAAACATTAACCCTCAACCTAAATTTATAACCCTAACCCTAGTCTCAGTCTTCAATCTAATCCCTACTTTATAAACCCAGCCCTAATTTTTGTCCTCAACCTAACCCCTATTCCTCAACCCTTAAACTCAACCTAAACTCCTAATATTAACCCTCACCCTAACATCTAAACCTGACCCTAGTTTAAGTACTCGACATAATCTTTAGCTATAACCTCTAAATTTAAACCTAATCTTAGTCCGTAAACTAAACTCTACTCATCAACCCTTAAACTCAACCCAATCACCTAAACATTAACACTAACCTTTAAATATAACTCTACTTAAACCTAACCCAAACTATTAAACATTAACCTTCTCCCTAACCTCTAAATCTAACCCTTATCTTGGTCCTCAACCTAGACTATACTCTTCAACCCTTAATCCTAACCCTTAAACTCAACCTAGATCTCTAAACATTAACCCTCACCCTAACCTCTAAACCAAACCCGAATGTAAGTCTTCAGTCTAATCCATATTCTTCAACCCTTAAACCTAACCCTAATCTTAGTCCTCAACCTAACCCCTACTCACCAACCCTTAAACCTAACCTAAATCTCTAAACATTAACCCTCACTCTAACCTCTAAATCTAACTCTAGTCATGGTCCTCAACCTAATCTCTATGCTATAACCTCTAAACCTAACCCTAGTCTTCTTCCTCAATCTAATCCCTACTCTATAACCCCTAAACCTAACCCTACTCTTAGTCCTCAACCTAGCCTTTACTCATCAACCCTTAAACCTAACCCCTAAACTCAACCTAAACCCCAAAACATTAACCTTTGCCCTAATCTTAGTCCTATTCCTTTTTTATCAACCCCTAAACATTAACCCTCGCCCTAAGTGATAAACCTAACCCTAGTCTTCAATCTAATCCCTACTCTATTACACCCAATTCTAATCTTATTCCTCAACCTAACCCTATTTATCAACCCCTAAACTCAACCTAAACCCCTAAACATTAACCATCACCCTCACTGCTAAACCTAACCCTAGTCTTAGTCCTCAAACGAATCTCTATGCTATAACTTTTAAACCTAACCCTTATCTTAGTCCTCAACCTAACCTCTACTCACAAACCCTTAAACACGACCTAATTGCCTAAACATTAACTCTAACCTCTAAATATAACTGCACTCTTAGTCCTCAACCTAACCTCTACTTATATACTCTTAAACCTAACCCTTAACCTCAACCTAAACCCCTAAACATTAATCCTCACCCCCAACCTTTACACATCACCCTAGTTTAAACCTTTTACTTTCTTATCAACCTTTAAACCTAACCCTTAAACTCAACCTAAACCCCTAGTCATAAACCCTCACCCTAACCTCTAAACTAAACCCTAGTCTAAGTCTTCAATCTAATCCCTACTCTTCATCCCTAAACCTAACCCTAGTCCTAGTCCTCAACCTAACCCCTACTCATCAACTCTTAAACTCAAACGAAACTTCTAAACATTAACCAACACCCTAACCTCTAAACCAAACCCTAGTCTAAGTCTTCAGTCTAATCTCTACTCTTCAAGCCTTAAACCTAACCCAAATCTTAGTCCTCATCCTAACCCCTACTAATCAACCCAAACCCCTACTAAACTCAACCTAAACCTTTTTAAACATTAACCCTCACCCTAACCTCTAAACCAAACCCTAATCTAAGTCTTTAGTCTAATCCATATTCCTCAATCCTTAAACCAAACCCTAATCATAGTCCTCAACCTAACCCCTACTCATTAACTCTTAAAATCAACCTAAACCTCTAAACATTACCCTAACCTCTAACCCTAACCCTAGTCTTGGTCCTCAACCTAATCTCTACTCTATAACCTCTAAACCTAAGCCTAGTCTTCTTCCTCAATCTAATCTTTACTCTATAACCTCTAAACCTAAGCCTAGTCTTCTTCCTCAATCTAATCCTTACTCTATAACCCCTAAATCTAGCCCTACTCTTAGTCCTCATCAACCTAGCCCTTACTTATCAACCCTTAACCTAACCCTTGAACTCAACCTAAGCCCCAAAACATTAACCCTCAACCTACTCTTAGACCTATTCCTTTTTTAACAAAAAAAAAAAAAACCCAAACCCCTAAACACTATCCTTCCCCCCACACGTATACATTAACCCCTGCAAAAATTCACATTGATTGTCTCCAATATTTGTATCTCCTCCCCGGTAGATATGTCCCTCCGCCATGAGCTCTCAGCATTAAGAGATGAGATCTGCAGCATGAAATGTCTGCATGAGATTATCACCAGTGATAAGGTAACCGGAGAAAAAGAAGAATTTCCCCTGAATTTTGGACTGGAGGGTAATATAACCATGAGAAATGCAACACGGCAGTCAGAAGGGCCCCCAGGGGCCACACCGAGACTGAATGACCTGAAGGAGGAAATCCAATTAATCAAAGACCAGAACGATCAGCTCAGCATGAGAATCAACAACATCACCCTGATACCAGGTACAGATCTCATTCAATACTAACTATCAGAACACACTCAGGTATAAATACAGATCTGATACTTTGAATCACAAAGTAAATAGTCATTTATACATTGTTGCAGAATATTCTGTAGAATTATCATCCTGTCTCCTGTGTCGGGTTCTCCTGGCAGATCTCTGAATATTTTGTCCTACACTCAGGACGAGTTTTTATTTCTTTTTCTCTGATTACATTTTATTTTGTTTTCAGGAAAGCCGGGAACAAACGGGGAGCGAGGACCTCCGGGGCTCCCAGGAGCGAAAGGGGAGAAGGGGGACACAGGTGAGGTCACAATTCCCAAAATATAAAGTATTCTATTATTACATAAAGGGGCGAGAAACTAAAGATTACAATTCCGAACCTCCTCCCGAGAGCCTGCCCACTGCTTGCAGCAATGGCTTAGGACTCCTGAGAGGAGTACTGAGGCACGGTGCTGTGATATTTTCAGGGGGCTATGTACAGCCCCTCCCACCAGCCAGAATCTGACTGCTTTGCTTAGAGTAGCACAGAGGTTACATCACTGGGTCTAACATAAGGTATGTAATAAAAAATTGAATTTTTCTTTAAAAAATGCCTTTAGTCTGTTGATGAGGGGGGTAAAAATATAGGCAAAATATAAGCAGATTAACCTCTTGGCACCAACGTAACACAAATATGCGGCCCCACTTCACTGGGCTTTTTGCCACTAAGCTGCTATTTTGCGTACCTCCCAGCACAGTGACCGGGGTCTCACCGAGAGCCTCAGGCCCCGTTCTAACGATCGGGAACTGGAACGTAGATTCTGAGACACCTGATCATTGTGATAGCCTCTGATTTGCTATCATAGTGATGAGTCACTGTGATGCCCGCCCCCATGTTTTCTGTCTCTGTGAATGGACAAGAAAGATACATTGTATATTTATCTGTCTTTGTAGAGATAAAAAAAAGTGTGAGTAGAAAAACAATATATACCGTATATACTCGAGTATACGCCGACTTTTTCAGCACATTTTTTTATGCTGAAATAGCCCCCCTGGGCTTATACTGGGTTCCACTTACCTGTTTTCCGGTGCAGTGCGCATGCGCTGCTGCCGCTCGGGAAAGCCCGTACATGTTCGGCTATTCCCGGGCAGATGGCGCATGCGTGGTGACGTGTTGGCGCCGGCATTTTTAAATGTAAGGCGCCTCACCAAAAGGTAAGTGAGACTCCTCCGCAGCCCTTGCATCTCCTCAGGAGATGCAGTGCTGCGGGCTTGGTACAGGAGATTCTTCTGTACCATGCCCGCAGCACTGCATCTCCTGTACTATGCCCGCAGCCCTGCATCTCCTGTACCATCTCCTGTACCATGCCTGTACCATGCCCACAGCCCTGCATCTCCTGTACCATGCCTGTACCATGCCTGTACCATGCCCACAGCCCTGCATCTCCTGTACCATGCCTGTACCATCTCCTGTACCATGCCTGTACCATCTCCTGTACCATGCCTGTACCATCTCCTGTACCATGCCCACAGCACTGCATCTCCTGTACTATGCAAGCAGCCCTGCATCTCCTGTACCATCTCCTGTACCATGCCTGTGCCATCTCCTGTACCATGCCCACAGCCCTGCATCTCCTGTACCATGTCCGCAGCCCTTGCACCATGCCCGCAGCCCCTCTTTTAGGTCTCGTGGTGGTCCAGTTGTGTCCACTAGCTGCTGCATTTCCCACCCTAGGCTTATACTCGAGTCAATAAGTTTTCCCAGTTTTTTTGTGGTAAAATTAGGGGCCTCGGCTTATATTCGAGTACATAAGGTAATAATAATTTAAAAAAAAAAAAAAAAGTAAAAAAACCTAGATCAAGGTTTGATCTAGGTCAATGCCAGTGTTAGCGTTTGGGTCAAGGTCAGGGTCAGTATTTTTTTGGACAGGATTTTTTTTTAAATTAGTATCAGTGTCAGTTTTTCTCAGTGTTTTAGGTGGGATAAAAAAAAAAAAAAAAGAAGCAAAATGTGCATAATTTTTTCTGGGCTGTATTTACATACAAACTAACTAACTAACATCTAACATCCACATATGTGGTATCACTGCGATTGTCAGAAGTGAGAGAATTTTTTGTTTGGGTTGTTCTTTGGTGGTAGGAAATGAAGGTAGCAAGAAATATACAGCTACATTTAAAAAAAATGTTTTTTTTTTTTTAACTATTTTGGGCCAGTTTTCCTTATATTAAAAATAATTAAAATTTTCCTTATTTTATTCCCTAATAAAAAAAAAAAAAAAAAAAAAAAACAGGAGATATCCATTACCATTTAGCACCAAATGAAAGCCCAATTTGTCCTGAAAAAAAAAAAAAAAAGATGCACAAAATAGTTGTGAAGTATGTATGGTTTTATTACATGTCAAAGTTGCAAAATTGGGCTTGGGCATTAAGATTTGTTTTACCCTTAGGGAGAAAAGGGTTAGCAGCATGCTGCTTGAAAGTTTCTCTATAGCTTCTTAAAGAAACAGGAACACATGAGAGGTCTAAATTCAAAAGGACCGCCAAAGTCTCTTAGTAGCAAAACAAAAATGGCGGCTGCTATGTTTTTAGGTGTACATGGCAGAGGTTATTCATTACGAGTACACAGCCAAATCCCCTGGGACTGAAAGCCAGCAAAGTGAATCTTATTAATAAATGTTTCTTCTTACTAACATCTGGACTTTGCAAACTTGTGATGTCATCTGAGCATCTGTGATTCTGGTTACAGGACTTCCTGGATCTGATGGTGGAAGTAGAGCCACCGAGGGACTTCCGGGACCCCCCGGGCCTCCAGGACCAGCTGGACACAATGGAAAAGATGGTGAGGAATAGTCTTTATAAAGGTCATGATGGGGATTTGGAATCCTTGTATCAGAAGATGGCATAATCATTTCCAGTGTTCATAATGTCAGCTAAGTGTGATCTCTGTCCTCTTCAGGGGTGAAAGGTGAGCCTGGAGCCCAAGGACGTGACGGGCAGAAAGGTAAAATAATCTCACATTACATGTTCTTGTTCCAGTAAAATGAAAATGATTTGCCAGTGTCTATGTGTGTCCAATGTAAATATGGCAGCTACATATACTGTAGATTCTGTACTTTAAATTCAGAGGGGAAGAGGGGCTGATGGGCCAAACCTAGACTGAAAAGCTGACTGTAAGACACTCAGTTCAGCTACCGACTGAGAGGCCACCACCTTTCATTCAAGGACCAACCTTCCAGCATCTCAGGTTCCACAATTAAGATGAAGTTCCTCAATGGTACTTCAGCCCCATTTCCCCATTTTTCAGCATGCTTGGCCTCCATCCTTAGCCTCTGTCCAGAAACATGGTCCACCTACTCAGGCAGCAGGCTTTAGAAGCCCCAACAGTCACCTAAATCCCTCCCCCATACATGAGGCATGAGAACGTCCAAGTTTAACAGCCACCTACACCTCTTCCCCCGACAGGAAGCCTGAGAAGCCCCAACAGCCAACTACATCCCTCACCCATATAATAGGCCTGAGCAGCCCCAACAGCCACCTACATCCCTCCCCCAGATAGGAGGCCTGAGCAGCCCCAACAGCCACCTACAACCCTCCCCCAGATAGGAGGCCTGAGAAGCCCCAACATCCCTCTACCAGACAGGAAGCCTGAGAAGCCCCAACAACCACCTACACCCCTCCCCTAGACACGAGGCCTCAGAAGCCCCAACAGCCACCTACACCCCTCCCCCAGACAGGAGGCCTGAGAAGATCTAACACCCACCTACATCCTTCCCCCAAGCAGAAGGCCAAAGAAAATATAACAGCCGCCTATATCCCTGCCCCAAGCAGGAGGCCTGAGACGATCCAACACCCACCTACATTCCGGCATCAGGCAGGAGTCCTAAGAAGATCCAGAGGCCACCTCCATCCCTCCCCCCAGGCAGGAGGCCTGAGAATATCCAACCCAAATATGAAGCATTTGTGCTGCAAGATTATAAAATAACCTTTGATGACAGTCCAGCAGAGATGTATAGTAACGAAGTAGAACTACTTAAGTACTGTACTTAAGTACCAAAATGCGGTATCTGTACTTTCCTAGAGTAGAATTTTTTTCTCCTACTTCTACTTTTACTTCACTACATTTTTTCGATGATTTCGATACTTCTACTCAAGTATTTTTTTTTTGTACTGCATAGTTACTCGTTACTTTTAAAAAAATTACCACTGCCAGAACAGTAGATGGCAGGTTGCATAAAGCTCAAAAAAATGTGTATAATGTCATTTGTAAATCAGCGCATACGAAAATAAAGGCTGTGTATAATAAAAGCTGCTATACCAAATCTTTCCAATAAAAAGAAAATATGAAACAAACAAATAAATGGTGCTACATCAAGAAACAACTAACAAACACCGGTTAATCATTTGAATAAATCATTTGAAATAATAAAAACAATATGATGTTCATACTTTTGACTTCTTTCTTTAATAACTACATAACACAGTACTTGTACTTCTACTTTCAGTACTTGAGTAGAATTTTTTTTTCAAAACTACTGGTACTTTTTACTTTTAGTACTTAAGTAGCAAATTTTTTGAAAAAACTACTTGCAATACTTAAGTAAAAAAAATGTTGAATACTTTAGTACTTCTACTTAAGTAACTTTTTCTGCGAGCACTTCCACTTCTACTCAAGTAATTTTTTGATCGAGCACTTGTACTTTTACTCAAGTAGAAATTTCGAGTACTTTATACAAGTCTGCAGTCCAGAACAAGATAATAGGGGTGAAGATTGTGTTTCCCCACCTTCAGAATTTGGGGTTTATTGTTTCTTTTGAGAAACACCTTCCTGAACTCTGCAATCTGTAGGTAGCACATTCCTGAACTCTGCACTCTGTAGGTAGCATCCTCCTGAACTCTACACTCTTTTTGTAGCACATTCCTGAACTCTGCACTCTGTACGTAGCACCCTCCTAAATTCTGCAATCTCTAGGTAGCGCCCTCCTGAAGTCTGTATGTAGCACCCTCCTGAACTTTGCACTCTGTATGTAGCACCCTCCTGAACTCTGCACTCTGTACGTAGCACCCTCCTGAAGTCTGTATGTAGCACCCTCCTGAACTCTGCACTTTGTACATAGCACCCTACTGAACTCTGCACTCTGTACGTAGCACCCTTCTGAACTCTGCACTCTGTACTTAGCACCCTCCTAAACTCTGCACTCTCTTCACTGCACCCTCCTGAACTCTGCACTCTCTTCGTAGCACCCTCCTGAACTCTGCATTTTGTACGTAGCACCCTCCTGAACTCTGCACTCTGTACGTAGCACCCTCCTGAACTTTGCACTCTGTACGTGGCACCTTCCTGAAGTCTGTATGTAGTACCCTCCTGTACTCTGCAGTCTGTATGTAGCACCCTCCTGAACGCTGCACTCTGTACATAGCACCCTCCTGAAGTCTGTATGTAGTACCCTCCTGAACTCTGCACTCTGTACGTAGCACCCTCCTGAACTCTACACTCTTTATGTAGCACCCTCCTGAACTCTGCACTCTGTATGTAGCACCCTCCTGAACTCTGCACTCTTTATGTAGCGCCCTCCTGAACTCTGCACTCTGTACGTAGCACCCTCCTGAACTCTGCACTCTGTACGTAGCACCCTCCTGGACTCTGCACTCTGTACGTAGCAACCGCCTGAACTCTACACTCTGTACGTAGCACCCTCCTGAACTCTGCACTCTGTAAGAAGCACCCTCCTGAACTCTGCACTCTGTACGTAGCACCCTCCTGAACTCTGCACTCTGTACGTAGCACCCTCCTGAACTCTGCACTCTGTACGTAGTACCCTCCTGAACTCTGCACTCTGTACATAGCACCCTCCTGAAGTCTGTATGTAGTATCCTCCTGAACTCTGCACTCTGTACGTAGCACCCTCCTGAACTCTACACTCTTTATGTAGCACCCTCCTGAACTCTGCACTCTGTATGTAGCACCCTCCTGAACTCTGCACTCTGTACGTAGCACCCTCCTGAACTCTGCACTCTGTATGTAGCACCCTCCTGAACTCTGCACTCTCTATGTAACGCCCTCCTGAACTCTGCACTCTGTACGTAGCACCCTCCTGAACTCTGCACTCTGTACGTAGTACCCTCCTGAACTCCTGAAGATAACGGTTGTGATGAAGATGTTGGTTTTCGACTGGTTATTATAATTAGAGGATAATTCAATTTGTATACAGATGGTAATAGTGTATATACTATTATTAGTAATCCACAGACTTGTATAAAGTACTCGAAATTTCTACTTGAGTAAAAGTACAAGTGCTCGATCAAAAAATTACTTGAGTAGAAGTGGAAGTGCTCGCAGAAAAAGTTACTTAAGTAGAAGTACTAAAGTATTCAACATTTTTTTTACTTAAGTATTGCAAGTAGTTTTTTCAAAAAATTTGCTACTTAAGTACTAAAAGTAAAAAGTACCAGTAGTTTTGAAAAAAAATTTCTACTCAAGTACTGAAAGTAGAAGTACAAGTACTGTGTTATGTAGTTATTAAAGAAAGAAGTCAAAAGTATGAACATCATATTGTTTTTATTATTTCAAATGATTTATTCAAATGATTAACCTGTGTTTGTTAGTAGTTTCTTGATGCACTTTAAGCGCTGTAGCACCATTTATTTGTTTGTTTCATATTTTCTTTTTATTGGAAAGATTTGGTATAGCAGCTTTTATTATACACAGCCTTTATTTTCCTATGCGCTGATTTACAAATGACATTATACACATTTTTTTGAGCTTTATGCAACCTGCCATCTACTGTTCTGGCAGTGGTAATTTTTTTAAAAGTAACGAGTAACTATGCAGCACAAAAAAAAATACTTGAGTAGAAGTATCGAAATCATCGAAAAAATGTAGTGAAGTAAAAGTAGAAGTAGGAGAAAAAAATTCTACTCTAGGAAAGTACAGATACCGCATTTCGGTACTTAAGTACAGTACTTAAGTAGTTCTACTTCGTTACTATACATCTCTGGTAATCCAGGATATGTTTATTATCACATTGTAGGTGACACGGGGGCCCCAGGTGTCCCCGGCGCATCCGGTGCCCAGGGCCCTGCAGGACAGAAAGGAGACAAAGGTGACAACGGGAAAAATGGAATGCCAGGTGAGAAATGACTGCTCAGGAAATTCTCATGTCCAAACAATTGTGATTAAGGAATGTGGTCTGATGACATCATTGCGCACCTCATAATTTACCATTCAGAGCCAGTAAACTTCTAATCTAGTCTGAGCCGGACTCTGGGGTTAGGGCTGTTGTAGAGGGTCCAGGATGTTCAGTTACTATATATTACACTGTATATAATAAAAGATGACCCTCATGTGTTTCCTCCTGTACAGGACCGCCTGGAATACCCGGATCTAGCGCTTCGAAGGGAGAGAAAGGCGACCCAGGTAGACCAATCATTAGTGGCTCCCTGTACTGAGCCCACCCACGGCACTCCACCCATGTATAGTCCAAGACACATCACACCCACACTGGGTGCTTCCCACTTCCCAACTTGTAGTTTTGTGCCACATTGTTGCAGTTTTCTAATATGTATATACTATATTTGTATAACATTGCTTGGCTCAGTGCTTTCTCCTCACTACTATCACTTTTAGCACCCTCCTGAGCTCTGCACTCTGTACGTAGCACCCTCCTGAGCTCTGCACTCTGTACATAGCACCCTCCTGAACTCTGCACTCTGTACATAGCACCCTCCTGAACTCTGCACTCTGTATGTAGCACCCTCCTGAACTCTGCACTCTGTACATAGCACCCTCCTGAACTCTGCACTCTGTACGTAGCACCCTCCTGAACTCTGCACTCTGTACGTAGCACCATTCTGAACTCTGCACTCTGTATGTAGCACCCTCCTGAACTTCACACTCTGTATGTAGCACCCTCCTGAACTCTGCACTCTGTACATAGCACCCTCCTGAACTCTGCACCCTGTATGTAGCACCCTCCTGAACTCCGCACTCTGTATGTAGCACCCTCCTGAACTCTGCACTCTGTACGTAGCACCCTCCTGAACTCTGCACTCTGTACGTAGCACCCTCCTGAACTCTGCACTCTGTACGTAACACCCTACTGAACTCTGCACTCTGTACGTAACACCCTCCTGAACTCTGCACTCTGTACGTAGCACCCTCCTGAAATCTGCACTCTGTATGTAGCACCCTCCTGAAATCTGCACTCTGTATGTAGCACCCTCCTGAACTCCGCACTCTGTACGTAGTACCCTCCTGAACTCTGCACTCTGTACGTAGCACCCTCCTGAACTCTGCACTTTGTACGTAGCACCCTACTGAACTCTGCACTCTGTACATAACACCCTTCTGAACTCTGCATTCTATACGTAGCACCCTTCTGAACTCTGCACTCTGTAAGTAACACCCTACTGAACTCTGCTCTCTGTACGTAGCACCCTTCTGAACTCTGCACTCTGTACGTAGCACCCTCCTGAACTCTGCACTCTGTACGTAGCACCCTCCTGAACTCTGCACTCTGTAAGTAACACCCTACTGAACTCTGCTCTCTGTACGTAGCACCCTACTGAACTCTGCTCTCTGTACGTAGCACCCTACTGAACTCTGCTCTCTGTACGTAGCACCCTTCTGAACTCTGCACTCTGTACATAGCACCCTCCTGAACTCTGCACTCTGTACGTAACACCCTACTGAACTCTGCACTCTGTACGTAACACCCTCCTGAACTCTGCACTCTGTACGTAGCACCCTCCTGAAATCTGCACTCTGTATGTAGCACTCTCCTGAACTCTGCACTCTGTATGTAGCACCCTCCTGAACTCTGCACTCTGTACGTAGCACCCTACTGAACTCTGCACTCTGTACGTAACACCCTACTGAACTCTGCACTCTGTACGTAACACCCTCCTGAACTCTGCACTCTGTACGTAGCACCCTCCTGAAATCTGCACTCTGTATGTAGCACTCTCCTGAACTCTGCACTCTGTATGTAGCACCCTCCTGAACTCTGCACTCTGTACGTAGCACCCTACTGAACTCTGCACTCTGTACGTAGCACCCTCCTGAACTCTGCATTCTATACGTAGCACCCTTCTGAACTCTGCACTCTGTACGTAGCACCCTTCTGAACTCTGCACTCTGTACGTAGCACCCTCCTGAACTCTGCACTCTGTACGTAGCACCCTACTGAACTCTGCACTCTGTACGTAGCACCCTCTGGAAATCTGCACTCTGCATGTAGCACCCTCCTGAACTCTGCACTGCATATATAAAATGTAATGCTTTTGTTCCCAGTTTTTTTCTCATCCATTTTTGCTGATAATAATTTTTTTCTTATTTGCACATTTTGAAAAAATATCTGATAATTTCTTGAGCTTGAAATGCACATTAGTGCGATCAAACTGAAGCAAGCACTTTCCTAAATGGATCCTATGTGTAGTGCTACCCTTATAGGAGACACTAAGTAGATACCAGGATCCTTTTCCCTGTAGATTCCTTGCAGCAAACACACATTTTTCAGGCTCATTAACCACTTGAGCTTTGGAAGGTTTTACCCCCCTTCATAACCATTATATTCCTAATTCTCATTGTGAAGCTTTATCCACATTTATTCCATTCGTAGAGATTATCCCTGTCTTTGTTTCATTCATATTTAATTCCATTATTATAATTACTTTTATTTTTTCATTGTATCTATACATTTTTTTTTACTTTATTTTTATTTTTAATTTTATTTTTACTTTGATTTTTATTTCTATTTTTAGTTTAATTTTAGTTTAATTTAATTTCATTTTTTTATTTATTTATTTTAGATATTTTTACAATAATGGATATATAATATTTTGCCTAATCTTTATGCTTGCAATACACTACTTCTTACCCCCCATTACCCCTTTTTAACAGGCCTTTTTCTGCTATTCAGCACTAGGTTACTTTAAATGGTAATTACGCAGTCATGCAACACTGTATCCAAATTAAATTTATAATATTTTTTTAACACAAATTTTGGGGTATTTGATCACCACTGGGGTTTTTATTTTTAGCTATTCTGTATAAATGAAAAAAGACCACAAATTTAAAAATAAAAAATAAAAAACAATATTTTTTTTGCTTTCTGTTATAAAACATATTAAATAAAATCAAATTTCTTTATAAATTTAGCCCCCCTCCATCGAAACCCTTTCAACATTTCCTAACTGAGGGGGAAAACTATAGAATGTCAGTTAAGTGACAGCTCTGAGTCTACTGGGGTTGCTGACATCACATCCAAGATGGCGGCACCCAGCAGTCTCAGGACTTTTGGATGCCCACACAAGAGAAGGTGTTACTGGTAACATAAGTGTAAATATAATCTTATAGGAACTTAATTGTTAATCTGGTGATGAGGTTCCTTTAAGGTCATTATTAACTCCTTCCTACCCAGCAATGGCGTCACTTTAAAAAGGTGTGTACACAGTTCGCTTCTTTGCAAATCAAAATTAGTTGGAATTTTTCGTTATTCAAAAATTCGGATGTATCCAAATTTCTGAATTACAATAGTAACGAATTTAAAGGAATCTGAAATAACCAAATTAAGTTTGGCCAAAATCGAACTTGAAAACAGGAATAGAATAAACTGGCATAGAAATTAAAGGAATGGAAAAGAATAGAAGAGAAAAGAAAAGAATAGAAAAGAATAGAAAAGACTAGAGTAAAACAAAACAGAATAGAATAGAAAAGAAAATGAAATAATATAATAAAATAGAATAGACAATAAAGGAATAGAATAGAAAAAAATAAAAAATAGATTAGAAAAGGAAAGAAAAGAATGGAATAGAATAGAAAATAAAATAATACAATAAAATGGAATTGAATAAACAATAGAATAGAAAAAAAAAATAGAAAGAATATAATGGTCTTCCAAAATACGAATTTTAAATAGAATAGAAAATAATAGAATAGAAATAAAAGAATGGAATGCAATAGAAAAAAACCAATAGAATATTATCTTCTGAAATTCAAAGTTTGAATAGATTAGAATAGAATCGATTATAATATAATAGAATAGAATAGCAAATAATAGAAAAGAAAAAAACAATAAAATAAAATATAATATAACTATCTTCTGAATTTCTAATAGAATAGATTAGAATAGAATATAAAAGAAAGGAATAAAATGGAATAGAATGAATATAACCATCTTCCAAAATTCGAATTTAAAATATAATAAATTAGAATTAAAATAGAATAAATTAAAATAGAATAGAATAAAAAAAAAAAAACAATAGCCCCACCACCACCCACCCGCCCACTCACCCACGACCCCCAACAACACCACCACCACACACCTACCACAACCGCACCGAGAAGGATTGGTGATTGGCTATCACAGGAATCACCAAAAAAATAAATAAAAAAATAGAATAGAATATAACCACCTTCCGAAATTCAAATAGAATAGATTAGAATAGAATAGAAAAGAATAGAACATAAAAGAATAGAATATAGTAGAAAAAAACAATAAAATTGAATAAAATAGAATATAACCGTCTTCCTGAATTTCGTATAGAATAGATTAGAATAGAAAAGAATAGAAAATAGAATAATAGAATAGAATGAATACAATTTTGCATTGATTAAATTAGAATTGACATACAATAGATTAAAATAGAATAGAAAAGAATAGAATAGAATAGAAAAAAACAATAGAATAGAATATAACCACCTTCCGAAATTCTGAATATAATAGATTAGAAAATAATAGAAAATAAAATAACAAAATAGAAAAAAACAATAGATTAGAATAAAATAGAAAAATTATGACCGTCTTCCGAAATTTGAATTTAGTTTATAATA
Organism: Pelophylax lessonae; assembly: GCF_965119305.1. NCBI lineage: Eukaryota > Metazoa > Chordata > Amphibia > Anura > Ranidae > Pelophylax > Pelophylax lessonae. The sequence goes on from NC_138773.1 coordinate 327,556,237, forward strand.
AATTGGAATTCGAATGGTGATTTAAATTATTTGACTTCGCTTGAATTGAATTCAATTGGACTGAATTTGGAAAATTTGCATAGAATTTGAAAACGAATCGATTTCCGAAAACAAATTAAACGAATTTAACAAATTTAACTAAACAAAATAATTGAAATAATGAATCTAAAAGAAAGAAATTGTTTCGTTCTGCACATGTCTAATTGGTTGATGAATTGGCTGATTTCAGGTTTTCCTGGACTGAAGGGAGAGAAAGGAACGGTTGGATCTTCGGGCTCACCGGGAATTGCGGGACCTCCGGGCCGGAATGGCACTAAAGGCTTTAATGGTGAGATTTTCTAGATAGAAGTTGTGTTATCTCCTCTCAGTCAGACGCCAAATAGAAAACCAACGCCAGAAGTCTCTAACTTTTCCCAACTCCATCCGATGCAAAAATAAAAAAAAGTTTGGGCTTTGGCGAGGTAAAAAGAGGGGGAAAAAAAAACCTACCTGACCCCTACAGTGCCATCATTCTTCTGATAGATGGGGAACGGTGGGAAAGGTGGGGCATCGTAGAAGGCCTACAATGACGCAGATATAGTAGAGTATCCTTAGACCTCAATGTGTCAAAGTTTAATGAACACCAAGAGCAATTGGGCAGAGCAAACTCTGATGGGCCACACTAGAAAACCTGGGAGCTTTTAAAGTATCCAAGCTGGAGATTTCCCAGAGTAATGGGAGAGCAGTGGTCAATGAAGGGGTGGGTGAGGGGCATGGTTGGTGGTGGTTGATGAAGGTGGGGAAATGATGAAGAAGTTGGGTGGACGGTCAGTGGTGGTTGATAAAGGAGAGGGGGGGCATGGTCAGTAATGGTGGCTGAGGTTGGGAAATTAATCAAGAAGGCGGAGGGGGTCAATGGTTAATGAAGGAGGGTGGATGATAAAGAAGGAGAGGATGGTCAGTGGTGGCATGGGGCATGGTAGTCGATGAAGGGTGGTAAATGATGAAGAAGGAGGTGTGGTCAGTGATGGCCGATGAAGGTGGGTGGATAAAGAATAAGAAGGTAGCATTGTGGCTGATGAAGGTGGGTAAATAATGAAGGGAGGGTGGTCAGTGATGGCTGATGAAGGTGGGTGGATGATGCAAAAGGCGGTGTAGTCGGTGGTGGTAGATTAAGGTGGGTGAATAATGAAGAAGAGGGAGGCATGGTGGTCGATGAAGGTGTGTAAATGATGAAGAAGGGGAGGTGGTCGGTGGTGAACGATGAAGGTGGTTGGATGATGAAAAAGGCAGGTGGTCAGTGGTGGCTGACGAGGACGGATGGATGATGAAGAAGAGGGAGACATGGTCAGTGGTGGACAATGGTGGTGGGTGGATGATGAAGAAGGTGGGTGATAGGGGTCGCTGTTGAAGGAGGATAGATGATGAAGAAGAGGGGGATGGGGGATGGTCAGTGGTCATCGATGATGGTGGGTGGATAATGATGAAGATGGGGAGGTGATGGCTGATGAAGGAGGGTGGATGATGAAGAAGATGGGAGCTGGATCTGTCAAATTAAAAATGCCAAATTTCTGGACTAATAGGCAAGGGGGGTGTAAAAAATAGCACAGTGGCACTGCCCTGGGGAAGATGTACCCAGGGTCAGGACAAGGGGTGGGCAGAAGGGACGGCTGCTCTGGGCACTGTGATATGTGACAAGGGGGGGGGCACCTTAAGGAGATTGGGTTGGGGAATTATGTTGAGAGGGGGAATTTGGAGGGTGGCAGGGGATATGAATTGCTCTAGGAGGGGAAATTAGGGTTGTGTGCTAGGAATGGTGATTTGGGGGGATTTGTGTTGGGGGTGGGGAGGGGGGAAGAGGATTTGTTCTATGAGAGAGGATTTGGGGGGTATGTGCTAGAAGAGGTGATATGGTAGGGGATGGAGGGAATTTGTGCTATGAGGGGAAATTTTTTTTTTTGGGGGGTGGGAATTTTTGCAGGTAGGGATGATTGGGGGGTATTTATGCTAGGAAGGAAGATTTGAGGGGGAGGATTTGTGCTGGGAGGGGGATTCGAAGTGGGAGGAAAGAATTTCTGCTTGGAGGGGAAATTTGATGGGTAGAGGATGTATGCTAGGACTCAGGGGTACATTTTATTAGGGGGGATTTGGAGAGAGAGAATATATGAGCTTGAAGGGGGGGGGGGGGCAAATATTTATGCTGGCAGTGGGGATTTCTGCAGGGGGCAGATTTATATTGGGAGGGGAGAATTTATGTTTGGTGGTAAGCATACAGATTAGTGGTCAATTTATTTATTTTTTTTTTTGGAGGGGGGAATTTTGGCTGACACATAATGCTCTTGCATCTTGGGGGGGAAGGGGGGGCGCAGTTTGGTATGTTTCCCCGAGTCCGTGCCGTTTCTTCAGAGCCCTGTGCTGTGACTGGCGGCTCCCGCGCGCATGCGTGGGAGTGACATCACGCGGCTTCGGCCAGTAATACTGCTGGAGTCCGCAGACCCGGAAGACAACGGGTGAACATGGATGCGGCCAGCAGCGTGGACATCGTGGGCTTCGTTGGAGGTAAGTGTCACATAATGTGCTAGAATGCAATGCATACTAGCACATTATGCATTTACTTTGCAGGGAAGAAAAAAATAAAAATAATTTTGAGGAGTTTACTTCCTCTTTAATGTAGACAGGGCATCCCATGCTGGCTGAGAAACAGCCTGGTGGATGCTGACGCCCCCTGCTGGACGATCTCACTCCTGCTCCTGCTGCTGTTCAGTGGAGGAGAGGCAAAAATTTACAGTGTGGAGGGCTGAGACCGGGAGGTGAGCAGATGGGGGGGGGGGGGGGTCTGTTAGTACACAGGTGAGGGCAGTGGGGGAGCAGGAGTCAGAGCTGATGCAGCTGCATGGAGGGATGGAGAGTTTAGCTGTTGTGGGGGAAGGGCTAAGAGGCGGCTGCAGAGATAATCTGTGAGAGAAGGGTGCAGAGGTGAGCTATGGATGTGGGGGTAGAAGTGTCCTCTGTGCATAGCAAACCTCTGAACCCTGCACTCTATGCCTAACATCCTCCTGTATATTATGCAGTCCTGTGCCCAGTGCTCTGTGTATTATGTAGTCCTGTGCCCAACGTTCTGTGTATTATGCAGTCCTGTGTCCAGCGCTCTGTGTATTATGCAGTCCTGTACCCAGCGCTCTGTATATTATGTAGTCCTGTGCCCAGCGCTCTATATATTATGTAGTCCTGTGCCCAGCGCTCTATATATTATGTAGTCCTGTGCCCAGCGCTCTATATATTATGTAGTCCTGTGCCCAGCCCTGAACCCTGTACTCTATGCCTAACACCCTCCTGTATATTATGCAGTCCCGTGCCCAGCACACTGTGTATTATGCAGTCCTGTGCCCAGCGCTCTGTGTATTATGCAGTCCTGTGCCCAGCGCTCTGTGTATTAGGCAGTCCTGAGCCCAGCGCTCTGTGTATTATGCAGTCCTGTGCCCAGCGCTCTGTGTATTATGCAGTCCTGTGCCCAGCGCTCTGTGCATTATGTAAATCTGTGCCCAGCAGTCTGTGTATTATGTAGTCCTGTGCCCAACGCTCTGTGTATTATGTAGTCCTGTGCCCAGCGCTCTGTGTATTATGCAGTCCTGTGCCCAGCGCTCTGTGTATTATGTAGTCCTGTGCCCAGTGCTCTATGTATTATGTAGTCCTCTACCCAGTGCTCTGTGTATTATGTAGTCCTGTGCCCAGCGCTTTATGTATTATGTAGTCCTCTACCCAGTGCTCTGTGTATTATGTAGTCCTGTGCCCAGCACTCTGTGTATTATGTAGTCCTGTGCCCAGTGCTCTGTGTATTATGCAGTCCTGTACCCAGCGCTCTGTGTATTATGTAGTCCTGTACCCAGAGCTCTGTGTATTATGTAGTCCTGTGCCCAGTGCTCTGTGTATTATGCAGTCCTGTACCCAGCGCTCTGTGTATTATGTAGTCCTGTACCCAGAGCTCTGTGTATTATGCAGTCCTGTACCCAGAGCTCTGTGTATTATGCAGTCCTGTGCCCAGCACACTGTGTATTATGCAGTCCTGTGCCCAGCGCTCTGTGTATTATGCAGCCCTGTGCCCAGAGCTCTGTGTATTATGTAGTCCTGTGCCCAGCGCTCTGTATATTATGCAGTCCTGTGCCCGGCACTCTCTGTATTATGTAGTCCTGTGCCCAGCACTCTGTGTATTATGCAGTCCTGTGCCCAGCACTCTCTGTATTATGTAGTCCTGTACCCAGTGCTCTGTGTATTATGTAGTCCTGTGCCCAGCGCTCTGTGTATTATGTAGTCCTGTGCCCAGCACTCTGTGTATTAGGAAGTCCTGTGCCCAGCACTCTGTGTATTATGCAGTCCTGTGCCCAGCGCTCTGTGTATTATACAGTCCTGTGCCCAGTGCTCTGTGTATTATGCAGCCCTGTGCCCAGCGCTCTGTGTATTATGTATACCTGTGCCCAGAGCTCTGTGTATTATGTTGTCCTGTGCCCAGAGCTCTGTGTATTATGCAGTCCTGTGCCCAGCACTCTGTGTATTATGTAGTCCTGTGCCCAGCACTCTGTGTATTAGGCAGTCCTGTGCCCAGCACTCTGTGTATTATGCAGTCCTGAGCCCAGCGCTCTGTGTATTATTCAGTCCTGTGCCCAGCGCTCTGTGTATTATGCAGTCCTGTGCCCAGCGCTCTGTGTATTATGCAGTCCTGTACCCAGCGCTCTGTGTATTATACAGTCCTGTACCCAGCGCTCTGTGTATTATGCAGTCCTGTACCCAGCGCTCTGTGTATTATTCAGTCCTGTACCCTTTGCCCCCCATGTCGATGAGAGCAAAGATCTCATGCTAGGGGGTTGAGGGGGTCTCTGGGCAGGGGCAGCCCGGCATTAAGCCCCACCTGCCATGCTGCTTTCAGCAGGAACAGGTTGGTATAGTTAAATCTATGTATTTATTTTTGTTAGCCCAAGGAGCCAATCAGTTAATGTACTGACTAGGGACGCGCTGATAGGAGAGAGCAGAGTGACAGAGCAATGAGCTCCTCACAGTGCTCCTTCACTGTCCAGTCACAGGCTGGGGGCGGGCCCATGACCAGGAAGTGAGTTGAATGATGCTGGCCGTCATTCAATGCAGAAGACTGAGGACATCTTGTGGTGGAAGCAAAGTACTGTTTGAGGAGGGGGGACAATATGGAAATTTTATGTTGAATTTCAGATTATCTCCTCTGATATAAACATTATTGTGTTCTGCAGGGCTGAATGGTTTGCCGGGGCTTCCAGGACCATCTGGACAGAAAGGTAACCTTATTTTTTATTGTGTATGTAATGGATAACATGGCATGGAGTGCTGGGAAATACCGTCCTGGTACCCCGGTGGTCTGTCTTTATCCATGGTGCATATTGATTGTTGTGCTGTTTTTTTTTTTTTTTTTTTTTTTATTACTGAACAGGTCCGTCCACCCAAAAGTGAAACTTTAGGATTTAGGGTGCTCCAACAGAAGAGATCTCCCTCTCTGTTCCTGTCCATCTAGGGGATTTGGTGTTCTCACTGATATGTATGTCCTGGGAATACACAGGGATGGTGGAAGTCCCTCATAATGGCCACAGCAGCTGTACGGACCCAGGAACTCAGCACAGGGATGGTGGGAACCCCTCATAATGGGCACAGCGGGTGAATGCAGAGTCCTGGGGAGACCAGATATAGGGAATGCAGAGTCCTGGGGAAATCAAATATAGTGAATGCAGAGTCTTGGGGAGATCAGATATAGTGACTGCAGAGTCCTGGGGAGACCAGATATAGTGAATGCAGAGTCCTGGGGAGATCAGATGTAGTGAATGCAGAGTCCTGGGGAGATCAGATATAGTGAATGCCGAGTCCTGGGGGGATCAGATATAGTGAATGCAGAGTCCTGGGGACAGCAGATATAGTGAATGCCGAGTCCTGGGGGGATCAGATATAGTGAATGCAGAGTCCTGGGGAGATCAGATAAAGTGAATGCAGAGTCCTGGGGAGATCGGATATAATGAATGCAGAGTCCTGGGGAGATCAGATAAAGTGAATGCAGAGTCCTGGGGAGATCGGATATAATGAATGCAGAGTCCTGGGGAGATCAGATATAGTGAATGCAGAGTCTTGGGGAGATCAGATATAGTGACTGCAGAGTCCTGGGGAGACCAGATATAGTGAATGCAGAGTCCGGGGGAGATCAGATATAGTGAATGCAGAGTCCTGGGGACAGCAGATATAGTGAATGCCGAGTCCTGGGGGGATCAGATATAGTGAATGCAGAGTCCTGGGGAGATCAGATATAGTGAATGCAGAGTCCTGGGGAGATCAGATATAGTGAATGCAGAGTCCTGGGGAGATCAGATATAGTGAATGCAGAGTCCTGGGGAGATCGGATATAATGAATGCAGAGTCCTGGGGAGATCAGATATAGTGAATGCAGAGTCTTGGGGAGATCAGATATAGTGAATGCAGAGTCCTGGGGACAGCAGATATAGTGAATGCAGAGTCCTGGGGAGACCAGATATAGTGAATGCAGAGTCCTGGGGAGATCAGATATAATGAATGCAGAGTCCGGGGGAGATCAGATATAGTGAATGCAGAGTCCGGGGGAGATCAGATAAAGTGAATGCAGAGTCCTGGGGAGATCAGATATAGTGAATGCAGAGTCCTGGGGAGATCAGATAAAGTGACTGCAGAGTCCTGGGGAGATCAGATATAGTGACTGCAGAGTCCTGGGGAGATCAGATAAAGTGACTGCAGAGTCCTGGGGAGATCAGATATAGTGAATGCAGAGTCCTGGGGAGACCAGATATAGTGACTGCAGAGTCCTGTGGAGATCAGATATAGTGAATGCAGAGTCCTGGGGGGATCAGATATAGTGAATGCAGAGTCCTGGGGGGGATCAGATATAGTGAATGCAGAGTCCTGGGGAGATCGGATATAGTGAATGCAAGCTCCTGGGGGGACCAGATATAGTTATAGCGCCCCCATCCCCTCATGCTCGCACGCAGAAGTGCACGCATATGTTCATTGCGCTCACATTTGTAAACGACGTTCAAACCACACATGTGAGGTATCGTTGCGAACGTTAGAGTGATAGCAATAATTCTAGTACAAGACCTTCTCTGTAACTTTAAACTGGTAACCTGTAAAAATGTTTAAATCATCCCCTATAGAGATTTTTAAGTACTGAGATTTTAAACCATTCCACGAGTGTGCGCAATTTTAAAGCATGACACATTGGGTATCTATTTACTCGGCATAACATCATGTTTTACATTATACAAAATTATTGAGCTATTTTTACTGTTTTTTTTTCAAGAAAATGTGAAAAATTGCTGCATAAATTCTGTGTGACATAAAAAGTTGCAATGAACACCATTTTATTCTCTAGGGTCTCTGCTAAAAAATATATATATAATGTTTGGAAGGTTCTGAGTAATTTTCTAGCAAAAAAACTATAATTTTTACATGTAGGAGAGCAGTGCCAAAATAGGCCCGGTATGGAAGTGGTTAAAGAAAAGGTTCAGAGATGAAAATAAAATCCTACAAAGCAGAAATACATTTTTATTGCTATACCGCAACAACTTTATCATCCTCCATGTATTACAGGAAGTGGGGGGGCCCCTGGAGTCCCCGGTATCCAGGGCCCACGAGGAGAGAAAGGAAGCAAAGGAGACAGCGGGAATATCGGGCCTTCAGGTAAGGAGTTTCGGGAAGGAGGAGCTCTATACTTGCCCCTTATTGGATGTAGGGTCGTCCACAAGTTTTTGATCAACTTCAATCCCTGCAATTCCGCCCCCCCCCCCCCAAACCTTGAGCTGTGTGAAGGAACATCTTGCACCACACTCAACTGACCTTGTTCTGTAATGTTGAAGACATTTCATAGCTTCTACAAACCAATTCTTCAGCTCTAATGAGTTTCTGAAAGATCTCCGAGTATTTATATCCACACAGCAAGCCTCAACACCTTGACCTGCCCTTCATTAGTAACTGGATGATGGTGCTACCTTTGGATATAAATGTTGGGGTTGAATGTGACCAACTATTACTAGATATGCCATGACCTGGAGAACTTTTACAGACCAGGACAGTTCAGGTCACACTTTAGGATAATTATATATAATTTTATATATATATATATACATATATATATTGTGAGGGATTAGCTCGGTGGCGGGTGTGGATGACCCCTTGGGGGGTTCGTTACACAGGGAGATAGCCGAGAAGTGGTTGCAAACAACAGTGTAAGGTTTTATTCTTGCAATTTTCTTCACACAAGTGCAAGCATCAAAAACAGCATACTTCAAAATAAACATTAAATAAAATAAACCCTTGCCACTGTGGGCGGCTACCTTCTCACACACAGGAACCTACCTAAGGAGTCTGTCCCCAACCTACTGTTGGGCAGACTTTGCTGATCCTACAGCAGACCATAAATAGTCCATGTATTTTCTCTTCAAATTGAAAACATCCATTGGTTTTTCTCTTCACATAGAAAATGTTCATTGACCTCTTCACATAGAAAACATTCCTTTGTTTTTCTCTTCACATAGAAAACATTCCTTTGTTTTTCTCTTCACATAGAAAACAATCCATGAGCTCACCTTGAGAAGTCTTCAGTCTTTTTACCCTCCTCAGCACACATCGCTTCAGGAGGTATTCCTCTCCCATGCTCACACAGCTTCAGGAGGCACCCATCTGACTGTCCTCCTCTACTCACACAGCGTCAGGAGGCAGCCATCAATAGACTTCCTCTGGACAAATTATAGAGGCCTTAATTTCCTCATTCTGAATAGCGGAAGGTTTTTCAACTTCCTACACCTTCCTGCTGGCTACCTTTGCAGCCGACACCCTATAGTAATTGGTGAATTGTCTAAACCAAGCAGAAGTGTATCTCCCATCTGTGACAACACTCACAGATTTACCTGACTTCCTGTCACAATATATATATATATATATATATATATATATATATATATACATATATATATATATATATATATATATATATATATATATATATATATATATATATATAATTTATTTATTTATTTTTTTTATTTTTTTTTTTTTTAGTTGAGTCCAATGATGTTTGAAATTTAGAGTCACATGGCTAAATTAAAGAAAGTTAATCTTCAACATTACAGAACAAGTCCATATGAAATTGACCAAGTACTACTAAACACAGACCTTCTTTGCTTTTTCCCAACATAAATATGTTGGTGTTAAAGCTTTGTGAAATGTCTCTTGCCAACCTGGTGGAGGATTCATAATGGTATGGGAAACCTTGTTGTGAGGAGCATTGGAGCCCATGATTGCTCCAATGTTCATGACACTTATTAGAACTGAAGAAATGTCTTGGAAAACCTACGAAACATCTTCAACACTATAGAACAAGCCCAGATAAATGTGACCAACTACTTCTAGATATGGAACCTTCTTGGCTTTTTACCAACATAAACCTGTTGGTGTTAAAGCTTTGTAAAATGGCTTTTTCCAACATGGTGAAGGATTCATAATAGTATGGGAAACCTTGTTGTGAGGAGCATTGGAGCCCATGATTGCTCTACATGGCCAACATTTACAATATATCCAGAAGTAGTACTAACACTTTGATCCAGTTGCCAGTGAAAGGCAGTTTGGGGTGTTGGGGCTCCCTGTGTGGATATACATGTTGGGGGGTGTTCATGACACTTATTAGAACTAAAGAAATGTCTTAGAAAACCTACAAAACATCTTCAACATTACAGAACAAGCCTAGATGAATGTAACCAACTACTACTAGGCATGGACCTTCTTGGCTTTTTCCCAACATAAATATTTTGGTGTTAAAGCTTTGTGAAGTGGCTCTTGCCAACATAGTGGAGGATCCATAATAGTATGGGAAACCTTGTTGTGAGGAGCATTGGAGCCCATGATTGCTCTACATGGCCAACATTTACAGTGTATCCAGAAGTAACACTAACACCTTGATCCAGTTGCCAGTGAAATGCAGATGGGGTGTTGTGGCTCCTCGTGTAGATATAAATGTTGGGGGTGTTCATGACACTCATTAGAACTGAAGAAATGTCTTAAAAAACCTACGAAAACATCTTCAACATTACAGAACAAGCCCAGATGAATGTGACCAACAACTACTAGACATGGACCTTCTTGGCTTTTCCCCAACATAAATATGTTGGTGTTAAAGCTTTGTGAAATGGCTCTTGCCAACCTGGTGGAGGATTCATAATGGTATGGGAAACCTTGTTGTGAGGAGCATTGGAGCCCATGATTGCTCCACAAGGCCAACATTTACAGTGTATCCAGAAGTAACACTAACACTTTGATCCAGTTTCCAGTGAAAGGCAGTTTGGGGTGTCAGGGCTCCCTGTGTGAATATAAATGTTGGGGGGTGTTCATGGCACTCATTAGAACTGAAGAAATGTCTTGGAAAACTTACGAAACATGGTCAACATTACAGAACAAGCCCAGATAAATGTGACCAACTACTTCTAGATATGGAACCTTCTTGGCTTTTCACCAACATAAACCTGTTGGTGTTAAAGCTTTGTAAAATGGCTTTTTCCAACATGGTGAAGGATTCATAATAGTATGGGAAACCTTGTTGTGAGGAGCATTGGAGCCCATGATTGCTCTACATGGCCAACATTTACAATATATCCAGAAGTAGTACTAACACTTTGATCCAGTTGCCAGTGAAAGGCAGTTTGGGGTGTTGGGGCTCCCTGTGTGGATATACATGTTGAGGGTTGTTCATGACACTTATTAGAACTAAAGAAATGTCTTAGAAAACCTACAAAACATCTTCAACATTACAGAACAAGCCTAGATGAATGTAACCAACTACTACTAGGCATGGACCTTCTTGGCTTTTTCCCAACATAAATATTTTGGTGTTAAAGCTTTGTGAAGTGGCTCTTGCCAACATAGTGGAGGATCCATAATAGTATGGGAAACCTTGTTGTGAGGAGCATTGGAGCCCATGATTGCTCTACATGGCCAACATTTACAGTGTATCCAGAAGTAACACTAACACCTTGATCCAGTTGCCAGTGAAATGCAGATGGGGTGTTGTGGCTCCTCGTGTAGATATAAATGTTGGGGGTGTTCATGACACTCATTAGAACTGAAGAAATGTCTTAAAAAACCTACGAAAACATCTTCAACATTACAGAACAAGCCCAGATGAATGTGACCAACAACTACTAGACATGGACCTTCTTGGCTTTTCCCCAACATAAATATGTTGGTGTTAAAGCTTTGTGAAATGGCTCTTGCCAACCTGGTGGAGGATTCATAATGGTATGGGAAACCTTGTTGTGAGGAGCATTGGAGCCCATGATTGCTCCACAAGGCCAACATTTACAGTGTATCCAGAAGTAACACTAACACTTTGATCCAGTTTCCAGTGAAAGGCAGTTTGGGGTGTCAGGGCTCCCTGTGTGAATATAAATGTTGGGGGGTGTTCATGGCACTCATTAGAACTGAAGAAATGTCTTGGAAAACTTACGAAACATGGTCAACATTACAGAACAAGCCCAGATAAATGTGACCAACTACTTCTAGATATGGAACCTTCTTGGCTTTTCACCAACATAAACCTGTTGGTGTTAAAGCTTTGTAAAATGGCTTTTTCCAACATGGTGAAGGATTCATAATAGTATGGGAAACCTTGTTGTGAGGAGCATTGGAGCCCATGATTGCTCTACATGGCCAACATTTACAATATATCCAGAAGTAGTACTAACACTTTGATCCAGTTGCCAGTGAAAGGCAGTTTGGGGTGTTGGGGCTCCCTGTGTGGATATACATGTTGGGGGGTGTTCATGACACTTATTAGAACTAAAGAAATGTCTTAGAAAACCTACAAAACATCTTCAACATTACAGAACAAGCCTAGATGAATGTAACCAACTACTACTAGGCATGGACCTTCTTGGCTTTTTCCCAACATAAATATTTTGGTGTTAAAGCTTTGTGAAGTGGCTCTTGCCAACATAGTGGAGGATCCATAATAGTATGGGAAACCTTGTTGTGAGGAGCATTGGAGCCCATGATTGCTCTACATGGCCAACATTTACAGTGTATCCAGAAGTAACACTAACACCTTGATCCAGTTGCCAGTGAAATGCAGATGGGGTGTTGTGGCTCCTCGTGTAGATATAAATGTTGGGGGTGTTCATGACACTCATTAGAACTGAAGAAATGTCTTAAAAAACCTACGAAAACATCTTCAACATTACAGAACAAGCCCAGATGAATGTGACCAACAACTACTAGACATGGACCTTCTTGGCTTTTCCCCAACATAAATATGTTGGTGTTAAAGCTTTGTGAAATGGCTCTTGCCAACCTGGTGGAGGATTCATAATGGTATGGGAAACCTTGTTGTGAGGAGCATTGGAGCCCATGATTGCTCCACAAGGCCAACATTTACAGTGTATCCAGAAGTAACACTAACACTTTGATCCAGTTTCCAGTGAAAGGCAGTTTGGGGTGTCAGGGCTCCCTGTGTGAATATAAATGTTGGGGGGTGTTCATGGCACTCATTAGAACTGAAGAAATGTCTTGGAAAACTTACGAAACATGGTCAACATTACAGAACAAGCCCAGATAAATGTGACCAACTACTTCTAGATATGGAACCTTCTTGGCTTTTCACCAACATAAACCTGTTGGTGTTAAAGCTTTGTAAAATGGCTTTTTCCAACATGGTGAAGGATTCATAATAGTATGGGAAACCTTGTTGTGAGGAGCATTGGAGCCCATGATTGCTCTACATGGCCAACATTTACAATATATCCAGAAGTAGTACTAACACTTTGATCCAGTTGCCAGTGAAAGGCAGTTTGGGGTGTTGGGGCTCCCTGTGTGGATATACATGTTGAGGGTTGTTCATGACACTTATTAGAACTAAAGAAATGTCTTAGAAAACCTACGAAACATCTTCAACATTACAGAACAAGCCCAGATTAATGTGACCAACTAATGCTAGACACTGACCTTCTTGGGTTTTCCCAACATAAATCTGTTCAGATATTGGATAAAAGGGTCTAATCATCCATAAATATAATTTCGTTTTGCTCTGGGATTCAGGTCTATTCATCTTTGTATGTTGGCCTTGGATACAAATTGTGTCCAAACTGCAGCTTGGTGAAGCTCATCATATATAGAAGCTATGCAGGTGCTGGGTCAGTCCCATGCATGGAAAGCAAAGATAATATAAGGACGCAACCATAAACACAATGCAGAGCTACAGCACAAAGTGCGATGTAAGGTGACATTTACCTGCTTTTACTCCAACACAGGTGTCCCAGGAGCAGCCGGAGCCAGTGGACAGAAGGGCCAAAAAGGAGACACAGGTACACTATATTTTATATATAACCATATGGAATGCCAGAGTTTACCCAACTTGGAGTATATCTAAAACCAAAACTTGGTTCACATTCTAGATGAAGTATACGATAGTTATAATCCTTTTCAGATTTTTGCCATCCATGTTCCACTGGGAAGATTCACTTCCTGTCCTGGAATCACACCAAGACACGAGTAGCTATATCTCCAAAGAAAGGGGAAACCCCCCTTAATCACTGGAAAATGTGTCTCCCATTCGGGATTTCCTCTCTATTCCTGTGGCAATGGTCACCAGGATCAGAAGTGAAGGTAAATCTCCCCACGAGGACACAGAAAGGAACAGAAATTTGGCAGCGGGTCTATTCCTTCTTCACTCATTCCAAAACCAAAGCAAAGGTTTGGCTTTAAAACTGAACTTACAGTGGGTACGGAAAGTATTCAGACCCCCTTAAATTTTTCACTCTTTGTTATATTGCAGCCATTTGCTAAAATCATTTAAGTTCATTCTTCTTCCTCATGAATGTACACATAGCACCCCATACTGACAGAAAAACACAGAATTGTTGACATTGTTGCAGATTTATTAAAAAAGAAAAACTGAAATATCACATGGTCCTAAGTATTCAGACCCTTTGCTCAGTATTTAGTAGAAGCCCCCTTTTGATCTAATACAGCCAGGAGTCTTTTTGGGAAAGATGCAACAAGTCTTTCACACCTGGATTTGGGGATCCTCTGCCATTCCCCCTTGCAGATCCTCTCCAGTTCTGTCAGGTTGGATGGTAAACGTTGGTGGACAGCCATTTTTAGGTCTCTCCAGAGATGCTCAATTGGGTTTAAGTCAGGGCTCTGGCTGGGCCATTCAAGAACAGTCACGGAGTTGTTGTGAAGCCACTCCTTCGTTATTTTAGCTGTGTGCTTAGGGTCATTGTCTTGTTGGAAGGTAAACCTTCGGCCCAGTCTGAGGTCCAGAGCACTCTGGAGAAGGTTTTTGTCCAGGATATCCCTGTACTTGGCCGCATTCATCTTTCCCTCGATTGCAACCAGTCGTCCTGTCCCTGCAGCTGAAAAACACCCCCACAGCATGATGCTGCCACCACCATGCTTCACTGTTGGGACTGTATTGGACAGGTGATGAGCAGTGCCTGGTTTTCTCCACACATACCGCTTAGAATTAAGGCCAAAAAGTTCTATTTTGGTCTCATCAGACCAGAGAATCTTATTTCTCACCATCTTGGAGTCCTTCAGGTGTTTTTTAGCAAACTCCATGCGGGCTTTCATGTGTCTTACACTGAGGAGAGGCTTCCGTCGGGCCACTCTGCCATAAAGCCCCGACTGGTGGAGGGCTGCAGTGATGGTTGACTTTCTCCCATCTCCTGACTGCATCTCTGGAGCTCAGTCACAGTGATCTTTGGGTTCTTCTTTACCTCTCTCACCAAGGCTCTTCTCCCCCGATAGCTCAGTTTGGCCGGACGGCCAGCTCTAGGAAGGGTTCTGGTCGTCCCAAACGTCTTCCATTTGAGGATTATGGAGGCCACTGTGCACTTAGGAACCTTAAGTGCAGCAGAAATCTTTTTGTAACCTTGGCCAGATCTGTGCCTTGCCACAATTCTGTCTCTGAGCTCTTCAGGCAGTTCCTTTGACCTCATGATTCTCATTTGCTCTGACATGCATTGTGATCTGGAAGGTCTTATATAGACAGGTGTGTGGCTTTCCTAATCAAGTCCAATCAGTATAATCAAACACAGCTGGACTCAAATGAAGGTGTAGAACCATCTCAAGGATGATCAGAAGAAATGGAAAGCACCTGAGTTAAATATATGAGTGTCACAGCAAAGGGTCTGAATACTTAGGACCATGTGATATTTCAGTTTTTCTTTTTTAATAAATCTGCAACAATGTCAACAATTCTGTGTTTTTCTGTCAGTATGGGGTGCTATGTGTACATTCATGAGGAAGAAGAATGAACTTAAATGATTTTAGCAAATGGCTGCAATATAACAAAGAGAGAAAAATTTAAGGGGGTCTGAATACTTTCCGTACCCACTGTAATACTATTTATACATATAAGCAGTGTAAGTCCCTGAATGTGACCAATTATCAGCCTCTAGCAGTCCCTATACAGCAGGGCTGGTGTTTGAAATAAAGAAGCAGCACAAGGAACTAATCGGTTGATGTGTTGACAAAAAAGGATGCTGATAGGAGGAGAGAGATGAGTGACAGAGAGATGATGTCATCACTGTGCTGCTTCTCCTTTTCCTGTCTAGTCACAGGCTGGAGGGGCGGGTCCAGGAAGAACTGGGCTCAAGGGAAGTGGGTTGAATGATGCTGGCCATCAGAGGCATCTGGTGGCATTAAAAAGTACTGTAGGGAAAATCTCTGGATCGAAGATGAATATTGCTGCAAAATTTGGTTTTATTATTTTATCTCTTAATATGATATTTGATTTTATCTTGTTATTATTTTTTTTTATTTTTTTTTGGCTGAAGTTCTCCTTTAAATGTAACATACATTGTATTCTTATGAGATATGCATTACACAGATAATGCATCGATTGTGTTGCCTACTCATTTAGTAATTTGCAGTGCGTTTTTATTATTATAAATATTATTATAATTAATATTTTTTCACTTTATTATTGATATATATATATATATATATATATATATATATATATATATATATATATAATAAAATATATATAAATAATAAAATTATTACTATTACAATTTATTTTTTATTATTATTATTACTTCCTTAAATTATTTACGTATTGTGTGTGTGTGTATATATATATATATATATATTAGTTATTATTGTTAAAAATAATAATAATAAAAATAATAAATACAAAAATATTATTATTATTTCAATTTCTCATTTTAATTATAATTGTTTTTATTTTTTTTGTTTTTTAAGTATTTATTTTATTTTTTTTTAAATGTTGTTAATATTCCAATGTATTTATTTAAATTATATTTATTAATATTATTATTATTATTATATTAATAATAATATTATTATATTTATTATTATTATTATATGTATTAATAATTTTATATTTATTATAATTTTTGTATTTTACTATTTTTTTTTTATTTTTTTAATCTTTACTTTTTATTGTATATAATAAGAAGGCACACAAACAGGTAATGGTTCACATTGTAAACGATAAAGATAGTATTATTTCATCCTATAAAGTACATAGTAATTGAGGACATGTAATTTGGTATAGACAATAGCCAAGCCATGGTTACAAGTTGGAATATGATGACCATACAAAAAATTATGAAGGCATAATGATGAAAATATAATAAGGAGATAGTCGGTTCCGACTCTTGATTTATTGGCTGAGCCATTGAGACTGTCTCTAACCCTTTCTGTGCACGTCTCCCATACCTTGTTGAACTTTGCGCATGAAAGTAAATTAATTGCTAGATACTTTTTATTTTTTTATTTTATTTATTCATTTTTTCTATTATTATTATCATCTGAAATATTTTGCCATAAACATTTCTTGGACCATGTGACGCTGTGTGATTGTATTCCATCTCTGGGATCAGGCCGGAGATTCTTTCTATTATCTGCAATGTAATCCCTGGGAGAAAAGTTCTGTAATTTTCTCTCCAATTTCTCTTCCAGGAACGAAGGGAGAGGCGGGGCAGAAAGGTGACCTCGGACCGGCAGGTGAGTCCGCACGCTCTGTATGAGTCCATCTGATTGGTGGCTCAAATTTCTGTCCTGAAATTCCACCAGAAAGGAGGAATCCTAAGGTGTATGTCAAGCCAAAAACGTTTTTCCTAGTCTCGGATGGAATGGGGGAGGATTAGATCTCCTGTCGGGTTTTTACTATTTATCCAATTAGAGAGATTTATCTTTTTTTTTTTTTTTAAATATATATTTAACATTTTAGGCAGTAAAAATAAAAAAAATAAAATAAAATAAATGTAACAGGAGTCATCATTCGCAGTTCAGGTGAATACTAGTAAAGACGATGAGTTATATCAGCTCTATAAACATATGGAGGTTCTCCAATGTCCCGGACAGTCAGTCCCTGTGGACATACAGTATTTTACAAAAGTAAGTACACCCCTCACATTTTTGTAAATATTTTATTCTATCTTTTCATGTGACAACACTGAAGAAATGACACTTTGCTACAATGTAAAGTAGTGAGTGTACAGCTTGTATAACAGTGCCATGTTGAACTAAGGCTGGCCATACACTATACAATTTTCTTGTGCAACTTTCCTTTAGATTTACCAAAACCATGTAATATAGGGTCAAACCTACAAACTTTCAATTTGTATGCAATCAGGCAGGCCTTTGCACTACATAGTTTAAGGTAAATCTAAAGGAAATTGAATAAGAAAATTGTATAGTGTATGGCCAGCCTAACACCAAATTTAACACACTTGCTCCCCATTCACACCTGAGACCTTGTAACACTAACGAGTCACATGACACCGGGGAGGGAAAATGGCTAATTGGGCCCAATTTGTACATTGTCACTTAGGGGTGTACTCACTTTTGTTGCCAGCAGTTTAGACATTAATGGCTGTGTGTTGAGTTATTTTGAGGGGACAGCAAATTTACACTGTTATACAAGCTGTACACTCACTACTTTACATTGTAGCAAAGTGTCATTTCTTCAGTGTTGTCACATGAAAAGATAGAATAAAATATTTACAAAAATGTGAGGGGCGCACTTACTTTTGTGAGATACTGTAACCCCTCACCCCACAGGAAGAGGATAAGAGGACCTTACTAACATTGAGAGCAATCTTTAACAGACATAAGACTCACGGAATAAACAGAAAACTGATGACCTCAAACTATCATGAAATTAAACTATTGTTCACACAGGAAGAACATGCTGTGCACACCTTTAGCTGGTTCATTAGCTGGTTAAATATAGCAACAGAAAGCTTGTCACCTGCGGGATTTTGGTTTCCCTGTTGTTTAAGCCCACGTTCACATAGGTCCAATTTGACATGTCAAATCGCATATCAAATCGGAGGCAATTGCCGGAAATGGCAAGGTCCGAAACGGTGTGAAACCGACTTTGCTGCGCTGCACCGATTCCCCAAAGAAGTTTCTGTACTACTTTTGGCGATTTGGGGGGGGGGGGGCAATTTCCATAGATATCTGTGCAGGAACCCGCACAGATGTCTGTCAAATCGCCCCCAAAGTCATAATGAAAATAATGGTTTAAAATTGTGCGAGTTCAGCTGAACTCACACAATTTCAAACCCGCCCTAAGTGTGAACCTACACTAAATGTGGGGTCAGCCAGGGCCAGCAAGGCAATGTCCAAGCTGGAAGAAACTAAGGATGTTCCAGAGATGTGGTCTCTCCAGAGTGCCCAGGTGAAGTTGAATCTTTCTCAGGGTACCCCTGCAGGTGGCAAGCCATTCCTCTGCCTCCATGATCTCCCTCACCTTCTCTATCCACTCCATTTCGCTTGGAATGCATGAGCTTTTCCAGTGGACTGGTATAAGGCTCTTAGTTGCATTGAGGAGATGAGGGAGAGCAGTTGGTTTTATAGCGAGATATAGGCATGGGGGGATGTGGAGTAGGAAGTGTATCGTGAATCAGGGAGATCCACAAAAAGATCTGAAAAGTGTTTACTAACCATTGACCAAAAAGGTTCAGTAAAGGACAGTCCCACCATATGAAGGAACGTTCTTCTCTGTCCACCTTCCCTCCAGCACAGATCAGAGGCCGAGGGGTAGATTTTAGTCAGGGTCGTAGGCACACTGTACCACCTTGACAACAGCTTATAGTTGTTCTCCTGTGTCTTGGACTCCACTGAACTAGAGTGTGTCAGGCGATATAAATGATGCAGTTGTTCGTTAGTGAACTTAAATAAAAATTAAGAAACATTTTATCTGTTTATCCCACTCTTATGTCTTCCCATCAGCAGAGCAGAAGTCCCTCTAAGGCAGGGATCCTCAAACTACGGCCCTCCGGCTGTTGCAGAACTACACCTCCCATGAGGCATTGTAAAACTCTGATATTCACAGACATGACAATGCATGATGGGAATTGTAGTTCCTGAACAACTGGAGGGCCATAGTTTGAAGACCCTTGCTCTAAGGGCTGGTTCCAACTAGAATGCGTATGTTTTTGTGCGTTCTTGCACGTTCCATTTTTGACAGCTTATTTGTTTCAATGGGCTACCAAACGCATGGGAATGCGCAAAATGTTTGGCAGGTGCAACTTTTAAAAATCGAGGTGCACCAAACCTCATGGGTTTGGTGGGTGCAAACGCCTTGTACTGTGTTAGATGTTTTTGGGGTGCCATTAGCAATTGCTGGCAACAGCGCACTTCAGAAAAGAGCATTCCTGTGTGGGAAATGCGCATGGAATTGCGCCTTTCCACCACACCATTCTGGTGTGAACGGGTCCTTATGGAGCCCCTGAAAGATGTAGGAACCCAAAAGGGGTTCTGATCCCCCCATTCTATTTTAAACTAAGAGAAAAAGTTTTGGCTGGACATAGACAAGTCGGAATTTGATGCTTTTCAGAGCGAGACCCGAGAGTGAGATTTTAGTTTTGTTTTTGGTTGTGATCAGTTGGTGTCCTCATCCATTGCAACCTCATCATCCAATGACTTTCACTCTGCAGGGCCCAATGGAGTTCCAGGAAGCAAGGGAAGCAGCGGACCACCTGGTCCTCCAGGGCCAAAGGGGCAGCCTGGGGAGAAGGGTGCTGGACTTTCAGGTAAGACTTAATGCCAGGAACCAGGGCAGTTGGACCAGAACTTCAACTTGAGCAACCAGATAGAGTGTAAAGAAAATCTGGTATGTTCTAGTATGGGAAGACCAGGGCGGGCACATGTTCGTGTGCATATTCTGGCGCGTGGCTCTGTGCTTAGGGTGACCGCCGGACATAGATTTGCACATCTCACAGCATGCCGGCCTCACGTGTGCACTGTCATTAGCTTCAAACAGCCTATATAGATCAGAACGTTGCATTCAGTGCTGAGTGGTCTTCAACTAGTTCCTAATGATCTCTGACCTGACCTGCTGATCTGCTTTCCTGTGTATTACTTTGCTTGCCTTGTGAATTGTTACATTATAACAATTCTAGAGAACGCTAGAGGGATGTAACCAATTTTTGCATGCATTTGCTAATTCCTTCTAACGTTCTCTAAAACTGTTACATTGCATGTGTTACGAAGATGTATGTATTTCCTATGTTCCTCAGCTCCATCTAGTGGCCATAATGTGTCAATTTGCTACTGCCTATGAAAGAACATTTGCTCAGAAGAGAACATAGAAGAACCAGAACATTCAGGGGTATGAGGGATGATTACGGCTACACAGGTTGAACTGGATAGACTATTGTCTTTATTCAACCTCAACTACTATGTAACTACTATGTAACTTTATTTTGCACAGAACAAATGTACATGCAGATTCATTGGACGAATGGCTATGCAATTTAAAAAAAAAAAAAAGACCCCTAAGTTCCAGGCGCAGGAAATAGAAAAGGCTCCAAAAGTCTCATCTATGTACAGAGGAGAGGATATCGCCCCCTGCTGGTGAGGATTATAACCCTCCCTTTTTTTTTCCCTAGATATTGTGCGGATTATTGGAGGGAATAGAGGTCGAGTGGAAATTAAACGCAACAACGAGTGGGGAACGATCTGTGACGATGAATGGGATAATAATGATGGAAAAGTCATCTGTAGGATGCTGGGCTACTCCCGGGTCGTGGCAACCTTCACCGCCGCTGGAGGTAATTAGGGATCGTTGTCACCTTTAGTTCTCCTGGGCTTTTCCTGCTAGTCATTCCCTTCCTGATGCCAATGATGAGGAGGTGGTGAGAGGCGATCTACAAATCGCCCTGTACAGCCGTGGCCAAAAGTTTTGAGAATGACACAAATATTAACCACTTCAGCCCAGGAAGGTTTTACCCCCTTTAATGACCAGGCCATTTTTTGCAATCCAGCCCTGCGTTATTTTAACGGAAAATTGCACGGTCGTGCGACGCTGTTCCCAAATACAATCGATGTCCTTTTTTCCCCCATAAATAGAGCTTTCTTTTGGTGGTATTTGATCACCTCTGCGGTTTTTAGATTTTGCGCTATAAACAAAAAAAGAGCGACAATTTTGGAAAAAACGCCATATTTTTTTACTTTCTGCTATAAAACATTCCCAATAAAAATGTTTTAAAAATTAAATTTTTTAATCAGTTTAGGCCAATTTGTATTCTGCTACATATTTTTGGTAAAAAAAAAAAAAAATCACAAAAAGTGCATTTTAATTGGTTTCACGCACAAGTTACAGCGTTTACAAACTATGGGATAGATTTTTGGACTTTTTATTTATTTATTTATTTTTTAGTAATGGCGGCGATCAGCGATTTTTAGCGGGACTACGACATTGCGGCGGACAGATTGGACCCCTAACTGACATTTTTGGGGGGACCAGTGACACCAATACAGTAATCAGTGCTAAATAATATGCACTGTTAGGGAAGGGGTTAATACTGAGGGTGATCAAAGGGGTTAAATGTATGCCTAATGTGCTTGCTGACTGTTGGGGGGGGGGGGGGGGGGTTGGTTCTGTGACAGGCACAGAGAGATCGGGGGTTGTAGCTTAGCTGAAACTGCTGATCTCTCCCTGCTTGTCTGACAGAAGAGCCGCCTGCTTTGTTTACATAATCAGGCGGGTCTTCTCTCGGTTTCCTGGACGATCGCTGGAGGAGCGGCGGCGATTGCCCCCGGAAACCGAGAGAAGACCCGTCTGCTTATGTAAACAAAGCAGGCTAAACGCAGCGGGAGTGCGGCATGCGCACCGCCGAAACCACATGCACTCAGTCACGTAGTACTACGTGACTGGACGCAGCCAAGCCGCCCTGCCGCAGTAAAAAGGCGTCGGGCGGTCGGCAAGTGGTTAATTTTTACAAAGTCTGCTGCCTCTGTGTTTTTAGATCTTTTTGTCAGATGTTCCTATGGGATACTGAAATATAATTACAAGCATTTCATAAGAGTCAAAGATTTTTATTGACAATGATGGGAAGTTTATGCAATATTTGCAGCGCTGACCCTTATTAAGTTTATGCAATATTTGCAGCGCTGACCCTTATTTTTCCTGACCTCTACAATTCTCCTTGGCATGGTGCCACTCAACTTCTGGGCCATATCCTGATTTTAGCACTGATTACTGTAGTAATGTCCCTGGTCCCCCCAAAAGTGTCAGTTAGGGGTCAGATCTGTCCGCCCCAATGTTGCAGTCCTGCTAAAAATCGCAGATCGCCGCCATTATTAGCAACAAAAAAAGTCAATAAATAAAAATTACATAAATCTTTCCCCTAGTTTATAGACGCGATAACCTTTGCACAAACCAATCAAATAATATAATCAATATACACTGATTGGGATTTTTTTCTTAAGAAAAATATGTATCAGAATACAAATTTGCCTAAATTGAAGAAAATATTTGATTTTTAATTTTTTTTTATTGGGAATGTTTTATAGCAGAAAGTAAAAATTATTATTTGTTTTTCCTTTCAAAATTGTCGCTTTTTTTTGATTATAGTACAAAATCTAAAAGCCGCAGAGGTGATCACATACCACCAAAAGAAAGCTCTATTTGTGGGGGGAAAAAAGGACGTACATTTTTTTGGGGTACAGCGTCGCACAACCGTGCAATTGTTAGTTAAAGCAACGCAGTGCCGAATCTCAAAAAATGGCCTGGTCATTAAGGGGGTAAAACCTTCCGGGGCTGAACTGGTTAAGGGGGTAAAACCTTCCGGGGCCGAAGTGGTAAAGGGGGTAAAACCTTCCAGGGCTAAAGTGGTAAAGGGGGTAAAACCTTCTGGGGCTAAAGTGGTTAAGGGGGTAAAACCTTCTGGGGCTAAAGTGGTTAAGGGGGTAAAACCTTCCGGGGCTGAAGTGGTTAAGGGGGGTAAAACCTTCTGTGGCTAAAGTGGTTAAGGGGGTAAAACCTTCTGGGGCTAAAGTGGTTAAGGGGGTAAAACCTTCTGGGGCTAAAGTGGTTAAGGGGGTAAAACCTTCTAGGGCTGAAGTGGTTTAAGGGGGTAAAACCTTCCGAGGGCTAAAGTTGTTAACGGGGTAAAACCTTCTGGGGCTAAAGTGGTTAAGGAGGTAAAACCTGCTAGGGCTAAAGTGGTTAATGGGGTAAAACCTTCCAGAGCTGAAGTGATTAAGAGGGTAAAACCTTCCAGTCCTTAAGTGGTTAAGGTTTGGGGAGTTTCCTGGCCATGGACCCAAAATTTTGATGTTTTGTTCCCCAAGCCACTTAGTTATTACTTTTGCCTTATGGCAAAGTGCTCCATCATGCTGGAAAAGGCATTGCTCCTCACCAAATTGTTCTTGGATGGCTGGGAGAAGTTGCTCTCGGAGGATGTTTTTGTACCATTCTTTATTCATGGCAAATTGTAATGCCCCCGCCCTTGGCTTAGAAGCCACCCCCACACATGAATAGTCTCAGGATGCATGACACAGGACTAATGGTAGCACTCCCCTTTTCTTCTCCGGACAAGGTTTTTTCCGGATTCCCTGAACCATCGGAAAGGAGATTCATAAGAGAAAATGACTTTCCCCCAGTCCTCAGCAATCCAATCCCTGGACCTTTTGCAGAATATCATTCTTCTGTTCTGGATGTTTTTCCTGGAGAGAAGTGGCTTCTTTGCTGCTCTTCTTGACACCAGGTCATCCCTCAAAGGCTTGACTCACCTTCTCATTATCCAAGAGTGCCCAATTCAGCTTCCAGGTACCCCTCCCTCTAGGTGGTGTATCGGGGCTATTCAGAGTCACAGACAGAATACAGTGATCGGAAAACTCCACGCCTGACACACTGGTGCCGAGAAGGCGGAGTTCCCCTTTAAAAAAAACCCTATCTATTCTATTCTGACTACTACCTCGCTGAAAAGTGAATCCCGTGTCGTCTGGGCAGCAGTGAATGTGCACATCAACCAGACCTGCCTCCCTAGCTATTTTGTTAAAAAAAAAAGCCGTCACAGTCCAGCCTGGCTCCGATACCTTTCCTGTCCTTAGTCCTAGTGATGGTGTTGAAATCACCACCAGAGACAACTTGCTGGGCTGTAAAAAGAAAAGGCTTGACCTTCATGAAGAGGCATTTCCTGCCCCACTTTGTCTGGTGTCCATAGATGTTAATCAGGCGCAGGTCCTGCCCCCCCTCCATGGAGACGTCTAAGACCATGCATCTCCCCATTTCTACCTCAATAATCCGCCGACAGGTTACCATGCCGGGAAAAAGTACCGCAACTCCAGTGTAAGGCTGGGCAGCAGAGACCAGAAGGAGGGCCCATGCCTCCACTCCCTCTTTGCCAGATGAATATCGGCCAAACTAGACTACCGGGTCTCCTACAAAAAGAAAATATCAGCATCAAACCTGCTGAGCAAAAATAAGGCCATGTTAGGAGCACTTACTGATTTTTTACTGGCGACATTAATGATCGCCACTTTTAAAGGAGTGGGAACTGCCATCAGGATGATTGGGGTACACGTTTCTTAGCCTTCTTACCCCCTTCCCTACTTGGAGACCCTGCACGCTTTAGTGTCCTCCATGATTCCTCCTCCATTGAAATGACAGACTCATCCCCCGAAGAACCTTCATCCTCCACCTCAAAAAACACCTCAAACTTATTGGACACCTCCACCCTCCCAGGTTCAGGTACAGGCACATCCTTCTTCTTCTTCCCAGAGTTTCTTTTTGCCTCCAACCACACCATATCTTCATGAGACAACTCTGACTGTAAAGCCCCTCCCCCTCCATTCCACCATCACCCACAACATCATCCAACCCACTCACTCCACTCACCACAATAGTCCCCCCACCCTTCACCCCAGCACCCCCACCATCATTCACTCCATCTCCTCAGACACCGAGGAGGGGGGGGGGGGGGGTCGGTGCAACCTTGCACACTGGTCCAGCTCCCTCCACAGCCCCTACTACTACTGGGGAGACTGACACAGGAGGAACAGACACAACATCCACTGACACCGACTCAGGGGGCATGACACAAGCGGATGACACATCATTGGATGGACCATCAGACACTGATTGCACTGAGACAATAGGGACAGAGACATTGGGGACCCCTGACACAGCCCCCCTCTCCTCTGCCTCCTCCATGTCCAGGCGAAAAAACTCTTCCACTATAGCAGACTGATTATGCAAGGCCTCAGGGCACTGGCTGTACGCATGCCCAAACTCATCACAAAGATTGCATTTGATCTTATTGCAATCCTTAGCCAAATGCCCCAGGCCCTGACACAGAGAGCATTTCATCTCTGGACACGAGGAGGCAAAATGACCCCGAGAATTGCACTTATTAGAGAGCTTGGGCTGGCCAGGGTAAAACACAACAATCCTATCCTTGCCAATGAAGGCTGAGGAGGGAAGATGCTGGACCTGATTCCCATACACATGCAACCTTGTCTGCACCGACCACCCACCTGTCCATATGCCCCTCTCATCCACAATCTTCTTCAGAGGGGTCAGAAGCTCCCCAAATCTCCTTAGCCAGACAGACAAATCAGCAGAGGGAATGGATTCATTCCTGACCAGGATGGTGACATTCTTCACAAGAGGTTGGCATGAGACAAGTTTTGGGATGAGTCCCTCCCACTCCGGCAGACCCCTATACACATGCTCATACTTCTCCCAAAAAACATTGAGCGTCTGGGGGCGAACAAAGGAGAGATCATACTCATAGGAGCCTACCGGACTGATCAGAGCAAAGATGTCATCCTCCTTAAAACCCATTGCCAAAATCTTGTCCACAACCAACCTTCTGATAGGGGGGGCACCCCCACCTTCCCACCTAAGCAGCACTACATTCCTGCGCCTGAAAGACAGGGGTGCAGCTGGCAGACCTGCAGCAGACCTCCCTCCTGAGCCGCCAGCCTGATGTGACCCCCTCATCCTAGCCAGAGCCCCAGCATAAGTTTTGTTAGCAGGATTAGACACCCCAGATCTTAAAGCTGCACCATTGGCTGCAGGAATATCAGAACCCCCGCTCTGCAAATCACCACCAGAGGCAGCAGCAGGTGTCACTCCATCCACCAACACACATACATTCCCCTTTCCAGCATTACAAACAGCTTTATCATTCACATTCATTTTCCCATCCATAGCACTACTGCTCCCAGCAGACCCACTCACACCAGATGCTGCTGTCTTCACCTCCTCCTCTCCTATCATACTCCTTTTGGGTAAAAGCCTTCTACTCCTTCTTACTATTCCCTGGGTTTCAGAAACACATTTCTCAGTGCAGCTGCCATTTCCTTTCCCACCATTATCTGCTATACCAGCACCAACCACCGGGGACTGTGCAGAGACAATGGTAGATCCCTTTCCCTTCCCCCCAGCAGAGTTCACAGTCACAATTTTCTTATTATCAAAGTTCAGATTCAAAGACTTCTTAGTATCAGCAGAGCTCAGTCCTGCAGGCATACCAGCCATCTTGTCTGCAGGGCTTTGCACAAACACAGCAGGGATTCCCTCCATGCTGCTCTGCATGCTGGAGGAGTTCCTGCTGTCAGTTTTAGCAAAAAAAGACTTTTCAATAAGTTTTACCTTTGCAGGTCCAGGCACAGAGTCATTGCCATTGTCCTCATCAGCAGAGTCCTCTGAAAAACGAAAGGTTCTTCCACTCAAGGGAGACTCAATCTCCTGAATAAAGTTTAGCTGTCCTCCACCATTTTCCTCTACCTCCTGTGCTGTTCCTCCAGCTTGCTTGGGAGGGAGGCAGAGGCCGCCATTTCCTCCGGTGAAGCAGATCCTGAGTTGGATGGGGTATCAGGGGCAGCATCCCAGACCCCCTCCTCAATCTCCACCCCTACTGCCACCGCCGATGCTGAAACTTTTCCACGACTGGCGTTATCCCTCATTTTCCGGAATCGCTCCTCATTCTGAAAGTTTTCTTTAACCACTTAAGCCCCGGAGGATTTGGCTGCTAAACGACCAGAGGGTATTTTGCGATTCGGCACTGCGTGACTTTAACGGACAATTGCGCGGTCGTGCGACGCTGTACCTAAACGAATTTGGCGTCCTTTTTTTTCCCACAAACAGAGCTTTCTTTTGGCGGTATTTGATCACCTGTGCGATTTTTTGATCACGCGCTATAAACAAAAAAAGAGCGTAAATTTTGCAAAAATAGCAATATTTTTCCCTTTTTTTTATATGAAATTCCCCCCAAAAAAAATATAAAAATCAAAATTTTTTTAAATTTTCGGCCAATTTGTTTTATGCTACCTATGTTTGGTAACAAAAATCGCAAAAAGCGTATTTTGATTGGTTTGCGCAAAAGTTATTGCGTTTACTAACAAAGGGAAAGATTTTTGTCATTTTTGTTGTTTTTTTTTTTTAACGCGTAATGGCGGCGATCTGCGATTTTTTTTGCGGGACTGCGACATTGCGGCGGACAGATCGGACCCTTGACTGACATTTTTGACACTTTTGGGGTTACCAGTGACATTTCTACAGTAATCAGTGCTATATATATGCACTGTTACTGTAAAAATACACTGGTAGTGAAGGGGTTAACTTTATTTGAGAGGGAGGGGCTGTGTGTGTCCCTAGGGGCGTGATTCTAACTGTGATTGGCTGTGGCTTCAACTGTATGCAGAGTGATCAACGGATCTACATAGTAGATCCATATGATCAGCTCTCATATAGAGGGGAGAATGACAGGAAGCTTGTTTACACAAGCTGCCTGACTTTCTCCCTCTCCCCCGCCGATCACAGAGTGGCCGGCGGACATCGGGTCCGCCGGTCACACGCGCGGGGGGGTCCGTGACCACTCGGGAGCGGGAGCGCGCCTCCGGGGGCGCGCGCTCGCTCCCTAGACCCTCACAAGCTAGTGACGTAGACCTACGTCACTTTGCCTGTGAGGGGCTGACCGCCGACGTAGATAGTCGTGCGGCGGTCGGCAAGTGGTTAAAAGCTCCACTCTTTTCTTTTAAAGACTTTACCAGACTCTGCTGCTTCTTGATGGCGTCCTCAAAAACGTTTAACTCTGGGTTCAAACTTTGCCACTTGCTGCTCCATGCTTTATCATGCATGGCCTTCTTCTTTCTATAATCAGCTTTTCTTCCTCCTTTGCAATTCTCAGCAGACAATCAGCAACCCACCCTCTGAAAGTGGGGGTAGATTCCCCTTTTTTAGGGCCATAGCCGAGGTCTTCAGGTGAAGATGAAGCATGAGAATGCAAGTTGGATCCCTCAGGGGGACCATCGCCAGGGTCATCCCCAGAATCTCCCATCTTCACTGGGGCCAGGTAACACACCTGACCCCCTGGTGTCTGGAGAGGGAGAGCTGCAGCACACACAACCACTCTGGTGCAGAGACTGATGTGACTGTGGGGGAGGGGACATTAGAGTGTAAGCTCCTCTGGTACAGAGACTTATGTGACTGTGGGGGAGGGGCCATTAGAGTGTAAGCTCCTCTGGTACAGAGACTGATGTGACTGTGGGGGAGGGGCCATTAGAGTGTAAGCTCCTCTGGTACAGAGACTGATGTGATTGGGGGGAGGGGATATTAGAGTGTAAGCTCCTCGGGTACAGAGACTGATGTGACGGTGGGGGAGGGGATATTAGAGTGTAAGCTCCTCTGGTACAGAGACTGATGTGACTGTGGGGGAGGGGACATTAGAGTGTAAGCTCCTCTGGTACAGAGACTGATGTGACTGGGGGGAGGGGATATTAGAGTGTAAGCTCCTCTGGTACAGAGACTGATGTGACTGGCTCAGTGTTCTCTGTACAGCACTGCGGTATATGTCAGAGCTATATAAATGTATACTAATAATAATAGTGTGTGACTGGGGGGGGGGCATTAGAGTGTAAGCTCCTCTGGTACAGAGACTGAGGTGACTGTGGGGGGAGGGGACATTAGAGTGTAAGCTCCTCTGGTACAGAGACTGATGTGACTGTGGGGGAGGGGACATTAGAGTGTAAGCTCCTCTGGTACAGAGACTGAAGTGACTGTGGGGGGAGGGGACATTAGAGTGTAAGCTCCTCTGGTACAGAGACTGAAGTGACTGTGGGGGGAGGGGACATTAGAGTGTAAGCTCCTCTGGTACAGAGACTGATGTGACTGTGTGGGATGAGACATTAGAGTGTAAGCTCCTCTGGTACAGAGACTGATGTGACTGTGGGGGAGGGGACATTAGAGTGTAAGCTCCTCTGGTACAGAGACTGATGTGTTTGGCTCAGTGATCTCTGTACAGCTATATTAAATAATAGAACATGTATCTGTGTGATACGTTGTTACACATAGCGATTGTTGATTTCCTGAATGATACTTTTGTTTCTCTATGTGATACATTGTTTCTCTGAATTCTGGGAGTTTGTGGTTCTCTAGTTCATGTTTTGGGGTTTCTCTCTCCGCAGGCACTGGTAAAATTTTGCTGGATGACGTGAAGTGTACCGGAAATGAATTGAGTATTCTGGATTGCCCGAAATCTGACTGGGAGAAACACAATTGTAGCCACAGCGAGGACGCTGGCGTGGAGTGTGCATAGTTTGCCATCGGGGGGGAGGGGTGGGGGGCAATCTGATTTCTTACAGGACATGAGCAGCCAATCAGATTATCACATTGTCATCATTACTAGAGAATCTGCAAAGCATACTTACAGTGCATGTCAAGCCAACAGCTGTTCTTTCTAGGATAGAATGGAGGGGAGAAGGCTCAGAAATCCTTTCCGGGAAATTCTTTTGATTTAATTTTGTTTATTTATTTTTTAATTCAATTCAATTTTGTTTTCGAATTTGACCGAATTTGGAAAATTCGTATCATCATTTAAATTTTTTATTCAAGTGCGGCAGCCAAATTTTTCACATCTAAAAATTGCAATTCGTTTCCATTTATTATTTGTTTCCAAATTCGAATCCAAATTGATTTGAATTCGAATTTTGTTATTTCGGACTAATTTTGTTTCATTATTTTCGGAGGATT
This sequence comes from Pelophylax lessonae, assembly GCF_965119305.1. Classification (NCBI taxonomy): domain Eukaryota; kingdom Metazoa; phylum Chordata; class Amphibia; order Anura; family Ranidae; genus Pelophylax; species Pelophylax lessonae. The sequence continues at coordinate 327,586,541 of NC_138773.1, forward strand.
GGTTTACATTTGTTACTATTGTGATTTGGAGTTTGGATACATTTGACTTTCATGCGACTCACGCAGTTGGGCCAAAGCAGTGCAGGATTTGAAGTCGCACAATTATGAACGGTACTCAATGGAAATCATGGAGTACGACTTGTCATACGACTTTGCAGTCACAAGTCGCACAAGTGTGAAATGGGCCTAAAAGCGGAAAAAAAAAGGATGGAAATATGTTTTGTATCTGTTTATAAAATATCTTCTTTTTCCTCATAATGCCAAGTTTGATATTTGCCATCCAAGGAAGAAAAAGGAAAAATCTGTATCGTGTTTATTTGTTATTCCTGAGAGTATAAAATAAACAAATAGAAACAAACGGCTCAACGTTTTTCTTTTTATATCATGATGTAATATAAAAAAAATAATAACCACGTTAACCCTTCCACAGCCCGGGTCTGGGATTCAGCAGGTCAGCGACACGATTAGGTATAAAAAGAGTCAGAGGGGCCGATTTACTAAAACTCGAGAGTGAAAAAATCTGGTGCCGCTGCGCATGCTAGCCAATCAGCTTCTAACATCAGCTTGTTCAAATAAGCTTTAACCACTTTAGCAATGGAGGATTTGGCTGCTCAAAGACCAGGCCCTATTTTGCGATTCAGCACTGCATTGCTTTAATGGACAATTACGCGGTCATGCGACGCTGTACCCAAACTAAATTGACATCCTTTTTCTCCCACAAACAGAGATTTCTCTTGGTGGTATTTGATCACCTCTGCGATCTTTTATTTTATGCGCTATAAACCAAAAAGTGCGACAATTTTGAAAAAATTACAATATTTTTCACATTCTTTTATATGAAATTCTCAAAAAAAAAAAGTAAAAATCAAAAATTTTTTAACATTTTAGGCCAATTTGTTTTTCTGCTACATATTTTTGGTAAAAAAAAATCGCAATAAGCGTATTTTCATTGGTTTGTGCAAAAGTTATTGTGTTTCCTAACTACGGTAAAGATTTATGTCATTTTTATTGTTTTTTTTTTTTTTTTTACTAGTAATGGCGGCGATCTGCGATTTTTTTTTTTTTTTTGCGGGATTGCGGCAGACAGATCAGACCCCTAACTGACATTCTTGACACTTTTGGGGGTACCAGTGACATTACTACAGTAATCAGTGCTAAAAATATGCACTGTTACTGTAAAAATTACACTGGCAGTGAAGGGGTTAACATTACTGGTGATCAGTGGGTTAAATGTGTCCCTAGGGGTGTGATTCTAACTGTCAGGGGGCGTGGCTTGTGAAGTAATCGCAGAGACATGCGATCCTATATAGCAGGATCACATAGCCTCTGTGATCTCTTCAGGGAGAATGACAGACAGTTGTGTTTATATCAGCCGTCCGTCCTTCTCTGTCAGCTGCGGGAGAGTGGCCGGTCACACGCGCTGGCTCCCCAGCTAACGAGCAGAGGCAGCAGCGCGCTAGAGTCTCCTGAGCGAGCGACGTAGTATAACGTCGCTTTGCCCAGGAGCGGCTGCCTGCCACAGTAAATCTGCGGTGGGCGGGGTTATGTGGTTAAAGAAAAAAAGTAATTAAATGTTGGAAGCTGATTGGTTTCTCTGCAGAGCTGAACCAGATTTTGCAGTCTCCGGTTTTAGTAAATCAACCCCAATGGGTCTCAGAAATAAAGGTGGGCAATCTGTGAAAATCTGAAGAATATCGAAAAATTACAGACTGATTCCTCAACGTAAAATTGCAAAGACTTTAAAGGGTAACTCCACTTTCATGAGCAAAAAAAAAAAAATAGCAAATAAAGAAAAAACAATGTAGCCTAACTGCGACCCAAATCATATTGCAATTGGATGTTATTAAAAATGACCTTTCCTTTTCAATCTGCAGCTGTTGTAATTTTCTGTAAAATGCAATATGGCCGCCTGGAGCTGTTCTGTACACAGAATGTACACTGACCACACCCCCAGAAACATCATTTCCTGCTTGTGTGATTGGCTCACCAATTTTCCCAGAAGTCTGCACTAAGATACAAGTCAGATTTCTGGCATCCCCTGCAACATTTTTGGTGAGATCCTCCCAATAGGAACACGTCTAAAGGGATGCAGGCCCTGCAGATTTCCTCATCAGTGCTCTGCAGCTGCTACAGCTGATTGATAATTATGAAACCACTCCCATTAGACCCACTCAGCACAGAGGAACAAACAATGATTTCTTCAGAATAACAAAAGGAAGGAATCTGCAACAAAGTTTGTTACAATCCCTGCAATGTACAGAGATCACCCAGAGGGAAAAGTTTCTTCTCAACAAAAGTGGAGTTACACTTTAAATATAAAAGATAATATAATTTATTGTCATTGTCAGGGCCAGCCCGTCCATTAGGCGTGCAGGGGCGCCGCCCCCCCCTAGCCATGCGTCCAGCCCCCTAATCTACATGCAGGGCGCCGGATGCATGGATTCCAATGGGGGATTTTTTTTTTTTTTTGAAGCACGTGATTAGAGACAGAGGCTCTAATAGGCTTAAAAAAAAGGGTGGGCTTGGGGAACAGAGCACTGCGCCCCGAGCCCACCCATTGTGTGACAATAGCAAATGAATATTCGCTATTGTCACATGGATTCTCCTCCTGGCCAATCAGGAAGCGGGTCCTTAGACCCATTTCCCTTTTGGCCAAAAGGAGCAGCCATCCTATTGGCGAAGGAGGAGGAGGGAGGAGACGCAGGGGAAGCCCGACTAACGAAGGGGGACACGGGGGGGGGGGTATGTTGTGCGGTGTGGACTGGAGCTGGTGTGGTCCATGGTCAGATCCATTTGCCGCCCCCGACCCATGGAGCACCACCCGCCACTGGTCATTGTATAACATACAACTAAAGTTATCAGGATACTGTTTACAACAGCAATAAAACATTTCTCAACACAACCTCACATACAGTCCATACTCCTAGCACATGCCCACATATCTGTTTTTTTATTTTTATTTATTTTTTTATATCTTTTTATTTGTATATCAAGTGTACAATACACAACGCAAAAACAGACAGAAGTCTCAGTTGCCCACACAGAGGTTCAAAAAAACAGCATGATACATTTCAGCAGTTTGGTGGCCGTGTTGAGACTAGACATGGCTCATGTCCTAGATGCCACCCTCCCATGTGTAACAGTGATACGACTAATACCGTGTTTCCCCAAAAATAAGACCTACCCTGAAAATAAGACCTACTGTTCTTTTCTGAGAGGGCTGCAATATAAGCCCTACCCCAAAAATAAGCCCTACCTAAAATCCTGTTTGTAAAATCCTAGAATCCACTCTATTACTGTTTTATATAATGTCCATCATGTGATCCTGTAATATAATAGTGTGAAATACCTTCGGTACAGCGCCGCTCGGCGCTCAGCTAATCTCCCGCTTTGCTCTCTTCTCTTCTCCCAGCTTTCAGCGGGGGATCTCAGCCCCTCCCCTCTGCAGTGTTCAGAGCGGGTAATGGATGCGCCGAGTATTATATTATAATTATGTGAAATACCTTCAATACAGCGCCGCTCGGCGCTTCCATGGCCCTAAGCTGTCAGCGGGGGAGAGGAGAAGGAGAGCAGCGGGAGATTAGGTGAACACAGAGCGGCGCTGTACCGAAGGTATTTCACACAATTAGATTACAGAAACACACACTGGACATTATATAAAACAGTAATAGAGTGGATTCTAGGATTTTACAAACACTAAACAAGGTTCACACAGGGGATTCCTGACAGGCAGGGAAGGAGAACAGAAGACAGCACATTACACCATAAGACCTACCCTGAAAATAAGCCCTACTGTGTCTTTTGGTGCAAAAATTTATATAAGACCCGTCTTATTTTCGGGGTAACATGGTAGGAGACAGTGGCATACCTAGAGCATTTGGCACCAGGGCGGATCCTATATCTGGCTTACCCCCGCACCCCCCCCCCCCCCCCCCCCTGTCCACACACACACACTTTAAAATGAAAAGACACAAAAATTTGTAATGTTTTCAAGAATATTGCACACATTTCACAGCCCCCCAGCACAGTGGCCCTTGCAGTCTGCCCCCCATCCCCCGGGTCAGAGACTGCAGACATGATACGAAAGATGGTCAGAGACTGCAGACATGATATGGAAGATGGTCAGAGACTGCAGACATGATACGGAAGATGGTCAGAGACTGCAGACATGATATGGAAGATGGTCAGAGACTGCAGACATGATACGGGAGATGGTCAGAGACTGCAGACATGATATGGAACATGGTCAGAGGCTGCAGACATGATATGGAAGATGGTCAGAGACTGCAGACATGATACGGAAGATGGTCAGAGACTGCAGACATGATATGGAAGATGGTCAGAGACTGCAGACATGATATGGAAGATGGTCAGAGGCTGCAGACATGATATGGAAGATGGTCAGAGACTGCAGACATGATACGGAAGATGGTCAGAGACTGCAGACATGATATGGAAGATGGTCAGAGGCTGCAGACATGATATGGAAGATGGTCAGAGACTGCAGACATGATACAGGAGATGGTCAGAGACTGCAGACATGATACAAGAGATAGTCAGAGACTGCAGACATGATACAGGAGATGGTCAGAGACTACAGACATGATACAGGAGATGGTCAGAGACTGCAGGCATGATACAGGTGAGTGTCAGAGAATGCAGACATGATACAGAAGATGGTCAGAGACTGAGGACATGATACAAGAGATGGTCAGAGACTGCAGACATGAACGGGAGATGGCCAGAGACTGCAGACATGATACAGGAAATGGTCAGAGACTGAGGACATGATACAAGAGATGGTGAAAGACTGCAGACATGATACAAGAGATGCTTAGATATGTCGGACATGATACAAGAGATGGTCAGAGACTGCAGACGTGATACAAAAGATGGTCAGAGACTGCAGACATGATAGAAGATAGAAGAGTACTAGGGGAGCCGGAGAGCACAGGGGAAGCAGAGAGCACTGAAGGAGCTGAAGAGCACGGGGGGGGGGGGGACTAGAGAGCATTAGGGGGTTACTGGACAGAATTAACGGGGGGTTTGGAAAGCATTGCAAGGGGTTTGAAGGGCGTAGGGGCTGGAGAGCACTGAGGGGGGAGCTAGGAAGCACAGGGGGTGGAGAGCACTGGGGGAGCTAGAGAGTATATGGGGGAGCTGAAAAGCACTGGGGGGGGGCTAAAGAGCACTGGGGGGAGGGGGGCTGGAGAGCACTGGGGGGCCAGCAAAAAAAGTTGCATAGGAGGAGCGGTGGGGCAATTGCATAAAGAGGAATTGATCTTTCCATATTCCTCCTTCAGCTGCTGAATGCCTGCAGGAGGGAGAGAAGGATAATCAGGCATTTAGCGCAACCCCCATTGGTACGCCACTGGTAGGAGAGTCTTCCAAGTGTCGCCGCACCTCCTTATTGGACATATCACAGTGTGAACAAGGGTGAGATTATGTCCTGCATGACAGCAGTAGATGGATCAGCTAACCATTTGGACCACACTTTATCATATTTCCTTGGACAGCCTCTATTAACATAGGTTTATTTGTATAAGGGCAGGTTGATGTTAACTAAATGTTTCCAAAAGGTAAGGGATGGAGGAGTAGCCTTCTTCCAAGACTTAGGTATGGCCTTACGGGCATAGAACAGTAGTAAACTAAGTATGGTCCTTCCTGCTACCGTAGAAGAAAGTTTCCTGCTGGTATTGGGACTTTTAAGGCATTACGTATTGGATAATGAAAAAGGAAAAAATATATAAAAATATAGTTTATTAATCCAATGAAAAATATAAAAATATATTGTACAAATAGTTACACATGCAAGTGAAAATACAAAAAATACATGAGATACATACAGCACAATAGTAATGGACTGTAAATTCACCATCTGTGGAGGATGCAGTCATGAAATTGCGACCTCCTCCACCCAACGCATGCCGGAGAAGGAGCTCTCCTTCATCAGGAAGTAAAGGTGGTATCACTTCAAGTCAATCACATGGATATTGTATGTATCTTCTTAAAAACAAGGTCTAGTATTTCTGCCTGTACATCCAATACATGACACACTGTATGGAGGATCATTAGGAAAGAAGACAATGGCATTGGATTATGATCTTAAAGGTTCCTCAGAGTTTCTGTGGGGAAGCCACATATAAAGAAAATAGGTATCTGTTAGGGTGCTGGTGGTAACCTGGCGACAGAGATAGGCCCCGATGTCCGCTAGAGGGCGGAGCTTGGACGGAACCCCCCAAGGTAAGTGACACAGGCTAGCCTGAGGTGCGGAGTCTAAGTATCCACCGGTTTTCGCCAGAGCCTCTAGTGGTGAGGATGGAGTTCGCTGCGTGTGGATACCAGGTCGCGGTCCTCAGGGTCGCCCCACCAGGGGTGAACCGATCAAGGTCCGAAGGCGGGTAAACAGACAAGGGAGATCCGAGAGAATGGTCAAACAAGCCGGGGTCAGGACGGGCAGCAGACGAGCGGAGTCAGGAACAAGCCAAAAGGTCAACAGGAAATCAGCAGCAAACAGGTCACAGGTTCAGGAACAACGGCAGGAGCTGAAGACAAGACAGCACTGAACCTGTGTGCTGATCTAGCTTAAATAGAGCTCTTTCTAGATGAGAGGGGTGGAGCCGGAATAGCCTGTGAGTCTTAACTCATCCACTGCCAGAGCCTTCCTGACAGGTTCCTAACATTGCCCCCCCCTTAAGGGCAACCTCCGGGTGCCCAACAAGCTCCTTTTTTGTGGATGAGCACGAAAAAATGCTTGGATTAGGTCCGCAGCATGGACGTTCCGTTCAGGCTCCCAGGAGTTCTCTTCCGGACCATAACCCTTCCATTTGATGAGAAACTGTAGCTGGTTGCCTCTCTTTCGACAGTCCACCACAGCCTCAACCTCATACTCCACATCTCCATCCACGAACACAGGTTCTGGGGTACCTGAACTTCTACCAGGGAAGTTATCGGGGATCACGGGCTTCAGTAAGGAAACATGAAATATGGGATGGATCCGAAGGGTATCGGGTAGGGATAGTTCATAGGACACATCATTGAGTTTCCTTTTAACTGGAAATGGACCAATAAATCTGGGAGCCGGTTTCTTGGACGGACAGGCTAGGTGGAGATTAGCCGTGGAAAGCCAGACCCGATCGTCAGGTTGAAGAATCAACTCTCCCTTCTTTCTCTTGTCAAAGATCCTTTTGGACGCAGTTTGGGCCTTGGCTAAGGTCTCCCGCAGAAGGTTATTATTCCGGGAAAAGAAGTTGACAGTGTCTTGGACTGCAGGAACTCCGGATTCACATGGAATATCTGGTAAGAAGGAGGGATGAAATCCATAATTAGCGAAGAAGGGAGATTGGCCAATAACAGAGTGCTTGGAATTGTTGTAGGAGAATTCTGCAAATGGTAACAGGGCTACCCAGTCGTCCTGGACAAAGGTGGTAAAGCACCGCAGGTACTGCTCCAGGGTTTGGTTTGTCCTCTCAGTTTGTCCGTTGGTCTGTGGGTGGTAGGCTGAGGACATAGACAGCTCGATCTTTAACAGTTTACATAAAGCCTTTCAGAAGCGGGACGTAAATTGTACCCCTCTGTCAGAGATGATGTTCCTGGGAATCCCATGGAGTCTTATGATCTCCCTAATGAAGATCTCTGCAGTTTCCCTTGCAGTGGGAGTACCCTTGAGGGGCAAAAAATGGGCCATTTTAGAGAGTCGATCTACCACCACAAAAATGGCAGAGCACCCTGCAGAAGGTGGAAGTTCCACGATAAAATCCATGGCAATTGTTTGCCAGGGCCGATCAGGGATGGGAAGAGGTCTGAGAAGGCCCCATGCCTTACTTCTGGCGGTTTTACACCGGGTGTAACAATCCTACAGGCTCACCTGAGTCAGAGGACTGCTGGCCGGAGTTAGGAGTGGAGCCCAGTGGCAAAGACCACAGGCAGGTAGTAGGTGCTGGATACCTGATGGACACCGCGTAGTACTCTGATGAGGACACGGGTTCACCTGAGGTGCGGAAACTAAGTGCTAGCTGGTTTTCACTAGAGCCCCTAATGGTGGGGATAGACTGCGCTGCAAGCTAACACCAGGACGCGGTCCTCAGGATCACCCAGCCAGGCAGAGTGCAGGTTCGGTCCAAAGGCAGAGGAGCAGACAAGGGAATACCCAGAGAGAAGTCAGACGAGCCAAAGGTCGGGGCGGGCAGCAGTAAGCGTGGTCAGACAATCCGGATCGGCAACAGAGGTAGCAGTTCAGTAGATGGGGACAAAGCAGAAGAGTAGTCGGTAGTCAATTCCTGGTCAGCGTTGGATTTGTGGTAGTAGATAAGAGCAGCAGGTGAGGAGTAGCTTGATCAAGGCTCAGGAGCTCAATAATCAGCAAACTTGAGTGCACGGGGCTGGACTTATATAGGGAAGTACCAGGTGTCAGGAATCAAGGGTGATGAGCAAGGCTTGGCAAGACTAAGGTTTAAATAATAGGCTTCAGGGAGGAATGTTCAGGGAGGAATGTCCAGAGAGGACGGTAGCCTAGTAAGCAGGGCTACCGCCTGGGATGTGGCTGGTCACGGGTTCGAATCCCGACAGTACTCCCCCCCCCTTCCAAGGTGACCTCTGGGCACCGCAGGGGCAGGCTTACCGGGGTGCCGTTGGTGGAACTCTCTTACCAGTCTGGGGGCGTGGACGTTTTCTTCTGGTTCCCAGGAGTTATCCTCGGGAGGGTAGCCCTCCCAACCAATTAGATATTGTAGTCTTCCCCGGTGGATCCTGGAGTCAAGGATGTTTGCTACAGTGTATTCTTCTTCACCCTGTACCCTCACGGGTGGTGGAGGGGGCGAGTTGCGGCCTGTGAAGGTGTTCTCCACGTATGGCTTGAGGAGGGAGCAATGGAAGACAGGGTGCACCCTAATGGAGTCTGGAAGATTGAGCCGGAACGTGACCTCATTAATTTGAGCGGAGATCCGGAACGGACCCATGTATTTTTGGGCCAACTTTTTGGAGGGGACCTTCAATCTGAGGTTCCTGGTGGACAGCCACACCTTGTCTCCCACATGGAAACCCGGGGTGGGTTTGCGGCGTCTGTCTGCTCCCTGTTTAAAGCGCCTCTGGGCGAGCTGGAGGTTGTTTATAATGTTCTTTTGTGCCTCCTGTAGGGTTGTTAGGCGTTCTGCCACTGCTGGGAGGGTGGAGGCGACAGGTAGGTGCGGAATGAACACCGGGTGCGAGCTTGTGTTAGCAAAGAAGGGGCTTTGCTTGGTTGAGCTGTGCTCAGCATTGTTGTAGGCAAACTCTGCCGTGGAGAGATGGTCAAGCCAGTCATCCTGCAGGTGGGAGCTGAAACAGCGTAGGTACTGCTCTAGGGTCTGATTAGTTCTCTCCGTCTGCCCGTTTGACTGGGGGTGGAAAGCGGAGGAGAGGTTCACCTTAACCCCGAGCGCCAAGCAGAAGTTCTTCCAGAACTTAGAGGCAAATTGTACGCCTCGGTCGGAGACCACATCGTCCGGGATCCCATGCAGCCTGAAGACCTCTCTGAGAATAAGATCGGCCGTCTGTTTGGCGGTGGGTAGGCCTTTGTAGGGGATGAAATGGGCCATCTTGGTGAGGCGGTCGACTACGACCAGGATGGTGTTCATCCCTTTTGAAGGAGGAAGGTCTACCACAAAGTCCATGGAGATCAAGCCCCAGGGGCGGGAGGGAATGGGGAGAGGTTGTAATAGACCCACGGGAGAGGAACGAGGAGTCTTATTGAGGGCACAGACCGTGCACGAGAAGATGTACCTCTTGATGTCCTCCTTGTATGTTGGCCACCAGAAGGAGCGGAAGAGAAGCTCCTGGGTCTTTCTTGTGCCTAGATGGCCGGCCAGCTTGGAGTCATGGTTGAGTCTGAGTACTTCGAGCCGTGCGATTTCTGGTACATATAACTGTACGTCCTGATGAAACCAATGACCGTTCTTAAACGTAAGGCTGACATTCCTTGTGGGATGGGCAAGGAAGGGGTCATTTTCATATCCTTCTTTGATTGTGCCCAGGAGTTCTTTAGAGTAGGTGACCCCTACGACCCTTCTCTCGGGTAGGATGTTGTTTTGGCCCTTGTTACTCTGCGAGGGCTCGGAAAACATTCTGGAGAGGGCGTCAGCCATACCATTCTTTGATCCGGGGCGATAGGTGATGAGAAAGTTAAAGCGGGAAAAGAATAGGCTCCATCTGGCCTGTCTGGCTGAGAGTCTCTTAGCGCTGCGGATGAACTCGAGGTTCTTGTGGTCAGTTAGTACGATTATGGGGTTGGTGGCTCCCTCCAGCAGGTGTCTCCACTCAGAGAAGGCATCCTTGATCGCCAGTAGTTCCTTGTTCCCGATGTCATAATTCTTCTCGGAGGGGGACATCTGGCGGGAGAAATATGCGCACGGGTGTAGTAGCATCTTCTCCCCTGTCCGTTGTGACAGAATAGCCCCCACCGCGGAGTCAGATGCATCCACTTCGACTGTAAATGGCAGCTCGGGGTTTGGGTGGATTAGGATTGGAGCGGAAGTGAAGAGGAGTTTCAACTTGGTGAAGGCCTCCTGTGCCTCTGGTGTCCAGGAGAAGGGGACTGATTTCTTGGTGAGTTGGGTAATTGGTGCTATGATCTTGGAGAAGTTCCGGATAAACTTCCGATAGAAGTTAGCGAAGCCAATGAATCTTTGTATCTCCTTCTCGTTTCTCGGAATTGGCCAGTTCATCACGGCTTGGACCTTCCCCGGGTCCATACTTAGGCCCTCTGGGGAGATGATGTATCCGAGGAACTGAGTGGTGGTTCGCTCAAACTCACATTTCTCTAGCTTGATATAGAGAGAGTTCTGTCGGAGTCTCTGCAGTACCCTGCGGACGTGTTCGCGGTGCTGCTCGAGGTCTTCGGAGAAGATCAAGATGTCGTCCAGGTAAACGACTACAAACAGATCGAGCATGTCCCTTAGGACGTTGTTAATGAAGTGCTGGAAGGTGGCGGGAGCATTGCAGAGTCCGAAAGGCATGACTAGGTACTCGAAGTGACCATAACGTGTCCGAAAGGCGGTCTTCCATTCATCCCCAGGGCGGATTCGGACGAGGTTGTAGGCCCCACGAAGGTCAAGTTTGGTGAAAATCTTCGCCGCCCGGAGTCTCTCGAGGAGTTCTGAAATCAGTGGGAGTGGGTACCGGTTCTTTACGGTTATGTCGTTAAGCTTCCTGTAGTCAATGCAGGGACGCAGGGAGGAGTCTTTTTTCTCTACGAAGAAAAAGGGGGCTCCCGCAGGGGAGGTAGAGGGCCGGATAAACCCCTTCCTTAGGTCCTCGTCCAGGTACTCTTTCAAGGCCCTGAGTTCAGGCTCCGAGAGGGGGTAGATACTGCCAAAGGGTACTTCGGCCCCGGGCAACAGTTCTATAGGGCAGTCATAGGGTCGGTGTGGTGGCAGATTGTCTGCGTTTTTCTTGTCGCAGACATCCTGGAACTCGCGGTATTGAGGGGGTAGCAGATCCTTGACGGATAGTTCAGATATGGTGGTGTCTTCGGGTGGAAGCACGGGTTTGTGGGAGCAATTTAGCGAGCAGAACTCGGATGGGAACTGTATGCAGCGGGTTTCCCAGTCCACCGAGGGGTTGTGGGTGGCCAACCATGGGATGCCCAAGATCACCGGAAACTTTGGGGAGGCGATCAGCGAGAAGTGGATCTTCTCGTGGTGATCAGGTTCTATAAGGAGTTGTAGTTCGATGGTCTCATGAGTCGCCGGCCCTGAGGAGAGTGGGGATCCGTCGACGGTTTCCAGGTCAACAGGGGCTGCCTTCATTGTCAGTGGAATGTTCTTTTCACGGGCGAAGGTTAGGTCCATGAAGTTGCCTCCCGCCCCGGAGTCTAACATCGCAGAACAGGGGAGTTGTCGCCCCTCGATGTCGATGAGGATGGGGATGATGAAGTGGGATCCATGAGCCGCCGTATTGTTATCTTCAGGGGCTGCTGGCGGGGTTGGAGTCTGTGATTGCTCCTTTAGCTCCGTGACGGCAATAGTTCTTCGAATCTTATTGGGACATTTGATGGCAAAATGACCCGGCTCTCCACAGTAGAGGCAGAGGTTTTCCGCCAGCCGTCTCTCCTTCTCAGCTGTGGATAGAGACCTCCGTAGTGCGTCGACCTGCATAGGTTCAGGTGCTGACTGGGGGTCGCGCTGGTCGGTAGAGGAGAAGGAGTAAGTGGGTCTGTGGTCCGAGGACCAGAATCTTTCCCTCTTCCTCTCGGAGAGTCTTTGATCTATCCGGATGCATACTTGAATAAAGTCATCCAGATCGTCCGGGGCTTCAACTCTGGCGAGTTCGTCTTTTATTGCTTCAGACAGGCCTCGCCGGAATTGGCTCCTCTGTGCTGCTGGGTTCCAGGTGGTGTCCGTGACCCAACGGCGAAATTCGGCGGTATATTCGGCGACGGAGCGTCTCCCTTGTCGCAGACTATGTAGTCGCCCCTCGGCCGTCGCACAGCGGTTGGGGTCATCGAAGACTAGGCTCATGGCGGTGATGAAGTTGTTTAGGTTGTTCAGGAGCTGATTGTTAGACGCTGGATACCGGATGGACACCGCGTAGTACTCTGATGAGGACACGGGTTCACCTGAGGTGCGGAAACTAAGTGCTAGCTGGTTTTCACTAGAGCCCCTAATGGTGGGGATAGACTGCGCTGCAAGCTAACACCAGGACGCGGTCCTCAGGATCACCCAGCCAGGCAGAGTGCAGGTTCGGTCCAAAGGCAGAGGAGCAGACAAGGGAATACCCAGAGAGAAGTCAGACGAGCCAAAGGTCGGGGCGGGCAGCAGTAAGCGTGGTCAGACAATCCGGATCGGCAACAGAGGTAGCAGTTCAGTAGATGGGGACAAAGCAGAAGAGTAGTCGGTAGTCAATTCCTGGTCAGCGTTGGATTTGTGGTAGTAGATAAGAGCAGCAGGTGAGGAGTAGCTTGATCAAGGCTCAGGAGCTCAATAATCAGCAAACTTGAGTGCACGGGGCTGGACTTATATAGGGAAGTACCAGGTGTCAGGAATCAAGGGTGATGAGCAAGGCTTGGCAAGACTAAGGTTTAAATAATAGGCTTCAGGGAGGAATGTTCAGGGAGGAATGTCCAGAGAGGACGGTAGCCTAGTAAGCAGGGCTACCACCTGGGATGTGGCTGGTCACGGGTTCGAATCCCGACACCGGGAACAGGTGGTACAGGAGAGTACATAACTCCTGCAGCTCTCTTCCATGTCAGGCCACCAAAAAGAATGCTGCAGGAGGTCAAGGGTCCTATGGACGCCAAAATGACCGGCCAGAGGGTGATCATGACAGGCAGCCAGAATTGCTGTTCTGACCTCTTCCGGGACGAAGATCTTGTCTTTAACCCATAACAAGCCATTTTTGTGCACCAGGGGTATTCCAGGTGGACCAGGAATGTGGGCAGAGGCTTGCTCAAGACGGGTCTTCAGATTTGTGAATAAAAGTAGGAAGTTCTTTTCGGATAGGATGGTGTCAGGTACTGAAGTTTCCTTCGGGCTATCAAACATCAGGGCATCCGGTTTAACATTTTTAGACCCAGGCCGATAGGTGATATGGAATGAAAACCTTGAAAAAAAAAGTGCCCACCGTGCCTGACGGGGTCTCAAACGTTTTGCAGATCTCAGATACTCAAGGTTTTTGTGATCCGTAAAAATAAGAATAGGGTGTACAGCCCCCTCAAGCAAATACCGCCACTCTTCAAGTGCGGCTTTGATCGCCAGAAGTTCCCGGTCCCCAACATCATAATTCCTCTCTGCAGAGGAGAGTTTCCGGGAAAAGAAGGCTATTGGGTGTATCAAGTCCTTGGTTCCCTGTCTTTGGGAGAGGACTGCCCCGACAGCAACTTCAGAAGCGTCAACCTCGAGGAGGTAGGGTAAGGTGGGATCCGGGTGACTCAGCACAGGGGCTGACGTGAAGAGCTTCTTAAGGACCAAGAAGGCGGACTGGGCTTCGGGGGTCCATTGAAAGCGAACACTCTTCTTGGTGAGCTGAGTAATGGGAGTGATGATATGAGAGAAACCCTTAATGAACTTTCTATAGAAGTTGGCGAAGCCAACGAATCGCTGTACTCCCTTTTTGTCAGATGGAGGTGGCCAATCCAGGATGGCAGAGACTTTCTGGGGATCCATCTCTATACCCTCTGTAGAAATTATTAACCCCAGAAACGGGATGCTGCTCCGCTCGAATTCACACTTCTCGGCCTTAACATAGAGACCATGCTGACGGAGGCGGCCGAGGACATTTCGAACATGCTCGCGATGTTGCTCCAGGGATGTAGAGAAGATTAGGATGTCATCTAGGTAAACTATGACAAAGATATCCAGCCAATCCCGGAAAATATCGTTCACAAAGTGTTGGAACGTAGCTGGGGCGTTGCAGAGGCCAAAAGGCATCACAAGATATTCGAAATGCCCGAACCTGGTACGAAAAGCTGTCTTCCACTCATCGCCTTCTCTAATACGGACTAAGTTGTAGGCCCCGCGGAGATCCAACTTAGTGAACAGGACAGCAGATCTGAGCCGCTGAAAGAGCTCGGGAACCAGAGGGAGAGGGTAGCGGTTCTTAATGGTAACTTTATTCAAGTCTCGGTAATCGATACAAGGTCGAAGGGAGTGATCCTTCTTTTCTACAAAAAAGATACCTGCCCCTGCCGGAGAGGTGGAAGGACGGATAAACCCCTTCTTCAGACTTTCGTCCACATAGTCCTTTAAAACGTCCAGCTCACGTTCAGATAGTGGGTAAATTCGGCCAAATGGGATCTCGGCTCCCGGGAGCAAGTCGATGGGGCAATCATATGAACGGTGAGGAGGTAAGGTCTCAGCTCCCCGCTTACTGAAAACATCCAGGAAGTCGTGATATGCCTTGGGTACAACAGAACATAAATCAGGCTCAGATTCGAGACAGAACAGAGTTTGGGGGGACTTGGATGGAGCGGGTAGACAGGAGTTCCTGCAGTAAGGAGACGGGAACTGGACGGCTCCTGTGATCCAGTTGATTTGCGGGTTGTGTGCCTGCAACCATGGCAATCCCAGGATAATGGGAAATAAGGGAGATGCGCTGACATCCAAACGTATCAATTCCTTATGGCCAGATGGAGAGACCATTGGAAGAGGAAGGGTTTCTTGGGTCACGGGTCCAGACTTGATGTGGGAGCCATCGGCCAGGAAGATAGTCATCCTGAAGCGTCCTCACGGCTTGAGACAGGGCTGCTAGGTGTTGGCCGATCTCCTCTAACGGTGAAGCCTCTCTTGCAGGTTCCGACATGGCTGTCTTGTACTGTTAGGGTGCTGGTGGTAACCTGGCGACAGAGATAGGCCCCGATGTCCGCTAGAGGGCGGAGCTTGGACGGAACCCCCCAAGGTAAGTGACACAGGCTAGCCTGAGGTGCGGAGTCTAAGTATCCACCGGTTTTCGCCAGAGCCTCTAGTGGTGAGGATGGAGTTCGCTGCGTGTGGATACCAGGTCGCGGTCCTCAGGGTCGCCCCACCAGGGGTGAACCGATCAAGGTCCGAAGGCGGGTAAACAGACAAGGGAGATCCGAGAGAATGGTCAAACAAGCCGGGGTCAGGACGGGCAGCAGACGAGCGGAGTCAGGAACAAGCCAAAAGGTCAACAGGAAATCAGCAGCAAACAGGTCACAGGTTCAGGAACAACGGCAGGAGCTGAAGACAAGACAGCACTGAACCTGTGTGCTGATCCAGCTTAAATAGAGCTCTTTCTAGATGAGAGGGGTGGAGCCGGAATAGCCTGTGAGTCTTAACTCATCCACTGCCAGAGCCTTCCTGACAGGTTCCTAACAGTATCACTGAGACCCAAGAGAACTCCGTCCCTGAGAGTCCCAAATACTGATGTAAATATACCCAAATCAGTGCAATAATTGAAATTCCGCAGAAACACGTTGATGTCTACATGGTATATGGTGCGGTGTCATCTGTTGGAAGTGCAGGTTCCTGCTACCATACGGTCTACTGCTTCCACCAACCCCAACAGACACAGACCAACAGAGGGTTTCAGGGAATTTTTAACAATAGAGTTGATAACATTAACCACTTCCTCTTTGACTATGGCCGGACAGCCCCAAAAGACATGAGAGAAATCTGCTGGAGAGTGGTCACATCTCCAGCGCTCCTGAGAAATCGAGGGGTTCATGATATGCAGCCTATGTGGAGTGAAATAAGCTCTATAGACAATTTTGAATTGAATGAGTCTATCTCTTTGGGAAACCAAATGGCGAAATGGAGGATCTCAAACATCCTCCCAGTCCTCATCCTCAAGCTCGGGTTTATCCCTCAGCCACCTCTGTCGAAGACCGGAAAGGTCCGGAAGAGGGGCCAACAATAGGTGATTATATAGCACAGAGGTAGGTTTCTCTGAACACTCAGTCCTAATTACATGTTCTAGCTCCGATGGTTTCAACTGTAGGGAGTCAGTGGGAAGTTGACTTTTGAAAGCATTGGACAACTGGAGATATCTAAACAAATGGGAGGCCAGGACATTATAATCAACAGAAAGTGATGTGAGGGATAGCAGGGAACCATTAGTTACAATGTGGGATATCGTTTTAATGTTGTACTTTGCCCACCCAACGTGTTTTGGATGTAGCACTACCCCCAAGTTGAGGGTTGCTGGTTAGTTGGTGTTCTTCAGCACTACCGTGACCCTGTGAACAGTCCAACCCACCTGACACTCTCGGATCAGACATAGTGTATACACCTTTAAGGAACACACTGACACAGCATAAATGAGCTTTAAGGTTTACTCAGTGAATAAGCAAGTGATGTTATGTCAGTCAGCTAAACCCCGCATAAACTTTCAGGGTTCAGCAGGACTGACTCAGAAAAACAACAGGAAAACAGAATGTTATTATATCAAGGAACAGAATTCAAAGTAATATTCTATATTTTATAAGTATATTTTGATATTCTATACTGTAATAAAGCAATACTCAAGTTAAAAAGGAACTCTGAGCTAATCTACAGTATCTCACAAAAGTAAGTACACCCCTCACATTTTTGTAAATATTTTATTCTATCTTTTCATGTGACAAAACTGAAGAAATGACACTTTGCTACAATGTAAAGTAGTGAGTGTACAGCTTGTATAATAACCATGTCCTGTGGTCTGATGAGACCAAGATAAACTTATTTGGTTCAGATGGTGTCAAGCGTGTGTGGCGGCAACCAGGTGAGGAGTCAAGCATGGTGGTGGGAGTGTCATGGTCTGGGGCTGCATGAGTGCTGCCGGCACTGGGGAGCTACAGTTCATTGAGGGAACCATGAATGCCAACATGTACTGTGACATACTGAAGCAGAGCATGATCCCCTCCCTTCAGAGACTGGGCCACAGGGCAGTATTCCAACATGATAACGAGCCCAAACACCTCCAAGACAACCACTGCTTTATTAAAGAAGCTGAGGGTAAAGGTGATGGACTGGCCAAGCATGTCCCCTGACATAAACCCTATTAAGCATCTGTGGGGCATCCTCAAACAGAAGGTGGAGGAGCGCAAGGTCTCTAACATCCACCAGCTCCGTTATGTCATCATGGAGGAGTGGAAGAGGACTCCGGTGCAACCTGTGAAGCTCTGGTGAACTCCATGCCCAAGAGGGCTGAGGCAGTGCTGGAAAATAATGGGGGCCACACTAAATATTGACACTTTGGGCCCAATTTGGACATTTTCACTTAAGGGTGTACTCACTTTTGTTGCCAACGGTTTAGACATGAATGGCTGTGTGTTGAGTAATTTTGAGGGGACAGCAAATTTACACTGTTATACAAGCTGTACACTCACTACTTTACATTGTAGCAAAGTCTCATTTTTTCAGTGTTGTCACATGAAAAGATAGAATAAAATATTTATAAAAATGTGATAGGTGTACTTACTTTTGTGAGATACTGTATATTGTTTGGGGGTTCTAAGTAATTTTCTAGCAAAAATTACTGATTTTAACTTGTAAACAACAAGTGGCAGAAATAGGCCTGGCCCTTAAGTGGTTAAAGAGGCATGATCTGATAGACCAAGATGTGGCAACAAAGTAGCTTTATATGCACTGGACACATTTGTATATACCTGATCACTCTTCTCGCTTGTTGGAAAGTGCACATTCTTAAAAAATTTAGGAAAAATCTTTTCCAGCTCTACACAGTTGAAATCGTCGGCCGCAATCATCATCTACAGTACCAGAGGTGTAACCAGTGCTGTATATTGGCCTAGGCCAACAAGGCCCAGGCCTAGGGCGGCACTTTGCAGGGGGGCAGCAAAAAAGCCGCCCCCCGTCCACCTTAGACTCTATTGGCCATTGGTTGCTAGAGCAGCCTCTCTCATCCCCCCTCTCTCTCTCTCTCTCTCTCTCTCACCCACCCTCTCTCTCTCACCCCCAATCTCAACCCTCCCTCTCTCTCTCTCTCATCCCCCTCTCTCTCATCTCTCTCATTCCCCCTCTCTCTCATCCCCCCTCTCTCTCTCTCTCATCCTCCCTCTCTCACTCATCCCCCCTCTCTCACCCACCCTCTCTCTCTCTCACCCCCAATCTCAACCCTCCCTCTCTCTCTCTCTCATCCCCCTCTCGCATCCCCCTCTCTCTCTCATCCCCCTCTCACATCCCCCTCTCTCTCTCTCATCTCTCTCATCCCCCTCTCTCTCTCTCTCTCATCCTCCCTCTCTCTCATCTCCCCTTTTTCTCACCCCCCCTCTCTCACTCATCCCCCTCTCTCACTCATCCCCCCTCTCTCTCTCATCCCCCTCTCGCATCCCCCTCTCTCTCATCTCTCTCATCCCCCTCTCTCTCTCTCTCATCCTCCCTCTCTCTCATCTCCCCTCTTTCTCACCCCCCCTCTCTCACTCATCCCCCCTCTCTCTCTCTCATCCCCCCTCTCTCTCTCATCCCCCCCTCTCTCTCTCATCCCCCCCCCCTCTCTCTCTCTCTCCCACACCCACTCCCCTCTCGTGAAATCTCAGGGGTTCATGCTGGGACTTATAGTCCTTCAATTTTGGAGGGAGTCACATCCGTTAAAAAAGGAGTGGGGCAAATTTACATAGGAGGGGAAGGGGGGGCGCCCAATTTTAGTCTTGCCTAGGGCAGCACAGAACGAAAATACACCCCTGGGTGTAACTAGTTCCTTTAGGGCCCTGGTGCAAGAAACCATTGATCCTTTCCATTTTTCCCGGGACCCTTCCCACTGATTCAGGGGCCTTTTACTCCCATTGCAGGGCCCTTTATTGAAGTCCCGCGTTGGGACCCCTTCGGCGCGGTGGAACACCGTGGTCCTGTCCTGACCCTGGTAATTCCGCCACTGTAGAGTACATAATATCACCTCAAGCTTTGGAGAATCTGGAGGAATCTCTGGGTGCAGGGAGAAGGCTGTAACACAATAGTAGATGCAGTGATCTGTGGGCCCTCGGATGGCAGTGCATTAAAAACAGCTTATTTAAAATGGTCTGTTGCAAAGTGGGAAACTGTTCTGTGGTCAGACGAATGGAAATTTTTGGCAACCATGGGCGCCGCATCCTCCTAACTAAAGAGGAGAGGGAACTTTCCGGCTTGATGTCAGCACTCAGTTCAATAGCAGGCACCTCTGATGGTATGAGGGGGGGAATTAGTGTATAGAATAAGCAGCTTGCACATCTGGAAAGGCACCATCACGGCTGAAAGATATATCCAGGTATAGAGCAGCATATTCTCCTATCCAGACGACGTCTTTTTCAGGGAAGACCTTGCATATTTCAGCAGGACAATGCTAAACCGCATACTGTATCTATGGCAACAGCATGGCTTCCTAGTAGAAGGGTCCAGTTGCTTTAGGCTGGGTTCACACATATGCTACTGCGGTTTCAGTGCGGCAGTCCGGTGGGGTTCTGTTCACCTGTTCAGGTGCGTTTCAGGTGTGAATTTTTACCTGAAATCGCATCTGGACAGGACCCTTTCTAAAACTGCATCGCGGCATTGCACATGTTCTGCAAATTGGATGCGGTTAAAAACATATTCAATTTGCATATATGTGAGCTGAGCTTTACTAGCTGGTCTGAAGTCCAGACCTTTCACCAACTGAAGGAAAAATTGGACAAAGACCCAGGACTGTTCTGTAGTTGGAATCCTATATTGGGCAGAATGGGCCGACTCTCCTCTCCCAAAACTCTAGCAGCCTATCCCCTCATTTCCTAGACCTTTACCCTAGGTTCACACCTAGGCGTTTTTTAGTGCATTTTGCAGTTTGCAGAAACACACTACAGTCCATTTAACATAGTTTCCTATATTACACGTTCACATCTATGCGCTTTGCAGCCGGTGCATTATTGGTAAGGGTCAGGGACTTTTTTTTCCCCCCTTTTTGCGTGCAATAGACTTCAATAGAATCACACCAAAAAATGTGAGTGTTGTGTACGCGATGTAATTTTGTAATAAAGTGTTTGCGTTTTGCGTTTTTTATTTTTTCAGTTTAAACACTGTATATAGCTGGTTGCTAAGGAGTGGGCAGGAAAGCCGACCACAGCGTCCTTAATAACTGATGAGTCATCAGCTGTCAGCAGGGTTCTCCGCAGACAGCTGAATGTAAAAAAAAAAAAAAAGATTGTCAGCAAAAAGAAAAAAATGGAAAAAAAACAGCGTGAGGTCCCCCCCCCCCCCCCGCAGGTATACAAGGTCCTTTGGGTCTAGTATGGATTCAGAGGGGACCTCCCACACCAACAATTTTTTAAAAAAATGGTGGGGGTTCCCCCCAAAATCTTTATCAGACCCTTATCCGAGCATGCAGCCCAGCAGGTCAGGAAAGGGAGGAGACGAGTGAGCGCCCCCCCCCCCCCCCTCCGAACCATACCAGGCTGCATGCCCTCAACATGGGGGATGGGTGCTTTTGGGCAGGTGGGCTCCTTAGCAACCAACAATGTACAGTGTGTTTAACCACTTGCCGACCGCCGCACGCCGATCTACGTCGTACCGCAAAAAAATCGCAGATCGCCGCCATTACGCGTTAAAAAAAAAAACAACAAAAATGACAAAAATCTTTCCCTTAGTCAGTAAACGCAATAACTTTTGCGCAAACCAATCAAAATACGCTTTTTGCGATTTTTTTTACCAAACATATGTAGCATAAAACAAATTGGCCGAAAATTTTAAAAAATTTTGATTTTTACATTTTTTTTTTGGGGGGAATTTCATATAAAAAAATGTGAAAAATATTGCTATTTTTGCAAAATTGACGCTCTTTTTTTGTTTATAGCGCGTGATCAAAAAATCGCACAGGTGATCAAATACCACCAAAAGAAAGCTCTGTTTGTGGGAAAAAAAGGACGCCAAATTCGTTTAGGTACAGTGTCGCACGACCGCGCAATTGTCCATTAAAGTCACGCAGTGCCGAATCGCAAAATAGCCCCTGGTCTTTTAGCAGCCAAATCCTCCGGGGCTTAAGTGGTTAAAGAGAGAAAAAAAAAGTAAAATGCATTAAAACTGCATGCAAAAACGCATAAAAAAGGAGGGTTTAAAAATGCAAAATGCACTGCAAAATGTGCCTGAAAACTGCATCAAGTGCAGCCGCATAAATGTGAACCTAAAGGCCCGTACACACGTACCGATCGTCGTCATACAAACGTCGGCGGACGAAAGATCTGCCGATTGTATGCTTGTTAGTATGGTGCCTCCGACAGCTGTCTGCGCACATTCTGCGGACAAGAGTCTTTCTTGCAAACATAAAAATTTTTGTATGCCGACACCAGAACGGACGATTGTTCGCCAGTCAGTACAGAAATCAGCCGACAGACCGCAGATTTGCAAGACTGGGCATGCTCAGAAAAGAAAAAACACAGGGAAAGTTAACCATTACATGACATCACTTCTGCAGTCAGCTGAAGTCGGCGGACAAAATTCTTGTGCTGTCTTTGCACTTTTCAACAGACATCGACATCCCGGGGAGAAAAGACGAACGTTTGTATGACGACGATCGGTACGTGTGTACGGGGCTTTAACCTACAGAGTGTTGGTCATAGAAAAGGGGAGGCTACACCTTTGTAAACATGGCCCCGCCCCAACTTTTTTGAGATGTGTTGCTGCCATCAATTTATTTTTTCCTAAAATGGTTTCTCAGTTTAGACATTTGATATGTTTTCTATTTTCTATTGGGAATAAAATCCGGGTTTATTAGATTGGCAAATCATTGTAGATTTTACACAGCGCCCCGACTTTTTAGGAAAGTATATTGTTGTTGTGATTAGTGTTGAGCGAACACGGACTGTATTATTCGTGTTCGTACCGAATAATTGGATTTTTTTTACCCGAACACGGACACGGACACTTTACTGTATGTTCGGGTAAAAATCCGTGTTCGGTCGTTTTATTTCCGGGTTTTGCATGCTTTGGCGCTCTTTTCATGGCGGGCTTTCAACAGCCAATCAACAATCGTTTAACTGGTGTGCCTTAAGCCATCCCAGCCATGCCTGCAAATGTCTTAGTAGCTGTGATTGGCCGTCTGAAGCATGTGACCAAGTCTTTATAAGTTCGAGGCAGCCGCAGCGGCGTCATTATGCTGCTTAGCTAAGGGACAGAGCACACATCAATGTGCTGGCTGCTGATTAGGGAAAGATAGGCAGGAAAAAACCATTTGTGTCCGGATAGAATTGAGGGACAGGTCGGAGTGTTTAGGCAGGGCGAGTTGTAGGCATTTTAGGGATAGAGTCTGCTGAATTATAGGGTCAGTGTCTTCTACAAACTACAATCGATATTGCTGTGTGGGGGGTGGGGTGAATCTGCACTCAATCCTGATCTACGATCTCTTCTCAATCCTGTTAGGGACAGAGTCTGCTGAATTTTAGGGAAACTGTGTTCTACAAACTACAATGGATATTGCTGTGTGGTGTGGGATTGGAGATAGGCAGGTGTCAGTGATCCACATCCATTTTTCTGTGTGTGAGCTGCAGTGAACACAATCTTTTTGGGGTGCAGTGAACACAATCTTTTTGGGCTGCAGTGAACACAATCTTTTTGGGGTGCAGTGAACAAAATCTTTTTGGGGTGCAGTGAACACAATCCTTTTTGGTGTGCAGTGAACAAAATCTTTGTGGGGTGCAGTGAACAAAATCCTTTGTGGGGTGCAGTGAACACAATCTTTTTGGGGTGCAGTGAACAAAATCCTTTTTGGGGTGCAGTGAACAACATCCTTTTTGGGGTGCAGTGAACACAATCTTTTTGGGGTGCAGTGAACAAAATCCTTTGTGGGGTGCAGTGAACACAATCTTTTTGGGGTGCAGTGAACACAATCTTTTTGGGGTGGAGTGAACAACATCCTTTTTGGGGTGCAGTGAACAAAATCCTTTTTGGGGTGCAGTGAACAAAATCATTTTTGGGGTGCAGTGAACACAATCTTTTTGGGGTGCAGTGAACACAATCTTTGTGGGGTGCAGTGAACACAATCTTTTTGGGGTGGAGTGAACAACATCCTTTTTGGGGTGCAGTGAACAACATCCTTTTTGGGGTGCAGTGAACACAATCTTTTTGGGGTGCAGTGAACACAATCTTTGTGGGGTACAGTGAACAGAATCTTTGTGGGGTGCAGTGAACACAATCTTTGGGGGGTACAGTGAACACAATCTTTTTGGGGTGCAGTGAACACAATCTTTGTGGGGTGCAGTGAACACAATCTTTTTGGGGTGGAGTGAACAAAATCATTTTTGGGGTGCAGTGAACAACATCCTTTTTGGGGTGCAGTGATCAAAATCCTTTTTGGGGTGCAGTGAACACAATCTTTTTGGGGTGCAGTGAACAAAATCCTTTGTGGGGTGCAGTGAACAGAATCTTTGTGGGGTGCAGTGAACACAATCTTTGGGGGGGTACAGTGAACACAATCTTTTTGGGGTGCAGTGAACACAATCTTTGTGGGGTACAGTGAACAGAATCTTTGTGGGGTGCAGTGAACACAATCTTTGGGGGGTACAGTGAACACAATCTTTTTGGGGTGCAGTGAACACAATCTTTGGGGGGTACAGTGAACACAATCTTTTTGGGGTGCAGTGAACACAATCTTTGTGGGGTGCAGTGAACACAATCTTTGGGGGGGTACAGTGAACACAATCTTTTTGGGGTGCAGTGAACAACATCCTTTTAGGGTGCAGTGAACACAATCTTTGTGGGGTACAGTGAACAGAATCTTTGTGGGGTGCAGTGAACACAATCTTTGGGGGGTACAGTGAACACAATCTTTGTGAGGTGCAGTGAACACAATCTTTGTGGGGTGCAGTGAACACAATCATTGTGGGGTGCAGTGAACTCAATCTTTGTGGGGTACAGTGAACACAATCTCATACTTCTGAAGATTTGAGGGTGCTGCCTGTTCCATACTCCCCCTACTCCTCATCTAGCCTTTTAGGGGTACAAACAATAGTAATTGGGGCCTAGTGTGGTTGTGTACGTGTGATATACATACACTTTTTTTGGATCATATTTTCTATTCTGCTATTTAATCAAAAACCTTTGGGGATCAGTTAAATTGGGGGATAGTCTGTGTTGGTACGTGTGAGAGAGATCCACCTTTCCAAGTTGTTGGGGTTCATCTCATACTTCTGAAGGTTTGAGGGTGCTGCCTGTTCCATACTCCCCCTACTCCTAGCCTTTTAGGGGTACAAACAATAGTAATTGGGGCCTAGTGTGGTTGTGTACGTGTGATATACATACACTTTTTTTGGATCATATTTTCTATTCCGCTATTTAATTTAACTGGGCCTCCATGCGAGACCTGTGTGCCTTGTTGCGCTGTTTTGAGTACTCCACCAACATGGCCAGTGGCAATGACGCCGTTCTCAGCTTAACTATCCCACTTCTATGCCTCCTTGAAAAAACAATTCGGGCGATGATGGAAGAGGATGTGGCACAGGATGAGGAGGAGGAGGAGGATGAAGAGGTAACATTTCCAAGGCTTTCAGGGCAGTCATTCGCAAGGGGCTCCGAGGGTGGGTTCCTGCACACGCAAACGCCAGGGACGCAATTGTCCAGCAGGGGCACAGTTCTGGAGGATGAGGAGGATGAGGAGGAGGAGGAGCTGGAGGAGGAGATGGAACCATGTTCACAGCAGGGTGGCACCCAGGCCAGCTCATGGCCATCACTGGTGCGTGGCTGGGGGGATACAGAGGACACGGACGATACACCTCCCACAGAGGACAGCCTTTCGTCGCCTCTGGGCAGCCTGGCACACATGAGCGATTACATGCTGCAGTGTCTCCACAACGACCGCCGAGTTGCCCACATTCTAACTTGTGCTGATTACTGGGTGGCCACGCTGCTGGATCCCCGTTACAAGGACAACGTACCGTCCTTAATTCACTCACTGGAGCGCGATCGCAAGATGCGCGAGTACAAGCGCACGCTGGTAGACGCCATGCTGCTGGCATTCCCATCTGACAGTGGGGCCACAGTGGAAGCACAAGGCAGAGGAGGAGGAGGAGGAGGTCGCCAACGCAACCAGGGCACCGCCAGCACCTCAGAAGGCAGGGTTAGCATGGCCGAAATGTGGAAAAGCTTTGTCAGCACGCCACAACAAACAGCAGCACCAGCAGCTCAGATGGAACGTCTTAGCAGGAGGCAGCATTTTACCAACATGGTGGAGCAGTATGTGTGCACACGCCTACATGTAGTGAATGACCGGTCTGCCCCCTTCAACTTCTGGGTCTCCAAATTGGGCACATGGCCTGAGCTTGCCCTTTACGCCTTGGAGGTGCTGGCGTGCCCTGCAGCCAGTGTATTATCTGAACGGGTATTTAGCACGGCTGGGGGCGTTATAACAGACAAGCGCAGCCGCCTGTCCAGAGACAATGTGGACAAGCTCACGTTCATTAAAATGAACCAGGCATGGATCCCACGGGACTTTTCCGTACCTTATGCAGAATAGCAATGGATACCGACCTTACCCACCCATTGTTCCATTTTTGCTCTTTCTCACTCTTTTGGGGTGTACCCTCATTTAAAATTTTTGAAAAGAAGCAGTGTTGGCTACCTCGTCCTCCTCCTCAGGGCCAGATTAATGTAGGGGCTATTGGAGCTGCAGCTCCAGGCCCCTACCTTTTATATAGGCCCCGGGTTGGCCATATTCACTGTTACCGCTCTTCTGTCACTTGTAAACACAGAAGTCTGGCTTCTATGCTCGCTTCCCCAGGCAGCACCCTCAGAACCTCCCCACACAGCGTGAAGGCCGGACAAGGAGGGACAGTTGGCGATGCATGGATGTGTTTATGGGCTTCAGAGACAGCATCCCATGTTGAATTAGGCATGCATGGCTGCACCCTTCCTCCTCTGGGTGCATGGCAAGGCACGGCCCTTAAGGCCCTTCAAAATCCTCAGCACCAAGCCCATGATGCTGTTAATCCGGCCCTGGTCCTCCTCCACCGCCGCTTCCACCTACACCGCCCATAGGTGTGCGCAGCCTATTGCATTAAGGTGTGCACCCCAAAGTTGAAATACACATGCATGTGTTTGCCAGCAGGGAGAGTAATGTATCGGGGCCATGTACCTGTAGGCAAGGAGAAATAGAGCAGAGCAGGTCCCAGGGAGATCTTTCCCATCTCCTCACTGGCAATGCTATGTGCCCTAGGTGATTAGGGTGTGCCCAGGCACACCCAGCACACCCTGTGCGCACGCCTATGTCACCGCCAAATCCACCACCACCTCAACCTCCCTCCTACTCCATATGGGCCTCGTCCTTCAGAGATGAAGAAGAACATTGTTTTATTTTTCTGTTTTTTTTTGTTGTTTTAAGTTATTTCCCTATCCACATTTGTTTGCAGAGCACTTGCCATGCTCTTAATTACGTTTTGCTGCCATTTGCAGCACTCTAGCCCTTTCCTTTGGTGTTTTAGAGCCATTTTAGTGCCTTAAAGTTCGGGTCCCCATTGACTTCAATGGGGTTCGGTGTCCGGGAAAAGTTCGGTAAAAGTCCGGGACACGGACCCGGACTTTTTTTTAAAGTTCGGCCGAACCCGTCGAACACGGACATCTAGGTGTCCGCTCAACCCTAGTTGTGATCCTATAAAGTCATGAAGCCTTTCTAATTAGTTTGTCCTTTTTCCCATCTGTGATCTTTCCCATCGAGATTTCTATTGACTTCTTGTCCTGTAAATACGACAGGAAAGCGAAGAAATCTCTCCAAAGTGGAGGAATTGACCCCCTTGGAAAGTTGTCACCTGAACTGGTGTCCCCATTGGTAGATTTCCCCTCCATTCCTGATCCAAGCAACTTAAAATGTTGGCTTTTCAACTATGAGCGTTGGTCACCGGGGCCAATAAAGAGAATAAATCTCCTGAACAGGAATACGGATTGATAAATCTGATTTATAAATAGATCCGGACATAACCAGGAAGAAAAACATCAGATGAGGAAGCGGGGGAGTCCCGATTTACTAATTTCTGCTTTTTCCCCGCACACAGAACTAAGAAATCGTAAACAGCAGAGATGAGGAAGAGGGTGGCTCGTGTCACTGAAACCACATCTGTGTGACACGTGCCACCGCCGTGACTTCTGGGAAAAATATATATCACACGGTATTAGCACAGTGGTTTCGCAAACGCAATTATTTTGGAAAAAGATACACTTTAATGAATTTAAAAAACAAAACAAAAAAAATTATATTTATTCCAACTTTTTTGCTACATAGTCTGCCTGAAATAAGACACAAGCCCATCAAGTTCAACCAATGGAGAAAAAAAAAAAAAAAAAATATATATATATATATGTATACAATATTTCCCAAAAGTAAGTACACCCCTCACATTTCTGTAAATATTTTATTCTATATTTTCATGTGACAACACTGAAGAAATGACACTTTGCTACAATGTAAAGTAGTGAGTGTACAGCTTGTATAACCGTGTAAATTTGCTGTCCCCTCATAATAACTCAACACACAGCCATTAATGTCTAAACCGCTGGCAACAAAAGTGAGTACACCCCTAAGTGAAAATGTCCAAATTGGGCCCAATTAGCCATTTTCCCTCCCCGGTGTCATGTGACTCGTTAGTGTTACAAGGTCTCAGATGTGAATGGGGAGCAGATGTGTTAAATTTGGTGTTATCGCTCTCACTCTCTCATACTGGTCACTGGAAGTTCAACATGGCACCTCATGGCAAAGAACTCTCTGAGGATCTGAAAAAGAAAAAAAAATTTGCTTTACATAAAGATGGCCTAGGCTATAAGATGATTGCCAAGACCCTGAAACTGAGCTGCAGCATGGTGGCCAAGACCATACAGCGGTTTAACAGGACAGGTTCCACTCATAACAGGTCTTGCCTTGGTCCACCAAAGAAGTTGAGTGCACGTGCTCAGCGTCATATCCAGAGGTTGTCTTTGGGAAATGGAGGTATGAGTGCTGCCAGCATTGCTGCAGAGGTTGAAGGGGTGGGGGAGGGGTCAGCCTGTCAGTGCTCAGACCATACGCCGCACACTGCATCAAATTGGTCTGCATGGCTGTCATCCCAGAAGGAAGCCTCTTCTAAAGATGATGCACAAGAAAGCCTGCAAACAGTTTGCTGAAGACAAGCAGACTAAGGACATGGATTACTGGAACCATCTCCTGTGCTCTGATGAGACCAAAATAAACTTATTTGGTTCAGATGGTGTCATGTTGGAACCGGAAGGGGCCATCCCCAAACTCCTCCCACAAAGTTGGGAGCATGAAATTGTCCAACATGTCTTGGTATGCCGATGACTTAAGAGTTCCCTTCACTGGAACTAAGGGGCCAAGCCCAACCCCCTAAAAAAAAAAAAAAAAACCCACACCATAATCCCCCCTCCACCAAATGATTTAGAACAGTGCACAAAGCAAGGTCCATAAAGACATGGATGAGCGAGTTTGGGGTGGAGGAACTTGACTGGCTTGCACAGAGTCCTGACCTCAACTCGATAGAACACCTTTGGGATGAATTAGAGCAGAGACTGCGAGCCAGGCCTTCTCATCCAACATCAGTGCCTGACCTCACAAATGCGCTTTTGGAAGAATGGTCAAACATTCCCATAGACACTCCTAAACCTTGTGGACAGCCTTCCCAGAAGAGTTAAAGCTGTTATAGCTGCAAATGGTGGAGCAACTCAATATTGAACCCTACGGACTAAGACTGGGATGCCATTAAATTTCATGTGTGTGTAAAGGCAGGCGTCCCAATACTTTTGGTAATATAGTGTATCAGTCTCCCAGTAGAATCCATCATTCCAGTATATTCCATAACTTCCAAAATAACAATAGCACAGCCATAATATGGACATATTTGTAATGTCCCCTAGGTCAGACCATATGGGGATCCACTGGCACCAGAGGTGTATTTTGGTTTTGTGCTGCCCTAGGCAAGACTAAAATTGGGACCCCTCCTCCGATGTAAATTTGCCCAATACCTTTTTTAACGGATGTGACTCCCTCCAAATTTGAAAGACTACAAGTCCCAGCATGAACCCCTGAGATCTCACGAGAAAGGGGTGAGAGGGGATGAGAGAGAGAGGTGGTGAGGGAGGGAGAGAGAGAGAGGGGGATCAAAGCGAGAGAGAAATAAATGGGGTGAGAGAGAGAGGGGGATGAGAGAGAGAGAGAGGAAGGGGATGAGGGAGAGAGAAGGGGGAATGAGAGAGAGAGGGGAGAATGAGAGAGAGAGGGCGGAATGAGAGAGAGGGGGGGGGGAGGAGAGAGAGGGGGGATGAGAGAGAGGGGGGATGAGAGAGAGAAAGGGGGGATGAGAGAGAGGGGGGATGAGAGAGATAAAGGGGGGATGAGAGAGAGGGGGGATGAGAGAGAGTGCAAGAGAGAGGGGGATGAGAGAGCAAGAGAGAGGGGGGTGAGAGAGGGGAATGAGAGAGAGAAAGGGGGGGGTGAGAGAGGGGGATGAGAGAGAGAGAGAAGGGGGATGAGAGGGGAGGGTGAGAGAGAGGGGGTAAGAGAGAGGCAGCTCTAGTAGCCAGTGGCCAATAGAGTCTCAGGTGGAGTGGAGTGGAGGGTCGGCTTTTTTGCTGCCCCCCCTGCAAAGTGCCGCCCTAGGCTTTGGCCTTGTTGGCCTAGGCTAAAATACAGCACTGACTGGCACCCCTTATTCCTCCTAGGTAAAGTAACTTGCCAAATTTTATATTTATTCCAAAGCAAATTCCATGCGGGGGCCATAAAATGGACGCTAGCAGTCTGTAAACCGTAGATATTTAGAGATATGAATAGTTATTGAAAATTGTATCTGAGGCATGGCCACAAAAATAGTTCCCAGCAACCACCCCTTAGACCAGACAATTGGTCAGATAATCTCTGTCAACGCCCCATAGGGGAACTGGAGAAAGTGCAGAGAAGAGCACCAAACTGATAAGAGGCATGGAGGAGCTCAGCTATGAGGAGAGATTAGAGGAACTGAATTTATTCTCTCCTGAGAAGAGGAGATTAAGTGGGGATATGATCACCATGTATAAATACATAATGGGGATATGATCACCATGTATAAATACATAAGGGGGGGGGATATGATCACCATGTATAAATACATAAGGGGGGGATATGATCACCATGTATAAATACATAAGTGGGGATATGATCACCATGTATAAATACATAAGGGGGGGATATGATCACCATGTATAAATACATAAGTGGGGATATGATCACCATGTATAAATACATAAGGGGGGGATATGATCACCATGTATAAATACATAAGGGGGGATATGATCACCATGTATAAATACATAAGGGGGGATATGATCTCCATGTATAAATACATAAGTGGGGATATGATCACCATGTATAAATACATAAGGGGGGGATATGATCACCATGTATAAATACATAAGGGGGGATATGATCACCATGTATAAATACATAAGGGGGGATATGATCTCCATGTATAAATACATAAGGGGGGGTATGATCTCCAGGTATAAATACATAAGGGGGGATATGATCTCCATGTATAAATACAAAAGGGGGGATATGATCACCATGTATAAATACATAAAGGGGGGATATGATCTCCATGTATAAATACATAAGGGGGGATATGATAACCATGTATAAATACATAAGGGGGGATATGATAACCATGTATAAATACATAAGCGGGGATATGATCAGCATATATAAATACATAAGGGGGGATATGATCACCATTTGTATATACATAATGGGGCATATGATCAAAATGTATAAATACATAAGGGGGGGATATGATCAGCATATATAAATACATAAGGGGGGATATGATCTCCATGTATAAATACATAAGGGGGATATGATCTCCATGTATAAATACATAAGGGGGGATATGATCTCCATGTATAAATACATAAGTGGGGATATGATCACCATGTATAAATACATAAGGGGGGGGATATGATCACCATGTATAAATACATAAGTGGGGATATGATCACCATGTATAAATACATAAGGGGGGGATATGATCTCCATGTATAAATACATAAGGGGGGATATGATCACCATGTATAAATACATAAGGGGGGATATGATCTCCATGTATAAATACATAAGTGGGGATATGATCACCATGTATAAATACATAAGGGGGGGATATGATCACCATGTATAAATACATAAGGGGGGATATGATCACCATGTATAAATACATAAGGGGGGATATGATCTCCATGTATAAATACATAAGTGGGGATATGATCACCATGTATAAATACATAAGGGGGGGGGATATGATCACCATGTATAAATACATAAGGGGGGGATATGATCACCATGTATAAATACATAAGTGGGGATATGATCACCATGTATAAATACATAAGGGGGGGGGATATGATCACCATGTATAAATACATAAGTGGGGATATGATCACCATGTATAAATACATAAGGGGGGGATATGATCACCATGTATAAATACATAAGGGGGGATATGATCACCATGTATAAATACATAAGGGGGGATATGATCTCCATGTATAAATACATAAGTGGGGATATGATCACCATGTATAAATACATAAGGGGGGGATATGATCACCATGTATAAATACATAAGGGGGGATATGATCACCATGTATAAATACATAAGTGGGGATATGATCACCATGTATAAATACATAAGGGGGGGATATGATCACCATGTATAAATACATAAGGGGGGATATGATCACCATGTATAAATACATAAGGGGGGATATGATCTCCATGTATAAATACATAAGTGGGGATATGATCACCATGTATAAATACATAAGGGGGGGATATGATCACCATGTATAAATACATAAGGGGGGATATGATCACCATGTATAAATACATAAGGGGGGATATGATCTCCATGTATAAATACATAAGGGGGGGTATGATCTCCAGGTATAAATACATAAGGGGGGATATGATCTCCATGTATAAATACAAAAGGGGGGATATGATCACCATGTATAAATACATAAAGGGGGGATATGATCTCCATGTATAAATACATAAGGGGGGATATGATAACCATGTATAAATACATAAGGGGGGATATGATAACCATGTATAAATACATAAGCGGGGATATGATCAGCATATATAAATACATAAGGGGGGATATGATCACCATTTGTATATACATAATGGGGCATATGATCAAAATGTATAAATACATAAGGGGGGGATATGATCAGCATATATAAATACATAAGGGGGGATATGATCTCCATGTATAAATACATAAGGGGGATATGATCTCCATGTATAAATACATAAGGGGGGATATGATCTCCATGTATAAATACATAAGTGGGGATATGATCACCATGTATAAATACATAAGGGGGGGGATATGATCACCATGTATAAATACATAAGTGGGGATATGATCACCATGTATAAATACATAAGGGGGGGATATGATCTCCATGTATAAATACATAAGGGGGGATATGATCACCATGTATAAATACATAAGGGGGGATATGATCTCCATGTATAAATACATAAGTGGGGATATGATCACCATGTATAAATACATAAGGGGGGGATATGATCACCATGTATAAATACATAAGGGGGGATATGATCACCATGTATAAATACATAAGGGGGGATATGATCTCCATGTATAAATACATAAGTGGGGATATGATCACCATGTATAAATACATAAGGGGGGGGGATATGATCACCATGTATAAATACATAAGGGGGGGATATGATCACCATGTATAAATACATAAGTGGGGATATGATCACCATGTATAAATACATAAGGGGGGGGGATATGATCACCATGTATAAATACATAAGTGGGGATATGATCACCATGTATAAATACATAAGGGGGGGATATGATCACCATGTATAAATACATAAGGGGGGATATGATCACCATGTATAAATACATAAGGGGGGATATGATCTCCATGTATAAATACATAAGTGGGGATATGATCACCATGTATAAATACATAAGGGGGGGATATGATCACCATGTATAAATACATAAGGGGGGATATGATCACCATGTATAAATACATAAGGGGGGATATGATCTCCATGTATAAATACATAAGGGGGGGTATGATCTCCAGGTATAAATACATAAGGGGGGATATGATCTCCATGTATAAATACAAAAGGGGGGATATGATCACCATGTATAAATACATAAAGGGGGGATATGATCTCCATGTATAAATACATAAGGGGGGATATGATAACCATGTATAAATACATAAGGGGGGATATGATAACCATGTATAAATACATAAGCGGGGATATGATCAGCATATATAAATACATAAGGGGGGATATGATCACCATTTGTATATACATAATGGGACATATGATCAAAATGTATAAATACATAAGGGGGGGATATGATCAGCATATATAAATACATAAGGGGGGATATGATCTCCATGTATAAATACATAAGGGGGATATGATCTCCATGTATAAATACATAAGGGGGGATATGATCTCCATGTATAAATACATAAGTGGGGATATGATCACCATGTATAAATACATAAGGGGGGGGATATGATCACCATGTATAAATACATAAGTGGGGATATGATCACCATGTATAA
The DNA here is from genome assembly GCF_965119305.1 of Pelophylax lessonae. Classification (NCBI taxonomy): domain Eukaryota; kingdom Metazoa; phylum Chordata; class Amphibia; order Anura; family Ranidae; genus Pelophylax; species Pelophylax lessonae. Next base: position 327,620,554 of record NC_138773.1, read on the forward strand.
ATACATAAGGGGGGGATATGATCTCCATGTATAAATACATAAGGGGGGATATGATCACCATGTATAAATACATAAGGGGGGATATGATCTCCATGTATAAATACATAAGTGGGGATATGATCACCATGTATAAATACATAAGGGGGGGATATGATCACCATGTATAAATACATAAGGGGGGATATGATCACCATGTATAAATACATAAGGGGGGATATGATCTCCATGTATAAATACATAAGGGGGGATATGATCTCCAGGTATAAATACATAAGGGGGGATATGATCTCCATGTATAAATACAAAAGGGGGGATATGATCACCATGCATAAATACATAAAGGGGGGATATGATCTCCATGTATAAATACATAAGGGGGGATATGATAACCATGTATAAATACATAAGGGGGGATATGATAACCATGTATAAATACATAAGCGGGGATATGATCAGCATATATAAATACATAAGGGGGGGATATGATCTCCATGTATAAATACATAAGGGGGATATGATCTCCATGTATAAATACATAAGGGGGGATATGATCACCATGTATAAATACATAAGGGGGGGATATGATCGCCATGTATAAATACATAAGGGGTCCATATAGTGAACTTGGTGTTGAGTTATTCACTTTAAGGTCATCACAGAGGAGAAGGGGGCACTCTTTATGTCTAGAGGAAAAGAGATTTTATCTCCAAATACGGAAAGGTTTCTTCACAGTAAGAGCTGTGAAAATGTGGAATAGACTCCCTCCAGAGCTGGTTCTGTCCAGCTCAGTAGATTGCTTTAAAAGAAAAAGCCTGGATTCTTTCCTGGGTGTACATAATATAACTGGGTACTAATATTTATAGGTAAAGTTGATCCAGGGAATATCCGATTGCCTCTCGGGGGATCAGGAAGGAATTCTTTCCTTTGCTGCAGTAAATTGGATCATTCTTTGCTGGGGTTTTTCACCTTCCGCATGATCATCTGTGGCTATAGGATTGTATATATGTATGTGTATATGTGTGTATATATGTATATATATTTAATTTTTTCCCTTCTATTGGTTAAACTACAGTAGATGGACTTGTGTCTTTTTTCAGCCAGACTTATTACTGTATGTAACTATGTAACACCCCTTTGATCCCAGAGAAAAAAGGAGGTGCCAAGACAGTTGACAGTTCTCCTTTACCATCAAATCAGGAACATCTGTCAAGTCTGAGAACCGATAACACCTGGCTCATCGACTGAACTCTGCTAACACCCAGGACCCTGCAAGTATTCTCCTTCTCTAAAACTCTCTTAAAAGCCTAACTCCACTTTTGTTGAGAAAAAAAAACTTTCCCCTCTGGGTGATCTCTGTACATTGCAGGGATTGTAACAAACTTTGTTGTAGATTCCTTCCTTTTGTTATTCTGAAGAAATCATTGTTTGTTCCTCTGTGCTGAGTGGTTCTAATGGGAGTGGTTTCATAATTATCAACCAGCTGTGGCAGCTGCAGGGCTCTAACGAGGGAAGCCTGCATCCCTTTAGATGTTTTCCTATTGGGAGCATCTCACCAAAAATGAAATTTTTGTTGCAGGGGATGCCAGAAATCTGACTTGTATCTTAGTGCAGACTTCTGGGAAAATTGGTGAGCCAATCACACAAGCAGGAAATGATGTTTCTGGGGGTGTGGTCAGTATACATTCGCCACCGCACCTCCTCCCTGCCACAGAGGAGGATGCATTAAATATCTTAGAAACATAGAAACATAGAATGTGTCGGCAGATAAGAACCATTTGGCCCATCTAGTCTGCCCAATATATCTGAATCCTATGAATAGTCCCTGGCCCTATCTTATATGAAGGATAGCCTTATGCCTATCCCATGCATGCTTAAACTCCTTCACTGTATTTGCAGCTACCACTTCTGCAGGAAGGTTATTCCATGCATCCACTACTCTCTCAGTAAAGTAATACTTCCTCATATTACTTTTAAACCTTTGCCCCTCTAATTTAAAACTGTGTCCTCTTGTGGTAGTTTTTCTTCTTTTAAATATGCTCTCCTCCTTTACCGAGTTGATTCCCTTTATGTATTTAAAAGTTTCTATCATATCCCCTCTGTCTCTTCTTTCTTCCAAGCTATACATGTTAAGGTCCTTTAACCTTTCCTGGTAAGTTTTTTCCTGCAATCCATGTACTAGTTTAGTAGCTCTTCTCTGAACTCTCTCTAGAGTATCTATATCCTTCTGGAGATATGGCCTCCAGTACTGCGCACAATACTCCAAGTGAGGTCTCACCAGTGTTCTGTACAGCGGCATAAGCACTTCTCTCTTTCTACTGCTTATACCTCTCCCTATACATCCAAGCATTCTGCTGGCATTTCGTGCTGCTCTATTACATTGTCCTCCCACCTTTAAGTCTTCTGAAATAATTACTCCTAAATCCCTTTCCTCAGATACTGAGGTCAGGACTGTGTCAAATATTCTATATTCTGCCCTTGGGTTTTTACGCCCCAGGTGCATTATCTTGCACTTATCCACATTAAATTTCAGTTGCCAGAGTTCTGACCATTCTTCTAGTTTTCCTAAATCCTTTTCCATTTGGCGTTTCCCTCCAGGAACATCAACCCTGTTACATATCTTTGTGTCATCAGCAAAAAGACAAACCTTACCATCGAGGCCTTTTGCAATATCACTTATGAAGATATTAAACAAAATTGGTCCCAGTACAGATCCCTGAGGTACCCCACTGGTAACATGACCTTGTTCTGAATGTTCTCCATTGACTACAACCCTCTGTTGTCTGTCACTCAGCCACTGCCTAATCCACTCAACAATATGGGAGTCCATGCTCAATGACTGCAGTTTATTGATAAGTCTTCTATGTGGGACAGTGTCAAAAGCCTTACTAAAATCTAGATATGCAATGTCTACTGCACCTCCACCGTCTATTATTTTAGTCACCCAGTCAAAAAAATCTATAAGATTTGTTTGACATGATCTCCCTGAAGTAAACCCATGTTGTTTTTCATCTTGCAATCCATGGGATTTAAGGTGTTCCACAATCCTATCCTTTAATAGGGTTTCCATTAATTTGCCTACTATTGATGTCAGACTCACTGGTCTATAGTTGCTCGATTCCTCCCTACTACCTTTCTTGTGAATGGGCACGACATTTGCCAATTTCCAATCTTCCGGGACGACTCCTGTTACTAATGATTGGTTAAATAAATCTGTTAATGGTTTTGCCAGCTCACCACTAAGCTCTTTTAATAATTTTGGGTGTATCTCATCAGGACCCTGTGACTTATTTGTCTTCACTTTAGACAGCAATCTTAGAACGTCTTCCTCTGTAAAGACACATGCATCAAACGATTCATTAGTCATCCTTTCAAGTGGAGGTCCTTCTCCTTTTTCTTCTGTAAAAACTGAACAGAAGTATTCATTAAGGCAGTCGGCTAGCCCTTTATTCTCTTCTACATACCTTCCGTCCTTTGTATTTAATTTAGTTATTCCTTGTTTTAATTTCCTTTTTTCATTTATATATCTGAAGAATGTCTTATCCCCCTTTTTCATAGACTGAGCTAGTTTTTCTTCTGCCTGCGCTTTAGAAGTTCTTATAACTTGCTTGGCCTCTTTCTGCCTAATCTTGTAGATTTCCTTATCTTCATTGCTCTGGGTTTTTTTATAATTACAAAATGCTAGCTTTTTATTTTTAATGATTTGGGCCACTTCTGCTGAGTACCACAGTGGTCTCTTCCTTTTTTTGCTTTTACTGACAAGTCTAATGCAATTTTCTGTTGCCTTCAATAATGCACCTTTTAAGTAGTCCCATTTCTCCTGGACTCCATGTAATCCGTACCAGTCTGATAAGGACTCATTTATGACTAATTTCATTTTTGAAAAGTCTGTTTTTCTAAAATCTAAAACTTTTGTTTTTGTGTGGTGTGACTCTTTCACAGTTCTTATATTAAACCACACTGACTGGTGATCACTAGATCCCAAGGTTTCTTGTCTACACTTTAAAGGAAAGGGAAATCTGGGAATTAAAATATCAGGACCTCTCCCTCTCTTGTGGGAAGCAAGTGATTATTAACACAGTAAGTATATTTGGGGAAACATTACCCGCTGGTGCACTTTCTCATATGTGAGACTTTTTGGGCATATATGACCATGCTGGGGGTTGCCTTTGACACATGGAATAGCATTTGCACATCTACAGTGAATCCGGAAAGTATTCACAGCGCTTCACTTTTTCCACATTTTGTTATGTTACAGCCTTATTCCAAAATAGATTAAATTTATTATTTTCTTCAAAATTCTACAAACAATCCCCCATAATGACAACGTGAAAGACGTTTGTTTGAAATCTTTGCAAATTTATTAAAAATAAAAAAAGGAAAAAAAATCCCATGTACATAGTATGTACATAAGTATTCACACCCTTTGCCATGACACTCAGAATTGAGCTCAGGTGCATCCTGTTTTCACTGATCATCCTTGAGATGTTTCTACAACTTGATTGGAGTCCACCTGTGGTAAATTCAGTTGATTGGACATTATTTGGAAAGGCACACACCTGTCTATATAAGGTCCCACAGGTAACAGTGTAGTCAGACCCAGTGGCAGCTGGTGCTCAAAATGTTTGGGGGGGGGGGCGCAAAAAGAAAAATGTAATAGGTATTGCTTTGCGGCAAAAAAACGCGGTAAAAAAATTGCGTGACTTTGAGGTCATGATACAGGCATGGCACAGGTGATGGTACAGGCATGGCACAGATGATGGTACAGGCATGGCACAGGTGATGGTACAGGCATGGCACAGGTGATGGTACAGGCATGTCACAGGTCCTGGTACAGGAGATGGTATAGGCATGGCACAGGTCATGGTAAGAGCATGGCACAGGTCATGGAACAGGTCATGGCACAGGCATGGCACAGATGATGGTATAGGCATGGCACAGGTCATGGTACAGGCATGGCACAGGTCATGGTACAGGCATGGCAAAGGTCATGGTAAGGGCATGTCACAGGTCATGACACAGGTCATGGTAAGGGCATGGCACAGGTCATGGTAAGGGCATGGCACAGGTCATAGTAAGGCATGGCACAGGTCATGGTACAGGCATGTCACAGGTGATGGTATAGGCATGTCACAGGTCATGGTATAGGCATGTCACAGGTCATGGTTAGGGCATGGCACAGGTCATGGTACAGGCATGTCATAGGTGATGGTATAGGCATGTCACATGTCATGGTAAGGGCATGTCACAGGTCATGACACAGGTCATGGTACAGGCATGTCACAGGTCATGGTAAGGGCATGTCACAGGTCATGGTACAGGCATGTCACAGGTCATGGTAAGGGCATGTCACAAGTCATGACATAGGTCATGGTAAGGGCACGGTACAGGTCATGGTAAGGGCATGGCACAGGTCATGGTAAGGGCATGTCACAGGTCATGGTAAGGGCATGCCACAGGTCATGGTAAGGGCATGGCACAGGCATGTCACAGGTCATGGTATAGGCATGTCACAGATAATTGTAAGGGCATGGCACAGGTGATAGTACAGGCATGTCACAGGTGATGGTATAGGCATGTCACAGGTCATGGTAAGGGCATGTCACAGGTCATGACACAGGTCATGGTACAGGCATGGCACAGGTCATGGTAAGGGCATGGAACAGGTCATGGTACAGGCGTGTCACAGGTCATGGTAAGGGCATGTCACAGGTCATGACACAGGTAATGGTACAGGCATGTCCCAGGTCATGGTAAGGGCATGTCACAGGTCATGACACAGGTCATGGTAAGGGAATGGCACAGGTCATGGTAAGGGCATGTCACAGGTCATGGTAAGGGCATGTCACAGGTCATGGTAAGGGCATGGCACAGGTCATGGTAAGGGCATGGCACATGGTAAGGGCATGAGCAGGATAGATCCAAACAGGGAGGCAGTACCTGTTGTAGGAGCCAGGGGGGTGGATAGAAACGTCTCTCCAGCCTCTCAGATGGTGAAGGAGCCTGAGGGGCAGCCGCACAAGAAGAGTAGCAGAGAGGCGAATTCGCCGCCTGAAGGTGGTGGGGGAAAGGAACAACCCCCCCATAGACCGAACCGGCCGCAGGTCCGCAGCAAGCCGGCATCTCCTCACTTCAGCTGTCCTGCGCGGCGCCGGCGGATGACGTCATCGGCGGATGGCAATTGGCTCCCGAGAGTCCGTTCCTGGCTGCAATGCAGAGGGTGAAGGCAGCCTCACAGGGACGTAGCACACAGCGGTCGCTTCCAGGAGATGATTCCAGGGTTGTGGAGATGACGGAGATCGGGCGGTGACGGTGAGTGACTGATGCACGCACCGCCCCCAACGACGTCAGAAGGGTCAGGATGTCCTGAATGATGATTGGTCCAGGCTGGAGTCTGGAGCAATCACAGCCAGGACATCACAAAGGTGGGGAGTTTCGGGGCGCATTGCTCTGCGCCCCGATGGCCCCCAGAAGGCCGCCAATCGGCGCCTCTGCCCGCCGCACGTGGGGTGGAAAACCCCCCCATAGCCACCACTAAGGCCGGCGCCCCTAGTGGGCTAAAAATTGAATTTTTTGTTTAAATCTTTTTTTTATTTTTTTTAATCTTTTTTTTTATTTTTTTTTGGGGGGGGGGCGGCGCCCCGGCGCCCCCTATAGACAGGCCGCCACTGGTCAGACCACAAATCAAACCATGAAGTCCAAGGAATTTTCTGTAGACCTCGGAGACAGGATTGTATGAAGGCACAGATCGGGGGAAGGGTACAGAAACATTTCTGCAGCATTGAAGGTTCCAATGATCACAGTGGTCTCCATAATCTGTAAATTGAAGAAGTTTGGAACCACCAGGACTCTTCCTAGAGCGGGTGGCCCGGCCAAACTGAGCGATCGGGGGAGGAGGGCCTTAGTCAGGGAGGTGACCAAGAACCCGATGGTCACTCTGACAGAGCTTCAGTGCTTCTCTATGGAGAGAGGAGAACCTTCCAGAAGAACAACCATCTCTGCAGCACTCCACCAATCAGGCCTGTATGGGTGTGGCCAGATGGAAGCCACTCCTCAGTAAAAGGCAAAGGACACCCCGCCTTGAGTTTGCGAAAAGACACCTGAAGGACTCTCAGACCATGAGAAACAAAATTCTCTGCTCTGATGAAACAAAGATTGAACTCTTTGGCCTGAATGGAAAGCATCATGTCTGGAGGAAACTAGGCACCGCTAATCACCTGGCCAATACCATCCCTACAGTGAAGCATGGTGGTGGCAGCATCATTCTGTGGGGATGTTTTTCAGCGGCAGGGACTGGGAGACTAGTCAGGATGGAGGGAAAGATGAATGCAGCAATGTACAGAGACATCCTTGATGAAAACCTCCTCCAGAGCGCTCTGGACCTCAGACTGGGGTGAAGGCTCATCTTCCAACAGGACAACGACCCTAAACACACAGCCAAGATAACAAAGGAGTGGCTACGGTACAACTCTGTGAATGTCTTTGAGTGGCCCAGCCAGAGCCCAGACTTGAACCCGATTGAACGTCTCTGGAGAGATCTGAAAATGGCTGTGCACTGACGCTCCCCATCCAACCTGATGGAGCTTGAGAGGTCCTACAAAGAAGAATGGAAGAAACTGCCCAAAAATAGGAGTGCCAAGCTTGTAGCATCATACTCAGAAATACTGGAGGCTGGAATTGGTGCCAAAGGAGCTTCACCAAAGTGTTGAGCAAAGGGTGTGATACTTATGTACATGGCAAAGGGTGTGAATACTTATGTACATGGGATTTATTTCCTTTTTTATTTTTAATAAATTTGCAAAGATTTCAAACAAACTTTCACGTTGCCATTATGGGGGATTGTTTGTAGAATTTTGAGGAAAATAATGAATTGAATCCATGTTGGAATAAAGCTGTAACATAACAAAATGTGGAAAAAGTGAAGCGCTGTGAATACTTTCCGGATGCTCTGTATTTGTAGCTCCCAGGATTCCTGGTGTTTCCTCAGGGTTGAGGTGTATTTATGGTACTTCTCCTTTCTGAGAAGCAAGCCATTGGTGATCTAGTAAGTATTTCTCATTGATTCATACCCTAGAGCAGTGATGGTGAACCTTTTTTGAGCCAGAGTGCCCAAACTGCAACACAAAACCAACCTAATTGTTTTAAAGTGCAAACACTGCAATTAGCGAAAAAGGGGGGCTGAGAGAGAGAGAGGAAGTGAGAGAGAGAGAGAAAGATGGAGTGTGCGAGAGAGAGAGAGGGAGGGAAGGGGTGTGTGGGAGAGAGTAAGGGGGGTGGTGGGAGAAAGAGGGGGGTTGAGAGAGAGAGGGGGGGGACAGGGAGAGAGGGGGGACTCATAGAGAAAGAAGGACAAGAGAGAGAGGGGGGTGAGAGAGAGAGACAGAGAGAGGGGAGGTGTGAGAGAGAGTGAGAGGGGGGTTGAGAGAGAGGGAGGCAGAAATAGAGGGGGTGAGAGAGGGAGAGAGAGAAGGGGGTGAGAGAGAGGAGTGTGAGAGAGGGGGTTGAGAGAGAGAAGGGGGACAGAGAGAGAGAGAGGGGACTGAGAGAGAGGGGGGACAGAGAGAGAGACAGGAGGATGAGAGAGAGAGGGGAAGCTGAGAGGAGAGTGAGGGGGGAGATGAGAGAGTCCTCTAGCTCTGTCCCTATCTGCAGTTCCTGCTCTGCCCCCCTGTCCCAGTCTTTGTGTAGGATCATGCCCGTTACCTTCTATGCCAATCTCTGTCCTTGATCCTGGGGTTCTCTCTGCTCTGTTCTGTCGAGTGGCTCCCTCACAGCCTGTGCCTCCCCGCTGTCCTTATCTTCTGGGCCCCCGGGTCAGTCTGTTCTCTGGCCCTCACTGTTGAAGTTGAGGGGGTTTGAGGAGTCGGGGTTTTGGAAGGCGCCGGGGATGCTGCGCCCACTGCTCACCTCTTTGGGGGTCAAGTAGTTGGTGTCAGAGAAACGGCCATGCTGCAACTGGCAACTCCACCAGTACTTCCAATGGCCGCAATGGACTCAGGCCATAGACTCATTGTCAGTGAAATGGTTGTGCTGCAACTGGCAAATTTGCCAGTACTTCCCATAGCTGCAATGGACTCAGGCCATAGACTAATTCACTGGCCTATAAAAGGACTCTGCTCAGCCCATCTGATTGCTGGATTGTCTTCAGCTCTTCCTGTTTCCTGTGCATTGCTACTTCCTGGATTCCAGTTTGACCCGGCTTGTTTCTGACCTGTCTGCTCTCTCTCCTGGCTTTGACCCACGGCTTTGTCTGACCCTTCGATCCTGCTCCAGTGTTTGACCCTCGGCTTGTGTGACCATCCTTGCTCTCTTGTCCTCTGCCTGACTTCCAGTGTACCGATCCCGGCTTGCTCAACGGACTTGCTTCTGCTCAATCCCCTTGTCTTGGCGACCTGTTTGGACTGATACCTGTGTATGACCCTCGGCCTGGCTTTTACCTGCACATTGCTTGATTCCCTGGAGGCCCTGCAAGTTGTTCCAGGATATCCTTGTGAACCTTTACCTGCACTCCACAAGCATCCAGTGCTCCTTGGGACGCGTCACCTCCTGTCCCACTTCCAGGGGTGATTCGCACCGAGCTGCAAGGGAAGCCCTCTCAGCATTTCGGCCTCTACCAAGAAGTGATCTGACAGTACAATCCAGCCATGTCAGAGGCCGACAGAGGTGCTTCCCAGCTCGAGGCTCTTTGTCAGCAAGTCTCCTCTTTAACACAGGCGGTCCAGAGACTGCAGGACGGTTATTTTCAACTAGAGGGTCGAGTGTTGAACGTAGCTGGCGCACCCTCTCCTTCCGACCCCAATCAACCGCCCACTAGCTCCAGGGGGCACCTCCACTCAGCAATGAGCCAGCACTCAAGTACCAGTACCGTCACGGATTGTCTGAAGCCCTTAAGGACGAGTTAGCTCGGGTAGAATCCCCTACGTCTTTGGAAGGTCTAATCTCACTGGCAATCCAACTGGACAGGCGCCTGCGGGAGAGACACTCAGAGCGCCTTCAAGGGGCCCGACCTACCTGGGTACTCCCGAAAGTCCCACTTGCTGCTTCACCCCATCCTGGGCCTTCTGTCTCCGGGGGATCAGAAGGAGAACCCATGCAGATTGGTCTAATCCGTTCTGCCTTGACCCCCGAGGAAAGACAACGTCGCCGTCAAGCTAACCTCTGCCTTTACTGTGGGGAATCTGGCCACTTCCTACGCAATTGTCCTGTGAGACCCAGTAAGTCCTATTCACGGCCTCTGCTGAACTGTCAAGTCGCTGGGTCATCCCCTACTCATCTTATTCTCCCTGTCTCCCTACAGGTAGCAGAAAAGAAGATTCGGCTTCTGGCGATCGTTGATTCCGGGGCATGTAGTTGCTTTCTGGACCGTTCTTTAGCTCAAAGACTGTGTGTTCCCATGCAAGCTAAGGAACAGCGACTCCATATTCTTCTGGCTGATGGTTCTTTGCCCAGTTCCGGGCCTGTTACTGAAGAGACGTGCCCCATCTTCACCACGACAGATTCTCTTCACCAGGAATTCCTCCGATTTGACGTCCTTTCCTCACCAATGTTTCCCATTATTTTAGGACTTCCCTGGCTACAGGCCCACAACCCACAGATTGATTGGGTTAAGAGAAGGATCTCCTTCACGTCTAATTACTGCCTGAACCATTGTTTCCTACCTGGATCTGATACTTCTGCTGCTTGCCTGGCCGTCCAACCAGTACATGATCTCCCGGAAAATGTCCCCGCAGTTTATGAGGAATTCATGGACGTATTTGATAAAAAAAAGGCTGAAGCTCTGCCTCCTCACAGGCCTTATGATTGCCCTGTAGAACTTCTGCCTGGAGCCGAGATTCCTTTCGGAAGGATATTCCCGTTATCTGAGAAGGAGCTGGAAACCCTCCGGATTTATATTAACGAAAATTTGGAAAAGGGTTTTATCCGCCCCTCCTCCTCACCAGCAGGGGCCGGGATATTCTTTGTCGAAAAAAAGGATGGCACACTAAGACCTTGTGTAGATTACCGGGAGCTTAATAAAATTACTATTAAAAACCGGTATCCTCTACCTCTTATCCCAGAACTGTTTCAACGTTTCCGGGCAGCTCGGATCTTTACCAAATTGGATCTCCGTGGAGCTTACAACCTTGTTCGCATTAGGAAAGGAGATGAGTGGAAGACGGCGTTCAGAACGCGGTTTGGCCATTTTGAATACCTGGTCATGCCTTTCGGGCTGTGTAACGCCCCTGCTACCTTCCAACATCTAGTTAATGACATTTTTCGGGAATTCCTGGATCTCTTTCTGATTGTCTACCTAGATGACATACTCATTTTTTCCTCCACTCTGGAACTCCACCGGACCCATGTTAAAAAGGTACTATTTACTTTAAGAAAACACGGACTTTATGTGAAACCAGAGAAATGCGAATTCGAGAAAGACTCCATTCAATTCCTGGGTCTCATTATCTCAACAAACGGCATTTCCATGGATCCACAGAAAGTGCAGTCAATTCTCGATTGGCCAGCCCCCTGTGATAAGAAAGGAGTTCAACGCTTTGTGGGGTTTGCTAACTTCTATCGGAGGTTCGTGAAGGGGTTCTCTATGATTATCTCCCCCATTACCTAATTGACCCGCCAACAGGTCCGTTTCCATTGGTCACAGGAAGCTCAAACGGCCTTTGACAAACTGAAGACGTTGTTCACCTCAGCACCTATTCTCCAGCATCCTGATCCAACCCTACCTTATGTGCTTGAAGTGGATGCTTCAGAAATAGCCACTGGAGCAATCTTATCTCAAAGACAAGGCCCGAAGACTCTTCTGCACCCTGTGGCTTTCTTTTCCCGGAAGATGACACCTCCGGAGAGAAACTATGACGTAGGGGATCGGGAACTCTTGGCCATCAAATGTGCCTTGGAAGAGTGGAGATACTTGCTTGAAGGGGCTACTCATCCCATTTTAATATTCACAGACCACAAAAACCTGGAATACCTCAGGACAGCAAGACGCCTGAGACCCCGTCAAGCTCGATGGGCCTTGTTCTTTTCCCGGTTTAATTTTCATCTTACTTACAGGCCAGGGTCCAAGAACGGAAAAGCAGACGCCTTGTCCAGAATGTTTCCAGATACCCCAAACACAGCCGAACCTAACACCATCCTCTCGGCTCAAAATTTTTTGCTTATTCAAACGGATCTGCAATCAGCAATTAAGCAAGCCTCAGTTCAATGTCTCGAGCCTGGGACCTCTTCCTTGGAAAAACGCGGGGGATTCTTGTGGTTCCAAGAAAGGATTTTTGTTCCTTCACAGATCAGACTACAGGTCCTAAAGACTTTGCATGATCACAAGCTTGCCGGACACTTCGGGGTCAGGAAGACATGTGAACTCATTCAGCGCCACTTTTGGTGGCCCAATTTAGTTCGGGACTGTAAATCCTATGTGGGTTCTTGTATTACGTGTCAGCGTAACAAGGGGGCTAAGACCAAGTCCTGGGGCCTGTTAAGGCCATTGCCCATTCTGGAACAGCCCTGGAAGCAACTTTCCATGGATTTTATAGTGGAATTACCACCTTCAGAAGGTTTCACTACTGTCCTGGTGGTGGTGGACCGTCTCTCGAAGATGGCGCACTTTTTGCCTATGATTGGCACACCTTCTGCCGTGGAAACAGCTAACATGTTTATTAAAGAAGTGGTCAGGCTACACGGTCTCCCGGACAGTATAGTATCGGACAGAGGCGTCCAATTCACTTCCAAATTCTGGAAAGAGCTTTGCAAATCCTTGTCCATTAAGATATGCCTATCATCAGCCTACCACCCGCAGAGTAATGATCAAACGGAAAGGACCAACCAGACCCTTGAACAATACCTACGTTGCTTTTGCACTTGCTCCCAAGATAACTGGGTCTCTTTACTTCCGTGCGCGGAATTCGCGTATAATAACGCCCTGCATTCTGCAACCAACCAGACCCCGTTCTGGGTGAATTACGGGTTCCATCCTTCTTTTTTGCCCAGTGCTTTCTCAGAAACATCAGTTCCTGCAGTGCAAGACCGGATAATGGCTATCAGGGATAACTACCGGGTGCTACAGGACTCCATATCCAAAGCCCAACAGGAGTACAAGAAATTTTATGACCGCAAGAAAAAGGAAAATCCTATGTATAAGGTCGGGGATAAGGTGTGGCTCTCCTCAAACAACCTACGACTATCTTGCCCTTCTAAAAAGTTGGGACCAAGGTTTATTGGGCCTTTTAGAATCAAAAGGATGATAAACCCTGTGGCTTTTGAACTGGCTTTACCTAATTCATACAAGGTCCATCCTGTATTCCATGTTTCCCTGCTAAAGCCTGCAATTTCTAGCCCTTTCCCAGGGAGGGAAGAATTGCCTCCACCTCCAGTTTCAGTGGAGGGTGAACCTGAATATGAAGTGGAAACCATTCTGGATTGTCGAAGAAGGGGTGAGCTCATACAGTATCTTATTAAATGGAAAGGTTACCCCACTGAAGACAATTCCTGGGAACCCGCTAGTAACCTGCATGCCCCCAGGCTGGTACAGGAATTTCACAGGAGATTCCCGGAAAGATTGGCCCGGTTGGGCATCCGGAGGCTGCCCCTTGGGGGGGGGGCACTGTCAGAGAAACGGCCATGCTGCAACTGGCAACTCCACCAGTACTTTCAATGGCTGCAATGGACTCAGGCCATAGACTCATTGTCAGTGAAATGGTTGTGCTGCAACTGGCAAATTTGCCAGTACTTCCCATGGCTGCAATGGACTCAGGCCATAGACTAATTCACTGGCCTATAAAAGGACTCTGCTCAGCCCATCTGATTGCTGGATTGTCTTCAGCTCTTCCTGTTTCCTGTGCATTGCTACTTCCTGGATTCCAGTTTGACCCGGCTTGTTTCTGACCTGTCTGCTCTCTCTCCTGGCTTTGACCCACGGCTTTGTCTGACCCTTCGATCCTGCTCCAGTGTTTGACCCTCGGCTTGTGTGACCATCCTTGCTCTCTTGTCCTCTGCCTGACTTCCAGTGTACCGATCCCGGCTTGCTCAACGGACTTACTTCTGCTCAATCCCCTTGTCTTGGCGACCTGTTTGGACTGATACCTGTGTATGACCCTCGGCCTGGCTTTTACCTGCACATTGCTTGATTCCCTGGAGGCCCTGCAAGTTGTTCCAGGATATCCTTGTGAACCTTTACCTGCACTCCACAAGCATCCAGTGCTCCTTGGGACGCGTCACCTCCTGTCCCACTTCCAGGGGTGATTCGCACCGAGCTGCAAGGGAAGCCCTCTCAGCATTTCGGCCTCTACCAAGAAGTGATCTGACAGTTGGTGAGGCTCTTCTCTTCCCTCTTGGGCTCCCAGGCCTGTTACCCTTCCCCACGGAGGCTGTGGGGCCACCCACTCACTTGCTTACCATGTGCAGATAGATTCCTGAACCTCAACCTCGCCGCTGTTTGCTGCAGCCGCCACTGAGCATGGACTCTCCATGGACTCTCTCGCGTGCCCACAGAGATGGCCAGGGGAGGACTGGGCCAGGGGGTAGAAGGGTAATTGCCCCCTGGGCCGCTTTGATGCCCCGTAAAAAGGCTGCACCGCTTCTGCCACAGACATGCCTAAAGGACTCCTGGTGAAGAGAAGTAAAAAGTCCCCACCGCTGACCTACTGAGTGCAGGATGAAGACAAGGACAGAGTGCAGGCCTCCTTCCCAGCATCGATGGTGTAAACTGTGTCTGAACAGAGGCCTGTTCAGGAATGGGAGCTGGAGATCGCCTACAGACGGCTGCAAGACTCTGCTCAGTACCAGGGCTGGGCTCTCCTTGCCTGGGAATAGCCAGAAGAATCAACAATATGTCACAGTAATAGTGTGCTTTGCTCACCTGCACCCATGGTCTTGCATGTGGAGGTTTTATGGCGGATGCAGCAAGTGCTGACTCACCTGGACGAACCTGTTTCTGCACAGGACGAGCTTGGATGGAGGCCACTGGATAAAGGTATGGGAGAAGAGGAAGCCATGTTAATTCCCCAACCACGGATCACAGATATAATTGACTTTTCATCGGAGGATGTTATGGATGATAAGTCACCTGCCAAAGTGTTGGCACTGTGCCCAAGTGCCACCAGCCCATGCCCTGGACTTTCAGCAATTCCAGAGATGGGGGATTTAATAGATTTTTCTACTGAGGAGGAACGTCCCAGTGAGCCTACAGCAGAAGAGCGGGATCCAGGCCTATTGTTGCTGACATCTGCCTGTAACAATTGATAACCCAGGAAGATGTGTGCAAGTTCACTGACTTTTCAGATTACTTTCCAGCAGAAGTGCTGGCAACAGAGCAGAGTGCGGTTGGCCTCTGCCCTCAACATACAAAAGATGGAGTTCCTGTGGTAGTGGATGGGACTACAGTCTTCACTTGTATACCCCAGGGATGCTGGACAGTCAGCCCAGATCCCCAACAGCCTGACGAAGTGAGCCCCACCACTCTGTCTTCTCTCCAGCGGCTAAAAGGACTCTTTGGAGAAGGGCCAGTCCACGCTTCTCCCCAGTATGTGCTACGAGAGAGGCAGAGGTTGGCTGGGTGAGTAACGCTGTTTTCCAGACAATTTGTTTGGGGTACTGGGTGGGTGAAGACATTGGGAGGGCCTACCTTAGAGAGTTTGGAAAACCCCTCTCTTAGCCCACTAGGCCCCTATTATGTCTATTAATGACACAGGGTACCCAAGAAGCCCAGTCTGGCCTGCCCAAACCAGACTTCCACAGACTGATCGGCTATGAGGGCTCCATGCGCCTTGCCAGGACAAACTTACAAACTATGTGGAACTTTGTCAAGGAAGCTGTCATGATGGATTGACTCTTTAGGACTTGTTACCCGACTAACTCAGGCACAGACCGATTGGAGGTCTGGTACCTGGTTAGTCTACGGTTGGGGGGAAGATATGTAACGGTATTAACTGTCACTGGGAGGGAAAGACAGATGGTTTGGATTGCTTCAAATGGGGTCTGTATTTACAAGTGACGATAATGTGTATTGTACTTCAATGTCAGACAGGCTCTCCCTATTGTTTGTGTATTGAGATAATGTGTATTGTGTTAAAGTCTGCCTGTACCATTGTTAAATGTTAATGACCTCACATTGTTCTGTCCAGATGGCTAGATAATTAGTTTAGTTCCTGTATACACTTTCATCTGCATATGATAATGTAATCATTCAACCCCTGACCAGTGTGTAGTAATTTGGTCAGGAGGGGGATGTGCTCATATGTGTATAAATTGAGTGTGTGTCTGTTCAATAAACAGTCTGTTTTTACCCCTTCATGAAGTCTAGACTAATGGTTGGGGGAAGCTGCTATAAGGGATTGCTATGCTCTTCATACTCCCTTGGATAATCACTAAGCTCTTGTAAGAGCTTGTTCCTGCTTCACTCTCTGGGGAAAGAGAGGTTCACCCACGGGAACCTGGAGCCTTGTCGTAGGGCCAGGGTGGGTAGGGGACGGGGAGACCCCAACCAAGCTGCAGCGGTTCTTTGGGTCTGAGGTGGTTATGGTGTCTGGTGGAGTGCTTGGAGCCCTCGGGAAGCACTAGGAGCATCCGTCAACGGAGGTACCCAGTTTGGGTGCCAGTTGATCCATTACAATTATATATATATATATATATATATATATATATATATATATATATATATATATATATATATTTTAGCAGACCCTAGAGAATAAAATGGTGGTGTTGAATCAAGGGTTGGGTGGCTGCACTATCACTAAATGCAAAAACAGCTTTATTACTGTGTACAACCAACGCTGACAGGCAGGGAGAGGACAAAGAGGTTGACGCGTTTCACATGAAGTACAGGTTTCAGTAGTGGGTGGAGACTGCTGGGCCCCTCCCACAGCTCTCTCCTTGTGCAGGATAACTGATCTTGTCTCCACTTCTTCTTTAGTTTTCTGTAGTGGGTGGAGACTGCTGGGCTCCTCCTACAGCTTTGCTCTCTCTCCATGTGCAGGGGGACCGGTCTTGTCTCCACCTCTTCCTGTAGTTTTATGTAGTGGGTGGAGACTGCTGGGCCCCTCCCACAGCTTTGCTCTATCTCCTTGCGCAGGGGGACAGGTCTTGTCTCCACCCCCTCCTGTAGTTTTCTGTAGTGGGTGGAGACTGCTGGGCCCCTCTCACAGCTCTCTCTCTTTCTCTCCTTGTGCAGGGGGACTGATCTTGTACCCACCCCCTCCTGTAGTTTTCTGTTGTGGGTGGAGATTGCTTGGCCCCTCCCACAGCTCTTTCTCTCTCCTTGTGCAGGGGGACCGGTCTTGTACCCACCCCCTCCTGTAGTTTCTGTTGTGGGTGGAGACTGTTTGGCCCCTCCCACAACTCTCTCTCCTTGTGCAGGGGGACCGTCTTGTCTCCACCCCCTTCTGTAGTTTTCTGTAGTGGGTGGAGACTGCTGGGCTCCTCCCACAGATTTGCTCTCTTTCCTTGCGCAGGGGACTGGTCTTGTCCCCACCCCCTTCTGTAGTTTTCTGTAGTGGGTGGAGACTGCTGGGCTCCTCCCACAGATTTGCTCTCTTTCCTTGTGCAGGGGGACTGGTCTTGTCTCCACCCCCTTCTGTAGTTTTCTGTAGTGGGTGGAGACTGCTGGGCTCCTCCCACAGATTTGCTCTCTTTCCTTGTGCAGGGGGACTGGTCTTGTCTCCACCCCTCCTGTAGTTTTCTGTAGGTCTCTCCCACAGCTCTGTTCTCTGCACAGGCACAGTGATGATGTCACTGCTTTTTTTTTTTTTTTTTTTTACAAAGTAATATCTGGGATTGTAAAGACATTTGGGGCACACACAGTGGATTTCTATTCTTTGTGGCTTTTGATGAATAGAAGTAAAATTCCATCTTTTCATTTTACCTCTAAGTAGTGTAATATCTCCTAAACTTCCACCTTTTAGGAGATATTTACCTTATAAGCAGCCAGTGACATCACCGGCGCATGCACTCCAAAGGAACAGCGGCCCTTCAGAGCCCCGTGACCGGCAGCTCCGGCATGCATGCGCAGGAGTGATGTCATCGTGGCTCCGGCCAGTCACAGAGCCGGAGTCCTTGAACCCAGGAAACAAGACGGGTGAAGGTGGAAGCAGCTGCAGCGCTGACATCACATTGCTGGAGGGCTTCGTTTTCAGGTAAATTTCACATAATGTGCTGGTATGTGATGCATACTAGCACATTATGCCTGTGCTTTGCAGGTAAAGAAAAAGAAATTGCAGCGGTTAATGAAAGTTTTTGTGCCCGGAGTTCAGCTTTAATCACAATGACATTGTTACAGTTTATTGATGATCTTTATTGCAACATTGTAATGCTGGAATTAAAATATAAGAATTATAGAAAAAAAAAAAAAAAAAAAAAAAAAGCCCTCCACCAGGGTGGATGAGGTTCCAAATCCAGCATGCGCTGTCTGATAGGAATCCTGTGCCAGGGGGACCCCGGGGCCATACATACCAGGAGGATATTTATATTTATGAGATCATTTTATATATATATATGTATATCAATATACATTGCATATCTATGTATATAATATATATATATATAAATATCTTGATTATATGTGTATATATACTTTTTTCGGAATTTTTTGAAAATGATATGTATAATTTATTTTAATATTTAATATAATATTAAAATAATAATAAAATACACATCAGAAGGGGGAGAATATATGAGACATATAATATATACATAATATATGAAATTATGATTATAATATATATATATATATATATATATATATATATATATAATGATTATAATATATGATACATATAATTGTATTATCTTTATGATTTGAATATAAAAAGGTTTATATATCATTCCTCTATATATTATATAACAAGTAATATTACTATAAAATATAAATATAATAATATTATATCTCCTATCTATGGATATAACAGATGCAGTCCGGTGTCAAGGTTGATGGAGTGACGCAGCGCGCTCTGTCTCCCCCTGGTGTCAATTTAGGGGTACTACAGTGCCTCTGTTATCGGATCTCTGACATCATCCTGCGCCGGAAGTTCCCCGCACGTGGCACTCATGGAGTCTCTGGGCTCTCTGGCGGCGGAGTTGCACCGGGTGGAGGCCCTGAAATTCGGGAACTTCCAGCTGAAGAGCGGAATCTCCTCCCCGGTGTACTTCGACTTGAGAGTCATCGTGTCCCACCCGACCCTCCTCAACCAGGTCCGGGGGAGGGGGACATAGGAGGGGGTATACTGGGAAATGGGGTGGGGAGTAGAAGGGGTATACTGGGGCTTGAAGGGGTATGCTGAGAGATAGGGGGGGGGGTGTAAGAGGGGTATGATGAGAGGGGGTATACTGGGAGATGGGGGGGGATGTAGGAGGGGGTATACTGGGAGATGGGGGGGGGGGTGTAGGAGGGGGAATACTGGGAGATGGGGGGGGGATGTAGGAGGGGGAATACTGGGAGATGGGGGGGGGGATGTAGGAGGGGGAATACTGGGAGATGGGGGGGGGGGGGATGTAGGAGGGGGAATACTGGGAGATGGGGGGGGGGGGGATGTAGGAGGGGGAATACTGGGAGATGGGGGGGCGGATGTAGGAGGGGGAATACTGGGAGATGGGGGGGGTGTAGGAGGGGGAATACTGGGAGATGGGGGGGGATGTAGGAGGGGGAATACTGGGAGATGGGGGGGGATGTAGGAGGGGGAATACTGGGAGATGGGGGGGGGGGATGTAGGAGGGGGAATACTGGGAGATGGGGGGGGGGGATGTAGGAGGGGGAATACTGGGAGATGGGGGGGGGGATGTAGGAGGGGGAATACTGGAAGATGGGGGGGGGGGGATGTAGGAGGGGGTATACTGGGAGATGGGGGGGCGGATGTAGGAGGGGGAATACTGGGAGATGGGGGGGGGTGTAGGAGGGGGAATACTGGGAGATGGGGGGGGTGTAGGAGGGGGAATACTGGGGGGGGGATGTAGGAGGGGGAATACTGGGAGATGGGGGGGGGGATGTAGGAGGGGGAATACTGGGGGGGGGATGTAGGAGGGGGAATACTGGGAGATGGGGGGGGGATGTAGGAGGGGGTATACTGGGGGGGGGGGATGTAGGAGGGGGTATACTGGGGGGGGGAGATAGGAGGGGGTATACTGGGGGGGGGGGGAGATAGGAGGGGGTATACTGGGGGGGGGGGGAGATAGGAGGGGGTATACTGGGGGGGGGAGATAGGAGGGGGTATACTGGGGGGGGGGAGATAGGAGGGGGTATACTGGGGGGGGGGAGATAGGAGGGGGTATACTGGGGGGGGGGGGGGAGATAGGAGGGGGTATACTGGGGGGGGGGGGGAGATAGGAGGGGGTATACTGGGGGGGGGGGGGAGATAGGAGGGGGTATACTGGGGGGGGGGGGGAGATAGGAGGGGGTATACTGGGGGGGGGGGGATAGGAGGGGGTATACTGGGGGGGGGGGGGGAGATAGGAGGGGGTATACTGGGGGGGGGGAGATAGGAGGGGGTATACTGGGGGGGGGGGGGAGATAGGAGGGGGTATACTGGGGGGGGGGGGAGATAGGAGGGGGTATACTGGGGGGGGGGGGAGATAGGAGGGGGTATACTGGGGGGGGGGGGGAGATAGGAGGGGGTATACTGGGGGGGGGGGGGAGATAGGAGGGGGTATACTGGGGGGGGGGGGGAGATAGGAGGGGGTATACTGGGGGGGGGGGGGAGATAGGAGGGGGTATACTGGGGGGGGGGGGGGAGATAGGAGGGGGTATACTGGGGGGGGGGGGGAGATAGGAGGGGGTATACTGGGGGGGGGGGGAGATAGGAGGGGGTATACTGGGGGGGGGGGGGAGATAGGAGGGGGTATACTGGGGGGGGGGGGAGATAGGAGGGGGTATACTGGGGGGGGGGGGGAGATAGGAGGGGGTATACTGGGGGGGGGGGGGAGATAGGAGGGGGTATACTGGGGGGGGGGGGGGAGATAGGAGGGGGTATACTGGGGGGGGGGGGGGAGATAGGAGGGGGTATACTGGGGGGGGGGGGAGATAGGAGGGGGTATACTGGGGGGGGGGGAGATAGGAGGGGGTATACTGGGGGGGGGGGGAGATAGGAGGGGGTATACTGGGGGGGGGGGGGAGATAGGAGGGGGTATACTGGGATGTAGGAGGAGGATGGGGACGTAGAAGGGGGGTATATGGGGAAATCATTGTATGTGTAATACACGCACACACATATATACTGATGCACACACACAGATAAACCCAGACACCATCCAGAATGACCACACTCAGACACACACACAGAATCCCCGATGACCATACTTGCAGACACACATAATCTGAAATGAACACCCTGTGCTGCCTTATGGTGGCGCCGGCCCCGCCCCCCAGGGGTAAGTGTACCACAGGGTGAGACACACGGGTGTAGAAGAATGAGCAGGCAGTGAAATGTGTATAGAGATGTATGATGGGGTGATAGAGGGGGAGGGGTTGTGCTGGAAGATGGAGGATATGAAATACTTGTATATTATGGGATGACATTCTGCCCCTCCTCCATCCGATGGTTGTGCAGTTTAGTAATCTGTAGTTTCCCATTTCTCATACATCAATTAGTGGAGTTTGTTGTTTTTGTTCTGATTGGACATTCTGATTGTCTCCTCCCCCCAGGTGGCGGATCTTCTCTATCAGACCTCTCAGGATGGGGGTGTTCAGTACAGCTCGGTATGTGGAGTGCCGTACACCGCCCTGCCCCTCGCCACCCTCATCTGTGCCAAACACGCAGTGCCAATGCTCATCCGCAGGAAGGAGGCCAAGGACTATGGTGAGCCCCTGCCATACCGGGGAAAGAAGGGGGGGAGGGTGGGGGCTGCGAACGGTGCTGTCCATCCTCTCTGGCTAATTTTCATCCCTCAATGTTTATAAACAATGTTACTTTGTATCTTTCTCCTGTCTGATCAATGTTTATAAACAATGTTACTTTGTATCTCTCTATCTCCCGTCTGATCAATGTTTATAAACAATGTTACTTTGATCTGACAGCAGGTAGAGAGATACAAAGTAACATTGTTCATAAACATTGATCAGGTGGGAGATGGAGAGATTCAAAGTAACATTGTATTTATCCATCTCCCTTCTGATCAATGTTTACAAACAATGTTACTTTGTATCTCTCTATCTCCTGTCTGATCAATGTTTATAAACAATGTTACTTTGTATCTCTCTACCTGCTGTCAGATCAAAGTAACATTGTTTATAAACATTGATCAGATGGGAGTTATAGAGGGATACAATGTATATAAACAATGTTACTTTGTATCTCTCTCTCTCCCGTCTGTTCAATGTTTACAAACAATGTTACTTTGTATCTCTCTATCTCCTGTCTGATCAATGTTTATAAACAATGTTACTTTGTATCTATCTCCCGTGTGAACAATGTTTATAAACATGTAGTTGGATTGCTCGCTCTTTGACAGCAGCAGCTGCTGGAGCTGATGTTTGTCCACTGAAACTCCCGACTTCCTTTTCATAGCTGCAGATTGCCTGTGATTGGGAGGGGGGAGATGTGATTGGGAGGGGGGAGATGTGATTGGGAGGGGGGAGATGTGATTGGGAGGGGGGAGATGTGATTGGGAGGGGGGAGATGTGATTGGGAGGGGGGAGGGGGGAGATGTGATTGGGAGGGGGGAGATGTGATTGGGAGGGGGGAGATGTGATTGGGAGGGGGGAGGGGGAGAGATGTGATTGGGAGGGGGGAGGGGGAGAGATGTGATTGGGAGAGGGGGGGACACGACGGGGACAGAAGCACTGGGTGTGCTACACACGTCCGGTGTACTTAGTGTTTGGGACATGTGTAGCACATTGAGTCCTCCTCTGTATTTTGTGTTTCTCTCCCAGGTGCTGAGTGTTTTTGGTTTTGGTTCTCTTGGTCTTTGCCGGTCTCGGACCGTTGGGGTAAATTGAAGTCTCTTCACCTCATACATTTATGATTTTTTTCTGTCCTGTTTCAGGAACGAAGAAGCTTATTGAAGGGACGATCGTCCCCGGGGAGACCTGTCTGATCATTGAAGATGTAGTGACCAGCGGCTCCAGCGTCCTGGAGACGGCGGAGGTGTTGGAGAAGGAGGGCCTGCGGGTGACGGATGCCATCGTCTTGGTGGACAGAGAGCAGGGTGGGCGGGAGAGGTTGGCGGAGAAGGGGATCCGGCTCCATGCGGTCAGCACTCTGACACAACTCCTGGACCTTCTGCAGAACCTGGGGAAGGTGGACACAGAGATGGTGGAGAACGTCCGCAGGTTCGTCCTGGAGAATAAGGTCACCGGGCCACCGTCTGACCCAGCCAAGGAACCCTGCACCACCCTGAGCTACAGCTCCCGCGCCGCCCTCCCGGGGGCCCACCCACTGGCCAGGCGACTCCTCACCATCATGGAGAAGAAGCAGAGCAACCTCTGCATATCAGCCGACGTCACCAACTCAGCGCGTCTTCTCCAGCTGGCGGCAGAGCTGGGACCGTCCATCTGCATGCTGAAGACTCATGTGGATGTTCTGATGGACTTCACTGCTGACGTCTCCTCCCAGCTGCGAGCGCTCGCCGACCAACACGACTTCCTGATATTCGAGGACCGCAAGTTTGCTGATATTGGGAACACGGTGAAGCACCAGTATGAGGGTGAGAATCTGCAAATTCAACTGGTTCCCCCCCCCCCCCCCCCCCAAACCGATGGTGTAACCAACGCGCCAAACCACACCTGTATCCTGCAAACTTCTCCGCCATTTTAACCACTTACCGATCGCCCGCCGTCATTATACGTCAGTCCTTTAAAGCTAAATACCGGGCTGCCATAACTCCGGTATTTATTTAAACGGCGGGCGATCGTCTTTCAGATAAGGGTGGTCCCAGCAGAGAAATTCGCTGCGGCATCGCCCTTGCAGTACGGCGGAAGAGGTGCCCCCCCTCCTGCCACTTCCCGGTCATTTTCCCCGCTTATCGGAGGGGAAAACAATCCGGTCCACACTCCTCACAGACAGGAAGTCGAATGAGGGCAAGATGGCCCCCACTCCACTCTATGGTCTTGGAGGACCGCAGCAAGGTCAAACATCGTTGCCTAGCAACTGGTTTAAAGGGCACATTCCCCCCCCCCCCCCCCCAGCAATTTTTTTTCTCCCCCTCAGCAATTTTTTTTTTTTCCCCCAGCAATTTTTATTTATTTATTTTTTTCCCCCAGCAATTTTATTTATTTTTTTCCCCCAGCAATTTTATTTTTTTTTTTTCCCCCCAGCAATTTTATTTATTATTTTTTTCCCCCCAGCAATTTTATTTATTTATTTTTTCTCCCCAGCAATTCCCCCCCTAGTATAGATGTGAGGTCTTTTTGACCCCAGATCTCACATTATAGAGGACCTTTCCTGCTTATTTCTATTACAAGGGATGTTTGAATTCCTTGTAATAGGAATAAAAATGATCAAAATGTATTTCTTTTTTTAAACCGTGTAAAAATAATAAAGTAAATAGAAAAAAAAAAAAATTAAAGCGCCCTGTCCCCGTTAGCTCGCACGCAGAAGACGAACGCACACGCAAGTCCCGCCCACATATGTAAACAGTGTTTAACCACTTTAGCCCCGGTGAATTTGGCTGCTCAAAGACCAGGCCCTATTTTGCGATTCAGCACTGCATGTGACGCTGTACCCAAATAAAATTGACCTATTTTTCCCACAAATAGAGCTTTCTTTTGGTGGTATTTGATCTCCTGTGCGTTTTTTTATTTTTTGCTCTATAAACAAAAAAAGCGACAATTTTGAAAAAATAACAATATTTTTCACATTTTTTTTTTATATGAAATTCTCAAAAAAAAAAATCTAATTTTTTTTGACATTTTAGGCCAATTTGTTTACTGCTACATAGGTTTGGTAAAAAAAAAAAAAAAAATCGCAATAATATTGAAGACTCTTAAGTAACAAGAGGATATCTCGGCAGGGAAGGGAGGAGATAATTCCGTATTCCCTTTCCCCTTCGTGGTCCCCTAGATAGAAATAGGGAAGTGTGGGTGGAAAAGAGCTCATTGGAATTTAACTGGGCAAAGTGACGTAGTACTACGTTGCTCGCCCAGGAGCCTGTAGAGGGCGAGTGTGTGCCGCTGGGGGCACACTCCTGCCCCCCGGAGGTGCGCTCCCGCCCCCGCTCGTTCACGGCAGCTCCGATGTCCGCCGGTCACTCGTGATCTCCCGCTGGAGAGGGAGAAAGGCAGGCGGCTGATGTAAACAAAGCCGTCTGTCATTCTCCCTGGTGTAACTGCAGAGATCATACGATCCTGCAATGTAGGATCGTATGTCTGTGATTACATCACAAGCCACGCCCCCCCCCCCCCCCCCACGGTTAGAATCACGCCCCTAGGGATACATTTAACCCCTTGATCACTAATAAAGTTAACCCCTTCCCTGCCAGTGTCATTTTTACAGTAACAGTGCATATGTATAGCACTGATTACTATAGTAATGTCACTGGTACCCCCAAAAGTGTCAAAAATGTCAGTCAAGGGTCCAATCTGTCCGCCGCAATGTCGCCGTCCCGCTAAAAAAATCGCAGATCACCGCCATTACTATTAAAAAAAATAAATAAATAAAAATGACATAGGATGGGCTGCACCTTAATGGGGACGGTACAGCTCTTTTGGGGAGGAAGATGGCCACCAAGTTGGAGGAGCTTTTAAACTAGGAGACGGGGGGTGGGCTCAGAAGTAGAGTCAGTCAGGAGGGAGCAAAGGACTGAAGGCAGTTGTAGGGTCAGCAGCGACAGTAGGTCCACAACGTCAATCGGTAGGTCTGTGTGGGAAAACCTGAGACCGAACAGGAATAAACATAACCAATCAACGTCCGTAAAACTAAGAGGGGTATATGCTAATGCCAGGAGTCTAGCTAATAAAATGGATGAGTTGGAAATGTTAGTTCATGAAGAGGACATAGACCTTGTAGGAATAGCGGAGACTTGGTTCGACCCCTCACATGACTGGCTGGCCAATATCCAAGGGTATTCAGTGTACCGGAAGGACAGGGTAGGAAAAAGAGGGGGAGGGGTATGTCTGTACGTCAAGAACAATGTAAGGGTGATAGAAAGGAGTGACATTACGGAAGGGATGAGTATGGATTTAGAATCGGTGTGGGTAGAACTCCTTAGGGAAGGAGAAAAGGGGAAAGTAATTGTGGGGGTTTGCTATAGGCCACCTAAACAAAGGGAGGAGGTAGAGCTGGAATTGTTAGCACTGTTGGGTAAAGTGGCAAAGCTAGGATCAGTCATATTGGGGGACTTCAATTATCCCGACATTGACTGGGAAGAGGGGACTGCACACTCACAGAAGGCCCGTCTATTCACGGAAACCTTACAGGATAATTACATGTCACAGTTGGTGGATTCCCCTACCAGAGAAAACGCAGTCCTGGATCTATTGATCACTAATGACCCAGACATAATCTCGGAGATAGGAGTCCAGGACTACCTGGGCTCTAGCGATCACAGGATGATCACATTTAGTATAAATAACAATATAACAAGGCAAGTGGGGAACATAAGAACCAGGGCCGGACTGAGCATCGGGCACAGCGGGCATATGCCCGGTGGGCCGCCGAGGGTATTGTAATTTCTAATGGAAGAGACAAGAGACAGTGACACTAGAGTCCGGCCGTTGCTTGCCTCTCCGCGGCCGATTCCGCGGAGTCTGATTGCCGCGGCCGCCGCATTACCGCAATCTGGCCGCCCGCCACTGCCCCCGACCCCGCATTATGGCAATCTGGCCGCCCGCTATCCCCGACTCCAGTCCCCACTCCTTGCTCAGCTCAGCTGGCCTGGCAGCCGGCTCCGCAGCGGCATCCAGGCTCCAGCGTAGCTCAGGAGGGGGTGGAGTCGGTGGGTGGACCGTGTGACGGTGTGACCGACCGTCATGTGACTAAGGCCGGGGGTGGAGCTAGAGGCCGGCGGGGACCCCATGCTGCCTTTTCACAGGAAGAAGCGGGAAGTGACCGGCGCCGCACAGACAGACACTGACAGTGTGTCTGAGTGAGTGAGTCTGTCTCAGTCTGAGAGTGAGAGTGAGAGACAGTGAGTCAGAGACGAGTGTGGAGTCCTGTGGAGGAGTCGTCAAATTTCAAGTCTAGTGCCTGCCTGCCCTGGAGGAGCTGCATTAACACCACCAGCACTGCACCACCCACGACCAGGACAGGAGCCAAGGCCTCAACAGGTAAGGAAAGAATGGCAGCAGGCCAGCAGCACAATTTACAACACCACAGACCACACACCACTGTCACCGCTGGGATTTGTGGTTCTGGGTGGCCTCCGGCAGAGCAGGGTTCTGGTCTGGAACTTCTGGCTTAGCAGCAGGCAGGCCACAGGTGTAAAAAACAGATCACTGCACTGCTAGAAAACATGTGCCATGCCAGTTTGCTTGTTACATGTGATGTGACAGCCAGGTGCACATTTTCAACTTGAAAATGTGCACCTGGCTGTCACATCACATGTAACAAGCAAACTGGCATGCCGCATGGCACATGTTTTCTAGCAGCAGCCAGTGACAGTGTGTGTTTAGCTGTTTTCAAAACCGCTACACACGGTCACTGCTAGAACATGTGCCATGTAAGTAGAGATGCACCGAAATTTTGGCAACCAATATTTTCGGCCAAAAATTAGCCTATCCCATTTCTGCCGATAAGAAGTTAAAGATGCCAAAAATGTATGACCGCTACTATGTGTAAAAACTGAGCCCTTCACTTCCCTGTCATCTCCAGGTATCTTTGCTGACCGATCTGATCTGATCCTCTGCCGGTGTAACGTTAAAAAACCATACCCCGTGAAGAAACCATACCCTCGTCACTTCCTGTATGAAACATCTGAGCAGCGCAGCGGTGCGCATGCTCAGAGCCCCGGATACCTAATTGAACATCAAAGAATTTGACAAGTGCGCATGCTCGGAGGGCATGAAATAATCATGGCACGGTGTGAAATGTTATACTTGCGGCGGGTACATTAAAACAGGTGTGAAGGTGCAGGAATTGGGGTGATCTGAGGTGTGAAGGTGCAGGAATTGGGGTGATCTGAGGTGTGAAGGTGCAGGAATTGGGGTGATCTGAGGTGTGAAGGTGCAGGAATTGGGGTGATCTGAGGTGTGAAGGTGCAGGAATTGGGGTGATCTGAGGTGTGATAGTGCAGGAATTGGGGTGATCTGAGGTGGAAGGTGCAGGAATTGGGGTGATCTGAGGTGTGAAGGTGCAGGAATTGGGGTGATCTGATTTGTGAAGGTGCAGGAATTGGGGTGATCTGAGGTGTGAAGGTGCAGGAATTGGGGTGATCTGAGGTGTGAAGGTGCAGGAATTGGGGTGATCTGAGGTGTGAAGTTTCAGGAATTGGGGTGATCTGATGTGTGAAGGTGCAGGAATTGGGGTGATCTGAGGTGTGAAGGTGCAAAGCTCACTTGATTTCTTACTATTATTCAAGCGGTTTACAGCAGTTACTTTATATGACGTTGACAGTTGTTTTTTATGTATCTGGCACTCCTAATTTCTTTGATAACATTTTTCGGCACACTGTGCCCAAAAAGGTTGTCTACCCCTTGATTAGAGTAACCCTCATCTTGCGCTGCTTCATAATATTTTTAGGACTCAACCATCAAAACAGGATTTAAAATAAGACAAAAAAAACAGCATCATATGGCAGCTCTGATCTAAATTGGACCCAGTCTGTCAGATTAAACTAAAAAAAAGGTACCGTAATCGAATCCACACGTCCTGGAACATTAAATCCTGTCATCAACCATCCCGACGAACGTCACGCCCCCTGTCACGCCCCCGCCACGCCCCCTCCTGGGCTGCTCAGTCCAAAATGCCCGGGCCTATTTTTTGTCCCAGTCCGGGCCTGATAAGAACCCTAAACTTCAGAAGGGCAAACTTTCCAAAATTGTACTCATTGATGGAAAGGGTAAACTGGGACCAAACCCTGGGATCCCTGACCACAGAGGAAAAATGGGAATGCTTTAGGAACATATTAAGCAAAGGCATCTTGCAGTGCATTCCTATGGGGAATAAATTTAGAAGAGACAAAGCCAAACCTGGCTGGCTAAACCGTAGCGTTAAAAAACTTATTAGGGGAAAAAAATTGGCCTTCAAGAAATATAAATCAGAGGGCACTGTATTGGCTTTCGAGCAATACAAGGAGGCAAATAAGAAAAGTAAACACGAAATCAAGATTGCTAAAATCAACTTTGAGAGACAAATAGCGGAGGATAGTAAAAAAAAACAAAGAAATTCTTTAAATATATCAATAGCAAAAAAACGAGGGCAGAGCATATTGCACACATAATTACCGATGATGGGAGGATGGTTACAGAGGACACTGAAAAAGCAACCGTGCTGAATGCTTTTTTCTCGTCAGTCTTTACACAGGAAAAGGAGGGGTACACTGACCATGACTGTATGGGGTACACTGACCATGACTGTATGGGGTACACTGACCATGACTGTATGGGGTACACTGACCATGACTGTATGGGGTACACTGACCATGACTGTATGGTTGGTAGTAACACACAGGACTTGCCATTATGGCTAACAGAGGGTGAAATCAGGGAAAGGCTGGATAAACTTAACACAAACAAATCACCAGGCCCGGATGGCGTACATCCGAGAGTACTCAAGGAACTCAGTAAGGTTATATCCAGACCACTGTTCCTGATCTTTGCTGACAGTATTAGGACAGGAGAAGTACCAGGAGATTGGAGGAAAGCTAACGTGATTCCGATATTCAAAAAGGGTCAGAGGCATATCCCGGGAAATTATAGGCCTGTCAGTCTGACATCGATAGTATGTAAACTTCTGGAGGGGATGATAAGGGACTATATCGTAGAGTTTGCTAAAGACAACAGCATTATCAGTAATAACCAACACGGGTTTACAAATGGGTGTTCTTGTCAAAACAATCTATCAGCATTCTACGAGGAGATGAGCTGTGAGCTAGATAGGGGCAGACCAGTGGATGTGGTGTACTTGGATTTTGCTAAGGCGTTTGATACAGTTCCCCAGAAGTGCTTAATTTATAAAATAAGGTCTGCAGATATCGACAGCAGGGTTTGCTCTTGGATACGGAATTGGCTTAAAGGGTGTGTCCAAAGGGTGGTAATAAACAGCGCGTACTCAGACTGGTCTGAGGTAGTAAGCGGGGTGCCCCAGGGCTCAGTCCTGGGACCGACCTTGTTCAATTTATTCATAAACAGCATTGAGGACGGGATCAGTAGTTCAATAGCAGTTTTTGCAGATGACACAAAATTGGGCAGGGCAATAACTGCACAGCATGAAGCAGATATCCTACAGAATGACCTGGACAAAATTA
Organism: Pelophylax lessonae; assembly: GCF_965119305.1. NCBI lineage: Eukaryota > Metazoa > Chordata > Amphibia > Anura > Ranidae > Pelophylax > Pelophylax lessonae. Next base: position 327,650,866 of record NC_138773.1, read on the forward strand.
CAGAGTGGGCAACGACTTGGCAAATGAGGTTTAATGTAGAGAAGTGTAAGGTTTTGCACTTGGGGACTAAAAACATAAAAGCACAATACACTTTAGGGGGGGAACCCTTGGGGGAATCAAAAATGGAGAAAGATCTGGGAGTCTTGGTTGATGATAGATTAGGCAATAGCATGCAATGTCAAGCGGCAGCTGCCAAAGCCAGCAGAATATTAGCATGCATAAAGAAAGGGATGCATTCCAGAGATAAGACTATAATCCTTCCACTTTATAAAACTCTGGTCCGACCGCATCTGGAGTATTCTGTCCAGTTCTGGTCGCCAGTCCTCAGGAGGGATGTGTTGGAGCTGGAGAGAGTCCAGAGAAGGGCAACTAAACTAATTAGGGGATTGGAGGACCTTAATTATGAAGAGCGTCTGCAATCGCTTGATTTATTCTCCCTGGAGAAGACGCCTGAGGGGGGACATGATAGCAATTTATAAATATCTCAATGGGGATCTCAGCTTAGAAAAAAAGCTGTTTAGTCGAAGGGAATGCATGAGGACTCGGGGGCATACAATGCGATTAGAGGAGAAGCGTTTTAAACTCAGGCAACGTGGGGGATTCTTTACTGTTAGGGCTACAAGATTGTGGAATTCTCTACCACAAGAGGTGGTTTCTGCGGGAAGTATGGTGGCTTTCAAAAGACTCTTAGACTTACATCTCAAGGATCAGAACATTCAGGGGTATGAGAGATGATTACAGCCACACACACCTACACAGGGGGAACTGGATGGACTATTGTCTTTATTCAACCTCACCTACTATGTAACTATATAAATATTTCCCATAGTAAACGCAATAACTTTTACGCAAAGCGATCAAAATACGCTTATTTTTTTTTCAAATATTTTTATTATTTAAAGTTTCCGGGTGAGACAATATAATACAGAATCCAATAAACAATGTATACCATGTTAAAATATATTTCTACATCAATCTGTTCATTCCACAGTTAAATTCCAATGAGCTCTTTTCCACCCACACTTCCCTATTTCTATATATAAATAAAACAAAAAAAAAGGAAGGGGACCACGGAGGGGAAGGGGAAAGGGAATATGGAATTATCTCCTCCCTTCCCTGCCGAGATATCCTCTTGTTACTCAAGAGTCTTCAATATTATTGCGATTTTTTTTTTTTTTTTTTTTTTTTTTTTTACCAAACCTATGTAGCAGTAAACAAATTGGCCTAAAATGTTAAAAAAAAAATAGATTTTTTTACATTTTTTTTTTTTTTTGGAGAATTTCCTATTAAAAAAAAATGTGAAAAATATTGTTATTTTTTCAAAATTGTTGCTTTTTTTGTTTATAGCGCAAAAAATAAAAATCGCACAGGTGATCAAATACCACCAAAAGAAATCTCTATTTGTGGGGAAAAAAGGACGTCAATTTTATTTGGGTACAGCGTCGCACGACCGCGCAATTGTCCGTTAAAATAACGCAGTGCCGAATTGCAAAATAGGGCCCTGGTCTTTGAGCAGCCAAATCCTCCAGGGCTGAAGTGGTTAAACCCTGTTTACATATGTGGGCGGGACTAGCGTATGCGTTCGCTTCTGCGCGCGAGCTAACGGGGACCGGGCGCTTTAATTTTATTTATTTTTTTCCAATTTTATTATTTTTACACCATTTAAAACAAAAAAAAAATTATTAAAAAAAATTTTTTGGAAAACACCAAGTGTTAGAAATAAGCCCGGTCTTAAAGTGGTTAAACCTTCAAACAGCAGGCTGAAAAAGCCTCCTTGGTGCACCCCTCTGACTCCGGTTTCATTGTGTTACTAAGGACTTAAAGCGGAGTTCCACCCATTTTTAATAGGTTGGATATCATAGGTGTATGTAATCCCCTTTAAAACGACTTTTACCAATGGAAACTTTTTTTTTTTTTTTGCTAGTAAATACCTTATTTTCTGCTTTATTCCTCCTCTCCTCACTTCCGGGTCTGATCGGCGATGACGTCATTTGGCAATTCGCAGTGTGTGCTGGGATGTATTCCATGCCAGAAATCTTGCAGTATTACCCAGGAGCTGAGCTGACCTGCCCCGCCTCCTCTCAGTGAGTTGTACTGTATGCATTGTATTCAGGCAGTTCTCTGCCCCGCCCCGCCTCCTCTCAGTGAGCATATAATGCTTTCAGTCCTCGCTCACTGAGAGGAGGCGGGGCAGAGAACGGCCTGAATACAATGCATACAGTACAACTCACTGAGAGGAGGCGGGGCAGGTCAGCTCAGCTCCTGGGTAATGCTGCGAGATTTCTGGCATGGAAATTGGCCTAACATGTTAAAAAATTTAGATTTTTTTTTTTACATTTTTTTGGGGAATTTCATAAAAAAAAAAATGTGAAAAATATTATTTTTTCAGAATTGTCGCTCTTTTTTTGTTTATAGAGCAAAAAGTAAAAACCACACAGGTGATCAAATACCACCAAAAGGAATCTCTATTTGTGGGGAAAAAAGGACATCAATTTTATTTGGGTACAGTGTCGCACGACCGCGCAATTGTCCATTAAATTCACGCAGTGCCGAATCGCAAAATAGGGCCTGGTCATTGAGAGCCAAATCCTCCGGGGCTTAAGTGGTTAATGACAAGGTCATATTTTGCGATTTGGCACTGCGTGACTTTAACGGACAATTGCGCGGTCGTGTGACGCTGTACCCAAATAAAATTGATGTCCTTTTTTCCCCACATATAGAGATTTCTTTTGGTGGTATTTGATCACCTGTGCAATTTTTATTTTTTGCGCTATAAACAAAAAAAGAGCGACAATTCTAAAAAAAAAAAAAAAAATTTTCACATTCTGCTATATAACATTCCCAATAAAAAAAAAAAAATTAAAAAGCAAAATTTTCAACATTTTAGGCCAATTTGTTTTCTGATACATATTTTTGGTAAAAAAAAAAAAAAAAATCCCAATTAGCGTATTTTGATTGGTTTGCGCAAAAGTTATCGCATCTACAAACTAGGGGAAAGATTTGTCATTTTTATTGTGGGTTTTTTTTTTTACTAGTAATGGCGGCGATCTGCGATTTTTGTTTTTGGGACTGTGACATTGCAGAGGGCAGATCGACCCCCTGACTGACATTTTTGACACTTTTGGGGGGACCAGTGACATTACTACACTAATCAGTGCTATACATATGCACTGTCGCTGTAATAATGACACTGGCAGGGAAGGGGTTAACATAGTGGGTGATCAAGGGGTTAAGTGTGAGCCAAGGGAAGTGTTTCTAACTCTATGGGGGCGTGGCTTGTGAAATGACCATAGAGACATGTGATCCTATACAGAAGGAGGAGCTCTGTGATCATTCCAGGGAGAAGAACGGTCAGCTGTGATTACAACATCCGACCGCCCTCTCCTAGCGGGGAGCGATCGCGGGTGCCCGGGGGCAATCGGAGTCACCTGCCCCGTGCATTGGAGTCCCCGCTGACCAGTGGGGATGGGAGAGCGCTGCCCACTAGCTGCAGGCACGCGACTGATGTATACCTACGTTGGTTAACGCAGGAGCGGCTGCCTGCTGCAGTATAACTGGCGGGCGGATGTTAAGCCGTCAATTTATTCCAGTAATTCAATTAAAAAAGGTAAACTCCTATATTTTCTATAGATGTCACACACAGAGTGAGAGATTTCCAGCATTTCTTTCCCCTAATTTTGATGATTACGGCTTCCAGCGAGTGACACCCCAAAATTCAGCATCTCTGAAAATTAGAATATTACATAAGACCAATATAAAAAAGGATTTAATCCAGAAATGTTGTCTGTCCATGTACAGTATAGGGGGAGAAGTCTGTCCATGTACAGTATAGGGGGAGAAGTCTGTCCATGTACAGTATAGGGGGAGAAGTCTGTCCATGTACAGTATAGGAGGAGAAGTCTGTCCATGTACAGTATAGGGGGAGAAGTCTGTCCATGTACAGTATAGGGGGAGAAGTCTGTCCATGTACAGTATAGGAGGAGAAGTCTGTCCATGTACAGTATAGGGGGAGAAGTCTGTCCATGTACAGTATAGGGGGAGAAGTCTGTCCATGTACAGTATAGGGGGAGAAGTCTGTCCATGTACAGTATAGGGGGAGAAGTCTGTCCATGTACAGTATAGGAGGAGAAGTCTGTCCATGTACAGTATAGGAGGAGAAGTCTGTCCATGTACAGTATAGGGGGAGAAGTCTGTCCATGTACAGTATAGGGGGAGAAGTCTGTCCATGTACAGTATAGGAGGAGAAGTCTGTCCAAGTACAGTATAGGGGGAGAAGTCTGTCCATGTACAGTATAGGGGGAGAAGTCTGTCCATGTACAGTATAGGGGGAGAAGTCTGTCCATGTACAGTATAGGAGGAGAAGTCTGTCCATGTACAGTATAGGAGAAGTCTGTCCATGTACAGTATAGGGGGAGAAGTCTGTCCATGTACAGTATAGGGGGAGAAGTCTGTCCATGTACAGTATAGGGGGAGAAGTCTGTCCATGTACAGTATAGAAGTCTGTCCATGTACAGTATAGGAGAAGTCTGTCCATGTACAGTATAGGGGGAGAAGTCTGTCCATGTACAGTATAGGGGGAGAAGTCTGTCCATGTACAGTATAGGAGAAGTCTGTCCATGTACAGTATAGGAGAAGTCTGTCCATGTACAGTATAGGAGAAGTCTGTCCATGTACAGTATAGGAGAAGTCTGTCCATGTACAGTATAGGGGGGGAAGTCTGTCCATGTACAGTATAGGGGGGGAAGTCTGTCCATGTACAGTATAGGGGGAGAAGTCTGTCCATGTACAGTATAGGAGGGGAAGTCTGTCCATGTACAGTATAGGGGGAGAAGTCTGTCCATGTACAGTATAGGGGGAGAAGTCTGTCCATGTACAGTATAGGGGGAGAAGTCTGTCCATGTACAGTATAGGGGGAGAAGTCTGTCCATGTACAGTATAGGGGGAGAAGTCTGTCCATGTACAGTATAGGGGGAGAAGTCTGTCCATGTACAGTATAGGAGGGGAAGTCTGTCCATGTACAGTATAGGATGCACTCAATACTTGGTCGGGGCTCCTTTTGTATGAATTACGGCATCAATGCGGCGTGGCATGGAGGCGATCAGCCTGTGGCACTGCTGAGGTGTTATGGAAGCCCAGGTTGCTTTGATAGCGGCCTTCAGCTCCTCTGCATTGTTGGATCTGGTGTCTCTCATCTTCCTCCTGACAATACCCCACAGATTCTCTATGGGGTTTAGGTAAGGCCAGTTTGCTGGCCAATCAAGCATAGTGATCCCATGATCATGTGACCAGGTATTGGTAGGTTTGGCAGTGTGGGCGGTGCCAAGTCCTGCTGGAAAATGAAATCAGCATCTCCATAAAGCCGGTCAGCAGAGGGAAGCATGAAGAGCTCTAGAATTTCCTGCTAGAGGGCGGAGCTGACTTTGGTGGACCAACACCAACAGATGACACGACCCCCCAAATCATCACTGACTGTGGAAGACGACCAGCATGCGGTCACGTGAGCGGCGAGAAGCGCTAGATAATAAGATATTAGGCAGCATATTTTTTATAAATCACATACAGTGGGGAGCATCGTGTTATCTAACAGAGGGAACTATAGAAAGCAAACCGTTACTTTTACTGCAGGAGGGGGGAGGATCGGGGAGCCGACAGGCAGGGAGGGTGAAGGGGGAGAGGAGGGAGGAGGATCAAAGGAGACAGCAGATGATGGAGGCACATAAACTGACCACGGTGTTCGGGATCGGCAGCCATGATAAACCGTGGTCAGTTTACAGGGGGGGGGGGGGTCAGAACTGGCAATGTGTCAGCCAGGTATTCCAGATGATAGAAGGGGCCACAAGCACTGCGCTATACAACATGCTTTAACCACTTAAGGACCGCCCACCGCAGATTTACTGTGGCAGTGCGGCCCTCCTGCGTGAACCGACATAGCTGTACTTCGGTCACGCGCCTGCAGCTAGGTGGCAGTCGTGCGCCGCCGACGGCGCGCTCCCGCCCCCACATGGCAGCGGGGATTCCGATGCACCGGTCAGGTGACTCCGATTGCCGCTTGACACCCGCGATCGTTCCCCGCTGAGAGAGGACGGTCGGATGTTGTAAACACAGCTGACCGTTCTTCTCCCTGGAATGATCACAGAGCGTCTGTGATCCTTCTATATAGGAAGACATGTCTCTATGGTCATTTCACAAGCCACGCCCCCATACAGTTAGAATCACTCCCCTAGGCATACATTTAACCCCTTGATCACCCACTGTTAACCCCTTCCCTGCCAGTGTCATTTGTACAGTGACAGTGCATATTTTTTAGCACTGATTACTGTAGTAATGTCACTGGTCCCCCCCAAAAATGTCAGTTAGGGGTCCGATCTGTCTGCCGCAATGTCGCCGCCCCGCATAAAATCGTCGGATCGCCGCCATTACTAGTAAAAAAAAAATAAAATAAAAATGACAAATCTTTCCCCTAGTTTTGTAGACTCAATATTTTTTGCTCAAACCAATCAAAATACGCTTATTGCGATTTTTTTTTTTTTTTTTTTACCAAAACTATATAGAATACAAATTGCCCTAAAATGTTAAAAAAAAAATTTTTTCTTTTTTTTTGGGTATGTTTTATGACAGAATGTAAAAAATATTGTTTTTTTTTTTCCAGAATGGTCGCTCTTTTTTAACAGCGTCGCACGACCGTGCAATTGTCGGTTAAAGTATCTCAGTGCCGAATCGCAAAAAATGGCCTGGTCATTAAGGGGGGGCCCTGTGTTGATTGTCAACACGGAGTTCTGGGCTGTGATTGGACACAGCCGATCAGCTGGTCCCGGCCATGAATCATTTGCCGGGATTTGCTGGCAGACTCCTGATATACACGGTCACAGCAAGTGTCTGCAGGAGCGCGCATGCGCGCACCCTAAACCTGAAAGCAGGCAGTGACGTACAGGTACGGCGCTTTGCCTACAGTGGCCACCCATATGCATTACATTGAAGGTGGGGGGCGTTAGGGTGGTTAAATAAAATATTTAGAATGCTGCTTGGAGGAGCCCCCCCCCCTGCAAATCTGGTAGTGGGGGTGCTTTGAGGGTGGAGGGCCCTGAATGCCACCATGATGCACCTTAAATATGGGTGTAACAAAAGAAGCCATGAAAGGTGGCATTATCTTTGAAGGTGGATCCCCCCCCCCCCGTGTAATCAACTTCAAACTTTTTATTATCCTAACAGACTGTCACTGAAATGAGGACAAAACGTTTTCTGCCCTGATTCATCCTCAGTGTGTCCGCAGTATTGATTTGTTCCTTCTCTGTCCACCAGGGGGCCTCTATAAAATCTCTTCATGGTCCGATGTGGTGAACGCCCATGCGGTGCCCGGCCCCGGGGTGGTGCAAGGCTTGCAGGCGGTTGGCGAGCCTTTGGGTCGGGGCTGCCTTGTGATCGCAGAGATGAGTTCCCAGGGGTCTCTCGCCACCGGAGATTACACCAAGGCAGCTGTGAGTATGGGAGGGGGGCTGCTGTGAGTATGGGAGGGGGGCTGCTGTGAGTATGGGAGGGGGGCTGCTGTGAGTATGGGAGGGGGGCTGCTGTGAGTATGGGAGGGGGGCTGCTGTGAGTATGGGAGGGGGGCTGCTGTGAGTATGGGAGGGGGGCTGCTGTGAGTATGGGAGGGGGGCGGCTGTGAGTATGGGAGGGGGGCGGCTGTGAGTATGGGAGGGGGGCGGCTGTGAGTATGGGAGGGGGGCGGCTGTGAGTATGGGAGGGGGGCGGCTGTGAGTATGGGAGGGGGGCGGCTGTGAGTATGGGAGGGGGGCGGCTGTGAGTATGGGAGGGGGGCTGCTGTGAGTATGGGAGGGGGGCGGCTGTGAGTATGGGAGGGGGGCGGCTGTGAGTATGGGAGGGGGGCGGCTGTGAGTATGGGAGGGGGGCGGCTGTGAGTATGGGAGGGGGGCGGCTGTGAGTATGGGAGGGGGGCTGCTGTGAGTATGGGAGGGGGGCTGCTGTGAGTATGGGAGGGGGCTTTTCATATGTCACCAATGTTATCACATCCTGGTATAAATTATGGGTTAGACAACCGCAGGCACCCCAGCTGTGGTGAAACTACTAATCCCATCGTACCCCCTTTCTCTGGGGGGTTATGGCTGTAGCTGCCAGCCTTTGCAATGCCTCATGGGACTTGCAATTTCAATTGCCCACCCTTGGAATAGATGACTAGAACACCCCCAACCCCCATCCTATTATGGGGTTAACCCTTCGCTCAGTATATTGGGACCCTCTGTGATCCAATCATCTCCTCCTCCGGTTTCTTAGTGTGAAGGTTTGGTGTCTTCTTCAGTGTCACCAAGTCTCTTACTAGCGCCCCCCCCCCCCATACTGCTCCTGGAGACGGATCCCTGTGTAAGCTCCGTGTCCAATCATGTGAAAGCTCACACAGGTCTGATGATGTCACTCCATCCTCCATCATGTGACAGTTTACAGCCCTGGCACTCCTGCAGCATTGCATTGGAGGAGGTCATGTGATTCTACCCCCCCCCCCCCCCCCAGGGGAGAGCTATGAGGAGTAAGGCCAGCCAAAGAGGAATCTATTTGATCCATCTATGGGGAAGGCTGATGACACTGAAGTCAGTCTATCGATTAAATTCAGTACAGGCGGTTCTAATCCCTTGTAATAGAAATAAGCAGGACCGGTCCTCTTTAATGTGAGATCTGGGGGTCAAAATAACCTCACATCTACACTATAAAAACCAAAAAAAGTCCTTTTTTTTTTTTTTTTTTTTCTTTTTTTTTTTTTTTTGAAGCATGAAAAAAATGGGCCCTTTAAGGCCGTTGGGAGGAAGTGACGTATGACGTCGCTCCGGTCCTCCAAGGCCATAGAGCAGTGATGGCGAACCTTGACACCCCAGATGTTTTGGAACTACATTTCCCATGATGCTCATGCACACTGCAGTATAATGGAGCATCATGGGAAATGTAGTTCCAAGACATCTGGGGTGCCAAGGTTTGCCATCACTGCCATAGAGTGTAGTGGGGGCCGGCTTGCCCTCACTCGACTTAGTGCCTTGGAGGGGAGAGGAATCGGATCCTTTTCTCCACTACAGGCGGCTTCGGTAAGCAGGGAAAAAGACCAGGAAAGGGGGGGGGGGGGCACCTCTCCCGCCGCCCATAAAAGTGATCCCGCAGCTGCACCCATCATTCTGATATCTCCAGAACATCCTATGTCAGCCCTGGGCTGGAAGTGGTTAAAAAAAAAAAAAGTAAGTTTCCTCTTAAATTTAAAAAAACAAAACAAAAAACAAAATAATTTTTGGGGATATTTTTATTTTATTAAACTTTTTTGTTTGGTTTTGTTTTTTTTATTTATTTTTTTAAAGAGGAAATGACAATTGTCATTTTTGTACGTGTGCGCACATAATGCGAGTATTTGCATGTGTATGGGGGGAGATCTAATTTTTGGGGATATTTTTATTTTATCAGACCCCCCCCCCCCCCCCCATACTCATGGAAATAATCGCACCATGAAACGTACGACAATGACAATTGTCACATATTGGGTACGGCTGCGCACTTTACCCCCCCCCCCCCGAATCTTGGAAGTAAAGTGCAGCCGCATTAATGCCTTGATTCTGAGTACTGCCCCCCCCCCCCCCCCCCCCAATCTGTTCCTCTCGCTGTCACTCTATGCGCTGTGTCATTTCAGGTGAAGTTGGCCGAGGATCATCCAACCTTCGTATTTGGTTTCATCTCCGGACGCAAAGTCAGCGACAAACCCGAGTTCCTTCACCTCACTCCCGGAGTTCAGATGCAGCCGGGAGGTGAATCGTTTTTTAACTCTTCGATAATTTGGCTGTATTAGAAAATGCATTTGAACAGAAATTAATCATAATTATCCCCCCCCCCTCCTTCCGTTCCACATACTGTATATAGATATTTTACAAACTGAAAGTAAATTGCACTTGATTAGGATTTTTACAGGATACTTAATGTTGTCAACGTGCAAAATATATATATATTTTTTTAATTCAGTTTCAGAAAGATCTTTGTTTAGCACCGCCCCTGCGGAGTCAGAGCTGGAGCTCTCCAATCAGCTCTGCCACTAATGAAGGGGGCCTAATGGATGTTTAGTCTCTGTTGTTTTTAGCAGGTTGCGCTGTTTAAGGGGATCTGGAGTTTTGGACGTGCAAAATATTTCTTTGAATTCGGTTTCAGGAAGATCTTTGTTCAGCACCGCCCCTGCGGAGTCAGAGCTGGAGCTCTCCAATCGGCTGCCACTCATGGCAGTAGCTAGTTGAGCGTTTGTTCTTACAGTTGTCCTCCGCAGAGGGGGCCCATTTAAAGAGAGCTGAAGCTTAGGAAATGAAAAATTGTTATTTTGAATTTGTTTCAGAGAGAACTTTGTTCAGCACCGCCCCTGCAGGGTCAGAGATGGAGTTATCCAATTAGCTGTCACTCATGGGGGGGGGCGCTAATGGATGTTTATTATCTCGTTTTTTGGCAGGGGGGGCTGATTTAAGGAGATCTGGAGTTTTGGACGTCCAAAAAATTGTTTGAATTTGGTTTCAGAAGGATCTTTGTTCAGCACTGCCCCTGCGGAGTCAGAGCTGGAGTTATCCAATCAGCTGCTACTCACTGATGGGACCCAAAGGATGTTCATTCTCTTGTTTTTTGGCAGGGGGGGGGGGGGGAATTTAAGGAGATCTGGCGTTTTGGACGTCCAAAACATATTTCTTTGACTTTAGTTTCAGCAGGATCTTTAGTTCTGACTCCGCAGGGGCGGTTATGAACAGAGTTCTTCAATCATCTGCCGCTCATGGTGGTAGCTAGATGGACGTTAGTTCGTTCTTACAGTTGTCCTCTGCAGAGGGGGGCTGATTAAAGAGAGCTGAAGCTTAGGCTATGCAAAATTATTATTTTAAATTTATTTCAGAAAGATCTTTCTTCAGCATCGCCCCTGCGGAGTCAAAGCTGGAGCTCTCCAATCAGCTGCCACTCATGGAAAGGGGCCTGATAGATGTTCATTCTCTCTGGTTCTTCTTGGGGTGGGGGGGGGGGGGGGCTGATTAGGGGAGCTGGAGTTTTCGGAAGTGCAAAATAGTTCTTTTAATTCAGTTTTAGAAGGATCTTTGTTCAGCACCGCCCCTGCGGAGTCAGAGCTGGAGCTCTCCAATCAGCTGCTGCTCAGGCATCTGGTGTTGCCTCGGAATATTTTTCAGTTCAAACCTTCATTCTAAGGCTTGACACGTTTGGTATCAATTTACTCGATGCAACCTCATCTTTTTATATATTAGCAAAAATTGGGAATTCTATTTACCTGTAGTTTTATATTTTACCAGTTGCAGGTTTGATGAACAGTTGCGCTAATATCATGCAGCATAGAAAAAAAAAATTGTGACAACCGCCATTTTATTCTCCAGGGAGTCTTCATTTTTAGAAAAATATATGTTTTGGACATTTTTTTTTTTTTTTTTTCTTCTCTCCCAGGACTAAAATGTATTTTAACGTGTGTGTGTGTGTGGAGGGGGAGGGGGGGGGGGGAGAGAGATTCTCCCCAATTCCCCATTGAAATGAAAAGTGGATTGTAGATTTCCTCCAGAATTTCGGATAAATAATGGGATCCTCTCATTGCAGGAGATAATCTGGGCCAGCAGTATCAGACGCCTCATGAGGTCATCGCTAAGAAAGGATCTGACATCATCATCGTGGGTCGCGGGATTCTGTCCGCCATCAGCCCAGCCAAGGCAGCGGAGACGTACCGCAGAGCAGGGTGGGAGGCGTACCTGTCCCGGATTAGTGGAGGACAATGATTGGCTGGATTCCGGGATACGGCAGACAAGCCCCCCAGTGACTGTGAGATTTGGCACTGAACAGGAGGCGGGGTCAGCGGCCCCGATCTTTGCACTGATGTAGCGTTGTATTCCTGGGGACACGGCATGGCCGGGTGAACACTCCTCTGTCATTGGTGAAGAGAGAATTCTGCTCATTTATTGGTGAATTCCATCCCTGCCGGGTCTTCCCTCCCCCAACATTCCAATCCTACAATCCATATCATTCCGATTATTGAGTGCATGGAGGAGGATGACGGTTTACTTCATTTCCCCAATAAATCATCTCTGTAAGACGAAATCATTGTATTACTTTGTCTGATATCTCTGCTAAGATATATTGATAGTTATTGATCCGACACTCTCATCCCATCATGGAGGGTTCAGTCCAGGCAGACTACAATATTCCAGTAGGGTATATAGTGTATATTATTATTTATTATTATTGGGCTAGTATATGGGCCGTCCTTCATTATTATTGGCTGGATGATTGATGATTCATTCCATATAATAGCTAATAAGTTGTTAGTATATAGATCTTCCTTCATTATTATTGGCTAGTATATGGGCTATCAATAATATTTATTATTGATGGTCCGTATACTATCCAATAATAATGATAATATTAAATGAGAGCCAATATACTAGAAAATAATATTAGTATTATGATTATTGGCCCATATACTATCCAATAACAATAATGAAGGAAGGTCCATATACTATAATAATATTAATTAGCCCATATACCAGCTAATAATAATAAATCATGTATTATTATCTTCAATATTATTATATGGACCTTCCATTATTATTATTATTATTATTCACTAGTATATGAGCCATCAATAATAATAATGATAATAATAAAATGATAAAAATGTAATATTGATTTTTATGATTAGCGGTGGCCCAGATACTAATCAATAATAGTATATAGACTTTCCTTCATTATTATTATTGACTAGTATCTGGGCCTCCACTAATCATAAAAATCAATAATATTCAATTTTTATCATTTTATTATTGATGGCTCATATACTAGTGAATAATAATAATAATAGGTCCATATAATAATATTGAAAATAATGATACATGATTTATTATTATTAGCTGGTATATGGGCCAATTATAATTATTATTATTTTTATTATTATAAGGACCTTCCATTAATATTATTCACTAGTATATGAGCCATCAATAATAATAATAATAATAAAATAATGATAAAAATTGAATATTATTGATTTTTATGATTAGTGGAGGCCCAGATACTAGTCAATAATAGTATATATAGACCTTCCTTCATTATTATTATTGACTTGTATCTGGGCCTCCACTAATCATAAAAATCAATAATATTCAATTTTTATCATTATTTTATTATAATTATTATTGATGGCTCATATACTAGTGAATAATATTAATGGAAGGTCCATATAATAATAATAATAATAATAATAATAATAATTGGCCCATATACCAGCTAATAATAATAAATCATGTATCATTATTATCTTCAATATTATTATATGGACCTATTATTATTATTATTATTATTATTATTATTATTATTATTATTCACTAGTATATGAGCCATCAATAATAAAAAGATAAAAATGGAATATTATTGATTTTTATGATTAGTGGAAGCCCAGATACTTGTCAATAATAGTATATAGACTTTCCTTCATTATTATTATTGACTTGTATCTGGGCTTCCACTAATCATAAAAATCAATAATATTCAATTTTTATCATTTTATTATTATTATTATTGATGGCTCATATACTATTGAATAATAATAATAAAAATAATAATAGGTCCATATAATGAAGATAATGATACATGATTTATTATTATTAGCTGGTATATGGGCCAATTATTATTATTATTATTATTATTATTATTATTATTATTATTATTATATAGTATATGGACCTTTCTTCATTATTGTTAGTGGCCAGTATATGAGATAATACTATTATTATTGTTATTATCTAGTATATTGGCCATCCTTTAATAATACTATCATCGTTATTATTATTAGATAGTCTTCCTTCATTATCTAATAATAATAATGATAGTATTATTAACCGGTTGCCGACCGCCACACGACTATATACTGCCGTATGGATACGTCCCTCGCCTGTCACTGACTTGTGAGCCAATTGCGGGCGGGCGTGCGCCCGCCGAGGCGCGTGCCCGCCCCCGGCTCGTTCACTGACAAGTCGGTGCGTGTGACCGGCGGACCCGATCGTCCGCCGGTCACTCACGATCGCTCCGGTGAAGGGAGAAAGGCGGACGGCTTGTGTAAACAAAGCCGCCTGTCATTCTCCCCTGTGTAAAAATGAAGATCAGACGGTTCTACTATGTATGTTTTTACACCAATAGTCATGTCCAATCACAGAAACACGCCCCTAGGACACACTTAACCCCTCCCTCGCCAATACAGTTAACCCCTTCCCTGCCAGTGTAATTTTTGCAGTAACAGTGCATATATATAGCACTGATTACTGCAGTAATGTCACTGGTACCTCCAAAAGTGTCAAAAATGTCATTCAAGGGTCCGATCTGTCCGCCGCAATGTCGCAGTCCCGCAAAAAAAAATCGCAGATCGCCGCCATTACGCGTTAAAAAAAAAAAAAATATATATAAAAAAATGTGAAAAATATTGTTATTTTTGCAAAATTGACGCTCTTTTTTTGTTTATAGCGCATGATCAAAAAATCGCACAGGTGATCAAATACCACCAAAAGAAAGCTCTGTTTGTGGGAAAAACGGGTCGCCAAATTCGTTTAGGTACAGCGTCGCACGACCGCGCAATTGTCCGTTAAAGTCACGCAGTAAAAAATCGCAAAAAAAACCCCCTGGTCTTTTAGCAGCCAAATCCTCTGGGGCTTAAGTGGTTAAAGGATGGCCAATATACTAGATAATAACAATAATAATAGTATTGTCTCATATACTAGCCACTAACAATAATAAAGAGATATCCATATACTATCTAATAATAATAATTGGCCCATACACTAGCTAATAAAAAAAATTATCATCTTCAATATTATTATTACATTTGTATATGGACCTTCGTCTATTATTATTGACTAGTATACGAGCCACCAGTAATAATAAAATGGTGATCAATTTTGGTTTTTATTAATATTAATATTGATGGCCCATATATAACACCCCATAGGTTGAACCGGATGGACCGATGTCTTTTTTCAACCTCACAAACGATGTATATACTAGTTATAATATTAATAATAATGAAGGAATGTCCATATACTATCCAGTCATAATAGTGATAACAATGGTAACGGATTGCCAATATACTTTAATAACAATATTAGTATTATTGGCCCATATACTAGCCAATACCAATAATGAAGAAAGGACCATGTGCTGTCTAATAATAATAATAATTAGCCTATATACTAGCTAATAATAATTTATCATTATTGTTATCTTCAATAATATTATTACTATATGGATCTTCCTCTATTAATAATAATTATTATCTAGTATAGGAGCCATCAATAATAAAATGATCAAATATTGATTTTTATTATTATATAGTATTTATATAGCGCTGAAAGTTTACGCAGCGCTTTACAACTTGAGGGTAGACAGTACAAATACAATACTCTTTATTACAGGAGGAATCAGAGGGCCCTGCTCCTTAGAGCTTACAATCTAAGAGGGAGGGTCAAGAGATACACGAGGTAATAACTGTGGGGGATGGGCTGATGGAGAAAAAAAAAAAGTACAGTTAGGTGGTTGCCAGGTTTCTCTGAAGAGATGTGTTTTCAGGGATCAACTGAAAGTGAACAAAGTAGGAGATAGTCGGACAGATTGGGGTAGGGAGTTCCAGAGGGTGGGAGAGGCTCGTGAGAAGTCCTGGAGGCAAGCATTGGAAGAGGTGGAGAGCAGGAGGTCCTGGGAGGAGTTGGTCGGTATTATGAGACCAGATGAGTGATGTAGCTGGGGGGCGGAGTTTTGGATGGCTTGGTAAGTTATGGTTAGTATCTTGAATTTAATTTAATTCAATTGAGTGGCAGCCAATGGAGGGATTGGCGAAGCGGGGGTAGCAGACACAGAGTGTTTTTTTAAGGTGGATGAGCCTGGCAGCAGCATTTTATTTTATTATAATTATTGATGGCCCTTATAGTAGTCTGAAATAATAATGAATGGTCCATTTACTAGCTAATAATAAGATATCTCATCATTATCTTCATTATTAATAGTATATAACCCTACCTGATTGACTAGTATATGGGCCGTCATTAATAGTATTAATACAATAATAATTATACAAATTTATGATTATTAGAATTAATATTAGTTTGTGGGCCTTCCTCCTTTATTATTGTCTAGTATATGGAGTAACCTCCATTCTTACGACTTAGTATATAGACCGTCCATTATTTTCATCCATTCTTCATTTTTATTGGCCGGGTTATGGACCATCCTTCAGTATTTTTGGCTACTACAACATATAGATCATCTTTTACCTTTCACTATTAAACGGACAGTCCATCGTTATTGGCTGACATGTAATACTACTCACTGATTGGCTGCCGTGGTTCAGGACAATGAGAGCGGGAAGACCGGAGGATGGCGGTTCTGGATCCGAGGCTGATGTGACCCGGAGCTCCTTTCTAGGTCAGATTATCAAACGGAAACAAACATCCGTCCAATGATTTGTTTTTAGTTTTGGATGAAGAGGTCAAACCTTGTCACATTTTTTATATCTGTCTATGACTTCTAAGAAGAAATGGTGGTGGTGGGGGGGGGGGGGGGGTGACAGACTGCAATAAAAAAAAAAAAAATTAAATATATTTCCCCCACTCTTCCAAAATAGTTTTTCTCTTCCGTTGAGGGACATAGGAATTCAGCCACACTCAGTTTATACTGCCACCTACAGGAGAAGATTAGGCAATGTCATGCAAAAATGCCTAGGATTCCCACTACCAGCAAGTTTATTTGCTAGTGTCCAATCCTCCTGTAGGTGGCAGTATAACCTGACTATACGACTTCCTGTCTCCTTCAATGGATGAAAAAGGTTTTGGATGAGTTTTTTTTTTTTTTTTTTCCCTTTGACCGTCTGGAGGAGAAATCTCCCCCATGGAAGCCCTCTGATTCGTTGTGGTGTTCCAGGATTAGAAGGGATGTACATTGTGAAAGATTTACAAAGCAGGAAAATTGGGGGAATTGTAACTTTTGTTCACTCAGCTGAATAGAAGTAGATGGCGATGTTTCCAATCTGCGAAGAATCGGAGTTCACAATGATTGGCTGGGCGGTGCGAATGTTCAGCCAAATCAAAATGTGCAAATTTCAAGATTCTTCTGATTCCTTCAACGCTGCTCCTGGCCCTCGGGAGGACCCCCTGAACCGTACTGCCACTAACACATGACCCCAGGGTCCCACAATCCATACTGCCAATGTCACATGACCCCAGGGTCCCACAATCCATACTGCCAATGTCACATGACCCCAGGGTCCCACAATCCATACTGTCAATGTCACATGACCCCAGGGTCCCACAATCCATACTGCCAATGTCACATGACCCCAGGGTCCCACAATCCATACTGCCAATGTCACATGACCTCAGAGCCCCCCCCCCCCCCCCCAGATCCATACTGCCTATAGCAAGTGAGCCTAGGGCCCCCCCACTCTGATCCATACCTCCGATGACACATTACCCCAGTGTCCCCGAATGACACATGACCCTTGAGCCCCTCCTGATTCATACCTCTGATGACATGTGACCCCCAGAGCCTCCCCAACTCATACCGTCAATGACACGTGACCCCCCAGGGTCCCCCAATTCATACCGCTGATGGCATTTGACCCCAGGGCCCCCCTTCCCCGATCCATACCGCCAATATAACGTGACCCCAAGGCCCCTCCCCCTAACCATACCGATGATAAAACGTGACCCCCAGGGTCCTTCGATTCATACATGACCCCAGGGCCCCGCCCTGATCCATACTGCCAATGACACATGACCCCAGGGCCCCCTAATGCAAACTGTCAATCACAGCTGACCTTACAACCCACACAATCCACACCACCAATGAAACGTGACCTGTGGTCTCCCTGATCCATACTACCAATGACGTAACCCACACCCCTAATCCATACTGCCAGTGGTACATGACCCCCAGGGCCCCCCAAAACATAACGCCAATGGCACATGACCCCAGGACCGTCCCATCCAAACTGCCAATGACACATGAACCTATTGCCAATGACACATGACCCCCCAGTCCATACTGCCAATGACACATGACCCCCAATCCATACTGCCAATGACACATGACCCCCCCCCCCCAATATATACTGCCAATGACACATGACCCCCCCAATCCATACTGCCAATGACACATGACCCCCCCCCAGTCCATACTGCCAATGACACATGACCTCCCCCCCCATCCATACTGCCAATGACACATGACCCCCCCCCCCAATCCATACTGCCAATGACACATGACTAATCCATACTGCCAATAAAATTACTCCAGGGCCTTCCAATCCATAGTGCCAATGAGGTGACCCACACCCCAATCTATATGACACATGACCTGCAGGCCCCCCCAATATATATATATATATATATATTGACAATGACCCGTGAGCCCCCTGATCCATATTGCAATGACTCGTGACCTGAGCCCCCCCCAAATCCTTACTGCCAAAGACACTTGATTCTTGGGCCCCCCAATCTGTACTGCCAAAAAAAACTTAACCCACGATGCCTCTCCCCCCCCCCCCATCTATACTGCCAATGTCACATGACCCTCAAGCCCACCGATCCATTGCTCTGCACCCCTCAGAATGTTGTCCTATATAGTCTCATCACCTTCTGTCTGGAGGGTTAAAAGGGACCCCTCCCTAAAAAAAAGAAAAAAAAAATCCCAAATCTAGTGTGCCGAGTCTCCTGTGCTGTGTCTGAGTGTCCTCTCCAGAGATTCGGACTACTTAGCATTTCCCGGGATCTTTCCAGATGGATGGGGATGGCGCTTCCACCCGGGCGCTGAAGGAGCAAGCTGGAATAAGGTGAGCGTGCCCCTCCCCCTTACAGAGTTCTATTTTTACTGTAACATTTGGCTTGTAGTGCAAAGTCCTGTCATCCAGATAAGGTGCCCCCCCCCCCCCAACTGGTAGAACATAACTTTTAGATATATTTATTGCATCCGAAAGTACTCACAGAGCTTCACTTTTCCCACATTTTGTTATGTTACAGCTTTATTCCAAAATGGATTAAATTCATTATTTTCCTCAAAATTCTACAAACATCCCCCATAATGACAATGTGAGAGAAGTTTGTTTGAAATCTTTGCAAATTTATTAGAAATGAAAAAATCCCATGTACATAAGTATTCACACCCTTGGCCATGACACTCATAATTGAGCTCAGGTGCATCCTGTTACCACTGATCATCCTTGAGCTCTGGCTACAACTTGATTGGAGTCCACCTGTGGTAAATTCAGTTGATTGGACACGATTTGGAAAGGCACACACCTGTCTATAGAAGATCTCACAGGTAACAGTGCATGTCAGAGCACAAACCAAGCAATGAAGTCCAAGGAATTGTCTGTAGACCTCGGAGACAGGATTGTATGGAGGCACAGATTGGGGGAAGGGCACAGAAACATTTCTGCAGCATTGAAGGTCCCAATGAGCACACAGGCCTCCATCATCCATAAATGGAAGGAGTTTGGAACCACCAGGACTCTTCCTAGAGCGGCCGCCCGGCCAAACTGAGCGATCGGGGGAGGAGGGCCTTAGTCAGGGAGGTGACCAAGAATCCGATGGTCACTCTGTCAGAGCTCCAGCGTTTCTCTGTGGAGAGAGGAGAACCTTCCAGAAGAACAACCATCTCTGCAGCACTCCACCAATCAGGACTGTATGGAGGAGTGGCCAGACGGAAGCCACTCAATAAAAGGCACATGACAGCCCGCCTGGAGTTTGCCAAAAAGCACCTGAAGGACTCTCAGACCATGAGAAACAAAATTCTCTGCTCTGATGAAACAAAGATTGAACTCTTTGGCCTGAATGGCAAGCGTCATGTCTGGAGGAAACCAGGACCGCTCATCACCTGGCCAATACCATCCCTACTGTGAAGCATGGTGGTGGCAGCATCATGCTGTGGGGATGTTTTTCAGTGGCAGGAACTGGGAGACTAGTCAGGATGGAGGGAAAGATGAAAGCAGCAATGTACAGAGACATCCTTGATGAAAACTTCCTCCAGAGCGCTCTGGACCTCAGACTGGGGCGAAGGTTCATCTTCCAACAGGATAACGACCCTAAGCACACAGCCAAGATAACAAAGGAGCGGCTATGGGAGAACTCTGTGAATGTCCTTGAGTGGCCCAGACTTGAACCCGATTGAACATCTCTGGAGAGATCTGAAAATGGCTGAGCACCGACCCTCCCCCATCCAACCTGATGGAGCTTGAGAGGTCCTGCAAAGAAGAATGGGAGAAACTGCCCAAAAATAGGAGTGCCAAGCTTGTAGCATCATACTCAGAAATACTGGAGGCTGGAATTGGTGCCAAAGGAGCTTCACCAAAGTATTGAGCAAAGGGTGTGAATACTTATGTACATGGCAAAGGGTGTGAATACTTATGTACATGGGATTTATTTTATTTTATTAAATTTGCAAAGATTTCAAACAAACTTCTCTCACGTTGTCATTATGGGGGATTGTTTGTAGAATTTTGAGGAAAATAATGAATTTAATCCATTTTGGAATAAGGCTGTAACATAAAATGTGGAAGAAGTGAAGCGCTGAGAATATTTCCGGATGCTCTGTATATATTATAATTTTTTGTATTTTATCTGTTGCTTATTTCATGATCAGGAATGTTGTTGCTCCGGATAATTCGGAGCTCGGCCGTCACTTTGCCTTTAATATAAAGGTGGAGGGGACAGTAACGCCCTGCCAGAGTCCTCGGTGTCATTACTCACGGGGGTGGGGTGCGTGCGGAGTGTAGTCATGGCTTCTTAAAGGAATAGTCCGCTGTCTGCAAAAATGTAGTGAATGCGGCAACATTGATCAGAACATTGCAACCACCATGAGTTTCAGAGACGCATTACACGGGTTCCTGCAAAGCCCCCCAGGAACAAAGGAACAGATCCTTCTGGAGGAATGAGGGAGGAGGGATCGCTGGCCTGCGCTCTACACCTTCAATCTGCCGCCATGGGTGAGGGGTTGGAGGATGGTTGTGCGACCGTTTCATGTTATACCCTAAATATGGACATAGCTAAAAATCTGGTATAAAAGGTGGACTACGCCTTTAACCGCTTACCGGGCACAGAAACCCCCTTCCTGCCCAGGACAATTCTCAGCTGTCAGCGCTGTCACACTTTGAATGACAATTAAGCAGTCATGCAACAATGTACCCATATGAATCTTTTATCATTTTTTTTTTTTCACATAAATAAAGCTTTCTTATGGTGGTTTTTAATCACTACCGGGGGTTTTATTTTTTGCTAAACAAGCAAAAATTTTGAAAAAAAATAACAGTTTCTATAGTTTGTTATAAAAATTTCCAAACAGGTAATTTTTCTTCTTCATTGATGGGCACTGATAGGTGGCACTGATGGCCACTGATAAGGTGGCACTGATGGGCACTAATGGGCTGTACTGATGGGCAATAATGGGCTGTACTGATAGGCAGCACTGATAGGCACTAATAGGCTGCACTAATGGGCAATGATAAACAGTAATGGGCAGTGATAGGTGGTACTGATGGGCAGCACTGATGGCCACTCATAAGGCAGCACTAATGGGCTGTACTGATGGGTATTAATGGGCACTGATAGGCTGCAATAATGGGCAGTGACAGGTGGCACTGATAAGCAGTAATGGGCAGTGATAGGTGGCACTAATAGGTGGTACTGATGGGCAGCACTGATGGCCACTGATAAGTCGGCACTAATGGGCTGTACTGATGGATATTAATGGGCACTGATAGGGGGCACTAATAGGCTGCACTAATGGGCACTGATAGGTGGCACTGATAAGCAGTAATGGGCAGTGATAGGTGGCACTAATAGGTGGTACTGATGGCCACTGATAAGTCGGCACTAATGGGCTGTACTGATGGATATTAATGGGCACTGATAGGTGGCACTAATAGGCTGCACTAATGGGCACTGATAGGTGGCACTGATAAGCAGTAATGGGCAGTGATAGGTGGCACTAATGGGCACTGATAGGTGGTACTGATGGGCAGCACTGATGGGCATTGATAAGGTGGCACTAATGGGCTGTACTGATAGGCGGCACCAATGGGCTGTACTGATAGGTGGCACTAATTGGGCACTTATAGGCTGCACTAATGGGCACTGATAGGTGGCAATGATAAGCAGTAATAGGCACTGATAGGTAGTACTAGTAGGCTGAACTGATGGGCACTGATAAGGTGGCACTAATGGGCAGCACTGATAAGCAGTAATGGGCACTGATAGGTGGCACTGATGGGCGGCACTAATGGGCAGAACTGATAGTAGGCACTGATTGACAGTACTGATGGGCACTGGTAGGTGGCACTGGTGGGCACTGATTAGCAGTACTGATGGGGACAGTGTGGGACCGATGTCCCTCTTACAGAAGCCGATCGGTTTTATTTTTTTTCTCCTCACGCTGTCAGCGGCTTCTGTCTACATTATGTGATCGTCTGTCATTGGCTGACAGACGCTCGGTGACTCTGTGCACCTCAGGGGGCGCATGGGAAGCACAAGAACGGGATGGCGTCTAGGTACGTCCTCCCGGCATTTTAGGCCCGCGCCGCGGCCGTCTTTCAGCTTTAGGGTGGGTGTGAAGTGGTTGAAGCAGAACTCTCAGCAAATACAAAAATATAAATATAAAAAATAACGGATTTATTCCCCGAAGAACGAATATAATTACCTGTAGTCCTCTGCAATATAGCAGGCAGACTGGGAAGGAGGAATAGAGATAGGAGCCAATCAGGACTGGGCTGTAGTCCACAGATCCCAAAGTGCACACAGGTCTTGCTGGTCTAAGGCCCCTTTCACACTTTGTATGGCCTGAAAGTCGTGCGACTTTGACGCGACTTGAAGCAATGCTGTGTAATCTTGGGGTCCATGGATCTCAGGTCACATCAAAGTTTGACCAAAGTAGTGCAGGGACTGCTTTGAAGTCGCACAGATATGAACGGTACTCATTGGAAATCATGGGGTACGACTTGTCATGTGACTTTGCAGTCCCAAATCGCAGGACAAGTCGCACAAGTGTGAAAGAGGCCTTATACTGACTAATATAGGAGGAGAGAGCAGAGTGAGGATCTCCCCAGCGTGTTGCTGCTGCTCCTTTAAGTGGTTCTAAAGGCAAAACATTTTTACGCTAATGCATTCCCTGCTTTAAGGTAAAAAAATGTCCCAGTACTTGTACCACCCCCCCCCCCCCCCCCCCATCACCTCCCTACACACATGCCCGAGTCCTCAATCGATCCAGAGCTGCACCCATCTGCAGCGGCTCAATCCTCTCTCTCTGTTCTCACAGGACACAGAGGTAGCAGAGCGATCCTTTTTCTCCTGCTGCTGTCAGTCAAATCCTGTGTGTGCGGGGGCGAGCTGTGCCATGTTTGCAGGGGTGGGCAGGAGGAGCGGGGATGGGGGGGATATTGCAAGGATGGGGGGGCACCTTGACCCTAACCCTAAGGGAAGGGGGGGCGCAGTTTGGCAACCTTGCCCTAGGCGCTGGATGACTTTGTCCCGACACTGCATGTGTGTCTATGGATGCACACAGCCCACCTCTGGAGGGCGCCCGCATGTGTACTTTTGAGATGCAAGCTGTGTGCTATGGGGGGGGGGGGGGTACACGCAGGTAATGAGGAGCGGAGAGCTCTGTTGGGGAACCTGCACAGAGCAGGTAGGCAGGGCCGCTGATGGGGGGGGGGGGGAACCACTGGTCCTCCTGTAGGGGGCCCGGGCGCACAGGGGGCCCAGATAGGAGGATCGGTGGAGCAGAAAAGGAACAATGTGTGTCACTCACCCAGCAACTGAAAGCCGGTTTCTCCCCCCTGCTGGCTTTTAGTTGCTGAGAGACACAGCGGGCCGGATTTTGGGGATGCTGGGGTGGGTTGTGCCCACCCAGAATTCAGTTCTGCCACCCCCACCAGCTGGCTGCCGTTGAGCTCCTTCCCCCCCCCCCCCCACCCTGCACTCACAGCTGGGACAAGGGGACGGGAGGCCGCCAGGTAGGCTGTACAGGGCCCCGTGATTTCTAACAGGTAGGTATAACATGTTTATTATTTAGGGTCCACAAACCCCCCAAAAAACACTTTAGATGACCAATGACATGCAGAGGCCGGTGTTGGATCCGGCTGCATTTTGCATCTATTGGCCTTAGTGGTGCAATGTGGATCACAAGACCGACTGAACAGGAACAAAAAATCCTCAGGAAAAGTTCCCAGTAAACTCATTCGTCTTGTATTTGGTTTTTAGTAATGGTGGTTCGGCCAGCATGCGGCGTGCCAGGCTGCCCTCCTTGTACGGCGATCGCTGTCATTGTGCAAATTATAAAGAGGGGCGAAAATCCTGGAGTGAGGAGCGCTTATAATTCATATCGCTGCGCAATAACACAAACTGCCCACTAGAGGGAGCACACACGCCATTGTACACAGTGCCGTAGCCTCACCTCGCCTAACAAACTCCTACTGGATGACATTTAGTTTGTTCTGAGCACTGTGTGTATCATAAACACTTACCATCCCCCCCTTAACCACTTCCTTACCGGGAACTTAAACCCCCTTCCTGCTCAGGCCAATTTTCAGCTTTCAACGCTCTAACACTTTGAGTGACGATTGCGTGGTCATGCAACGCTCTACCCATACAACGTTTTTATCATCTTTTTTTTTTTTCACACAAATCAAGCTTTCTTTTGGTTGTAGGTAACTGCTTATGGACCGCCCCGCGCAGATACAGTCAGGTCCATAAATATTGGGACATGGACACAATTCTAATCTTTTTGGCTCTATACACCACCACAATGGATTTGAAATGAAACAAACAAGATGTGCTTTAACTACAGACTTTCAGCTTTAATTTGAGGATATTTACATCCAAATCAGGTGAACGGTGTAGGAATTACAACAGTTTGTATATGTGCCTCCCACTTTTTAAGGGACCAAAAGTAATGGGACAGATTACCAATCATAAATCAAACTTTCACTTTTTAATACTTGGTTACAAATCCTTTGCAGTCAATTACAGCCTGAAGTGTGGAACGCATAGACATCACCAGACGCTGGGTTTCATCCCTGGTGATGCTCTGCCAGGCCTCTACTGCAACTGTCTTCAGTTCCTGCTTGTTCTTGGGGCATTTTCCCTTCAGTTTTGTCTTCAGCAAGTGAAATGCATGCTCAATCCGATTCAGGTCAGGTGATTGACTTGGCCATTGCATAACATTCCACTTCTTTCCCTTAAAAAACTCTTTGGTTGATTTCGCAGTATGCTTCGGGTCATTGTCCATCTGCACTGTGAAGCGCCGTCCAATGAGTTCTGAAGCATTTGGCTGAATATGAGCAGATAATATTCCCGAAACACTTCAGAATTCATCCTGCTGCTTTTGTCAGCAGTCACATCATCAATAAATACAAGAGAACCAGTTCCATTGGCAGCCATACATGCCCACGCCATGACACTACCACCACCATGCTTCACTGATGAGGTGGTATGCTTTGGATCATGAGCAGTTCCTTTCCTTCTCCATACTCTTCTCCTCCCATCACTCTGGTACAAGTTGATCTTGGTCTCATCTGTCCATAGGATGTTGTTCCAGAACTGTGAAGGCTTTTTTAGATGTTGTTTAGCAAACTCTAATCTGGCCTTCCTGTTTTTGAGGCTCACCAATGGTTTACATCTTGTGGTGAACCCTCTGTATTCACTCTGGTGAAGTCTTCTCTTGATTGTTGACTTTGACACACATACACCTACCTCCTGGAGAGTGTTCCTGATCTGACACACATACACCTACCTCCTGGAGAGTGATCTTGATCTGACACACATACACCTACCTCCTGGAGAGTGTTCTTCATCTGACACACATACACCTACCTCCTGGAGAGTGATCTTGATCTGGCCAACTGTTGTGAAGGGTGTTTTCTTCATCAGGGAAAGAATTCTTCGGTCATCCACCACAGTTGTTTTCCGTGGTCTTCCGGGACTTTTGGTGTTGCTGAGCTCACCGGTGCGTTCTTTCTTTTTAAGGATCTTCCAAACAGTTGATTTGGCCACACCTAATGTTTTTGCTATCTCTCTGATGAGTTTGTTTTGTTTTTTCAGCCTAATGATGGCTTGCTTCACTGATAGTGACAGCTCTTTGGATCTCATATTGAGAGTTGACAGCAACAGATTCCAAATGCAAATAGCACACTTGAAATGAACTCTGGACCTTTTATCTGCTCCTTGTAAATGGGATAATGAGGGAATAACACACACCCGGCCATGGAACAGCTGAGCAGCCAATTGTCCCATTACTTTTGGTCCCTTAAAAAGTGGGAGGCACATATACAAACTGTTGTAATTCCTACACCGTTCACCTGATTTGGATGTAAATACCCTCAAATTAAAGCTGGAAGTCTGCAGGTAAAGCACATCTTGTTTGTTTCATTTCAAATCCATTGTGGTGGTGTATAGAGCCAAAAAGATTAGAATTGTGTCGATGTCCCAATATTTATGGACCTGACTGTATACTGTATCATACCTGTATGTCATTCCGTGGACTGGGACTGGGGCGTGTGCATGCCACAGACAAGCCACTCCTGCTGTGATTGGACACAGCAGGAGCCAATCAGTGGGTCCAGCAGACCTGGTCTTTGACAGCACCCTGCGATCTCTCCTGAGAGAGACAGACCGCCATTCTGTGAGAGGGGAAGATGGAGATCTTGTGTTTCTGCTAAGCAGGAACACGGATCTCTGCCTTCCCCCAGTTGGAGCACCTCCCCCACAGTTAGCAAGCACTCCCACGGAACACACTTAACCCTTTGATCACCCATATTAACCCCTTCCCTGCTAGTGTCTCTTATTTAGGAACACAGGTCTCTGTGTTCATGCCGAAAGCCCATCCCCCCCACACAGTTAGAAAGCTAACCCTAGGGCATTAATGACGAACCTTGGCACCCCCAGATGCTTTGGAACTACATTTCCCATGATGCTCATGCACTCTGCAGTGTAGTGGAGCATCATATGAAATGTAGTTCCAAAACATCTGGGGGTACCAAGGTTTGCCATCACTGCCCTAGGGGGTGCTTTCTAACTGTGGGGGGGGGGGTGGACTTTCTGCATGAACACAGAGACCTGTGTTCCTAAATAAGAGACACTGGAAGGAAAGGAGTTAATATCATGGGCGATCAAAGGGTTAAGTGTGTTCCCTGGGAGTGTTTGCTAACTGTGGGACACATTTAACCCTTTGATCGCCCATATTAATCCCTTCCCTGCCAGTGTCCTTAGTAGTGACAGTGCATATATTTAGCACCGATCACTGTATTGGTGTCACTGCTCCCCAAAAAGTGTCACTTAGTGTCAGATTTGTCCGCCACAATGTCACAGTCCCGCTATAAGTCGCTGATTGCTGCCATTACTAGTAAAAAAAAAAAATTCTATAAAAATATCCCGTAGTTAGTAGAAGCGATAACTTTTTCGAAAACCAATCATAATACGCTTATTGGGATTTATTTTATCAAAAATATGTAGCAGAAAACAAATTGGCCTGAAATGATGAAAAAAATAGATTTTTTTACATTTTTTTATTGGATGCTTTATAGCAGAAAGTCAAAAAAAACATTTTTTTTTTTCAAAATTGAGACCAGACCAGGGGCCCTGCACAAGGAGAGAGCACAGCTGTGGGAGGGACCCAGCAAGCTCCACCTACTATGGGGGAGGCGGAGACCAGACCAAGGGCCCCACACAAGGAGAGAGCAGAGCTGTGGGAGGGACCCAGCAAGCTCCACCTACTATGGGGGGGCAGAGACCAGACCAGGGGCCCCGCACAAGGAGAGAGCAGAGCTGTGGGAGGGACCCAGCAAGCTCCACCTACTATGGGGGGGCAGAGACCAGACCAGGGGCCCCGCACAAGGAGAGAGCAGAGCTGTGGGAGGGACCCAGCAAGCTCCACCTACTATGGGGGGGCAGAGACCAGACCAGGGGCCCCGCACAAGGAGAGAGCAGAACTGTGGGAGGGACCCAGCAAGCTCCACTCACTACAGAAAGGGCGGAGACAGTCACCCTGCACAAGGAGAGAGAGCCGAGCTGTAGGAGGGGCCCATCAGCTCCACCCACTACAGGAGGGGGTGGAGACATGATCAGTCCCCATCACAAGGAGAGAGAGCAGAGCTGTAGGAGGGGCCTGGCAGGCTCCACCCCTTAATGTGGTGTAGTGGGTAGCACTTTCACCTAGCAGCAAGAGGGTCGCTGGTTCGAATCCCAACCACGACACTACCTGCCTGGAGTTTGCATGTTCTCCCTGTGCCTGCGTGGGTTTCCTCCGGGTACTCCGGTTTCCTCCAAAACTCCAAAGACATGCTGGTAGGTTAATTGGATGCTGTATAAAAAAAAAAAAGAAATTGGCCCTACTGTGTATGTATGTGAGTTTAGGGACCTTAGATTGTAAGCTCCTTGAGGCAGGGACTGATGTGAATGGACAATGTATATGTAAAGCGCTGCGTAAATTGACAGCGCTATATAAGTACCTGAAAATAATGGAGGGGGTGGAGACAAGACCAGTCCCCCTGCACAAGGAGTGGGAGCAGAGCTGTAGGAGGGGCCCAGCAGGCTCCACCCCTTAAAGGAGGGGGCAGAGACAAGACCAGTCCCCCTGCACAAGGAGAGAGAGCAGCAGTGGGCGGTCTTTATTACAGGAAGTCTCACATTGGATGACTGCACAGATCTGGAAGAAGATTCTAGAAGAAGACACAAACACCACTTGTATTTATTATCCCGGAGTTCAGCTTTAATTTATTATTACAATGATTGTAGTAAAATACATTTTAAAATCCAAATCTCTTCTTTGCATGGAGAACCTGATGCAGAAAGTGGGGTCACCCCAGAATCGGACTCAGATTTCGGGGTGAGTCAGGAAGACAGAGTAGAAAACAATCTATGAAATGTACCCAACGCTCGCCACCTCTATATGGCGGAACGTTCCGGAGTGCGAATATCATCCTCCCTACTGGAGCCAGCAACAGCAAGTTTAAAAAAATACTTTGTGGGGGGAGGGGAGTAGAAATCTGTGACTAAGGTGAATATATGGGAGAAGCCTTTGATGGAAGCTGAATCCATTATTCCGCATTAACCCCTTCACCACCAGAGGGCCTAGACGTCCGGAACAAAGGAAGGGTCGGCTGTTATCTCGGTGACACCAAAAACCGCATTCATTTCCTCTACTGATGCCGATACATTGTGACAAAATCTGCCCTTTGTTTCCCCGAGGAAATGGGGACTTCCAACTTCACTTATCCCTGGCAGACCAATGACAGCGGGAGGAGTGCACACAGGCGCGCCCAGTGACAGCGGGAGGAGCGCACACAGGAGCGCCCAGTGACAGCGGGAGGAGCGCACACAGGCGCGCCCAGTGACAGCGGGAGGAGCGCACACAGGAGCGCCCAGTGACAGCGGGAGGAGCGCACACAGGAGCGCCCAGTGACAGCGGGAGGAGCGCACACAGGCGCGCCCAGTGACAGCGGGAGGAGCGCACACAGGCGCGCCCAGTGACAGCGGGAGGAGCGCACACAGGAGCGCCCAGTGACAGCGGGAGGAGCGCACACAGGAGCGCCCAGTGACAGCGGGAGGAGCGCACACAGGCGCGCCCAGTGACAGCGGGAGGAGCGCACACAGGCGCGCCCAGTGACAGCGGGAGGAGCGCACACAGGAGCGCCCAGTGACAGCGGGAGGAGCGCACACAGGCGCGCCCAGTGACAGCGGGAGGAGCGCACACAGGCGCGCCCAGTGACAGCGGGAGGAGCGCACACAGGCGCGCCCAGTGACAGCGGGAGGAGCGCACACAGGCGCGCGCTCCTAGTTCTACAACTAAACCTAGAATAATATTGTCCTGGAAGGGGGGAGGGGCCTGGACGGTACACTCACCACACACATTACAATCTGATTGTACAATCTCCTATAGATCTACCAACAATTATGCAGTGCAAGGGTCTGACCGGACACAGATTGTGGGCGTCGGCTCTCATTTTAGTTTTGGTAACTTTAAGCATCTCCATCTGACTGTACAATTAGCTTTAAAAAGTAACTACCCCTCCCCCTCTGGGTGATCTCTGTACATTTCAGGGAATGTAACACTTTGTAGCAGATTCCTACCTTTTGTTACTCTGAAGAAATAGCAGTTTGTTTCTGTGTGTCCTTGTGTGGAGTAAATGGGAGGGGCCTATATAATTATCAATCAGCTTCTGAATCTGCAGGGCTTTGAGGAAAGTGGCGAGGCCTGCATCCCTCGGGGGGTGATTTCCTATTAGGAGTATCTCACCAAAAATGATATTTTGCCTGAAATCTGACTTGTAACTTAATGCAGACTTCTGGGAAATAAGTGAGCCAATCACACAAGCAGGAATTATATATATAATAACCCTGGTGCTAAGATTCATTTAAAGGGTAACTCCACTTTCATGGGAGGGGGTGGGGGGATAGCGAAACATTTTTTTAAAAATATAAATATATAAAATATTTATATATATGCATAATAAACAATGGCTTCCCAAGTCATGATGTTGTAATTGAATGTTATTAAAAATGACCTTTCCTTTTTAATCTGCAACCGCTGTCATTTTCTGTAAAATACAATATGGCCACCTGGAGGCGCTCTTATACATAGATGGTATACAATCCCTCCCCTCAGAAAAATGGATTTTTGTAAAATCTTACCGTAAAATCCTTTTCTCTATCGCTCATTGACAGACGTAGTCCTCGGTGATACAGCACCTTCGGGTTATGTTGCCTCCACAGGAGTAGGACTAGACAGGAAATAAAATGCTCTGGCCACACCCTAGGGGCAGTCCCCGAGGGTATATCCTCTCTCTCTCTGCCACAGCAAATCAGTTATGTCACAAAAGCAGTGTTTAGAGAATTTAACCCAACCCAACTCCAAAACAGAGGGGCGGGGACTACGTCTGTCAATGAGCTAAGAGAAAAGGATTTTACGGTAAGATTTTACAAAAATCCATTTTTCTCTATCGCTCATTGACAGACGTAGTCCTCGGTGATACAGCACCTTCGGGACGTCCCAGAGCAGTATCACAAATGAGGGGTGGGAAAATGGAAATCAAATCCAAATCTAGAAGGCCCAACCGGTGCCAACTAGAAGTTTACAATGCTCATCCTTAATGATGAGACTCAACAAAAAAATTTTCAAACAGAAAAAAACCCTCGAGGTAGACCACCGGTCTCCTTAAATTGCGGCCTGCAAAACCTTGCGGCCAAATGAGGCATCCGCTGATGCCATCACATCAATTTTATAAAATTTTGCATACCTGGACCACTGACGCCTGATGGCGAAAGGCCCAGGAAGTACTGAGCGCTCGAGTGGAGTGCGCCCTAACAGGGAACGGAGGACTCTGACCCTTAATAGAATAAGCCTGTACCACCGTCTGTCTAATCCATTTGGCAATGGTCGCGGCAGATGCAGGCAAACCCTTTCTGGGGCCATCCGTGATCACAAAAAGTGAATCCGTCTTACGGAATGATTCCGTAGCTTTCAGGTATACCCTGATTGCCCGAACCACATCCAAGGAATGCAACGCATGTTCCCGATGATGCTTGGGCTGAGGACACAAGGAAGGTAGTACAATATCTTCATTCAGATGAAAATCTGAAACCACCTTGGGAAGAAAAGATGGCTTAGGATGAAGTACTACCTTATCCCTATGAATCACTAGGTATGGTGACTGGCATGATAAAGCAGCCAGTTCTGACACCCTGCGTGCAGAAGTAATAGCCACCAAGAAGGCCACCTTCTGGGATAAAGTAAGCAAGGGAATCTCCCTGATGTTTTCAAAAGGAGGTTTCTGTAGAACCGACAAAACTAAATTAAGATCCCAGGGCGGTAAGGGCGCGCGGACTGGAGGAGCCAGGTGCCGCACCCCCTGGATGAAATTCCGCACCAAGGACTTGGTAGCTAAAGGTTTCTGAAAGAAGATTGCTAATGCTGAAACTTGACCCTTGATGGTGCTCAAGGCTAGCTTCTGCTCAACCCCTTTTTGCAAAAAGGCCAATATTCGAGTCACCGAATAGGTACGTGGAGGAAATCCTAAAGATTCGCACCACGCAATATAAGTTTTCCATGTGTGATAATAGACTCTGCTGGAAGTCGCTTTCCTTGCTTTAATAAGGGTAGGAATGACTGAAGCTGACAACCCTCTGTCCTTCAGTACTTGGGTCTCAATGGCCAGGCCATTAAAACCAGCGACTGTAAAGCACAATGGTAGATTGGTCCTCGAGACCGCAGACACTCCCTGAGACGCAGTTCCCACGGAACGTCCGCGACTAGCAAGTCCAAGTCGGCCAGGCCGGCTTGACGAGGCCAGCCTAGAATTTCTAGGACCACTGGCACTGACGGGATTTGAACCAGGCGTCCCTAGAGGTATCTGGCCCCGACCATCCGACAAAGTCTGGTCGTTTTCTGTTCCCACACATTTATCCGACACCTGATAGTTATCAGGAACGGTGATCTCTCCTGGTTGAATCTCAGGGATCGAAGTCACCCGGCTAGAGGCTTCTTGGTCTGTCTGGTCAACCAGATCCGATTCCTGTGGGGAATTGAGACTAATCTTAGGAAAAGGTAAAGGAAAAGATCTGTTCAGGGAACGGTGACTACCGCTCCCTGTAGTACTTAAATGTTGGAAGGGAAGAATCGCACCGGTAGTAGTAGTCGATGCTCGATCTAATGTCCTGAATACCGGTGAAAACGTCCCCCCACCCTCAACCCGGGTGGGGGCGCACCTTCAGGCTGTGTAATCCTTTGCTTCGGGTTTGGCTGAGTCGGTCCTCTGTTTGTCCGACCAGCCTTTCTTGAACCCTCCTGGAGGAGTCTTGCCTTTCCCGCTTGTTCCAGCCGGGCGTGCGAACCCTTTATGGGCGGTAAAGAAAGGTCCTCGCTTGTTGCGAGGTCCCTTAGCTTTAGCAGCCTGTGGCAAGAAAGTGCTCTTGCCCCCAGTGGCATCCTTAATAATTTCATCTAGGGTGGCCCCAAATAGGCGATTCCCCTGAAAGGGGAGATTCGTCAAGGTCTTTTTGGAACCTAGGTCAGCTGACCAGCATTTTAACCACAGCACACGTCTGAGGATTACCGCTGACATAGATGCATGCCCTAATAGGGGGGTGGCATCCAAGACTGCGTCACAGACAAACTGTAGTCCTTGTATAATCTGTTCCATATCAAATCAGACGTTCCCTGGGGGATATCTTTTCCCCTAAGGTCTTGGCGTACCAATCTCGCCCATTCCGTTAGTGTCTGGGAAACTAGACCAATAACAATTACTGGTCTAAATGCTGACCCTATCAGAGAGAAGATGGTGCGGGACTCTGCTTCCATCTTTCAATCCACCGGATCCTTAAAGGACGAAGTGTCCTCCACTGGGATAACCGTGGCTTTATTCAGCCTGGAAATAGGCGGATCCACGACTGGTGGTACCGTCCATTTCTTAATGATGGATTCCTCAAACGGATAGCGTCTAGCAATACGCTTGGAAATAGTAAAGGTACGTTTAGAATGCTCCCATTCTCCTTTAATCTGATTACCAAAACACTTGGGTACAGGAAAAACCTTCACCGTTTTGATGGGCTTGTTAGTACCAAAAGGAATCTCTGTTTCAGTTGCCTCTGCCGGTAAAGCCTCAAGTTTTAAGGTTTCCTGCACTGCCACAACTAGTGCGTCCACCAATGCTTCTTCCTGAATTATAGCGGGAGAAGAAACGTCCTCCTCACTGTCTGAGGGGGCTTTACCTGGGATAGCAGCCCTTGCAGAGGAACCTGCAACTGCAGTGACCGTCTCTGAATCGGAATCAGAGGTGTCAGATAGTATAGGGGTAGGCGGGGGTCGCTTTCTTGACCCCCGTCCCTGACAGGCCGCCTCCACCCGAGCCACCATAGACTCCAAAACTGCTGTAAATGCATCCATACTCTGTGCACCGGCGGGTCCCGTGGCCCCCTCGAGGGAAACAGGTGGGGGTATTTGTGTGGCAGGGTCCATGATTATTCCAGTAACTACCCGGAAAATACAATCCAAACTTAAATAAAATTTTTTTTTTTTTTTTTCAGACCCCCCAGCGCCACAAAAGCCCCTCAGTGTTACCTGCTAGGGATCCCTATCGATCGAGAGAGAGAGAGATAGACCCCCAGGCTCACCACTTGATGCTCAGAGTTTAACTGCAACAGGTTACAGCGCTGTCTTCACAAACAGGAAGTCTTTTGGCTGGCTGCCCAGGAAGAAAGGAGGCGGCTCCGCCCCTCTGCACGCCTTCCGGCGCCTCCCCTAGCTCCACGAGGTGTTTGGGTCACCTCAAACATGGCCGCCCCCATGCTGGAGACACGAGGTTACGCCAAAATGGCGGCCTTGTGCGATCTAGCAAACAATGGCGGCGGTTGTACCGAATAGCGGCGTGACTGCAGAGCATCACAACACTCTCTCTGCATGGGGATTTAGCCTGGTCGGAGGTACCGGACCCTGGCGGACCGCATGGCCGTCGGAAGGCCTGCTATTGCTGGAGACTTGACTTGGAAAGCAGTCTACATGTCCGTGGCTTCTGACTGGTAGGATACTTATATTATCACAGTAAGATTACCGTACTGCCACTGATTACAATCTTTTAACATATTTACAATTAGATTGTCAGCTCCCAAACCAAGCCTCCTGGCTTTTTGCACATAAAAATCACACTCAAAGTAGGGGGATCTGTGCCATGTTATAGGATAGAGGGGAACCTATCCTTACCATACAGTGAGGGGCCCGCGTTCACCACAAGACCCGTCAGGGGAAAGGGGGAACATGCTACTCACCATACCGGAACCAGGCGGGCACCAACTCCTGACAGTACCCCTCTCCACCGGGGCGGGAGGGCTGTCGACCAATACGGACGCCGTGACTCATGGTCCTTGGCGTTTCAGCGAGACGTTTAACTCGCAGGGTCAGTCCCCCAGTGGGACTATGTCGCGGCCGACCCAGCGCGGAGCTATGGCCTGCACGCGCTCGTAGGCTGAACTGGGGTGACCACCGGATCTCAACATCCAGCCCGTCGCCCAGTTCAGCTTTCTTGCTTGAAGATCTCACAGGAACACTGGAGAAAAAAAGCTGTCTAAAAAATCCTTTAAGAAAAAATTCTTGCCAGGACCGAAGATCCCAGCAAGGTATCTAGGTCCTTACTCCTAACTAGACAGAAAATAACTGATTTGCTGTGGCAGAGAGAGAGAGGATATACCCTCGGGGACTGCCCCTAGGGCAGTGATGGCGAACCCTGGCACCCCAGATGTTTTGGAACTACATTTCCCATGATGCTCAGGCACTTTGCAGTGTAGTTGAGCATCATGGGAAATGTAGTTCAAAAACATCTGGGGTGCCAAGGTTCGCCATCACTGCCCTAGGGTGTGGCCAGAGCATTTTATTTCCTGTCTAGTCCTACTCCTGTGGAGGCAACATAACCCGAAGGTGCTGTATCACCGAGGACTACGTCTGTCAATGAGCGATAGAGAAATGTAAATTATATATATATATATATATATATATATATATATATATATTTTTTTTTTTTTTCCATTAATTGATTTTTTTTACCATCCCACCCCGCCCCCCCTTTACAAAAGTGGAGCTACCCTTTATTTCAGGGGTCTTCAACCTATGGGCCTCCAGTTGTTTGGTAACTACAATTCCCATCATGGCTGGTCATGTCTGAATGTCGGAATTTTACAATGCTTCATGGGATATGTAGTTCCGCAACAGCTGGAGAGAGAGGTGTGTGTGTGTGTGTATACATATATATATATATATATATACACACACACACATTAAAAAAAAAAAAAAAAAAAATATATATATATATATTTTTTTTTTATTTGATATACACACAGTATATCACACAAATAGCAAAAAATAGCAATATATATATATTTTTTTTTTTTTTTTTTTTTTTTTTTTTACATACTGTGTGTATATCACACAAATAGCAAAAATACAAATCTGTATATATATATATATATATATATATATATATATATATATATATACACAGATTTTTTTTTTTTTTTTATGCTATTTCTTCCCCCCCCCACGAAAGTGGCATTACCCTTAAATGAACCCCAATCACAGGCACCAAGGAGTGCTGAACACCACTGTAAGCAATTTTTCATGTCACCTTCTAATCTTCAGACCAGAGACCCCTCCAGCAGGTACTGGGAACCCCGACATGTCATCCTCACCTTACCCGGGAGGTGACACTCCCCGATTCTGCCTTCAGACTTCTCACACAAGGACATCCCCTTACAACAGGTCAGCTTTGTGCTGGACGCACACACGGCCTAGTTTTGCTATAAGGATCACTGACCCGGAATGAATGACTGCTGATTGCTACCCCCAGGGAACAATTGTAGCGAGCATGAGAACAATGCTCCGAATTTACAATGACAGAGATATGACCAGAGATCATATGAATAGAAGTCCAAAGAGAAACAATGTAGCCGAATGATGGAGAATCGACCTTCGACCCCCAACAAATAACAATGAACGGACATCAGATCCAGTAAAATAACCTCATGAAACACCAGAAACAAAAGAAAAGAGAAATAATTTTTGCACAATAAAGGAGAGCTTACATCCAATAAATAAAAGGCAATGAATCATTTCCACATCAGAACTAGGGACGATCGAACGGTTCGGGTCGACCCGAACATTGACTGTTCGAAATTCAGCCGAATTCCGAACTTTTTGCTGAAAACGTTTGGAATTCGGCAACCAGAACCGACCAAAATGCAATGGGACAGGAACTGGGCTTTAAAAGCCCGTGATTGGACCAGAACCATCAGTAAAAGCCCGTGATTGGACCAGAACCATCAGTAAAAGCCAATTGAGGGGGCAGGAGAATGCTAGGAATGTGATTGGAGTGACTAGGGGTCCAGAGGCCAATCAGTAGTGAATACGCCCCCCCAGTATATAAGCTAGCCCCGCAAAATCTCTAGCACTGTTATACAGGGATGTGGAAGAGAGTGGAAGCAGTTCTGTTACTCCTGCTTCAAAGTGTCATTTAGCATTTATTAGTGTAAGGAAAGGGATATCTAGTGTAGTTAGGGTACTATTTTCTACTATTGTTAGATTCAATAATCTAGTTTCTGTAGGGAAAGTGTTAAGTGTCAGGGTGACTGTAATGTAGTGTAGGGTCAACTGACTCTGACTGCTATGGCAGGGTGACCAAACCCTTCCATGTCAGGGTGACCGCCAGAAGAAAAAGATCGTTTGTATTAGAATTGCAGTAGAGCAGGATAGTGGCTTCGCTCCTTTCACACCTGGCCGTTTTTGTTTCAGGCGTTTTATTGGGCTTTTTTGTGGACATCTTTGGAGGCAGGCATGACATCTGAACTTCTGTGTAGGGGTATATATACACACACACATATATGTATTTATACACATACACATATATAGGTGTGATAGGAGCGGAGCCCTATGCCTGCAAATAATTTCATTAGCGCAGGCATAGGGTTCTGCTACTTTCACACCTATATGTGTGTATGTGTATATATATACATATATGTGTGTGTGTGTATATATACCCCTATACAGAAGTTCAGATGTTATGCCTGCCTCCAAAGACGTCCACAAAAAAGCCCTATAAACGCCTGAAACAAAAACGCCCAGGTGTGAAAATAGCGAAGCCCTATGCCTGCTCTACTGCAATTCTAATACAAGCAATCTTTTTTTTTCTGGTTCTGGACATGCTACAGAGCTGAAACTTCACAGGTACACTTTTTAGACCCCCCAGACACTAAATCCAAAATTTTTTTTTTTTCAATAATTTTTTCAATAATTGGCTCTCTATCAAAAACGACAATTTTTAAGAACTTTTTTTGTGTGATTAATAGTCCCTGGGGTATGACCCAGAACCCTAGGCACTTTTTAGGGGCATTTATTGTGTTTTTGGGATTCAAAATGGTGTTTTTTGATTACCGAAGTTCGGGTCCCATTGATTTCAATAGGGTTCTGAAATCCGGGCCGAACTTTCGGGAAGTTCGGGTGTTCTGGTCAAACCAAACTTTTCAAAAAATCGAATAATCCCTAATCAGAAATAGCAGAATAATTTTTTTTTTTTTTTTTTTTAATACAAACTTTTTTATTCAAGATAATTTGGTGGCCAGCAGAATAATTCTTAAAATGATTGTAAAGTCTCAATTTTTTTTTTTTATTAAAATAACAATTATGTTATACTTCTTTCCTTTGTGCAGTTGGTTTGGCACAGAGCAGCCCGGATCCTCCTCTTCTCCGGTCCCTGGCCCCTCCCTCCTGGTGAGTGCTTGCTATGGGGGCACCCCAGCCGAGCTGTAGTCCATGTATCCATTCAGACACAGAGCTGCTGTTCGGGCCCAGCCCCTCTCTCTCCTGATTGGCTGGCTGAGTTTGATTGACAGCAGCAGTCAAGCATGGTCAAGGCAACAGAAGAGGTCTTCCATCGAAGGTGGTTCTACTGGAATAGCTTTGTCTGTTCTGTGGAGTAACTTCCATCCATTGGTCCCATGAAGTATAACCAACATGACGGCTATGGATAAGACCTTTGTATCCCCCATATTGTCTCTGTATCCGATCTTCCTGCCCATTTCCCACCCTTTCTTTCCCCGAGCCCCAAATGTCAGCTCAGGTCCCATTAGTAGGCTGACATGATGAATATTCAGGAAAATAAAATTATGGTCAGTATGGCAACAATTTTCCGTATTTTTTCTTTTTTTTAGAGCCTTTACCGGCTTTGTTTTTCTTTCCTTCCTCTCCCATTCCCCCCTCCCCCCCCATCACCCGAATTGGATCTTTTCAAGTTTCCTCCACTAAGTGGCCGACTTCTTCCCTCCTCAGGGGTTCTTCACTCTGTTCTACTTCATTGTTTCACTGTTTTTGACATTGTGAACATTAGAAAAGTTGAACAGGTGTTGAACAGGTGTCAAACACAAGGCCCGGCCCCAAGCCATTTCATGTGGCCCTCGCACCTCTCCTGCCGCTGCGGCACTCCTCTTGTCTCTGCCCCCACCTTGTCTCTGCAGTCGGCAGCAGAGAGGACAGAACTCCTATGCTAGATCCTGCAGTCGTCTGTGCAGCTGCCGAAAGGCTCGTCTTTGATAGTGAGGGGGCTCTTGACATCTCAGGTAAGGGTGCAAGGGGGCGGGGGGTGCTCTGGACATCTAATATTACAGATATAACCAGTCCTTTGTGGGCAACAATAATGTTAATGCGGCCCGCAATGAAATTGAGTGCGACACCCCTGAACTAGAGGGATTTGTGCCTTTTGTCAACCTATGTAATTTTCAGGGGCATAACTACAGGGGTTGCAATTGCAACCGGGCCCCATGCTCCAGGGGGCCTGTGCGGCTCCTCTGTACACCTGGATAGGAGGTGCGGCGGGGGCAGCATGTAGAGCAGGGATCCTCGAACTACGGCCCTCCAGCTGTTGCGGAACTACACGTCCCATGTGGCATTGTAAAATTCTGACATTCACAGCCATGACTGGGCATGATGGGAATTGTAGTTCCTGAACAACTGGAGGGCCATAGTTTGAAGACCCCTGATGTAGAGAAATCACTGTCCTCCTTTTTCCTCCTGTAGCTGCAGGAGGAAAATGGAGGAGATTGGTTCCTCTGTATGCTGCCCCCACCACTCCTCCTATCCAGTTCAATTGTGTTCTGCTGTCTCTGGGACCCTCTGTGCTCCCCCCCCCCCACTGTGCTCCCTCCCCTCTCCTGCCGGATGCTGCAGGGGATGTGTCACAATAGAGAACCAGGAAGGGGTCAGTAAATATGTAATTTACCAGCTCCTTCCTTTTCTGAATGGACAGAGTCATAGTCAGCCACATTGTAAAAAAAAAAAAAATAATACAATTAAAACACCAAAAAATAAAAACTACTGACACCAGTGGGTGAACTTCCAGGATCGCAAAGGTCACACTTGCGACCGGGCCCTGGCATTCCACCACCGTGGGGAGGCCTCAAGATGGCAGGAAGGGGGCCCACTGCAGAACATGTGAAAGAGTTCCGCTGCGGGACCATAATAAAGAGCCCCGCAACGAGAGTAAAGGGCCCCAGGATCAGTGGGAAGAGCCCCAGGCTTGAAGGGAAGGGCCCCGGCCAGGGGTCAGGGGGGCCCTTCATGGTTACTTGCACCGGGGCCCTGAAGGTTCTAGTTACGTAAGGCTCATTATTTTGCATCATTGTTTCTCTTTGGACTTCTATTCATGTGATCTCTGGAGATCTCTCAGATCTATTCATGTGATCTCTGGAGATCTCTCTCAGATCTGTCATTGGAACTTCTTTCTATTTTCTGGGGATGATTCGGATTATCCTTCCATGGAGGTTTCTGCAGTGTTCCCCAACTCCAACATTTGGTTCTCTGGGCTCCCCTTCATTTTTTTTTTTTTTATTCCTCCACCCCGGCAATGATGGTTACACCAAAAATCCCCGCTGTCAGTGTGCCGCAGACCTGAGCCCTCCAGCTGTTCAGGAACTAGAAATTGCTGGGACTTGTAGTTCCTCAGCAGGTAAAGGGCACTGGATGGCAAACATCCTTTTTTTTTTTTTTTTTACATAAAAAACAAAAACAAACTCATTGTAGCAATTGTCGAATTAAAAAGAGAATTAATCCGAATTCTCTATCAATATTTCATTTTGTATCATTTACCACATAAAAAAAAAGATTTTTTTCACTCTAACGTGTCACTTCATCAGCCAGAAAGTTCAGAAGATAAATCAAGAAATCCAGAACTCCTCCCCCACCCCGAATCGTCTGCGACCGCTGCGATATGGTACGCCGAGACCTAAATTATAATCTAGATAAAAAATATAAAACTAGAGCTCTATAAATGGCACTTGTGTCTAATCTCTGGGTTGTGCTATTAAAAGATCAGTGCAGCCTCTTCTCAATCGGCCATTTTTCATCTTTTCTACCCCCCCCCCCTCCCCCCCAAGGATTCTAGGATCGGCGAGCCCCTTTCAGCCAGTCAATGTGCACAGAGCTGGAGGTGTCTCCGCCCACCCACCTCCCACCATCGGGTAGAATTGTACCGTATCCAAAATAGGAAGTCCACAAGACGGCGTCTGTCAGCTGTGCGCAGTGCCGCCGCCCAGTATAAAAAGTCTTTAAATGTGCAAATTAGCCCATTGTGACCAACCCCCGACCGCCTCCTCCGCCAGCACGCTACACAGTTCTCTGGCGATAAAACGCCCATCTGGGTGTGGCCTCAGTAATTGTCAGTCTCCCCCCTGTAGCCGTTGGAGGTTCCGTTGTAGGACTTTCCCATCATGCTGTACACCTCGTCCATGTTATGGGTGGAGATTGGCTGCCGGTAGAGGGGGTTGGACGCCTGAATGAAGGAAATATTAGAGAAGAATTAATAAGTTGTAAAATATGCATGAATAGAGGAAAAGTGGATACATTGTTGTCACTCCTCACTTATAAGGAAGAACTCATTAAAAATTAAATTCAGGTTTAAATATCTGTATGAGCTTCTCCAATAAAACTGAATTTAATTGTTAAGAAAATTATTTTTTTTATTCTTGCTCCTCCCCTGATAGAAGCCAAATTTGTGGGCATTACCACTAGTGAGCTATGGTGCAGGCGCCATGGGAACGCATGTAGCTGTGTGGCCCTGCTGCCTGTGTCCTAGCAACTAAAGATGCTGTGGGGCCTGAGCACCTGCATTCTTACAACCAGTGAAGCTGTACAACCCAATTATTTTTAAATTCTTGCTCCTTCCCCTTAAGAAACCCAATTTGTGGGCGTTACCACTATTTTACTCATTTGCCACCACCTCCTGTTCAGTGAGTGCACCTGGGGGAGGGGGCATTTTAGTTAAAGGGCTCCAACCCAGCTACCCTGTTTTACCTACTCTGTCCTTTCATTGGTTGCTAAGACAAAGGTGGCTGAGCCACAAAGAGCCATTCGTTTTTAGAATGCAGATAGTGAGGCTGCACAGCATGACTGGTTGCTAGGATGCAGGTGGTGGGGATGTACAGCTTCACTGGTTTTTAGAATGCAAGTGGTCAGGCCCCACTGCATTTTTGGTGGCTAGGACGCAGGCAGCAGGGCCAAACAGCGTCATTGGTACTATAGTGCAGGTGCCATGGGAACGCATGTTACTGTGCGGCCCTGCTGCCTGTGTCCTAGCAACTAATGATGCTTTAGGTCCTGACTAAATGCATTCTTACAACCAGTGAAGCTGTACAACCCAATCACAAATCAATTATTCTTCAATTCTTGCTCCTCCCCTGCTAGAAGCCCGATTTGTGGGCATTACCACCATTGAGCTCAGTTGCCACCACCTCCTGTTCAGTGAGTGCACCTGGGGGAGGGTGCATTTTAGTTAAAGGGCTCCAACCCAGTTATCCTGTTTTACGCCCTCTGTCCTTTCATTGGTTGCGAAGACAAAGGTGGCTGAGCCACAAAGTGCTATTGGTGTTTAGAATGCAGGTAGTCAGGCTGCACAGTATGATTGGCTGCTAGGATGCAGGTGGTGGGATTGAACAGCTTCACTGTTTTTTTAGAATGCAAGTGGTCAGGCCCCACTGCATTTCTGGTTGCTAGGACACAGGCAGCAGGGCCAAACAGCGTCCATGGTTACTATGGTGCAGGCGCCATGGGAACGCATGTTACTGTCTGGCCCTGTTGCCTGTGTCCTACCAACTAATGATGCTTTAGGGCCTGACTACCTGCATTCTTACAACCAGCGAAGCTGTACCACCCAATCACAAATCAATTATTCTTCAATTCTTTCTCCTCCCCTGTTAGAAGCCTGATTTGTGGGCATTACCACTATTGAGCTCAGTTGCCACCACCTCCTGTTCAGTGAGTGCACCTGGGGGAGGGGGCATTTTAGTTAAAGGGCTCCAACCCAGTTCCCCTGTTTTACCCCCTCTGTCTTTTCATTGGTTGCTAAGACAAAGTGCCATTGATTTTTAAATGCAGGTAGTCAGGCTGCACAGCATAATTGGCTGGTAGGATGCAGGTGATGGGGTTGTACAGCTTCACTGGTTGTTAGAATGCAGGCGGTTGGGCCCCACAGCATCTCTGGTTGCTAGGATGCAGGCAAGCAGCAGGGCCAACAGAGTGATTGGTTACTATGGTACAGGCGCCATGGGATTGCATGTAACTGTGTGGCCCTGCTGCCTGTGCACTAGCAACTAATGATGCTGTGGGGCCTGACCATTGGTTTTCAGAATGCAGGTAGTCAAGCTGCACAGAATGATTGGTTGCAAGGATGCAGGTGGTGGGGTTGTACAGTTTCCCGGTTTGTTAGAATGCAGGTGGGTGGACAACACAGCAGCCCTGGTTGCTAGGATGCAGGCAGCAGGGCCAACAGAATGATTGGTTACTATGGTGCAGGCGCCATGGAATTGCATGTACCTGTGTGGCCCTGCTGCCTGTGCACTAGCAACTAATGATGCTGTGGGGCCTGACCATTGGTTTTTAGAATGCAGGTAGTCAGGCTGCACAGCATGATTGGTTGCTAGGATGCAGGTGGTGGGGTTGTACAGCTTCACTGGTTGTTAGAATGCAGGTGGTTGGGCCCCAAAGTTACTCTGGTTGCCAGGATGCAGGCAGCAGGGCCAAACAGAGTGATTGGTTAATATGGTGCAGGCAGCTGGGCATGTTGCACCATGGGAATGCATGTAACTGAGTCCCTGCTGCCTGTGTCCTAGCAACTAATGATGCTCTGTGGCCCAACCACCTGCATTCTAACAACCAGTGAAGCCGAACAACCACACCAACTGCATCCTAGCAACCAATCATGCTGTGCAGCTTGACTACCTACATTCTAACAACCAGTGACGCTGTATGACCCGACCAGCTGCATTCCAGCAATCCATAGGCAAGGTGTGGCCTGTCTTATCAACCAATGAAAAGACAAAAGGTGGATCAGGGGAATTTACATGCCCCCTCCCCTTGCCTACCTAGCGATGGCGCTCTTCTCAGGAAAGCACCTGGATCCTCAGACAAGCGCTGTCAATTGCAGCAAATTATTCCTCTCCTTCCTAGATGCGTGGCGCTAATTCATATGAAAATGCGGCCGTTTACGGCAATGTTGGCGTGAAGGGGAAGAAATAGAAGTCCACAGGCTTGGAAAAAATTGTTCCTTCCTAAATTTTACACTTGAAGGGTGGGAGTGGGGAAGGGACTGAAAGAGACACCCGCAGGACTCACCATTTCATACTTGGCTCGGGAGCGCTCGCTCTGAAAGCGTGAAAACTCCCGCCGATCGTGAATAGTGACGAGAAGCTTCCAGACGGCCAGAAGGACGAGTCCAACTAGTAATATACTTCCCACCACCGCCAGGAGGACGGTTAGGGTGTCGGGGCCGCCCGCACACTCTGCAAAGGAGAAAAACACAAATTTAGAGGTTCAGCTTTTGGGACCAAAACTGAATGTAACAAATCACAACATGCAGGAAGACCAAAGGAAATGTATTGTTACATTGGAGCTGGATTGGCATTTACCATTGAACACCAGAATTGGCAGCTCCACCACTGGCACCCTTTGCTTTTCACAGATGAGAGCAGAGTTCACCCTGAGCACATGTGACAGACGGGAAAGGGTCTGGAGAAGCCGTGGAGAACATTATGCTGCCTGTAACATCGTTCAGTATGACCGGTTTGGTGGTGGGTCAGTGATGGTCTGGGGAGACAAATCCATGGAGGGACACACAGACCTCTACAGGCTAAACAATGGCACCCTGACTGCCATTAGGAATTGGGATGAAAT
This sequence comes from Pelophylax lessonae, assembly GCF_965119305.1. Lineage (NCBI taxonomy): Eukaryota > Metazoa > Chordata > Amphibia > Anura > Ranidae > Pelophylax > Pelophylax lessonae. Next base: position 327,695,638 of record NC_138773.1, read on the forward strand.
CCTTGGATCCATTGTCAGACCCTACGCTGGTGCAGTGGGTCCTGGGATCCTCCTGGTGCACAACAATGCCCGGCCTCATGTGGTGAGAGTATGCAGCCAGTTCCTGGAGGATGAAGGAATTGATACCATCGAATGGCCCCCACACTCGCCTGACCTAAATCCATTAGAACACCTCTGGGACATTATGTTTCGGTCCATCCGATGTCGCCAGCTTGCACCTCAGTCTGTTCAGGAGTTCAGTGATGCCCTGGTCCAGATCTGGGAGTAAATTCCCCAGGACACCATCCATCATCTCATTAGGAACATCCCCCGATGTTGTCAGGCATGCATACAAACACGTGGGGGCCATACAAACTACTGAGGACCATTCTGAGGCCCTGCAATGACATTTCAGCAAAATGGACTCGCCTGCTGCATCATTTTTTCACTTTGATTTTCGGGGTGTCTTTGAGTTCAGCCCTCTGTAGGGTGATAATTTTTATTTCCATCAAATGATGTGACATCCTTTCCTTCCTAACACATTACCCAGTCCATACCAGTATAGATCTTAACGCAATACCCAGTCCATACCAGTATAGATCCTAACATATTACCCAGTCCATACCAGTATAGATCCTAACACATTACCCAGTCCATACCAGTATAGATCCTAACACATTACCCAGTCCATACCAGTATAGATCCTAACACATTACCCAGTCCATACCAGTATAGATCCTAACACATTACCCAGTCCATACCAGTATAGATCCTAACACATTACCCAGTCCATACCAGTATAGATCCTAACACATTACCCAGTCCATACCAGTATAGATCCTAACACATTACCCAGTCCATACCAGTATAGATCCTAACACTTTACCCAGTCCATACCAGTATAGATCCTAACACTTTACCCAGTCCATACCAGTATAGATCCTAACACATTACCCAGTCCATACCAGTATAGATCCTAAAACATTCCCCAGTCCATACCAGTATAGATCTTAACACATTACCCAGTCCATACCAGTATAGATCCTAACACATTACCCAGTCCATACCAGTATAGATCCTAACACATTACCCAGTCCATACCAGTATAGATCCTAAAACATTCCCCAGTCCATACCAGTATAGATCCTAACACATTACCCAGTCCATACCAGTATAGATCCTAACACTTTACCCAGTCCATACCAGTATAGATCCTAACACTTTACCCAGTCCATACCAGTATAGATCCTAACACATTACCCAGTCCATACCAGTATAGATCCTAAAACATTCCCCAGTCCATACCAGTATAGATCTTAACACATTACCCAGTCCATACCAGTATAGATCCTAACACATTACCCAGTCCATACCAGTATAGATCCTAACACATTACCCAGTCCATACCAGTATAGATCCTAAAACATTCCCCAGTCCATACCAGTATAGATCCTAACACATTACCCAGTCCATACCAGTATAGATATCCAGCATTATATTTTTCTTGATTTAGATTTGATGTGTTTTCAAAGTGTTCATTTCATTTTGTTTTTTGATCAGTGTGTATATATATATATATATATTTTGGTTGAACTAGTTGGACTTGTGTCTTTTTTTTAACCAGACTCTGTAACTATGTAACTCCCTTTCCCATTGTGTACAGATGGGGCATTTGTAGTAATTCCATCAGAGAAAGAGAGACAGACAGAAGGCAAACAAATGCTTTGTAAATCTTGTGCCAGAAGTATACTCTGTATAAAATATTTGCAAAGCAAATATCAATATTAATAAAAAAAATAGATTTTACATTTATAAAAATCAATAAAAAATAAATAAAAATAAAAATGGACCCAAAATGTTCCTTTTTTGCTTCTACTGGGCAGCTCTGTTTTTATCGTAGTGACAATAACAGAACAAACCTCCAGTACCGGTTCTATAATAGTCAGAATTGAATGGATCCACATCCAGATATGAAGGAAAATGTCACCATTATACTGACCCGGCTCCTTCAGGACACTCAGGATGGATTTGCCGTTTTCCTCCTCGGAGTACATGAACCGCATGACGCACTCATTGTCTGTCTTATAGACGCATTGGACCGCCTCCGGCTTGTCAGTCTCTGAGAATATAAAATAATGCAATGAAATACTGAAATAATAATAGAAATGTCACAATACAAGATTTATCGTCGCTAGAAAATTCCTCTTCTGGACATTTATTGGCCAATAACACAGAGACCTTCTGAGCCTCACAGTGATGTCACCAACATCTACACACAGTGATGTCACCAACATCTACACACGGTGATGTCACCAACATCTACACACGGTGATGTCACCAACATCTACACACAGTGATGTCACCAACATCTACACACAGTGATGTCACCAACATCTACACACAGTGATGTCACCAACATCTACACACAGTGATGTCACCAACATCTACACACAGTGATGCTACATATTTTTGGTTAAAAAAAATAAAAAATAAAATCACAATAAGCGTATTTGGATTGGTTTGCGCAAAAGTTATCGCGTCTACAAACCAGGGGAAAGATTTATGTCTATTATTTTACAAGTAATGGCGGCGATCTGCGATTTTTAGCGGGACTCCGACAGATCGGACCCCTAACTGACATTTTTGACACTTTTGGGGAGAGCAGTGACATTACTACAGTAATCAGTGCTAAATAATATGCCGTTACTGTACTAATGACACTGGCGGGGAAGGTGTTAACCCAGGGGTGATCAAAGGGTTAAGTGTGAGCCTAGGGCAGTGTTTTCTAACTGTGGGGGGGCGTGGCTTGTGAAATGACCATAGAGACCTGTGTTCCTATATAAAAGGATCACAGGAGCTCTGTGATCATTTCAGAGAGAAGAATGGTCAGCTGTGTTTACAACATCCGACCGTCCTTCTCTCTCAGCGGGGAGCGATCGCGGGTGCCCGGCGCTAATCGCTGCCGCCGGTCCTGTGGTTTAGCATCCCCGTTGCCTGGTGGGGGCGGGCAAGCGCCGCTTCCACTGTACAGGTACAACGATTCGCGCAGCTGAGCCAGCCTGGCGCAGTATATATGCGGCGGGTGGTCAGCAAGTGGTTAAAGCATGACATGTTAGGTATCTATTTACTCAGTAACATTATCTTTCATATTATGCAAAAAAATTGGACTAACTTCACTGTTTTTTTTTTTTTTTTTATTTAATTCATGAAAGTGTATTTTTTCCAAAAAAATTGCATTTCAAAGACCTCTGCCCAAATACGGGGTGACAAAATATTGCAACGACCGCCATTCTAATCTCTAGGGTCTCTGATTAAAAAAAAAAAAAATGTAAAATAAAGAAATATAAAAATATTTATATAATATATACATACATTATATATATATATATATATATATATATATATATATATATATATATATATATATATATATATATATATATACACACACATATATATATATATATATATTTTTTTTTAATCAGATTCCCTAGATAATGAAATGGCGGTTGTTGCAATATTTAAAAAACAATAAATGAAATATTATTATTATTTATTTTTTTTGCTATTTCCGCCCCCCACGAAAGTGGAGTTACTCTTAAATGAACCCCAATCACGGGCACCAAGGAGTGCTGCCCACTACTGTAAGCAATTTTTCATGTCACCTTCTAATCTTCAGACCAGAGACCCCTCCAGCAGGTACTGGGAACCCCGACATGTCATCCTCACCTTACCTGGGAGGTGACACTCCCTAAATCTGCCTTTAGACTTCTCACACAAGGACATTCCCTTACAACAGGTCAGCTTTGTGCTGGATGCACACACGGCCTAGTTTTGCTATAACGATCACTGACCCGGAATGAATGACTGCTGATTGCTACCCCCAGGGAACAATTGTAGCGAGCATGAGAACAATGCTCCAAATTTACAATGATCTCTGTATATATCTCTCTCCTTCTATATTATATCTTTCTATAATATATATATATATATATTTATTATCTATTTTTTGCTAGAAAATTACTTAGAATCCCCAAACATTTTATATATATATATATATATATATATATATATATATATATATATAAATAGAGAGAGAGAGAGAGATAAATAAAATGTTTGGGGTTTCTAAGTAAATTTCTGGCAAAAAAAATAAAATATATATATATTGCTAGAAAATTACTTAGAACCCCCAAACATTTTATTTATATATGCATATCGCTCTCTCTCTATTATATATATATAATGTTTGGAAGTTCTAAGTAATTTTCTAGCAAAAAAATTTAATTTTTAACTTGTAGGCAACAAATATCAGAAAAAAGGCTTGAGCATGAAGAGGTTAATGAATAAAGTATTTTTTTTGCAAGACAGTAACGCCAATAGAATGCCTTGTTTGTGATACTTTGTTACAATCTTATGTCACGTTATTACGGAATATACAGACCCTGCAGGAGAAATGTAAAAGCTGCTCTGCACGGGGCGGGGGTGGGAGATGAAGGGGTTAATGTGCAGCCAAATTTATATTTGTTAATAGCAGGTTAGGGTTAAAAAACACGAAAGTCGGTGATGTTCTCCTGGGTAATCCGCGTCTTGTTGGGAGAGATATACACAATATGGCGGCGTTCCTGGCGGCGGCGTCTGCCACATGTCATCATCGCTGTAAACATCAACATGGGCCGGCCAGTAGAAGACGGCGGAGAATTCCACAGCTGACAGCTCAGGAGATTCCTGGGGGGAGAAATCCACAGATTCTGGAATTCCATCGGCTTCCTGTGCCGACATATGGGATCCATTAGAAACAACGTAAGCGGAGATGAGGGGAGAAAAACAAGAGCGCAGATATGACCGCCATGACACCGCGCCGACCCCCCCCCCCCCTGAACCCGTAAAGCTATGGCCAAGGTCTGTAGGGACATCCGCATTGGATGCGGTCAGGTGCGGGTTTATTGGGTGTCTACGCGTTACGTCACCCCTGCGACCGGAGGAAGGAGAATGTTTGCACTGCTAATATGCCCCCCCCCGCGACGGGCGGACCGCGCACACAGAGACCACCTCCCCCACCTCACCCATATGACCCGTACACCAGCGTCTTATAACGCATGACATCACACCCATCCCCCGCTGCCAGGAACCCCACCCATCCCCCGCTGCCAGGAACCCCACCCAGATCCCGCCATCCCCCGCTGCCAGGAACCCCACCCAGATCCTGCCAGAATAAAATTATATAAAATCCGGGGCAGCACTTCTACTTCTCCAATCCACTTTATATTCACCTCGCTGTACAGGCTCATGAAGAGTCCACTTCACCGACTGAGAGACCTCCACCAATCACCACTCCCACCTCCCCCCTTCACTCTTGCACAGGTGGACTGAAACGTCTTCCTCTGATTTCACCGCACACTGCGAGCTTCTCACAATGTGCATTAGAAGCTGCAGCAAGTCAGAGCCCAGTCCCATTTCCTGGCTGGCCCCACCCCATTTCCTGGATGGCCTGCCCATTTCCTGGCTGGCCCCGCCCCATTTCCTGGCTGGAGGACTTACAGTATTTTTATTATACAGGATTTATATAGCGCCAACAGTTTGCACAGTGCTTTACAATGTGATCATTAGCCACCTCCTCCCCCCTCCAGCCTGACTGCCTTTAGCCCCGCCCCTTTCACTCATTGGATTTCAGTTCTTTCATTCATGGAGGCTCAGCATCGCATCATGTGGGCGTTACCTATGCAAATTCAGCCTGCCTAGGAACGCCCACTCCGTTTAAAGAGATTAAAATTTCACCTTTAATACGTGAAAACTCTGCCCAGAAAACAAAGCGGCAAAAAAAAAATTATTGCTGAAAATCTACATTTACAGGAAGATGGATAAACACTTTAACCAATTAGCCCCGCCCCCTGGCCTATAGCAAAATGGCGGACCTATGTCGTTCTGGGTGGAGGTCATATGACGTCCGTTCTCCCAGAACATATCTCTCGCGCATCCGCGCAGCGGCGCGATTCGTCACCAGGATGACTGATCCCAAAACCGGCCCACTACCAGTACCATGTGATCACTGTGACCAATCACAGCAAAGCAAATGACAATTGTGAACAATGGATGGCTTCCTTTCATACCATCTATTATATACAATTAAGTTGCTAGCTGTGATTGGTCACAGTGATCACATGTCACAGACAGGGCCAATCAAAGCCCATTTGTACCATGTGATTACCTTTGTCCAATCACAGCTAAATCACAACAAAATACAATGAATGAATTTGTTTCATTCCGTAAAAATGGTTACCAATGAAATTCACTGCTTTAAACAATCAGGTGTAAAAAAAAAATTAAAAAAAACCCTGATCACTTTCCAAGAGTAGTGCAGTACATTATATTGCTTTGGTCACAGTGTATTACATAAAAAAAAAGAAAAAAAAAATCTGAAAAAAAAAAAAAAAAAAAAAAGAAAAATGTTATAGAAAAGAAAAATAAAAAATCATAAAAAAAGAAAAGAAAAATGTTATAGAAAAGAAAGAAAAATTAAAAAAAAGAAGAAAAAATGTTATAGAAAAGAAAGAAAAATTAAAAAAAATCGTAAAAAAAGAAAAAATGTTATAAAAAGAAAGAAAAATAAAAAAAATTGTAAAAAAAGAAAAATAAAAATGTTATAGAAAAGAAAGAAAAATTAAAAAAAGAAAAAGAAAAAATGTTATAGAAAAGAAAGAAAAATTAAAAAAAATCGTAAAAAAAGAAAAGAAAAATGTTATAGAAAAGAAAGAAAATTTAAAAAAAGAAAAAGAAAAATGTTATAGAAAAGAAAGAAAAATTAAAAAAAATCATAAAAAAAAAAGAAAAGAAAAATTTTATAGAAAAGAAAGAAAAATAAAAAAAAATGGAAAAAAAAAAAAAGAAAAAAAAAATGGAAAAATAAAATTACATTTTTTCTCCCTTCTAAATACCATCACCACCACAGCAGTTAACCAGTTATATGATAACATCGTACTGCACTTATGACAGTATGTAAAAAAATATAAAAACAAAATATGTAACTTTTTTTTTTTTTCTCATTTAATTTTCCAAAAAAATGCAGCCAAAAAATTCAACTTCAAAAAACTCGCCATGCCTCTTTACTAAATACCTCGGCCTTTCTACTTTCCAAAAAGGGGTGATTTGGGGGGTATTTGTACGGTCCTGGCATTTTCGGGCCTCAAGAAATGAGATCGGCCGTCAGTACATCAGGACTGATAGATCAGATATACATCTCATAGTTTGTGGACTCTCCTACAGATGAATAATATTCACTGATTTGGGTTATTTTCACCAAAGAATTGTAATAGAATACATTTTGGCCTAAATTATTGAAGAAAGATTATTTATTTGCAAAATTTTATAGCCGAAACAAAATAAAAATGCTTTTTTTTCCTTTTAAAGTCTTTTTTCATTTATTTAGCAAAAAAATTAACCACTTGCCGACCACCCGCCGCAGTTTTACTGCGGCAGGCTGGCTCGGCTGCGCGAAACGACGTAGTACTACATCGCAGAGGTGGGGGACTTGAGTCACATGACTTGACTTAAGTCACCAGTTTGAGGACTTGAGACTTGACTTTGACTTGAGACATATGACTCGAAATGACTTTACTTTTTTAAGTTATTAAATATTTACATTTTCTCAAGATGTGTTAAAGCAAAATGAATGCCTGTTATGTTTCTGACACCACAGTCACTTAAAACACCTCAGTGTGTTCTGATTTTTAGGACATTGGCTGTTTAACAATGGAAATAATTAACATGTTTTTAGTGACTGTGGTGTTGATGACCGGATGGAGGACTTTGAGCTGTTTGGGCATTCAAAGTGTTTATTTAATGTGTCAAGAAGAAAGCACTAAGCAGTTTTGTTAATGTTGAAAATAAAACAAAACCTTTGCTGACCCCTGACTCTTAACTGATTTAAAGGTGAAAATTGGGGTAGATCAGTATTTTGACTTGATTTGTGACTTGAGCAAAATAAATTACTTGTTTGACTTCTAGCAGCGACTCGACTTGACTTGCTTGCTTTTCGCCACAGTAACTTGGGACTTGCTTGAGACTTGCACATGTGTGACTTACTCCCATGTCTGCTACATCGGTCGTGTGCATGGTGCTGGGAGGGGGGGGGGGAATGCACGCCACCGGCAGCTCCCTTCTGCTAGGCAGCGGAAATGCGATGCACAGGACAGGCGGCCGCAATTGCCACCTGACACCCACGATCGCTCCTCACTGATAGAGAAGAACGGTCGGATGTTGAAAACACAGCTGACCGTTCTTCTCACAGCCGGGATGCTGGCTGTGACCCCCTGAGGGACCCAGGAGTCGGGGTGCTGGCTGTGACCCCCTGAGGGACCCAGGAGCCGGGATGCTGGCTGTGACCCCCCTGAGGGACCCAGGAGCCGAGATGCTGGCTGTGACCCCCCTGAGGGACCCAGGAGCCGAGATGCTGGCTGTGAGCCCCTGAGGGACCCAGGAGCCGGGATGCTGGCTGTGAGCCCCTGAGGGACCCAGGAGTCGGGATGCTGGCTGTGACCTCCCTGAGGGACCCAGGAGCTGGGATGCTGGCTGTGACCCCCCCCCCGAGGGACCCAGGAGCCGAGATGCTGGCTGTGAGCCCCTGAGGGACCCAGGAGCCGGGATGCTGGCTGTGAGCCCCTGAGGGACCCAGGAGCAGGGATGCTGGCTGTGAGCCCCTGAGGGACCCAGGATGCTGGCTGTGACCCCCCTGAGGGACCCAGGAGCCGGGATGCTGGCTGTGAGCCCCTGAGGGACCCAGGAGCTGGGATGCTGGCTGTGACCCCCTGAGGGACCCAGGAGCCGGGATGCTGGCTGTGACCCCCTGAGGGACCCAGGTGCCGGGATGCTGGCTGTGAGCCCCTGAGGGACCCAGGAGCCGGGATGCTGGCTGTGACCCCCTGAGGGACCCAGGAGCAGGGATGCTGGCTGTGACCCCCCTGAGGGACCCAGGAGCAGGGATGCTGGCTGTGAGCCCCTGAGGGACCCAGGAGCCGGGATGCTGGCTGTGAGCCCCTGAGGGACCCAGGAACCCGGGATGCTGGCTGTGACCCCCCTGAGGGACCCGGGAGCCGGGATGCTGGCTGTGGGCCCCCTGAGGGACCCAGGAGCCGGGATGCTGGCTGTGACCCCCTGAGGGACCCATGAGCCGGGATGCTGGCTGTGAGCCCCTGAGGGACCCAGGAGCCGGGATGCTGGCTGTGATCCAGGAGCCGGATGTTGGCCATAGATCACATCCATGGGAAATGTCCCATTAAAACCGATTTCTCACCTATTGGAAATTTGTATCAATAGAGGAATTTTCCATTTCCAGGCCGACTTCTCAGAGCCCAACAGAGGTCAGTGAGAGCTCCGCCCACACCCGGCCCACTTACCCAAAGTATCCACCAAGATAATCTCATCCTTGCAGAGTTTATGGCAGGTGTGGTTATCGGCAAGGCGTCCCGTCTGGTACAAGCGGCACTCTATACAGTCCCTGCAGAAGAGAAGAAAAGACATTGTGTGAGGGACCAGACGTCATACCATCCAAGGTGCAGTCCATCCAAAACACCCCCCCCCCCCATCGGGAGAGATCTCATCTCAGTTCCTGAGTCTCCAGACCAGCTAGAGTCATCACCAGTCCTTCCACCCCCACCAGACCAGCAACAGTCATCACCAGTCCTACCACCCCCACCAGACCAGCTACAGTCATCACCAGTCCTACCACCCCCACCAGACCAGCTACCGTCATCACCAGTCCTACCACCCCCACCAGACCAGCTAGAGTCATCACCAGTCCTACCACCCCCACCAGACCAGCTAGAGTCATCACCAGTCCTACCACCCCCCACCAGACCAGCTAGAGTCATCACCAGTCCTACCACCCCCACCAGACCAGCAACAGTCATCACCAGTCCTACCACCCCCACCAGACCAGCTACAGTCATCACCAGTCCTACCACCCCCACCAGACCAGCAACAGTCATCACAAGTCCTACCACCCCCACCAGACCAGCTAGAGTCATCACCAGTCCTACCACCCCCACCAGACCAGCTAGAGTCATCACCAGTCCTACCACCCCCCACCAGACCAGCAACAGTCATCACCAGTCCTACTACTTGGTAATTATTTCATCATTTTGAAGGGAGTGTGAACTTCCCAATGTGGGAACTTTGGTGGGGAGGCCCCGTAGCACTGAAGTCAGCAGATCCCTCAAGCCTTTGGACCCCAACCTACACTATGTAGTCAACAATATGTGGACCCCCCTACCAGTGATGGAGTTCAGATGTCTCCAGTGAAGGGTCCTGGTAATACTCCATCATACAAGGACATTGGAGACAATTGCCCTCTTCCATCCCTGTGGTAAGCGTTGGTGAAGACCCTTTCCTGTTCCCCCATGGCTGTCCCCCCCCCCTCCCATTTACAAAGCCAGCTCCATAAAGGCATGGTGTGACCAGTTTGGGGGGGGGGGGGGGAGGAACTTGAGTGTCCCACACAGAGCCCTGACCTAAACCCTACTAAACGCTTCAATATAAATGGTCATATGGGAGGGGGCAATTCCGTTTTAATAGCCAAGGGAGAGGGGGCAACTCCATTTTAATGGCCGTGGGCGAAGAGGGGGGGGGGGAACTCCATTGTAATGGCCATGGGGGAGGGGGGCAACTCAATTTTAATGGCCATGGGGGGAGGGGGCAATTTCATATTAATGGCCATGGGGAGAGGGAGTAACTTCATATTAATGGCCATTTTGGGGGGCTCCATATTAATGGACACAGATGGGAGGCAGCAACTCTATATGAATGGCCATGGGGAGAGGGGGCAACTCCATTTTAATGGCCATGGGGAGAGGGGGCAACTCCATTTTAATGGCCATGGGGAGAGGGGGGGGTGGCAACTCAATTTTTATGGTCATGGGGGGAGGGGGGCAACTCCATTGTAATGGCCATGGGAAGAGGGGGGAACTCTATTTTAATGGCCATGGGGAGAGGGAGTAACTTCATAATAATGGCCATTTTGGGGGGGCTCCATATTAATGGACACAGATGGTAGGTGGCAACTCTATATGAATGGCCATGGGGGTAATGGGCAAGGGGGAGGGGGGCAACTCCATTGTAATGGCCACGGGGAGAGGGGGGGAACTCCATTTTATTGGCCATGGGGGGAGGGGGCAACTCAATTTTAATGGCCATGGGGGAAGGGGGCAATTTCATATTAATGGCCATGGGGGGAGGGAGTAACTTCATAATAATGGCCATTTTGGGGGGGCTCCATATTAATGGACACAGATGAGAGGCGGCACCTCTATATGAATGGCCATGGGGGTAATGGGCAATTTATTATTCTATCTATCCAGTGCTGAGATTTGTACAGCCCTGCCAGACAGTACAAATCTCAGCACTGGATGGACAGTACAGTCAGCTTGGTAACCCTACTCTGTCTATTGCAGTTAAGGGACACAGCCGGGTCCCCCCCCCCTCCCCCACCTTTATTGATGGAAACACAACCCCTGCGCTCCCCAGGTTGGGGGAATTTACCTTTTTGTCCCGCAGGCGTCGGGGCAGGTGGGGCATTTCTCGCAGGTCTCCCCGAAGGCTCCCGGCTCCACACAGTGGCAGCGGCCGCACACACAGTTCCCTTTCCCGCTGCACATCTGCCCGTCGCTGGACATACAGCTGCTGGTCTCTGTAGTGCAGTTACAGTTGTCACCGATGTACCCAGCGTGACACTTACATTCTCCGCAGTCACATTCACCGCGACCTGCAAGACAAGAGAATTCCCGTCACTCCGCGAGGGAAGATAACGACATTACACAATACCAGGATCAATAGACGTCATCAGTCTGCTGCAGGCAGGAGGAGGCATTTCCTCAGTCTCCCCTTCCCCACTGATCAGACTGACATTGTAACTTTGTAGAAGGAGGAGGAGGCATTTCCTCAGTCTCCCCTCCCCCAGTGATCAGACTGTACATTGCGGGGAATGGGGGGGGGGGGGGCCATACACAGAACTCGGTCATACAGAGATCTCTGCTCTCATATTTCTCCCACACTGAGAACTCTGCGCATTTCTGCTTCTGGGCGGAGTTCAGAAATCGCCACCAGAGAGGGGCGGGGATTCGGCGCAGCGACTTATTCTGCTTTTCATGGCAATAAAGAGACATTCCGGATGGATCCGGATTTATTATCGGAGGATCAGAATTCCCAACATGAAGAAGTAAACTCCGGGAGGTCACAGACAGGACAGAGCTGGATATTATCTCCGAGGGCACAGTGCCGGCTCCTCCAGATCCCCCAACAACCCCTCCCCCATCACACCACGATCAATAGATTATTCCTGCCAGTTATTGATCACCAATCCGTACCACCCCCGAGAACCCCGACACCACCAACCTGGGACCTAGCTTATGTACTAAATCCAACCGTATATACAATCTGCCATGGAGGATGTTACCCACACATGCCCACCGCTCCACCCAACGCGTACCTACCGCTCCACCCAACATGTGCCCCACCGCTCCGCCCAACGCGTATCCCACCGCTCCGCCCAACGCGTATCCCACCGCTCCACCCAACGCATGCCCACCGCGTACCTACCGCTCCACCCAACATGTGCCCCACCCCTCCACCCAACACGTATCCCACCGTTCCACCCAATGCGTATCCCACCACTCCACCCAACACATGCCCCACCCACCCCACCGCTCCACCCAACACGTACCCACCTATCCACCCACCGCTCCACCCACCCCACCGCTCCACCCAAAACACGCCCCACCGCTCCACCCAAAACTTACCCCACGGCTCCACCCAAAACTTACCCCACCGCTCCACCCAACACACGCCCCACCCAACACATATCCCACCGCTAAACCCACCCCACCGCTCCACCCAACGCGTATCCCACCGCTCCACCCAAAACGTATCCCACCGCTCAACCCAACACACGCCCCACCTAAAACTTACCCCACCGCTCCACCCAAAACACGCCCCACCCAACACGTATCCCACCGCTCCACCCAAAACACGCCCCACCGCTCCACCCAACACACGCCCCACCGCTCCACCCAAAACTTACCCTACCGCTCCACCCAACACACGCTCCATCCAACGCGTACCCACCACTCCACCCAAAACATACCCCACCGCTCCACCCAAAATGTACCCAACCGCTCCACCCACCCCACCCAACACGCGCCCCGCCGCTCCACCCAAAACTTACCCCACCGCTCCACCCAACACGTATCCCACCGCTCCACCCAACGCGTATCCCACCGATCCACCCAAAACGTATCCCACCGCTCCACCCAAAACTTACCCCACCGCTCCACCCAACACACGCCCCACCGCTCCACCCAAAACGTACCCCACGGCTCCACCCAAAACTTACCCCACCGCTCCACCCAACACACGCCCCACCCAACACATATCCCACCGCTAAACCCACCCCACCGCTCCACCCAACGCGTATCCCACCGCTCCACCCAAAACGTATCCCACCGCTCAACCCAACACACGCCCCACCTAAAACTTACCCCACCGCTCCACCCAACACACGCCCCACCCAACACGTATCCCACCGCTCCACCCAAAACACGCCCCACCGCTCCACCCAACACACGCCCCACCGCTCCACCCAAAACTTACCCTACCGCTCCACCCAACACACGCTCCATCCAACGCGTACCCACCACTCCACCCAAAACATACCCCACCGCTCCACCCAAAATGTACCCAACCGCTCCACCCACCCCACCCAACACGCGCCCCGCCGCTCCACCCAAAACTTACCCCACCGCTCCACCCAACACGTATCCCACCGCTCCACCCAACGCGTATCCCACCGATCCACCCAAAACGTATCCCACCGCTCCACCCAAAACTTACCCCACCGCTCCACCCAACACACGCCCCACCGCTCCACCCAAAACTTACCCCACCGCTTCACCCAACACACGCCCCACCCAACACTCCACCCAAAACTTACCCCACCGCTCCACCCAACACACGCCCCACCGCTTCACTCAAAGCGTACCCCACCGCTCCACCCAACATGTACCCCACCGCTTCACCCAACACGCGCCCCACCCAACACGCGCCCAACTGCTCCACCCAACACGTACCCACCGCTCCACCCAACACGCGCCCAACTGCTCCACCCAACGCGTACCCACCGCTCCTCCCAAAACGTACCCCACCGCTCCACCCAAAACTTACCCCACCGCTCCACCCAACGCGTACCCACCCAAAACGTACCCCACCACTCCACCCAACACACGCCCCACCCAACGCGTACCCACCGCTCCACCCAAAACGTACCCCACCGCTCCACCCAACGTGTATCCCACCGCTCCACCCAAAACGTACCCCACAGCTCCACCCAAATGTACCCCACCACTCCACCCAACACGTACCCCACCGCTCCACTCAATGCATGCCCACCGCTCCACCCAACACCTGCCTCACCGCTCCACCCAACACATGTCCACCTCTTTGTCCAGCGCGTACCCCACCGCTCCGCCCAACGCGTACCCCCACCGCTCCACCCTACGCGTACCCCCCACCGCTCCACCCTACGCGTACCCCCCACCGCTCCGCCCAACGCGTACCCCCCACCGCTCCGCCCAACACATACCTCACCGTTCCACCCAAACGTACCCCACTGCTCCACCCAACACGTTACCCACCGCTCCACCCAACACATACATACCATCAACACCCAAAATGCACTATCCCCGGCTCCCTTTATTTCACATCATGACGTATAAATGGTCACTCTGTATACCCCGGTACGGTCATTCTCATTTCAGATCTGCAGAGTGATGACCAATCCCATCACACAATGGAAATCCTGGAAGTGCAGGGAAATATGAATATCACAGAGGAAGATTACAATGTATCCAATCCAAATATCACATAGGTTGTCACATGTTACTGGAATAGATTGCAGAACGCCAATCACTATTATAAACCCCTCCCCCCCTCTTGTATTAGAATCAGGACTGCTAAGACACTCAGGCTTAAAATGTAACTCCACTTTTAATAACTTTGACCTCCAGCCCCCCCATATGTGTTGCGTGGCCCCGTATGTACTGTATAACCGTATATGCACTGTATGACCCCATACTTGCCGAATGTGCCGCATGACCCCGAATGTGCCGCGTGACCCCGTATGTGCTGTATGAGCCCGCATGCACTGTGTGGCCCGTATGTGCTGTATGAGCCCGCATGCACTGTGTGACCCCAAATTTGGTGTGTGACCCCGTATGTGCTGTATGAGCCCGCATGTACTGCGTGACCCCAAATGTACTGTGTGACCCCGTATGTGCTGTATGACCCCGTATGTGCTGTATGAGCCCGCATGCACTGTGTGGCCCCGTATGTGCTGTGAGGCCCCGTATGTGCTGTATGAGCCCGCATGTACTGTGTGACCCCGAATGTGCTGTATGAGCCCGCATGCATTGTGTGGCCCCTTATGTGCTGTGTGACCCCAAATGTGCTGTGTGACCCCGAATGTATTGTGTGGCCCCGAATGTGCTGTGTGGCCCCGTATGTGCTGTGTGGCCCCGAATGTGCCAAATGAGCCCGCATGTACTGTGTGACCCTGAATGTACTGCGTGGCCCCGTATGTACTGTATGAGTCTGCATGTACTGTGTTGCCCCGTATGTACTGTATGAGTCTGCATGTACTGTGTGGCCCCGTATGTACTGTATGACCCTGTATGTACCATGTGACCCTGTATGTACCGTGTGGCCCCGTATGTACTGTATGACCCCGTATGTACTGTATGGCCCTGTGTGACCCCGTATGTACCGTGTGGCCCCGTATGTACCGTGTGACCCCGTATGTACCGTGTGACCCCGTATGTACCGTGTGGCCCCGTATGTACCGTATGTACCGTGTGGCCCCGTATGTACTGTGTGGCCCCATATGTACTGTGTGGCCGCGTATGTACCGTGTGGCCCCGTATGTACTGTGTGACTCCGTATGTACCGCGTGACCCCGTATGTACTGTGTGAGCCCGCATGTGCTATCTACAAACTGTAACCAAATGTTCCCGGCTTCGTTCAGCAGTTCAGACGTTCTTACTGAACCCAAATAACCTCCTCATACCACAAACCCAGAGACTGCGCAATGTACAGACGGCCGCCAGCGGATCTCTGGCAGGAGGTGGAAGGATGAGAAGGAAAAGAAATAAGACGACTGATGAGTCTAGAATGAGATTTAATAACTTCACAGAAAGCAGACCAGCAGAGTTCAGGAAGCAGTCAGTCCATTCTGAGCCGTCAGTGACTCAGAACCATACAATGAAAAGAAACAAAGTTCCATTTCCCGGATCTCGCACAGCCCTCTGTGAATGGATGGGATAGAGAATTAGAAAAAGGTAACAATGAAAATTTTTAGGCTTCCTGTCCCTTTATATAGCGCAGTCCTTCCCGCTTCTTGCTGACAACAAGCCCTGCGGTGGAGAACGGCGACACGGAGCGTCCGTTGAGTGTTACACTTCCCACCGCTGAGCCCCCCTCGCCCTGTGCCAAGAAATAAGGAAAAACATCTCGCGGCTCCCCGCCGTCTCCGTCTGATAAAAGGGAAGAATCAGTTACTGTTTACACAGCTTCACACGAAGGCGCGTCTGCGGAGAGCGGGGAACCGCGGCGCACACAGCGCCCCCCGGAGAACTCACACCCCCAATGTCAGCCACTCCTCAATCTTTTCTGGAAAGAAGCTGTATGGTTAACCCTTGCGTGGTCAAGGGGGGCTTGCAAAGCATTCTGGGAGGTTGCCCCCCCCCCCCATTGCTTCATTGACATGCCTCAGCGTCCTCATCAGAGACCTCGCTGCGCTGTCCCACGCTCTGCCCGCCGCTCCTCGTACGGCTTTGTCTTCTCTATTGTCCGGGCGCTGTGTATAGAGCCGCGGCTTTATTAATACTGGAGAATGGCGCTATCACCTCCGAAGGACAAGCCTCCCCCCTCCCCCCCCCCAACCCTTTCATTCACCTATTAATATGCAAAGCCAAGCTCGAGAATTGGCCCAAAGAAACCCAAATATTATCCCAGGCCGCCCCCCTCCCCCCCTCGCTCCGCGTCCTTGGAGGACTCGGCCATTATGTTATCTTTTATTCATAACAACCTTCCGATTCTATGAACACTTTTCTGGCACTTTTTGTTTACAAGTTTTTAAATCATTACTTTTTGCCAGAAAATTACTTATAACCCCCAAACTTTATATACAGTATCTCCCAAAAGTAAGTACACCCCTCACATTTTTGTACATGTTTTATTCTATCTTTTCATGTGACAACACTGAAGAAATGACACAAGTTTATCTTGGTCTCATCAGAGCACAGGAGATGGTTCCAGTAATCCATGTCCTTAGTCTGCTTGTCTTCAGCAAACTGTTTGTGGGCTTTCTTGTGCATCATCTTTAGAAGAGGCTTCCTTCTGGGACAACAGCCATGCAGACCAGTTTGATGCAGTGTGCGGCGTATGGTCTGAGCACTGACAGGCTGACCCCTCCCCCACCCCTTCAACCTCTGCAGCAATGCTGGCAGCACTCATACGTCTATTTCCCAAAGACAACCTCTGGATATGACGCTGAGCACGGCACTCAACTTCTTTGGTGGACCATGGTGAGGCCTGTTCTGAGTGGAACCTGTCCTGTTAAACCCCTGTATGGTCTTGGCCACCGTGCTGCAGCTCAGTTTCAGGGTTTTGGCAATCTTCTTATAGCCTAGACCATCTTTATGTAGAGCAACAATTCTTTTTTCAGATCCTCAGAGTTCTTTGCCATGAGGTGCCCAATTTGGACATTTTCACTTAGGGGTGTACTCACTTTTGTTGCCAGCAGTTTAGACATTAACAACTTACCGCAAAGTAACGTATGGGTACGTCGGCTGACTTTGCGGGGTTATGCCGGGATGATGCCTCTAGCTAAAGTAAGTACATTGTTCATATAATCTCTCCTTTACTTAGATTGGGACTCCATCCAGCCAGCGGACATGCCGGCTGGTTGCTCGGGAGACCTGAGCAGAGCCGCGGGAGGAGGGGGGGATGTCCCCTCCCGCTCGCCAGGGGGAACGATCGTGCGGCTCCCGAGCTGCATTGGTCGTTACTGACAGAAAGCCGACCGCCGGCTCTAAACAAGCATGACCTGCTTGTCTCATGTAAAGTCCCAAATATTTTATGAAATTCGGGATGGAGGCGCACTGTCCCAAACTGTGTTTTATACTGTATCCACCAAGGGGATGGAGGTGTAATGCTTCTGAGTTTGTACCATCGCTACAATATCACTATTAGAGTTTTGATATATTAGACCAATCATGGATGGGGGTGGGTTGGGGGAGGTTTGGGCTGTCTCCCTCCCACCTGCCTCCTATCCATCCATTAGCAGCCATGTGCTTCCATTGTGGAGACACTCAAATTAGAAAGTGTTAGGACTGCAGGTAACACAGGGTGCCGTGTAGTGGCCTTGCAGCTTACACATGCGTTTGCAAATGCGTGTCACCTAAAGCCCTGTTCTTTATTTTTTTCATGAGACAGGTCTCCTTTGTTGGTGGCAGACTGGAGGGGGGGTACATCAGACTGGGGGCTGGCTGACTTCCATGCAACTCTTTTAATCCTTTCAACTTTCGTTTTTTCTGATACAGGGATGGAGACGCTGGGCATTACCTTCTGGTGTCTCACTTAAAGTCCCACATAGCCCACATTATTCATATAATCTCTCCTTTACTTTTAAAAGCAAAAGATAAAAAAAAAAAAAAAAAAAACACTTTGGTTATTTGCTTAAAAAAAAAAAAAAAAAAAGTGTTTCCTTCTGCCCTAGACTGGAAGGAACGTCATGGCATTTCTCCAGTCCTCCAAGACCATAGAGGTGATCAGAGATGATTTGGTGGTACACATGGGATACAGACAGAAAAAATAACAGGGGTTCCAACCACTCTTTAGAGTCCATTCACACTAGCGCGACTTGTCAGGCGACCAAGTCGCCTGACAAGTCGCGGTGGGTCGCTCGCCATTGAGTAGTACAGGACCCGTTCTAATAGGAGCGACACAAGTCGCTCCGACTTTGAAAAAGGGTCCTGTACTACTTTGGGGCGACCTGGAGGCGACTTGCATTGACTTCAATTATATGAAGTCCGTGCAAGTCTCGCCGAAGTCGCTGTGGATGCTGTGCACTGCGACTTCACAGGTCGCCCCACAAAATCGTGTCGCGCCAGTCTGAATGGGCGCTTAATGGTTTTAAATGCTGCAGGAAAAGTTTTGGATATATTCTAAACTATCACACCGTGCAGTCTGGAGGGAAGAGGAACTTTCATTGGCAAAAAAAAAAAACAAATGTAAAAAGAAAAAAGGAAATCCTTCAGTAAACATTTGGCGTCCGGCCAGTCTGTACAATCCCCAACATGAAAGCCGAATATTTACATCAACTACAAAGAGATACAAATGTATCCAAATATTTACTGAGCCATATAAATAGAAACATCGCTACCGCAACCTCCAACACACATCAACCACACCGACCTCACACCAACCACATCAACCACACACTGACCACACTCACCAACCACATCAACCACACACCAACCACACTCACCAACCACATCAACCACACACTGACCACACTCACCAACCACATACCGACCACACTCACCAACCACATCCACCACACACTGACCACACTCACCAACCACATCAACCACACACTGACCACACTCACCAACCACATCAACCACACACCGACCACACTCACCAACCACATCAACCACACACTGACCACACTCACCAACCACATCAACCACACACTGACCACACTCACCAACCCCATCAACCACACACCGACCACACTCACCGACCACATCAACCACACACACCGACCACACTCACCAACCACATCAACCACACACTGACCACACTCACCAACCACATCAACCACACACTGACCACACTCACCAACCACATCAACCACACACCGACCACACACCGACCACACACCGACCACACTCACCGACCACACTCACCGACCACATCAACCACACACCGACCACACTCACCAACCACATCCACCACACACTGACCACACTCACCAACCACATCCACCACACACTGACCACACTCACCAACCACATCAACCACACACTGACCACACTCACCAACCACATCAACCACACACTGACCACACTCACCAACCACATCAACCACACACTGACCACACTCACCAACCACATCAACCACACACTGACCACACTCACCAACCACATCAACCACACACCGACCACACACCGACCACACTCACCAACCACACACTGACCACACTCACCAACCACATCAACCACACACTGACCACACTCACCAACCACATCAACCACACACCGACCACACACCGACCACACTCACCAACCACATCAACCACACACCGACCACACTCACCAACCACATCAACCACACACTGACCACACTCACCAACCACATCAACCACACACCGACCACACTCACCAACCACATCAACCACACACTGGCCACACTCACCAACCACATCAACCACACACCGACCACACTCACCAACCACATCAACCACACACCGACCACACCAACCTCATCAACCACACACAAAAACAAATGTAAAAAGAAAAAAGGAAATCCTTCAGTAAACATTTGGCGTCCGGCCAGTCTGTACAATCCCCAACATGAAAGCCGAATATTTACATCAACTACAAAGAGATACAAATGTATCCAAATATTTACTGAGCGATATAAATAGAAACATCGCTACCGCAACCTCCAACACACATCAACCACACCGACCACATCAACCACACACCGACCTCACCAACCACACACCGATCACACACCAACCACACACCGACCTCACACCGACCACATCAACCACACACCGACCACACTCACCAACCACACCGACCACACTGACCACACTCACCAACCACATCAACCACACACTGACCACACTCACCAACCACATCAACCACACACTGACCACACTCACCAACCACATCAACCACACACTGACCACACTCACCAACCACATCAACCACACACTGACCACACTCACCAACCACATCAACCACACACACCGACCACACTCACCAACCACATCAACCACACACTGACCACACTCACCAACCACATCAACCACACACTGACCACACTCACCAACCACATCAACCACACACTGACCACACTCACCAACCACATCAACCACACACTGACCACACTCACCAACCACATCAACCACACACTGACCACACTCACCAACCACATCAACCACACACACCGACCACACTCACCAACCACATCAACCACACACTGACCACACTCACCAACCACATCAACCACACACTGACCACACTCACCAACCACACTCACCAACCACACTCACCAACCACATCAACCAACCACATCAACCACACACTGACCACACTCACCAACCACATCAACCACACACCGACCACACACCGACCACACTCACCAACCACATCAACCACACACTGACCACACTCACCAACCACATCAACCACACACCGACCACACTCACCAACCACATACCGACCACACTCACCAACCACATCAACCACACACCGACCACACCAACCTCATCAACCACACACCGACCACATCAACCACACAAAAAAAAAAAAAAAACAAATGTAAAAAGAAAAAAGGAAATCCTTCAGTAAACATTTGGCGTCCGGCCAGTCTGTACAATCCCCAACATGAAAGCCGAATATTTACATCAACTACAAAGAGATACAAATGTATCCAAATATTTACTGAGCCATATAAATAGAAACATCGCTACCGCAACCTCCAACACACATCAACCACACACCGACCTCACACCAACCTCACACCGACCACATCAACCACACTCCGACCTCACCAACCACATACCAACCACACACCGACCACATCAACCACACACCGACCACACACCAACCTCACACCGACCACATCAACCACACACATCAACCACACACCGACCACATCAACCACACACCGACCACACTCACCAACCACATCAACCACACACCGACCAACCACATCAACCACACACACCACACAGCGACCAACCACACACCGACCACACCAACCTCATCAACCACACTCACCAACCACACACCGACCACACCAACTCATCAACCACACACGGACCACATCAACCACACACACACCACGCGACGACCACACCAACCACAAAGCGACCACACAGCGACCACACCAACCACACAGTGACCACACCAACCACACAGTGACCACACCAACCACACTCACCAACCACACAGTGATCACACCAACCACACAGCGACCAAACAGTGACCACAGTGACCACACCAACCACACAGCGACCACACCAACCAAACAGCGACCACACCAACCACACTCACCAACCACACACACCGACCACATCAACCACACGACGACCACACCAACCACACAGTGACCACACAGCGACCACACCAACCACACAGTGACCACACCCACCAACCACACCAACAACCCAGTGACCAAACAGTGACCACACCAAACACACAGCGACCACACTTGACCACACACACTGACCACTAACTACACCAACACACATCAACCACACTGACACACACCAACACACATCAACACACACCGACCACTAACCACACACCGACCACATCAACCACACACCGACCACATCAACACACATCCACCACACACACCAACTGCAAACCAACACAAACTGACCACACCAACACACAACACACACTGACCAAATCAACCACACTGTCCACCTCTGACCTCATTGGAACTTCAATCTCTTAATCAACAGGAACTCTGTGCAATCCTTATGTAAATAGATAGGAAGGGAGATTATATTTACTTGTATTACACTTTTTTTTCCCTACATTTCTTCAGTTACTTCCTGATTTCTGACCTAGGCCAAAATGAGGTCATATATCCCAGGAGTCTTCATGGGAGGAGGGGCTTTCTCAGCTAAGCACACCCTCTTCCCTGCATGCCTGAGCTAAGAGCAGATGGATTCCAGGAAGTAAATGCTACATGAATCATCTTCCCTTACTCAAGATGGCCACAGCCAGAAATCCTAGGGAGTGTTTTTCAAAGTGATTTCTCAGGAAAATAAAGCATGGAGGGAGACATGGATGGATGGATGGAGACATAAATTGATGGAGACATGGATAGATGGATGGATAGATGGATGGATGGATGGAGGAGTTTGCTTTGAATATTAAAAATGATTTAAATTGAGGTTTTCCCATTTGTCCATTTACACCTAACACAACACTTGCAGGCAGGAGGAAGCACTTCCTCAGTCTCCCCTCCCCCAGTGATCAGACTGTACATTGTACCTTTGTGGTAAGTCACAAGGTGAGAGTCTGCAGCAGGGGCTGAGCTGTTTCAGACAATTGTGAACACAGCTATAAACAGGCATCAGGATTTACATGATTGTGTCATCTCTGAGCCAACATCTCAGTCCAGGAATTACTAGGACACATTGGAAATATATCTGATGAGCGGTCACTTTAATGATGTGCACTGCTGATCTCCATGTAGCGCTCTGACACCGGGGTCCCTGCACAGCGCTGACACCACAGACAATGCTCCAGATCTGTATGCTGGACAATCACCTCCCTGCACACTCTGCATGACAAGCAGCTCGCTCTCCATTCTCCGGGCTCTTTATTTACCCCCCCCGCCTTACAGGCCAACTGCAATTAGTAATCCCAGTGGAAAGCTGCCCCCCCCCCCCATATTTTCTAGGCTCCTCATTGTGGGTATTGTTGGTGATTGGGGGGGGGGGGGGAATTCAACTGAATAATCAAATATTCAATTCAAAGGCTCAGGAAGATTCCGCAAAACTCAGAGTCCCTCCCCCACCGGGACCCGAAAACTACAACTTTCCAATCCCTGTGTCCAGTATTATATCCTCCCTCCACCCCCCCCCCTTCAGTCTTATATTCTCCCTCCACCCCCCCCCCCCTTTTCAATCTTATATCCTCCCTCCACTCCCCCCCCTTCAGTATTATATCTTCCCTCCACCCCCCCTTTTCAATCTTATATCCTCCCTCCACTCCCCCCCCTTCAGTATTATATCCTCCCTCCACCCCCCCCCTTCAGTCTTATATCCTCCCTCCACCCCCCCCCTTCAGTCTTATATACTCCCTCTTTCCACCCCCCTTCAGTCTTCTATCCTCCCCTTTCCCCCTCAGTCTTCTATCCTCCCCCCTCCCCCTCAGTCTTCTATCCTCCCCCCTCCCCCTCAGTCTTCTATCCTCCCCCCTTCCCTTCAGTCTTATATCCTCCCCCCCTCCCCCTCAGTCTTATATCCTCCTCCCTTCCCTTCAGTCTTGCACAGTTATACAGGCAGATATCAAGGAGACAAATAAAATAATTTTGTATCTTTTCATACATAAATGTAACTTTTTATATCCTCCCTCCAGTCTCACACAGGTGTAGCGGCTCCTCTCCTGGACTGGAACGGCTTCCTCCGATTTCACCGCACGCTGCAAGCTTCTCACAATGTGCATTAGAAGCTGCAGCCAATCAGAGAGAGCCCCGCCCCATTTCCTGGAGGATTCTCCACCATCATTCTCCCCTGCCGGAGGGTGCCAGTTCATCTCAGGTGGAGTTCTGCTGATTACAATGAGGAGTTAAGCAGCCTGCGGCACATTATTGTACGGGAAGTTACAGTAATCTCTGCAATGGTGACAACGGGAAATGTTATATACAGAACATCAGCGTTTTATGACTTCAGAGGCGAGTGGAGGTGTAATTGAGGTTTATCATGTATAGAAATCACTGATTACAGTCCCTCAGCCCCCCCCCCCCCCCCCAGCCGCTCCCAGAGTCACAGAGAGAATTATATATAATCACAGAGTCCTCTGATTATAGTCTTCTATGTCCCCGATCCCTCAGGATTATTAATGCAGGTGAAGGGAATTCCGGGGCCCCCAATGACTCCGACATGACTGCCCAGAGCAGAGGGGATGTCACCAATCCCAGCACATCCAACATACAGAGCACACAGAGAGCATACATAGAGCACAGGGAGCACACCGAGAGCACAGGGAGCACACAGAGAGCATACATAGAGCACAGGGAGCATACATAGAGCATACATAGAGCACAGGGAGCACACAGAGAGCACAGGGAGCACACAGAGAGCATACATAGAGCACAGGGAGCATACATAGAGCATACATAGAGCACAGGGAGCACACAGAGAGCACAGGGAGCACACAGAGAGTATACATAGAGCACAGGGAGCATACATAGAGCACAGGGAGCACACAGAGAGAGCATACATAGAGCACAGGGAGCACACAGAGAGAGCATACATAGAGCACAGGGAGCACACAGAGTGAGCATACATAGAGCACAGGGAGCACACAGAGAGAGCATACATAGAACACAGGGAGCACACAGAGGGCATACATAGAGCACAGGGAGCACACAGAGGGTATACATAGAACACAGGGAGCACACAGAGGGCATACATAGAGCACAGGGAGCACACAGAGAGCATACATAGATCACAGGGAGCACACAGAGAGAGCATACATAGAGCACAGGGAGCACACAGAGAGCATACATAGATCACAGGGAGCACACAGAGGGCATACCTAGAACACAGGGAGCACACAGAGGGTATACATAGATCACAGGGAGCACACAGAGAGCATACATAGAGCACAGGGAGCACACAGAGGGCATACATAGAGCACAGGGAGCACACAGAGAATATACATAGAGCACTGGGAGCACACAGAGGGCATACATAGATCACAGGGAGCACACAGAGGGCATACCTAGAACACAGGGAGCACACAGAGGGTATACATAGATCACAGGGAGCACACAGAGAGCATACATAGATCACAGGGAGCACACAGAGGGCATACATAGAGCACAGGGAGCACACAGAGAATATACATAGAGCACTGGGAGCACACAGAGGGCATACATAGAGCACAGGGAGCACACAGAGAGCATACATAGAGCACAGGGAGCACACAGAGAGCATACATAGAACACAGGGAGCACACAGAGGGCATACATAGAGCACAGGGAGCACACAGAGGGCATACATAGATCACAGGGAGCACACAGAGAGCATACATAGAGCACAATGAGCACACAGAGAGCATACATAGAACACAGGGAGCACACAGAGGGCATACATAGAGCACAGGGAGCACACAGAGAATATACATAGAGCACAGGGAGCACACAGAGGGCATACATAGAGCACAGGGAGCACACAGAGAGCATACATAGAGCACAGGGAGCACACAGAGAGCATACATAGAACACAGGGAGCACACAGAGGGCATACATAGAGCACAGGGAGCACACAGAGAATATACATAGAGCACAGGGAGCACACAGAGGGCATACATAGAGCACAGGGAGCACACAGAGAGTATACATAGAGCACAGGGAGCACACAGAGAGCATACATAGAACACAGGGAGCACACAGAGGGCATACATAGAGCACAGGGAGCACACAGAGGGCATACATAGAACACAGGGAGCACACAGAGAGCATACATAGAACACAGGGAGCACACATAGCATGTGCAAAGTGCAGGAGTGAATACATACAAAGTACACACAAAGATCAGACATTCACACAGAGCAGAAGTAAAGAGCAGGAAGTGCGCACAGCACAGATACACGGTGATATTATGGGATGTTTACCAACTTGATATCTTACCGTAAAATCAAAATAATTTCCTCCAAATAGCTATTAATAGAAGACTGTGATAACGCTACAATGTTATACTGCGTCTTACACACTCCTGACCCCCCCACTCCTCGTCTTACATACTCCTGACCCCCCTCACTCCTCGTCTTACACACTCCTGACCCCCCCACTCCTCGTCTTACATACTCCTGACCCCCCCACTCCTCGTCTTACATACTCCTGACCCCCCTCACTCCTCGCCTTACACACTCCTGACCCCCTCACTCCTCGTCTAACACACTCCTGACCCCCCCACTCATCTTACACACTCCTGACCCCCCCACTCATCTTACACACTCCTGACCCCCCTCACTCCTCGTCTTACACACTCCTGACCCCCCCACTCCTCGTCTTACATACTCCTGACCCCCCTCACTCCTCGTCTTACATACTCCTGACCCCCTCACTCCTCGCCTTACACACTCCTGACCCCCCCCCCCCTTTGCCTTACACACTCCTGACCCCTCCCACTCCTTGCCTTATACACTCCTGACCCCTCCACTCCTTGCCTTACACATTACTGACCCCTCCACTCCTTGCCTTACACACTCCTGACCCCCTACTCCTTGCCTTACACACTCCTGACCCCCTCACTCCTCATCTCACACACTGCTAACCCCTCCCACCCCTTGCCTTACACACTCCTGACCCCTCCACTCCTCTTCTTACACACTCCTGACCCCCTACCCCTTGCCTTACACACTCCTGACCCCTTCACTCCTTGCCTTATACACTCCTGACCCCCCACTCCTCGCCTTACACACTCCTGACCCCCCACTCCTCGCCTTACACACTCCTGACCACCCCTACTCCTTGCCTTACACACTCCTGACCCCCCACTCCTCGCCTTACACACTCCTGACCCCCCACTCCTCGCCTTACACACTCCTGACCCCCCACTCCTCGCCTTACACACTCCTGACCACCCCTACTCCTTGCCTTACACACTCCTGACCCCCTCACTCCTCATCTCACACACTCCTGACCCCCCCTACTCCTTGCCTTACACACTCCTGACCCCTCCACTCCTTGCCTTACACACTCCTGACCCCTCCACTCCTTGCCTTACACACTCCTGACCCCTCCACTCATTGTCTTACACACTCCTTCAAACCTCCCCCTCACCTTCCCCAAGAG
Organism: Pelophylax lessonae; assembly: GCF_965119305.1. Classification (NCBI taxonomy): domain Eukaryota; kingdom Metazoa; phylum Chordata; class Amphibia; order Anura; family Ranidae; genus Pelophylax; species Pelophylax lessonae. The sequence continues at coordinate 327,723,502 of NC_138773.1, forward strand.
CGTCAACAGCACCACATAAGGAAGAGAATCAGGAATCATCATGGTTCCTTATTACACTGCAGCCATCATCTGCCACCTGTCAGAGCACAGACAGTGGAAAGTACGCTCTCATTCTACTGACCTGTGTGTTACACACTCCTGACCCCTGCAGCAAGGGGGCCTGATTGCACTGTGAGACATTGAGGGGCACTGCAGCCCACTATGGGAAGTTGGCAGACACTGGGCATCTAGGGGGCCTGGGGGCACTGTGAGACATTGAAGGGCACTGCAGCACTCTATGGAAGGTTGGCAGGCACTGTGGGCACCTAGGGGGCCTGGAAGCACTGTGGGACATTGAGGGGCACTGCAGCCCACTATGGGAAGTTGGCAGACACTGTGGGCATCAAGGGGGCCTGGGGGCACTGTGAGACATTGAGGGGCACTACACCCTACTATGAGAGGTTGGTGGGCACTTAGGTGGCTTGGGGGCTCTGTGAGCTATTGAGGGGTACTGCAGCCCACTATGGGAGGTTGGAGGGTACTGTGAGATTTTGAGGGGCACTGCAGCCCACTATGAGAGGTTGGTATGCACTAAGGGGGCCTATGGGCACCGTGAGACACTGAAGTGCACTACAGCCCACTATGAGAGGTTGGTGGGCATTTAGATACCCTGGGGCCAATGTGAGATATTAAGGGGTACTGCAGCTCTTTATGGGAAGGTGGTGGTCACTTAGGGACCCTGTGGGCACTGTGAGACATTGAAAAGCACTGCAGCCCACTATGGGAGGTTGGTGGGCAATGTGGGCAATTAGTGACCCTGGGGGCATTGTGAGATATGGAGGGGTACTATAGCCCACTATGGAAGGTTGGTGGGCACTTAGGGACCCTGGGGGCACTGTGAAACATTGAGGAGCACTGCAGCCCCCTATTGGAGGTTAGTGGGCACTTGGGGGCTCTGTGAGCTATTGAGGGGTACTGCAGCCCACTATGGGAGGTTGGAGGGTACTGCAGCCCACTATGAGAGGTTGGTATGCACTAAGGGGGCCTATGGGCACCGTGAGACACTGAAGTGCAATACAGCCCACTATGAGAGGTTGGTGGGCACTATAGGCACTTAGGGGGCAATGTGAGATATTGAGGGGCACTACAGACAACTATGTGAGGTTGGCAGACACTGTGGGCAGCAAGCATACAGCTTTGGGTTATCTGACCCCCGTCACGGAATGACTCAGCCATCCACGGGATGCGTCGGAGCGCCTGAGTTCCCCACAACACAGAGGAATCTGAGATGAACCCAAAATGCCACACGGAGCCATTTCCCAGAAGTCTGCGCCCAGTCACCGCCGGCTACACACCATGTTTTCTTTCCTCTATTTTTAGCCTCCCAACAAAATCCTGATGTTTGGCCGCAAAATAATTGTGATTCCTGGAGAGCGGCCAGCGGACACCGCCGCATCAACGTTTCCAAACACTGGTGTACCGGGAGGAAACTTTCCACCCCTCCCCCTCCGTATCACAAACAGGACCCGCGAACATCAGTAATAAACACTCAGGCTTAAAGGGTAACTCTGCTTTTATTAAATCCGACCCCCGGATGGCCAAGTCCACATTTCTGACTGTGATTCATGTTACACCCATGGCCACATTACACAGCCCACACCCCTATAGCTGTACGCAGCCCACACCCCTATAGCCACATTACGCAGCCCACACCCCTATAGCTATACGCAGCCCACACCCCTATAGCCACATTACGCAGCCCACACCCCTATAGCCACATTACGCAGCCCACACCCCTATAGCCACATTACGCAGCTCACACCCCTATAGCCACATTACACAGCCCACACCCCTATAGCTATACGCAGCCCACTCCCCTATAGCCACATTACGCAGCTCACACCCCTATAGCCACATTACGCAGCTCACACCCCTATAGCCACATTACGCAGCCCACACCCCTATAGCCACATTACGCAGCCCACACCCCTATAGCCACATTACGCAGCCCACACCCCTATAGTCATATTACGCAGCCCACACCCCTATAGTCATACGCAGCCCACTCCCCTATAGCTATACGCAGCCCACACCCCTATAGCCACATTACGCAGCCCACACCCCTATAGCCACATTACGCAGCCCACACCCCTATAGCCAAATTACGTAGCCCACACAACTATAGCCACATTACACAGCCCACACCCCTATAGCCACATTACACAGCCCACACCCCTATAGCTACATTACGCAACACACACACCTATAACCACATTACGCAGCCCACACCCTTATAGCTATACGCAGCCCACACCCCTATAGCTATATGCAGCCCACACCCCTATAGCCAAATTACGTAGCCCACACAACTATAGCCACATTACACAGCCCACACCCTTATAGCTACATTACGCAGCACACACACCTATAACCACATTACGCAGCCCACACCACCTATAGCCACATTACGCAGCCCACACCCCTATAGACATTACGCAGCCCACACCCCTATAGACATTACGCAGCCCACACCCCTATAGACATTACGCAGCCCACACCCCTATAGACATTACGCAGCCCACACCCCTATAGACATTATGCAGCCCACACCCCTATAGCCACATTACGCAGCCCACACCCCTATAGCTATACGCAGCCCACACCCCTATAGCTATACGCAGCCCACACCCCTATAGCTATATGCAGCCCACACCCCTATAGCTATATGCAGCCCACACCCCTATAGCCACATTACGCAGCCCACACCCCTATAGCTATATGCAGCCCACACCCCTATAGCCACATTACGCAGCCCACACCCCTATAGCCACATTACGCAGCCCACACCCCTATACCTTGAGAGCTTACAATCTAGGATATGATCATAAACTGTGAAAGAATTATTGGGGATATCAGTAAAAATAAAAACACAGTCCACACCCCGACTTGGAAACTGGATGTGGACGGTAATTTTATTATTATTAATATCTTCTATTTATTTATTCACAGTTTAGTGAAAGTTTATGATCATATTCATGTGTATAAGAATCGTGTCAAGTTTCTTTATTTCTCATTGGATTTTATTTTAATTCAAAAGGCAGAATTTGCCTATAAAGCAAGAAAAAAAATCTTTAACCACTTCTGGACTGGAAGGATTTACCCACTTAATGACCAGGCCATATTTTGCGATTCGGCACTGCGTTATTTTAACGGACAATTGCGCGGTCGTGCGACGCTGTACCCAAATAAAATTGACGTCCTTTCCCCCCCCCACAAATAGCGATTTATTTTGGTGGTATTTGATCATCTGTGCGATTTTTATTTTTTGTGCTATAAACAAAAAAAGAGCGACAATTCTGAGAAAAAAAAAAAAAAAAACCCTACACTAACCACTACACTGACTCCTTCACTGACCCCCCCCCTACACTGACCCCCCATACACTGACACCTACACTGACCCCCCATACACTGACAGCTACACTGACCCCCCCATACACTGACACCTACACTGACCCCCCCCCCCATACACTGACCCCTTCACTGACACCTACACTGATCCCACACACTGACACATACACTGACCCCCCATACAATGACACCTATACTGACCCCCTCATACACTGACACCTACACTGACCCCCCATACACTGACAGCTACACTGACCCCCCCATACACTGACACCTACACTGACCCCCCCCCATACACTGACCCCTTCACTGACACCTACACTGATCCCACACACTGACACATACACTGACCCCCCATACAATGACACCTATACTGACCCCCTCATACACTGACACCCCCTACTCTGACACCCCCCACACTGACCCCCTCTACATTCCCACATACACTGACCCCCCTACACTTACCCCCCTATACTGACACCGACACTGACCCCCCATACATTGAACCCTGCACTGACACCTATACTGACCCCCCCCTTACACTGACACCTACACTGACCCCCCTTATACTGACACCGACACTGACCCCCCCCTACACTGACCCCCCACATTCTCACATACACTGACCTCCCCTGCACTGACCTCCCTACACTGACCCCCCCCATACACTGACCCCTACACTGACCCCCCTTCACTAACCCCCCTACACTGACACATACACTGACCCCCCCTACATTTCCACATACACTGACCTCCCTACACTGACCCCTACACTAACACCCCCTACACTGACCTCCCCATACACTGACCTCTACACTAACACCTATACTGACACCCCCATATACTGACAGCTACACTGACCCCCCCCCCTACATTCCCACATACACTGACCCCTCCTACACTGACCTCCCTACACTGACCCCCCCCCATTCACTGACCCCTACAATGACCCACCTTCACTAACCCCCCTACACTGACACATACACTGACCGCCCCCCATACACTGACCCCCCCCCCTACATTTCCACATACACCGACCCCTACATTAACACCTATACTGACACCCCCAACACTGTCCCCCCCCATACACTGACAGCTACACTGACCCCCACATACACTGACCCCCCTACATTTCCACATACACTGACCACCCCTAAACTGACCCCTTTACTGACACCCCTACAATGACACCCCATCTACACTGACCCCCCATACACTGAGACCTATACTGACCCCCCTACACTGACCCCCCCATACACTGACACCTACACTGATCCCCCTACACTGACACCCCCCCCCTACACTGAGACCTACTGTATACTGACCCCCCCCCATACACTGACACCCCCCTACACTGACACCTATACTGACCCCCCCTACACTGACACCCCCTACACTGACCCACCTCACCCCCTCCCATGTCCACTTCCCTAGGCAGGCAGCACATCACTTACCTTGTTCTGTGTCCAAACACTGGCGACTCGAGAAGGCGATCCGGAGTGGAGGGAACAGCGTGTCGGCGGCCGGCCCGGACAGCAGGGGGAGACTCCAGAAGCAGTGCTACACATGCACTGAGCCACAGACTGCCATCTTCACCCACGACCAGCCCCTCCCCCTGGCCGCACGTAACACCTTTAGCGGTCCGCCACTCTTCCTGCACCAAGCGGCAGTCACGAAGCCAAAAAAGAGGAGTGCAGGCGGGCCGCTGGACAGGGCATCATCAGAATAAAGGGACACTATGATCCCGCGGATGGCGGGCGTGGGATGCGCCCCCCTAAATGTTGCGCCCGGTGCGAGTGGCCCCCTCAGCAACCCCCACTGGGCGCACCCCCTGGTTGCCGCCAAGCGACCGACGTAGCCCTACGTCGGTTTGCCTGGGAGAGCCACACTGCTGCAGTAAATATGCGCTAAGCAGTCGGCAACCGGTTGAGGACAGCCCACCGTACATAAACTGCGGCAGGGCGGCCCCTAAGTGCAAAATCTTGTACATTTACGTGATTTTGCTTTAAGGCTCTAGGAGGGTGCATGCGTGCTGCCGGAGCCGCGCTCCCGCTGCGATTAGACACCGCGGTAGCCAGTCCACAGGGCGGCAGCCACGTGCGGTGATCGTGGCCACCTGCGATTGGCAAGGAGGCTGACAGAACGGCGGTCTGCCATGTACACCAGGCTGACGGCTGTTCTGTCACCCAGGAAGGAAGAGATTGTGTGTTCCTACTAATCAGGAACACAGATCTCTCTCTTCCTGCAGCCAGACCATCCCCCACACAGATAGAAAGCACTCCCTAGGAGCACACTTAACCCTTTGATCGCCCCTGATGTTAGCCCCTTCCCTGCCAGTGTCATTTTTACAGTAACAGTGCATATTATTTAGCACTCATCATTGTATTGGTGTCACTGGTTCCCGAAAAGTGTCAGATCTGTCGCAGTCCCGTAAAAAAAAAAAAAAAAAAAAAAAAAATTGCTGATCGCCATTACTAATAAAAACAATAAAAAATAAATAAAAAGTCCATAAATCTATCCCATAGTTTGGTTTGCGCAAGCAAACGTTATCGCATCTAAAAAACTATGGGATAGATTTATGGGCATTTTTTTTTTTTTTTTTTTTTTTTTTTTGTGCTATAAACAAAAAAGAGCGACAATTCTGGAAAACAAAAAAATGTTTTTTACATTTTGCTATATAACATTCCCAATAAAAAAAAAAATAAAATAAATCAAATTTCTTTATCAGTTTAGGTCAATTTGTATTCTGCTACATATTTTTGGTGAAAAAAAAAAAAATCCCAAAAAGTGCATATTAATTGGTTTGCGCAAAAGTTATCGCATCTACAATTAATATTCGCTTTTTGGGTTGTTTTTTTTTCACCAAAAATATGTAGCAGAATACAAATTGGCCTAAACTGATAAAAAAATCTAATTCCTTAAATTGGGAATGTTATATAGCAGAATGTAAAAAACTGTTTTTTGTTCTCCAGAATTGTTGCTCTTTTTTTGTTTATAGCACAAAAAAAAAAAAAAAAAAAAAATGTCCATAAATCTACCGCATAGTTTTTTAGATGCGAAAAGCAATTATTATACGCTTTTTGGGATTTTTTTTTTTTACCAAAAATATGTAGCAGAATACAAATTGGCCTAAACTGATAAAAAAATTAGATTTTTTTTTTTTTTATTGGGAATATTTTATAGCAGAAAGTAAAAAATATATATATTTTTTCTATTTCCAGAATTGTCGCTCTTTTTGTTTATAGCACAAAAAAGAAAAAAAAAAAAAAAAAAAAATTGCACAGGTGATCAATTACCACCAAAAGAAATCTCTATTTGTTGGGAAAAAAGGACATCAATTTTATTTGGGTACGGCATCGCACGACCGCTAAATTGTCAGTTAAAGTAACGCAATGCCGTATCGCAAAAAAATGGCCTGGTCATTAAGGGGGTAAAACCTTCCGGCTTAGAAGTGGTTAAGGGCCACCCTGCCGCAGTATATGTACGGTGGGCGGTCCTTAAGTGGTGAAAGATTTGTTTTTTTTCTCACTTTATAGGCAAATTCTGCCTTTTGAATTAAAATAACATTCAATGATCCAGTGTCGCATGACCGCGCAATTGTCAGTTAAAGTAACGCAGAGCCGTATCACAAAAAATGGCCTGGTCCTTAAGGGGGGTAAATCCTTCCGGGGTTGAAGTATACCGTCGGTCATAAATAAATAAATCTGATCGATCGTCTGTCCTGCATACTGCAGTGAATAGCCGGGATTGTACATGAGATTTATGTACAGGAGGGGATCCTGGGACAGGGACTGCAGCGCCTCCATTGACAGATGAAGTATTGATGCCGTGACCCAGTTTAATTACCCCCCCCCCCCCTCCGAGCAACAGCGTCTGTCCCACACAATGGCCCCCTGGACAGACTCAGCCAACCCTTTACTGAGGCCACTTCTCCCTCTGCTGCTATAGATGGGACGATGTTGGACCAGAACTATTTTTTTTTTTTTTTTTTAAAAGACACAAAATTTTCCTGTAGAAAATGTGACCGATAAAAAAAATGTATTTAGGAGAAATAATACAAAGTTTTACAAATTATCAACCAAATACCAACCGACAATGAAGCTTATTGTATGCAAGAGCTGAAGGTTGTTACAGATTTAGTTTCCATTCACACTTGTGCGACTGGAACCCAAAGTCGCATGAAAAGTCGCACCCTGTTTTCCAATGAATTCCGTTAATACAGTACCCCACAAAAGTAAGTACACCCCCCACATTTTTGTAAATATTTTATTCTATCTTTTCATGTGACAACACTGAAGAAATGAGACTTTGCTACAATGTAAAGTAGTGAGTGTACAGCTTGTATAACAGTGTAAATTTACTGTCCCCTCAAAATAACTCAACACACAGCCATTAATGTCTAAACTGCTGGCAACAAAAGTGAGTACACCCCTAAGTGAAAATGTCCAAATTGAACCCAATTAGCCATTTTCCCTCTCTGGTGTCATGTGACTCGTTAGGGTTACAAGGTCTCAGGTATGAATGGGGGCAGGTATGTTAAATTTGGTGTTATCGCTCTCACTCTCTCACACTGGTCACTGGAAGTTCAACATGGCACCTTATGGCAAAGAACTCTGTGAGAAAAAAACAAAAAAAAAAAACAAAGAAATGTTGCTCTACATAAAGATGGCCTAGGCTATATGAAATTGACATTTGAAAGGGCATTGGATGGACATTGGAAGGGCATTGGAAGAGCACTGGAAGGGCATTGGATGGACATTGGACAGTATGGTGTCCCTGGAGCTCTTAATTAATATCAGGACAATAATGCAGTTCCTGTTTCCAGCCGCCATTGAAAAGATAGTGAAAAGGCATTGAAAGGGCATTGGACAGACATTGAATGGACATTGGAAGGGCATTGGACAGACATTGAATGGACATTGGAAGGGCATTGGACGGACATTGAATGGACATTGGACGGACATTAACAGGGCATTGGACGGACATTGAAAGGGCATTGGATGGACATTGGAAGGGCATTGGATGGGCATTGGAAGGGCATTGGACGGACATTAACAGGGCATTGGACGGACATTGAAAGGGCATTGGATGGACATTGGAAGGGCATTGGAAGGGCATTGGAAGGGCATTGGACGGACATTGGACGGACATTGGAAGGGCATTGGACGGACATTGGAAGGGAACTGTAAGGGCATTGAAAGGGCACTGTAAGGGCATTGGATGAATATTGGACAGTATGGTGTCCCTGGAGCTCTTAATGAAGATCAGTACAATAATGCAGTTCCTGTTTCCAGCCACCATTGAACGGACATTGAAAAGGCATTAAAAGGGCATTGGACAGACATCGAACGACATTGTAAGGGCATTCGACGGACATTGAAAGGGAATTAGACAGACATTGAAAAGGCACTGGATGGGCATTGGACGGACATTGAAAGGGCACTGGAAAGGCATTGGATGGAAATTGGACAGTATGGTGTCCCTGGAGCTCTTAATGAATATCAGGATAATAATGCAGTTCCTGTTTCCAGCTGCCATTAAACAGACATTGAAAAGGCATTGAAAGGGCATTGGACGGATATTGAAAAGGCATTGGATGGACATTGGACAGTATGGTGTGGAGCTCTTAATGAATATCAGTACAATAATGCAGTTCCCGTTTCCAGCAGTCAATGTTTATCACCTCATTATCCTTCATTTAATTCTCAGACTAAACACAGCGCCCCCTACATTCATTATTCATACCGATTATTTCTGGGCACTGACCGGACAGAATTATTCCTCAGAGGAAATACAGAGAGCCAAGAAAGGATATTTCCAGCGTGCCGCGTGTTCTGTGCGATGGAAGACAGAAACCGCCAACTCCACATCTACATTATTCATCAATCTTCAGAGCTGTATTTATAGAGCTGGAATGTGGGGGCGAGAGAAGTGAGACTCTGTACAACATCCGGGATAGATAAGAAAACAGGAAGGAGCCGGGACCAGACAGAAAGTTACTTTCATGGAATCAAGAGTCAACCTCAGATATGGGGGACCTCCGATATAAAGGGACCTCTGCTATAAGGGAGATATAAGGGACCTCTGCTATAAGGGAGACATATGGGACCTCCAATATAAGGGGGACATAAAGGACCTCTATTGTAGCTGGAAGTGTAGTGCTGCTGGGGGTCTATTGTTTCTGGTGGGGAATCTATTGTTGCTCGGCGGTGCTTATGTTGTTGATGATCTGACTTATGGTGCGACTTGTGCTATGAAGGTCTTGAAAGGGAACCCCACTCCAAAATTATATAAAAAAAAAAAAAAAACAGCATTGGGCTCCCTCCCCCAAAGATTGTGAGGGGAAACCCCATGCCAAAGAAAAAGAAAAAAAAAACAGCGTGGGGTTCCCCTCAAAATCCATACCAGACCCTTATCCGAGCATGCAGCCCAGTAGGTCAGGAAAAGGGGACGAGCGAGCGCCCCCTTCCCCCACCGGACCCTACCAGGGCACACGCCCTTAACATTGGGGGGCGCTTTGGGGCAGGTTGGGCTCCGCACCCCCCCACCCCAAAGCACCGTGTCCCCATGTTGATGGGGACAAAGGCCTCTTCTCGACAACCCTGGGCGGTGGTTGTTGGGGTCTGTGGGCAGAGGGCTTATCGGAATCTGGACCTCCTCTGTAACAAGGGACCCTCCGCCCATGTGAATGAGTATGGGGTACCCCTACCCATTCATCCCATAAAAGGCCGTGCAGTATAAAAAAAATGGCGAGACGGTTTTGAGAAGTCCTTTATTAAAAAACTTTTCCAATCATCTCCCTCAAATCTTGTCACTCCGGTCACCCAAAAACCCCACTCCCTGTGTTGTCACCTGACACGTGAAAACCGGAGGGAGAAGGGCTGAGGGAGAAGATCGGAGGAAGATTTTTAATAAAGGACTTCTCAAAACTGTCTCTTGTAATTTTTTACACTACACTGCCTATTATGGGGTGAATGGGTAGGGGTACAATGTACCCCATACTCATTCACATGGGAGGGGCCCTCTTGTTACAGGGGGCGTTAAGATTCTGATAAGCACCCTGCCTGCAGACCCCCACAACCACCGCCCAGGGTTGTCGGGAAGAGGCCCTTGTCTCCCAACAACATGGGGACAAGGTGCTTTGGGGCGGGGGGATGTAGAACCCCCCCCCCCAATGTTGAGGGCATGTGGCCTGTTATGTTCCAGGAGGGGGAGGGGGGCTCGCTCATCGTCCCCTCCCCTTTCCTGACCTACTGGGCTGCATGCTCAGATAAGGGTCTGGTATGGTCTTTGGGGGGGGCGGGAAGTAGTGCTGCAACAGCTGGAGGGCCACCAGTTTGAGACCCCTGCTCTAAAAGGAGCAGTACTAGGGGATGGCTAGGGGGCGGAGACAAGGGACAGTGCTCAGGGGCAGGTCAGGGGCGGAGACAAGGGGTGACGTGTGGAGAGGGGAGTACCTGTACCTAGTGTAAAAATTATTGCAGCGATACAAGTGATACAAATCCATTTCTATAATATTTCCTGTTCTTATAATTCATGAATCTGTGTAACTTGTAGCGTTGCACTAATTTTTATACTAGTTTTGGATACATTTATACTATTTACTTTTTCTTTGATTGAGCACCTGTACCTATTAAAAATATATATATATAATAATAATTATATATATATAAATATATAAAAGTGTTAATTGTACGCACTGCAGAACATGCAGCGCAAAAGCGAGAGCGCATCCGTTTTTTGTTTTTTTTAGCGCACACCAATGCAGCCCAGCAGGTCCGCTAAGGGTGTTCACCCAATAAATCTGCAACATCTCCCATCTGGTCAGCAATGGCCGCCCTCGTTCTCTTTAACTCTATTGGCTACTGGACTGAACAGATGGACTACACTGTAAATGATTTCATCTCCAGCTGCTACAATGGGAAGGAAGGAAGAGGAGCAGACGCTGCCCCCAAAAATAAAGCCTCAGCCGGGGGGTAGCAATTACTGGATAATAATCCTCTACAAGAAGATGGCAGAGCACAGAGGATAATACTATACACATCGAATAATGACAGCGATTATACACATGGAATAATAACACCAATGACAGAGCACAGAGGATAATAACAGCCGGCTCCTCATCACATGTGCTGACTGGTCCCATCAGAAATAATACCGGCAAACACACGAGCGCGCTCAACCGAGGAAGTACAAATATATTCACAGAGAGAATTAAGAACGCGATCAATAAAACTTTTACAGATCCAAGACTGCAGCAAAGATCAAACCCGAGCCTGAAACATATCCCATAAGACACAGATTTGTGCCGAGATCATACACAGCACAACAAACCCAATCCTCACCCAGTGACCGGTCCACTTTAATGAAATATTCCCACATTATGGGATAAAACAGGATTTTTGTACTCACTGTAATATCTCGTTCTTGGAGTCCAATGAGGGACACAGGAATTCTGTGACCTTTGGGTTATACTGCCACCTTCAGGAGGACTGGATACTGGCAAGCAAAAAAAAATGGTGGGCTGGCCCCTACCTTAGTATATCTATCTTAGGACTGGCAAATTGCAATCAATACACACTGCTCAAAAAAAAGGAACAGAGTACAGCATCAAGTCAAGTAAACTCCTGGGATATTCATCTGGTCAGTTAAGTAGCAGAGGGGATTGTTAATTTAATTAACACCAGAGCAGCTGAAACTGATTAAGAACAGGTGCACCAGATGGGCAACAATGACACAACCTCTAAAACAGGAATGATTTTACAGGTGGAGGCCACTGACATTTTTTCCCTACTCATTTTTTCTGACTGTTTTTCTCTAGTTTTGCATTTGGCTGGGGTCAGTGTCCCTACTGGTACCATGAAGAAATACCTGGACCCTATAGAGGGGGTCAGTGTCACTACTGGTAGAATGAGGCCATACCTGGACCCTATAGAGGGGGGTCAGTGTCACTACTGGTAGTATGAGGAGATACCTGGACCCTATAGAGGGGGTCAGTGTCACTACTGGTAGGATGAGGCCATACCTGGACCCTATAGAGGGGGTCAGTGTCACTACTGGTAGCATGAGGCCCTACCTGGACCCTATAGAGGGGGTCAGTGTCACTACTGGTAGCATGAGGCCCTACCTGGACCCTATAGAGAGGGTCAGTGTCACTACTGGTAGAATGAGGAGATACCTGGACCCTATAGAGGGGGTCAGTGTCACTACTGGTAGCATGAGGCCATACCTAGACCCTATAGAGGGGGTCAGTGTCACTACTGGTAGAATGAGGAGATACCTGGACCCTATAGAGGGGGTCAGTGTCACTACTGGTAGTATGAGGAAATACCTGGACCCTATAGAGGGGGTCAGTGTCACTACTGGTAGCATGAGGCCATACCTGGACCCTATAGAGGGGGTCAGTGTCACTACTGGTAGAATGAGGAGATACCTGGACCCTATAGAGGGGGTCAGTGTCACTACTGGTAGCATGAGGAGATACCTGGACCCTATAGAGGGGGTCAGTGTCACTACTGGTAGCATGAGGAGATACCTGGACCCTATAGAGGGGGGTCAGTGTCACTACTGGTAGCATGAGGCCATTCCTGGACCATATAGAAGGGGTCAGTGTCACTACTGGTAGCATGAGGGGATACCTGTACCCTATAGTGGGGGTCAGTGTCACTACTGGTAGCATGAGGAGATACCTGGACCCTATAGAGGGGGTCAGTGTCACTACTGGTAGGATGAGGCCCTACCTGAATCCTATAGAGGGGGTCAGTGTCACTACTGGTAGCATGAGGCCATACCTGGACCCTATAGAGGGGGTCAGTGTCACTACTGGTATCATGAGGCCATACCTGGACCCTATAGAGGGGGTCAGTGTCACTACTGGTAGCATGAGGCCATACCTGGACCATATAGAGGGGGTCAGTGTCACTACTGGTAGCATGAGGGGATGCCTGGACCCTATAGAGGGGGTCAGTGTCACTACTGGTAGGATGAGGCCATACCTGGACCCTATAGAGGGGGTCAGTGTCACTACTGGTAGGATGAGGCCCTACCTGGATCCTATAGAGGGGGTCAGTGTCACTACTGGTAGCAAGAGGAGATACCTGGACCCTATAGAGGGGGTCAGTGTCACTACTGGTAGCATGAGGCCATACCTGGACCCTATAGAGGGGGTCAGTGGCTCTACTGGTAGGATGAGGTCATACCTGGACCCTATAGAGGGGGTCAGTGTCACTACTGGTAGTATGAGGTCATACCTGGACCCTATAGAGGGGGTCAGTGTCACTACTGGTAGGATGAGGCCCTACCTGGATCCTATAGAGGGGGTCAGTGTCACTACTGGTAGCATGAGGAGATACCTGGACCCTATAGAGGGGGTCAGTGTCACTACTGGTAGCATTAGGCCATACCTGGACCCTATAGAGGGGTGGCAGTGTCACTACTGGTAGGATGAGGCCATACCTGGACCCTATAGAGGGGGTCAGTGTCACTACTGGAGGCATGAGGCCATACCTGGACCCTATAGAGGGGGTCAGTGTCACTACTGGTAGTATGAGGCCATACCTGGACCCTATAGAGGGGGTCAGTGTCACTACTGGTAGTATGAGGCCATACCTGGACCCTATAGAGGGGGTCAGTGTCACTACTGGTAGGATGAGATCATACCTGGACCCTATAGAGGGGGTCAGTGTCACTACTGGTAGTATGAGGTCATACCTGGACCGTATAGAGGGGGTCAGTGTCACTACTTGTAGGATGAGGCCATACCTGGACCCTATAGAGGTTGCACAGGCAGTCCAACTCCTCCAGGATGGCACATCAATACATCCCATTGCCAGAAGGTTTGCTGTGTCTCCCAGCACAGTCTCAGGAGCATGGAGGAGATGCCAGGAGACAGGCAGTTACTCTAGGAGAGTTGGACAGGGCCGTAGAAGGTCCTTAACCCATCAGCAGGACCGGTATCTGCTCCTTTGTGCAAGGAGGAACAGGATGAGCTCTGCCAGAGCCCTACAAAATGACCTCCAGCAGGACACTGGTGTGAATGTCTCTGACAAAACAATCAGAAACAGACTTCATGAGGGTGGCCTGAAGGCCCGACGTCCTCTAGTGGGCGCTGTGCTCACTGCCCGGCACTGTGGAACTCCATTGGCTTTCGTCATTGAACACCAGAATTGGCAGCTCCACCACTGGCACCCTGTGCTTTTCACAGATGAGAGGAGGTTCACCCTGAGCACATGTGACAGACGTGAAAGGGTCTGGAGAAGCCGTGGAGAACGTTATGCTGCCTGTAACATCGTTCAGAATGACCGGTTGGGTGGGGGGTCAGTGATGGTCTGGGGAGACATATCCATGGAGGGACGCACAGACCTCTACAGGCTAGACAATGGAACCCTGACTGCCATTAGGTATCGGGATGAAATTCTTGGACCCATTGTCATACCCTACGCTGGTGCAGTGGGTCCTGGGCTCCTCCTGGTGCACCACAATGCCCAGCCTCATGTGGTGAGTGTATGGAGCCAGTTCCTGGAGGATGAAGGAATTTAAACCATTGAATGGCCCCCACACTCACCTGACGTAAACCCCTCTGGGACATTATGATTCGGTCCATCTGACACCGCCAGGTTGATCTGGGAGGAAATACCCCAGGACACCATCCGTCGTCTCATTAGGAACCTTCTCTCGACGTTGTCAGGCATACATACAAGCACGTGGAGGCCATACACACTACTGAGTGAAACTACTGAGGTCCTGCAATGAAATTTCAGCAAAATGGACTCGCCTGCTGCATCATTTTTTCACTTTGATTTTTGGGGTGTCTTTAAATTCAGCCCTCTGTAGGGTGATAATTTTCATTTTCATCAAACAATGTGACATCCTTTCCTTCCTAACACATTACCCAGTCCATACCAGTATAGATCCTAACACAATTCCCAGTCCATACCAGTCCATACCAGTATAGATCCTAACACATTTCCCAGTCCATACCAGTATAGATCCTAACACATTTCCCAGTCCATACCAGTATAGATCCTAACACATTTCCCAGTCCATACCAGTATAGATCCTAACACATTACTCAGTCCATACCAGTATAGATCCTAATACATTACCCAGTCCATACCAGTATAGATCCTAACACATTTCCCAGTCCATACCAGTATAGATCCTAACACATTTCCCAGTCCATACCAGTATAGATCCTAACACAATTCCCAGTCCATACCAGTATAGATCCTAACACATTTCCCAGTCCATACCAGTATAGATCCTAACACATTTCCCAGTCCATACCAGTATAGATCCTAACACATTACCCAATCCATACCAGTATAGATCCTAACACATTTCCCAGTCCATACCAGTATAGATCCTAACACATTTCCCAGTCCATACCAGTATAGATCCTAACACATTTCCCAGTCCATACCAGTATAGATCCTAATACATTACCCAGTCCATACCAGTATAGATCCTAACACATTTCCCAGTCCATACCAGTATAGATCCTAACACATTTCCCAGTCCATACCAGTATAGATCCTAACACATTTCCCAGTCCATACCAGTATAGATCCTAACACATTACTCAGTCCATACCAGTATAGATCCTAACACATTACCCAGTCCATACCAGTATAGATCCTAACACATTACCCAGTCCATACTAGTATAGAGCCTAGCACATTACCTAGTCCATATCAGTATAGATCATAACACATTTCCCAGTCCATACCAGTATAGATCCTAACACATTACTCAGTCCATACCAGTATAGATCCTAACACATTACCCAGTCCATACCAGTATAGATCCTAACACATTACCCAGTCCATACCAGTATAGATCCTAACACATTCCCCAGTCCATACCAGTATAGATATTGTTCTCCATTGATGTCTTTTCAAAGTGTTCCTTTCATTTTTTTTGAGCAGTGTATAAAGTTTATGTTCCTGCAGACGGAAGATGAAGACTAAGGGAAATCTATACCAAGCAAGGAAGAAAGGAACTACAATTCCCAGCAGGAAGCTCAGGTTTTTACTTTTGACCAGGTGCCTAGAAGAAAGGTGGTTTGTCCACCAGCAGGGGTCACCTCTGAGCCATGCTTTTGTTTTTGTGCCTAGTGTCCTTTCCCCTGCAGGTGGCGCTATAACCCAATGGTGCAGATCCAGGAAGCAAAACATGAACGTTGCGTATGTATGAGAGAGATATACAGAAGTGGATTGTGTTTTGCCCAGACATACGAGTTCAGATTACTGACTAGCAGAGCTAGTGTTCCTTGCAATGGTTTGCCCCTCCCCCCAACCCCACCATGGATCACAGTAGGGGCTGTAGATATAGGAAAGGCATTCAGTCCGCACTAAGTTGTGTGTCATATGAAAAAAGCATCATCAGGAGACCCCATCCAAGCCACGCCCTCCTCCCCCAATGCGTTTCACCCCACCCCCAGGGCTTATTCCTTTCCCCGGATTTTTCTCCTCCATGGTGTGTTATAAACAGTTTACAGTACAATACTGATCACTCACCTGAGCAGAGGATTCCCTTGAACCTGGCGCAGGAGAAGTCGTCACACTGGCAGTAGGAGCCGCTGATGCGCCCGAATTCGCTCTCATAACAGGAGCACAGTCCGCAGATGCACCTCCCCCGCCCGTTGCACACGGTGTGGCTCTCCGACTCCCGGCAGGTGTTCAGGGATGAGCTGCTGCTGTCGTCGTCCTCTCCGCACTCACACCGGGCCCCCAGGAAGCCGGAGTCACAGTTACAGACCCCGCAGGTGAAGGTCCCGTTCCCGCTGCACTTCCCGCTGCTTGCCTCCCCCAGGTGAGAGCAGCCGCAGCTGCAGTTGTAAGTCACCGTCACCTCCAGCGTGTCCTGGAAACCCACCGGCTTGATGGTGAAGGTGTGCGCCGTCCCCGGCGAAGGGCAGCTCCTCGCCTGCGCCGAAACCTCAAAGGAAACCTGGAGGGAGACAGGAGCGTATGGAGTTATAAGACGGACATTGGGGGGGGGGGGGGACGGACTACAAGAGATAGAAGAGATAGGGCATAGGGGAAGGGGGGACCCCAAGAGATGGGACATATGGGGACCCCCAGAGGAGAGAAGAGATGGGACATAGGGGGAGGGGGGACCACATGAGATAGAAGAGATGGGACATAGATGAGGGGGGACCTCAAGGAATAGAAGAGATGGGATATAGGAGGGGGGGGTGGAACCCAAGAAATAGAAGAGATGGGACATTAGGGGGAGGGGGGACCCCAAGAGCTAGAAGAGATGAGACATAGGGGGAGGGGGGACCTCAAGAGCTAGAAGAGATGAGACATGGGGGAGGGGGGACCTCAAGCAACAGAAGAGATGAGACAGAGGAGGGGGGACCCCAAGAAATAGAAGAGATTGGACATAGGGGGAGGGGGACCACATGAGATAGAAGAGATGGGACATAGGGGGAGGGGGGACCCCAAGAGCTAGAAGAGATGAGACATAGGGGGAGGGGGGACCTCAAGAGCTAGAAGAGATGGGACATAGGGGGAGGGGGGACCCCAAGAGCTAGAAGAGATGAGACATAGGGGGAGGGGGGACCTCAAGAGCTAGAAGAGATGAGACATAGGGTCAGGGGGGACCTCAAGCGACAGAAGAGATGGGACATAGAGGAGGGGGGACCCCAGGAAATAGAAGAGATTGGACATAGGGGGAGGGGGACCACATGAGATAGAAGAGATGGGACATAGGAGGGGGGGGTGGAAGAACCCAAGAAATGGAAGAGATGGGATATAGGGGGAGAGGGGACCCAAAGGGCTAGAAGAGATAGGACATAGGGGGAAGGGGGGACCTCAAGCGACAGAAAAGATGGGACATGGGGGGGGGACCCCAAGAAATAGAAGAGATGGGACATAGGGGGGAGGGGTATCCCAAGAGATAGGAGAGAGGACTAGGATTGTTAAGTGTGTGGCGTATCATACAATTTATTGAGCCTTGTGATTGGATTATTCTCTGGCACAGTAATACGACCGACAATACGAAGGTTTATAAAATCATTCAATGTATGGCCATCATGCGGCAATCAGTGCAGAGATTTACAGCCATTGATAAGATTAATATCTAGGCTGAGACTTCGATAATTCTTGTAGCTCAACACGTCTGTCAGTCTGGCCATTTGTATTCATTATACACTTTATTATGTAATAAGCCCCCCCCCCCCCACCCCCACCTACGGATTAAGACCATTTCCCTGACTGCCATTGCCAGATAAAGTGGAGTGCAGTATTGTGTTTTATATTCATATACGACCTGTCCTGTCCCCCCCCCCCCCCCCCCGTCCTCACACTTTTCATTTGAACCTGAGAGTTGCAATAAAATTATTTTCGGAAAGGAGTTCCGCGCTGAGTCAGCAGATCTGTCAGAAGCTGAGCACACATTACAGAGCAGATCATCCGCCGTTTTCTGCCTGACGACAGGGCGTGTCACTATATACAGAGGTAACCTATATTTACATTCAGGACAAAGTCTGCAAAACTTCATATTCCAAGAGAATTGCACTAGAAGACATGGGGGTGCACAGGGTGCACTTGGGAAATATGGGGGAGCACTAGGAGACATAGGGGTATAGAGGGTGCACTAGGCGATATGGGGGAACACAGTGTGCACTTGGGAGACATGGGGGCGCACAGGGTGAAAGAGGAGACATGGGGGCGCACAGGGTGAAAGAGGAGACATGGGGGCGCACAGGATAAACTGGAGGGCACACAGAGGGCACTTTGGGACATAAGGGCAGGAGATATGAGGGGGGCAATAGATACGAGGAGGACAAGAGATACGAGGGGGGCGGGACATACCAGGGGGGCGGGACATATCAGGGGGCGGGACATACCAGGGGGCGGGACATACCAGGGGGCGGGACATACCAGGGGGGCGGGACATACCAGGGGGGTGGGACATACCAGGGGGGGGCGGGACATACCAGGGGGCGGACATACCAGGGGGTGGGGCATATGAGGAGGCAGGACATACAAAGGGGCGGGAGATACGAGGGGGGCGGAAGATATGAGGGGGCGGGAGACATGGGAAATATGGGGGAGCACTAGGAGACATAGGGGTATAGAGGGTGCACTAGGCGATATGGGGAAACACGGTGTGCACTTGGGAGACATGGGGGCGCACAGGGTGAAAGAGGAGACATGGGGGCACACAGGATAAACTGGGGGGCACACAGAGTGCACTTTGGGACATAAGGGTGGGAGATACGAGGAGGACAGCGGGAGACTCGAGGGAGGCAGCAGGAGACACGAGGGAGGCAGCGGGAGACTCGAGGGAGGCAGCAGGAGACACGAGGGAGGCAGCAGGAGACACGAGGGAGGCAGCAGGAGACACGAGGGAGGCAGCAGGAGACACGAGGGAGGCAGCAGGAGACACGAGGGAGGCAGCAGGAGACACGAGGGGGGGCAGCAGGAGACACGAGGGGGGGCAGCAGGAGACACGAGGGGGGGCAGCAGGAGACACGAGGGGGGGGCAGCAGGAGACTCGAGGGTGGCAGCAGGAGACACGAGGGGGGCAGGAGTGCTCAGCAAGGAAAGACACTGAAGGCACGGGGGGGGGGGTTGGGTAATCTGAGGAATAGTGATGCGTTGCTTGTTCACAATGCGTTAAAATGTCAGACATGGCGGTGCAGGGGGCGTCCTCACCACTCACCGTGTCACCAATCATCAGCTCCCCGCATTTCCTCACACCCGGATAGGACGCTCCATCCTGACAGGTGGCGGTAAAGCTGAGCTCCAGGTCATCCGGGGTCTCGGAGACGGTTAATTCCACCTTGGAGCGAATATTCTGCAACAAATCAGACGTCATTATAAAACAAAATAACATAAAAATGATACAAAGACAATTCTATGTTCTATGGAAACATCAATAAAACTTCCCGATACAATCTCCTGACACCGGAGAAGCTGCAGGTTAAAGCTGGCCGAGGGGGACAGATTATAATTAGAAAGTGAAAATTTTCTTATAAGACAAAGAGCTGAGCGTGCCCCAACAGACCCCTCACTGTCTGCCCATCCAACCCCAACCCCACCCCCACTCCTGGGGCAATTAACAGGTCACGGCTCAGGTGCATTTCTAAAAACTTGACTTTGAGAAGTTTAAAGGTTCAGCTCAGTCACATGAGAAAATTCTGTGTTTAAATTCACACATAGGAAACCCTATTCTATCATATGACCAGAGGCTGCAGCCCAAACCAAGAACCACCAGACCAGGTGTACAGACCCGGGAACTCAGCACAGGGATGGTGAGAACCCCTCATAATGGGCACAGCAGGTGTACAGACCTGGGAACTCAGCACAGGGATGGTGAGAACCCCTCATAATGGGCACAGCAGGTGTACAGACCTGGGAACTCAGCACAGGGATGGTGAGAACCCCTCATAATGGGCACAGCGGGGGTACAGACCCAGGAACTCAGCACAGGGATGGTGGAAACCCCTCATAATGGGCACAGCGGGTGTAAAGACCCAGGAACTCAGCACAGGGATGGAGGGAACCCCTCATAATGGGCACAGTGGGTGTACAGACCCGGGAACTCAGCACAGGGATGGTGGGAACCCCTCATAATGGGCACAGCAGGTGTACAGACCCGGGAACTCAGCACAGGGATGGTGGAAACCCCTCATAATGGGCACAGCGGGTGTAAAGACCCAGGAACTCAGCACAGGGATGGAGGGAACCCCTCATAATGGGCACAGTGGGTGTACAGACCCGGGAACTCAGCACAGGGATGGTGGGAACCCCTCATAATGGGCACAGCAGGTGTACAGACCCAGGAACTCAGCACAGGGATGGTGGGAACCCCTAATTATGGGCACAACAGGTGTACAGACCTGGGAACTCAGCACAGGGATGGTGGGAACCCCTAATTATGGGCACAACAGGCAGACCTGGGAACTCAGCACAGGGATGGTGGGAACCCCTAATTATGGGCACAGCAGGTGTACAGACCCGGGAACTCAGCACAGGGATGGTGGGAACCCCTCATAATGGGCACAGCAGGTGTACAGACCCAGGAACTCAGCACAGGGATGGTGGGAACCCCTAATTATGGGCACAACAGGTGTACAGACCTGGGAACTCAGCACAGGGATGGTGGGAACCCCTCATAATGGGCACAGCGGGTGGAAGCTTAGTGCAGAGACTTTCTCAGTCCATCATCCAACAAACATAACTTTGGGTGGAGTTCCCCTTTTAGCTGTAAAGTGACTGATGTGAATTTTGTACCCCGAGGCTTTTCACATAACCTCAAACATCTGCAGTCACAGGTTTGCTGGCACCTCGGTAAGACGATACGAGGGAGAAGCCACCCTGACAGTCTGACACCCCTAGGCACTGGCCTACGTGGCCCCACCGCAGGTCCGGGCTCGCAGATGGAACGTGTTTGCACTGTAACCTGCGTCACGGATCAATAATCATTCTCATTATGGAAAAGATTAGGAAGTACAAAGGGAAACATTATAACATTTGTTAATCAAATGGCCCGGGAGCCGCGAAGGATTAATTCCGCTCCGCAATAAACACAGAAAGGGATCTGCTGGGTGAATCATCACATTTTTGTGGTTCGGCACGTCTGGCCAGGTGGAGCCAAGACATGAAGCCCCCCCCCCCCCTCCCTACAATAACAAGTGTCCGGGACGAGGCTCTAACACGTCCACAAGAGGTGAGCGCTGCACGTGGACAGGTGGGGATGGGGGAGGGGGGGATGGGTGACTGAGGGGGAGGGGAGACAGATGATCGAGGGGTGAAAACAGAAAATGAGGAGAGGGATCAATCAGTGTACGATGTAGGATGGCCGCGTCGTAGTAATGTTGGGGGGGTCACTTACATTATAAGCATTTATAATCAGCTGGAGGATGTTCTCAGAACTCTGGTCCAAAATCTCCACCGTAGTTCCCGGAATCAGCGCCGTAAAATTCTGGGAAAATAAAAAAACAGCAAATAAATGTCTAACATAAACCACCTGCGAGAAGGGCCCCAACGAGGGGTCAGAAAGAAATGTCTGCTCTGGAGAGCCCTAAAATATCCAGAGGTCAGAGGCTGTGTGGACATGGTACAGGAGATGTCAGAGGCTGTGCAGACATGGTACAGGAGATGTCAGGGGCTGTGCGGACATGGTACAGGACATGTCAGGGGCTGTGAGGACATTGTACAGGACATGTCAGGGGCTGTGCGGACATGGTACAGGACATGTCAGGGGCTGTGCGGACATGGTACAGGAGAGGTCAGAGGCTGTGTGGACATGGTACAGGAGAGGTCAGAGGCTGTGCGGACATGGTACAGGAGATGTCAGAAACTGTGCGGACATGGTACAGGAGATGTCAGAGGGTGCAGACATGATGAGGGGGGTGGGATGAGTGGCAGCAGGGGTAGTGGTGAGGGGGGTGGAATCAGTGGAAGCGGTGGTGATGGTGAGGGGGGTGGGATAAGTGGCAGCAGGGGTGGTGGGATCGGTGGCAGCGGTGGTGGTGAAGGGGGTGGGATCAGTGGCAGCGGTGATGGTGAGGGGGGTAGGATCAGTGGCATCAGGGGTGGTGGTGAAGGGGTTGGGATCGGTGGCAGCAGGGGTGGTGATGATGGGGGTGGGATCAGTGACAGCGGAGGTGGTGATGAGGGGGGTGGGATCGGTGGCATTGGTGATGAGGGGGGTGGGGTCGGTGGCAGCAGTGATGGTGATGAGGGGGGTGGGGTCGGTGGCAGCGGTGGTGTTGATAAGGGGGGTGGGATCGGTGGCAGCAGTGGTGGTGAGGGGGGTGGGATCGGTGGCAGCGGTGGTGGTGGTTAGGGGGGTGGGATCGGTGGCAGTGGTGAGGGGGGTGGGATCGGAGGCAGTGGGTGGCAGTGGTGGTGGTGAGGGGGGTGGGAATCGGTGGCAGTGATGGTGGTGGTGAGGAGGGTGGGAATCGGTGGCAGTGGTGGTGGTGAGGGGGTTGGGAATCGGTGGCAGTGGTGGTGGTGAGGGGAGATTGGTGGCAGTGGTGATGGGGGGTGCCATCCTCCCCACCGCCACTGCTTTCCCCCCATCCTATTAGGGATAAGATCTGTGGGGGTGGTGAGATCAGCAGGGGGCAGTGGTGGTCTGGTGGAGGTCGGAGGATGGGATCAATAATTGCACTGCAGTCTGCTGATTTTTATTACTACCTTGGTCAGACAGTCGGACTTGATTCGATCATGCTGCTGGGCTGGCGTTTGTGTAGTGGGATTCTCGGCGCCGTCACCGTGACCATCCGTCTTGCTGACAGTCACATGATCCACCGCCGGCCGGCGCAGCCGCTCCCGCCAGATCTGACGTCATGCCGGTCATAGCGGCTGACGTAGGAAAGACTTCACCAGGGCTGCAGCGGCCATCACAGCGCGGCAGCGGCGCGGTCCCAATAGCGGCCGCGTCTTAAAGCGGCCACAATCTTAAAGCGGCCCCAGGGCCGGCGGCCCACTGGGAAATTTCCCGGTATCCCGGTAGGCCAGTACGGCCTTGCTCCTGATTGGCTGAGACAGCAGCGGAGCACAATTGGCTCCCATTGCTGTCAATCAAACTCAGTGAGCAAATGGAGGAGAGAAAGGGGGCAGGGCCGGGCTGCGGCTCCTTGTCTGAATGGACACACAGAGCTGCGGCTCAGCTTGGGTTCCCTCATAGTAAGCTGCTTGCTGTAGGGGCACTCAGCAGAGGGGAGGGGCCAGGAGTACCGAAAAGAGACCCGAGAAGAGGCTGCTCTGTGCAAAACCATTACAGAGAGCAGGGAAGTATACCATGTTTAGAGACTTTCCTTTTTAATTGTTTCTGATGCACCTTTGATGGGTGCGGCCCTCAACCCTCAGCTATTTCCCAACTACGGGACATGTATAGCAATGCACAAGCTAAGAGCGGCTCACGTGCAGGAAGCCTTTTCCACCTTAACCAGTTATGAAGGCTGAGAGCGCTACCCAGGCCCAAAGGCTGAGCGCCCTACCCAGGCCCAAAGGCTGAGCGCCCTACCCAGGCCCAAAGGCTGAGCGCCCTACCCAGGCCCAAAGGCTGAGCGCCCTACCCAGGCCCAAAGGCTGAGCGCCCTACCCAGGCCCAAAGGCTGAGCGCCCTACCCAGGCCCAAAGGCTGAGCGCCCTACCCAGGCCCAAAGGCTGAGCGCCCTACCTAGACCCAAGGGCTGAGTGCGCTACCCAGGCCCAAAGGCTGAGCGTGCTACCCAGGCCCAACAAACCCCAACAAAGTATACTGTGTAGTATTGTCATGTTCTTCTGCCCTGCCACCCCCTTCCCACAAATGCACACACTTCCTGGAAATTATGGAGCTGTAAAATTTTCTGCTGTCAAAACAATGGACCATTTGGCACAGTATAAACAGTGAGTCATTTAAGGGAGAGATGCAAAGTAACATTGTTTATAAACATTCATCAGACGGGAGATAAAGAGATACAAAGTAATATTGTTTACAAACATTATTGCTGGATAGCATAAAATTGTTCTGGGGCCCCTTTGTATTCTCTATCAGCAGATAACCCCACACATCCCCAGATCTCCCTGCTTACCTTGTACAGCAGGTAATGATTTCTGGTGACGGCGAATATCAGATTGATGTTGTTTTCTGACAGCTTCTCCCCCAGGAGAGCCAGAGACGGGTAATCCTGGATAGATGGAAGGTGGAGAAGGTCAGTGCAGATCCTAGCACCAGACCACTAACAATATACAGTATCTCACAAAAGTAAGTACACCCCTCACATTTTTGTAAATATTTTATTCTATCTTTTCATGTGACAACACTGAAGAAATGACACTTTGCTACAATGTAAAGTAGTGAGTGTACAGCTTGTATAACAGTGTAAATTTACTGTCCCCTCAAAATAACTCAACACACAGCCATTAATGTCTAAACCGCTGGCAACAAAAGTGAGTACACCCCTAAGTGACAATGTCCAAATTGGGCCCAATTAGCCATTTTCCCTCCCCGGTGTCATGTGACTCGTTAGTGTTACAAGGTCTCAGGTCTGAATGGGGAGCAGGTGTGTTACATTTGGTGTTATCGCTCTCACTCTCTCATACTGGTCACTGGAAGTTCAACATGGCACCTCATGGCAAAGAACTCTCTGAGGATCTGAAAAGAATAATTTTTTCATAAAGATGGCCTAGGCTATAAGAAGATTGCCAAGACCCTGAAACTGAGCTGCAGCACGGTGGCCAAGACCATACAGCGGTTTAAAAGCACAGGTTCCACTCAGAACAGGCCTCGCCATGGTCGACCAAAGAAGTTGAGTACATGTGCTCAGCGTCATATCCAGAGGTTGTCTTTGGGAAATAGACGTATGAGTGCTGCCAGCATTGCTGCAGAGGTTGAAGGGGTGGGGGGTCAGCCTGTCAGTGCTCAGACCATACGCCGCACACTGCAACAGACTGGTCTGCATGGCTATTGTCCCAGAAGGAAGCCTCTTCTAAAGATGATGCAAAGAAAGCCTTCAAACAGTTTGCTGAAGACAAGCAGACTAAGGACATGGATTACTGGAACCATCTCCTGTGGTCTGATGAGACCAAGATAAACTTATTTGGTTCAAATAAGACCAGTGTGTCTTGCCTACAGTCAAGCATTGTGGTGGAAGTGTCATGGTCTGGGGCTACATGAGTGCACCTACTTTGCCCATTAAGAGGGGTTCCCGCCATCCCTGTGCTGAGTTCCCGGGTCTGTACACCCGCTGTGCCCATTATGAGGGGTTCCCACCATCCCTGTGCTGAGTTCCCAGGTCTGTACACCCGCTGTGCCCATTATAAGGGGTTCCCACCATCCCTGTGCTGAGTTCCTGGGTCTCTACACCCGCTGTGCCCATGATGAGGGGTTCCCACCATCCCTGTGCTGAGTTCCCGGGTCTGTACACCCGCTGTGCCCATTATGAGGGGTTCCCACCATCCCTGTGGTGAGTTTCTGGGTCTATACAACCGCTGTGCCATTATGAGGGGTTCCCACCATCCCTGTGCTGAGTTCCTGGGTCTGTACACCTGCTGTGCCCATTATGAGGGGTTCCCACCATCCCTGTGCTGAGTTCCTGGGTCTGTACACCCGCTGTGCCCATTATGAGGGGTTCCCACCATCCCTGTGATATAAATAGGTCTGATATGTAGCAGATCTGATTTTTACCAGCTGGTCGGCGGCGCTGTACTCATTATTGTTGTCCAGGTGACAGCGACCATCATTCGGCTGCACCAAACCGGCCAGTTTGCCATCCAGCGCAATGTGCGGCACATCGTCGGTGGTGATGACCAGCAGGTGGGATGCTTCAGTTCTCCAGCCGATTTTCTCCTAGGAGGAAAAACAGAAGAAATTCAGATTAGTTCCGTCTCACTAATTTCTAGAAGTTCAGGAGGAGATTTTCCTCCAAGGACACAACAATAGAGGGCGGAACGGACTGGACATAAAATAGGGATCACATGGTCTGGATTACAGCCTGTGACCCCGCAGCTACCGGGCATCTCCAGTGCTGGGACATGATATGGAGTGACAGGGTCATATGAATGAGAGTGGATGCTATTCACGTGGAGGGCCAACAGTGCAACTTCCTTACTTGTACCCCAATCACTGCTATGGCCAATGCTGCTTCCATTGGTCAGGTAATGGAGAGCGGCGGATGAGAAGCCACTCAGTGACACCAGAGAAAGACTTCTGATCTGATTTCACATGCCCAATGCTGGGTGACATGTCACCAGGTCTATGCTGGAACTTTTTCTTTGTCATCCCTGGCAGCTCCCATAATGATGAACCAGCTTCTCATTCCACCATCTCTCGTGTCTCCGAGAGGTCATCACAAGAGTTTATGGTCTCCGGTATTGGGTTTCACCCTTCGCTGGTAAGGATCTCTTATTCTGTCTTTTCCTGCATCTGGGGCAATTGTTTCTTAGATCTGCAGAGTCACCACCCACCTTACGTTCTCACCTTCTCTACCTACCTACCAGGTCACCTTCTCTACCTACCTACCAGGTCACCTTCTCTACCTACCTACCAGGTCACCTTCTCTACCTACCTACCAGGTCACCTTCTCTACCTACCTACCAGGTCACCTTCTATACCTACCTACAAGGTTAGTGTTTAGGTCCCATCTGAAGCCAACATAAGATCCTGCAAGATAATGCCGAGTACTCCCAGGAGCTGACACACAAGTATCTGGTGGGTCTCTATGTGACCTCTGACCTCCTGTGTAATGAATGCCCTCTACTCCCAGGAGCTGACACTTGGGAATCTGGCAATTTGTGTGACCTATGACCTCCGTATATGAATCCAGTCTTCTCCCAGGAACTGACACTCAGGAATCTGGCGGGTCTTTCTGCGACCTCTATATAATAATGATGTATGCTCACAGGAGACGACACTCAGGAATCTGGCGGTTCTCTGTGACCTCCGACCTCCAAATATTAATGCCAAATATTGATAGGAGATGACACTCATGAATCTGGTGGGTCTCTCAGTGACCTCTGACCTCCATATAATGATATGTACTCCTAGGAGCCGACACTCGGGAATCTGGTGGGTCTATGTGACCTCTGACCTCCATATAATAAGGCTGCATACTTGTAAGAGCCAATCGGCAATCTGGTGAGTATCGGTGTGACCTCTGACATCCATGTACTCCCAGGAGCCAACACTCAATGTGACCACCATATAATAATGCCATGCACTCCGTAAGAGCCAATTGGGAATCTGGCGGGTATCTGTGTGACCTCTGTATGGTAATGCTGAGAAACTCCCAGGAGCTGACACTCAGGAATCTGACAGATATCTGTGTGCCCTCTGACCTTCTTGTACTCACAGGAGCAGCCACTCGGGTATTTGTGTGACCTCTAACCTCCATGTACTCCCAGGAGCTGACACTCAGGAATATGGCAGGTATTTGCGTGACCTCTGACCTCTGTTTAATAATGTTGAGAAACCTCCAGAAGCTGACACTCGGAAATCTGACTGGTATCTCTGACTTCCATGTACCTCCAGGAGCTGACATTCGGGTAGCTGTGTGACCTCTGACCTCCATGTACTCACAAGAGCTGACGCTCAGGAATCTGGCGGGTATCTGTGTAACCTCTGACCTCCATGTACTCCCAGGAATCTGGCGGGTATCTGTGTGACCTCAGACCTCCATGTACTCCCAGGAGCTGTCATTTGGGAATCTGGTGAATCTGTGTAACCATAGGAGCTGACACTCAGAAATCTGGCGGGCCTCTGTGTGACCCCCCACATATTAATGCCATATACCCCCAGGAGCTGACACTCGGGTATCCGCGTGACCTCTAACCTCTGTATGAAAATGCTGAGTACTCCCAGGAGCTGACACTCAGGAATCTGACAGATATCTGTGTGCCCTCTGACCTTTTTATACTCACAGGAGCCGACACTCGGGTATCTGTGTGACCTCTAACCTCCATGTACTCCCAGGAGCTGACACTCAGGAATCTGGTGGGTTTCTGTGTGACCTCTGACCTCCACATATTAATGCGGAGTACTCCCAAGAGCTGACGCTCAGGAATCTGGCGGGTATCTGTGTGACCTCTGACCTCCACCTATTAATGTGGAGTACTCCCAAGAGCTGACGCTCAGGAATCTGGCGGGTATCTGTGTGACCTCTGACCTCCACCTATTAATGTGGAGTACTCCCAAGAGCTGACGCTCAGGAATCTGGCGGGTTTCTGTGTGACCTCTGACCTCTATGTACTCCCAGAAGCGGACACTCAGGAATCTGGCGCAGTCAGCACTTGGAGGAATGTGCCAGGGAGGAGACGTCACACAAACTCCCATCCTGGCCACTGAACTCCCCGATCACCGGATTGCACGCAATGGGGGACGGCACAGCGGTGGCAGGAAAGGGATCCGGCAGATCTGGCTGCGATCCACCGATGTCACACAATCTGTGAAAAGTCAACACAACGCTCTGCTGGCCGGAGAACGGACGCCAACCTTCCGATAGGAAACATGGCCTCAGCTGCAGACAGCTGCTCTCCGCTCCCGCCGGCTGCCAAATCCAACTGAAACATTTCTGAGTTTAATGAACTCCGGCCTGAAGGGAAAGATCTGTACAAGAAGAGCTGCTTAAAGGGGAACTCCAGCCAAAACAACTAAAATTTGCAGTTCTATATAATTATGATAAAACACACAGCCGGCACACTGCATGAGTGGGGGAGGGGATCAGGGTGTACCCTCACTATCCACTAGCACAGCTCCCTGTGTCACTGAACATCAGAACAAGGTCCTCCCCGAGATCTCCACCCATCCCCCAGTGCCTGAAATATAGAAGACTGGCAACACTGAAAAGACTAGCAGTGTAGAACCTCCCACTCCCAGTCTGATTTCTGCTGCACAGAGGACTCAGGGGGGAGATTATGTATAGAGATGGCAGGAAGTTGGATTAGCAATATTGTAAATAAATAAATATATTTGTCGGGTTCTGATTGCATGTCCTATTATAGTAAGAGGCAGGGCCGTCTTTACCACATGGCAAAAGGGGCAGCTGCCCTGGGCCCAATCATTATTGTGGGGCCCAAGGCGGCTTCCCCTTGAGCCTGCACTGCCCGCGAAGAGTTGATAAGTGGATTCGGGAGGGCCCAAGAAAATGTTTGCCCAGGGACCAATCAATAATAAAAATGGCCCTGGTAAGAGGAGAGGGGGGCATCAGTTGTGGTAGGCGGCCCATCATATGGGGGGGGGGGGAGGGGACTTTTCTTCTGTCTCCATACACCCCAGTGATGGCTGCAGGCATTTCTCAGGGTGAACTTCCTGATGGTGACAACAGTGGACCATGTCTGTGCAATGTGTGCTGTGTAGTCTCCATCGGATGTCCGCATGACAGGAGACAATGAAGGAGCACAACTGGCAGCAGTGGGGTCACTATGGGGCTGCGGAGCGAAAACCCGCATGACACCCAAGCTGCATCGCCGCGGTCATTGTATCCAGCAGGACAGCTCAGGATAGAGGGCGGGGCTACCCGAGTTAACAGCTAGTGATTGGTTGTTAGGAGGCAGGGCAGTCCTAGCAACCAATTATCAGATTGCAGCTCCCGCCCTCTGTCCAGACCCGCTGTATCTCCAGCCCTCCGGACTGTCTAGGTAACATAAGACAGGAGGAGGAGCTATGAGGGGCGGAGGATAGCAACGGGGGAAAGGGTGGGGGGGAGCTGAGGACAGTAATGGGGCACCTGGGGGGGGGGCAGAGGACAGCAATGAGGAGCTGTTGTGGGGGGGGGGGGGGGAGATGAGGAACGTAATAGGCTCTTTTGGGTTGGGAGGCTGAAGGACAGTAATGGGGGGGGGGGGCTGGGGGTGGGTACCTGAGGACAGTAATAGGGTGCTGTTTGGAAGGGGGGGGGGGAGAAGGCAGGATGTGATCACTGAGGACAGTAATGGAGGTTGCTGAGGACATTATTGGGGGGGAACTGATTACATGATTGGGGGGGGCCCCAAGGACAGTAATAGGGGCCTGAGGACATTAATAGGGGGGGGACGGAGGACAGTAATGGGGTTGCTGAGGACATTATTGGGGATGGGGGGAACTGAGGACAGTAATGGGGTTGCTGAGGACATTATTGGGGGGAACTAAGGACATTTTGGGGGGGGGACTGAGGACATTATTGGGGGGAACTGAGTACACATGATTTGGAGGGTCCTAAGGACAGTAATAGGGGCCTGAGGACATTAATAGGGGGGGACTGAGGACAGTAATGGGGTTGCTGAGGACATTATTGGGGGGAATTGAGGACATTATTGGGGGGGGGGGGACTGAGGACATTAATGAGGGGCCTAAAGGACAAAAATTGAGGGGACTGAGGACATTAATGGGGTTGCTGAGGACATTATTTGGTGGAGGGGGAGACGAATGAGGACACTATTTGGGGGGGAGGTAAGGACAGTTATAGGGGCCTGAGGGCATTCATGAGGGGGGACTGAGGATAATATTGGGGGGCCTGAGAACAGTAATTGGTTCATGGAGGCTATTTATTGGGGGGGGGGGGGCTAAGGACAAGTATTGGACAGGAATTGGGTCACTGGGGACGATACTGAGGACGAGGCTCACCTATGCGCTAGCCTGCTTAGTGCCCTACTGGGGGAAGGGGGGGGGGGGACAGCATATTTTACCGCACCAGAAGACACCAACCCTAGTGACCCCACTGACTGGCAGACAGGAACAGAGCATTGTCACCCTATAACATGAGACCTCATGGCAGGATTCAGCAAACCATAACCACTCCATAAAATCACTTCCTAATTAGCACATTAAACATAGTTAGGTCCACATTTAACCCCCTCATCACCCTACATCTTAACCCCCTTCCCAGCCAGTGCCATTAGTACAGTGACAGTGTACAGTATTATCACTGATCACTGTATTACTGTCACTGGTGAGGTCAGTGGCAGTTAGTCAGTTCCTCACCAGCGTCAGTTAGTGTCAAATTGTCCTTTGCACTATCACAATCTTCTTATTGGTGATCACCATTATTAGTTTAAAAAAGAAATAAATACATTTACAATTATACACACACAAATAGTTTGTAGACGCTAAAACTTTCACGCAAAACAATCAATTTACACTTCTAGGATTTGTTTTTTATCAAAGACATGTAGCAGAATACATTTTGGCCTAAATATATGATTTTTTTTTTTATTGGGACAGGTTTTATAGCCGAATGTAAAGTTATTGTTTTTTTTTTTTCTAATTTTCAGTCTGTGTTTATATCACAAAAAAAAAAAACAGAAGTGATCACCAATAGAAAGCTCTATCAGTGTGAAAAAAAAAAAATTGTATAAAATGTGTTTGAGTGCAGTGTTGCATGACCACACAATTACCAGTTAAAGTAGCACAGTGCTGAGTAGTAAATATTGACCTGGTCATGAATAGGGTAAGGCTACATTTCCACTATTGCGCCTACAAAGTTGGGCGATTTCAAGCGCGACTTTGTAGTGCGACTTGTTTGCGGCTACTTCTGGGGACTTCAGTGCGACTTCCTTCTATGGAGGGACAAGTCGCACTGAAGTCGCCCAAAAGTAGTGCAAAAACCTTTTATCCAGTCGCAGCAGTTAGAACGGTCCTTGACATGTCAAGTCGCACTAGTGGAAACGGGGCCTAAAACCTTCCAGAGGTGAAGTGGATATAGAAAGATACAATGTAACATTTTGTTTCTTTTGTACTTTTCTGCTCATTCCTCTGCAGACCAAAGGAATGAACTGAGACCTGCAAATGATGTCAGTTAAAGCAACCTGACGAGAAAAACAAGTTCTTTTTTTTTTAATAAAATGTTTCTTGGGTTTAACCCCTTATTAACCTTTAGTTTACTCTAATCAGCCCTAATTAACTCCTCATTCTCCTTCTCCATTTACCTATTCTTTTTCTTTTTTTTTTCAAATTTTATTAAGCATTAATATTGGAACTTTTTTTTTTGTTTGTTAATATTTTTGCACGTTTAAACATAAATTTACACATTTTTCCCCATTTAAAAATAAGTGCAAAATTAAATTAAACTTTTTTTTTTATTTATAAATAACTTTGCAATGCTTTGTACCAGAATCCTAATGTTAGTTTCATTGTAAACAAGTCAAATTACAGAATAAAATGTACAATTTTTATCTGCAGTAACACTATTTTTATGCTGACACTGCTCAAAAAAAAAAAAAAAAAAAAAAAAAAGAAAAAGAAAGAAAGAAGAGTTCTTTTAATTTTTTTTAAGGATTGTGAAACAAAAACATTTAATGGAAGACAATATCATGAATAGAAATCTTTTTTTTTTTTTTTTTTTTAAGGAAAAACAAGACTATGTAATACCTTGTTATCGTAAAGTGAAACTGCACTGCTTCTAATCACCACAAACCAAAAATGCTATTTAATTAATTTGTATTATTCAAAGCAATCTCCCCCATCCATCCGTGTCCCCATACTTTATTTTGCTGAGAAATAATTTTGAAACCCCCCCCCCAGCATTGCTGGTCGTGGCCATCTTAAAGTGGAGTTCCACCCTAAAATGATACTTACCTCCATCTTCTCGCTCCGGGTCACCTGAAAAAGAAATGGATAATCGCATATTTTTTTTTTTTTACTTACCTCGTAGTGAAGAAAATATACTTACCTTACTTCCTTCTTCCTCCTTCCTCGGCCGCGGCCCGTCGTCACTTCCTGGCTCTGCAATGATTCCTGGGAGCTGAACGTCATCACTCCCAGGAATCATTGCGCCTGCACCGGCCCTGATGTCAGTTCCGGGTCGCGCGCGTCATCCCCTTCTAAACAGCTTCTGGGCATGCCCAGAAGCTGTAGATGGATGACGCGCGCGACCCGGAAGTGACGGCGGGGCTGGTGCAGGGCATCGTGGGACCGAAGAAGGCGGAAGAGGACGCGGAAGAGGATCTCGCTGGCTTCAAGCTGCCCACACCTGAGATGGCAGCGCTGGACAAGACGTTTTCAAGGTAAGTATTTGTCCTAACAGGTAAGTGCAACCCGGGACAGATCAGAGGCTAGCCATTGTGGAATGCACTAGCCCTGACTGTCCCGGGGGTATTTAAAAAAAAAAATAAAATTCCAGGGTGGAACTCCGCTTTAAGTAAAGCCCCGTACACACACGCAGATCGTCGTCATACAAACGTCGGCGGACGAAAGATCTGCCGATTGTATGCGTGTTAGTATGGTGCCTCCAACAGATGTCTGCACACAATCTGCGGACAAGAGTCTTTCTTGCAAACATGAAAATTTTTGTCTGCGGACACCAGAACGGACAATTGTTCGCCTGTCAGTACAGAAATCAGCCGACAGACCGCAGATTTGCAAGACTGGGCATGCTCAGAAAATAAAAAACACAGGGAAAGTTAACCATTACATGACATCACTTCTGCAGTCAGCTGAAGTCTGCGGACAAAATTCTTGTGCTGTCCTTGTGCTGTCTTTGCACTTTTCAACAGACACCGACATCCCGGGGAGAAAAGACGAACATTTGTATGACGACGATCTGCGTGTGTGTATGGGGCTTTAGGGTTGATGATTCATGTACTTCCTGGAATCCATCTGCCCTTAGCTCAGGCATAGGTTGAGCTGAGAACCCTACTTCCACTCCTAAAGACTCCTGGGATGTATGACATCATTTGCCTAGGCATGGAAACCAGGAAGTTATTTACTTTCTCAATCAACATGGACCATTTTTAATCCTTATACTGCTAAGTGCTAACATTAGTAAAGTTACATTTTAAGTAATGAGAATATATAGTATTTATTATAGAGGTACAACTGTGGGGGTACACTTCTAATATTCACAAAAAAAAGAAAAATTATATTATATATATATATATATATATATATATATATATACACACAGGCATACCCCGCTTTAAGTACACTCGGGAGTAAGGACACAGCTTGTTCAGCTTGGCATGACACTATTCCTGGTTTTTAACATTGGCGTCTATAGGAAATCTTGGTCAGCTTGACATGGCACTGCTCCCAAACCATAAATGACAGGGATACCAAACTTCGGGAGCACCGAGAGGGGACCCAGGACTACAACATATCCTGTTTGTGGCCGGCCAGCTTACCTAGGTAATCTACTATATCAGAGTCCTGTATCCCCTTAACATGCTCCCCAAGCTTGGTGTCCTTGTCACTTATGGTTTGGGAGCAATGCCATGTCAAGCTGACCAAGATTTCCTATGGAGCTAGTGTATTTACATGCATTGAGAAATGAAAAAAGGTATTGCTTCACTTTAAGTACATTTTCATTTTACATACATGCTCTGGTCCCATTGTGTACTTAAAAGTGGGGTATGCCTGTATATACATTATATATATATATATATATACACACAGATATATAATAAAACAGTTTATTATATTATAGATATATAATATATGTTTTTGAAAAAATAAAATATTTCCAAAGTCCAGTCACATAAATGGGTACAAATAGCACCAAGTAGAATCTGCCATCAGAATTCACACGGAGAACAGAGGAGAGAAATTTCGGAGGCGCCCTCCCTCCCCCGCATGTGACAAGCCAGGGCAGGCTGAAGTATAATGAACACTCCGAGCCAATCGGAAATCTCTGATTCATTCCACAAACACAACTTTCTGGGTTCGCTCTGCCGGGCCGATATTTCTGCACCAACATGCCCAGCGCGGCTCCAACCCGACACTCCGAATCCAGATTCCTTCATGCCAACGCCGTGCCCGGCCGAGACATGTCCTGATAGAGAGATACCCGGAGCAGAACTCACCCTACAGAATAATACATTCCACACATTACAAATCTCCTCCACAATTCACCAAAAGACTCAACAAACCCCAAACTCAAATCTCAGCTGACCAAACCTCTATTCTTCAGAATGCCCATTATGAGGGGTTCCCACCATCCCTGTGCTGAGTTCCTGGGTCTGTACACCTGCTGTGCCCATTATGAGGGGTTCCCTCCATCCCTGTGCTGAGTTCCTGGGTCTGTACCCCCGCTGTGCCCATTATGAGGGGTTCCCACCATCCCTGTGCTGAGTTCCCGGGTCTGTACACCCGCTGTGCCCATTATGAGGGGTTCCCACCATCCCTGTGCCAAGTTCCCGGGTCTGTACACCCACTGTGTCCAATATGAGGGGTTCCCCCCATCCCTGTGCTGAGTTCCCGGGTCTGTACACCTGCTGTGCCCATTATGAGGGGTTCCCACCATCCCTGTGCTGAGTTCCCGGGTCTGTACCCCCGCTGTGCCCATTATGAGGGGTTCCCACCATCCCTGTGCCAAGTTCCCGGGTCTGTACACCCACTGTGTCCAATATGAGGGGTTCCCCCCATCCCTGTGCTGAGTTCCCGGGTCTGTACACCTGCTGTGCCCATTATGAGGGGTTAATTTTGTTTATTGGAAATTCTTACAAACAATCAACTTATATACAATAAAACCATAATAAATAACATATTTACAAAATAATTGAATATAACTATACAAAACAAGAACATAATAAATAAACCAAATTGCACACAGCATAAACCCTACGAGAGAGCCGGACTAAGAAACTTCACCATGCATGGAGCCTTTAATCAAAAATTATATTTTAGGACTGATTTTCAGCTGATAACATTATTGGTTGCCACTTTTAACGGATAATTGAGGCAGCCGTTTCTTAGCCTGACTACTCTCTCCCCCTGGAGAACCAGTGCGCTTCACTGCACCCTGCGACTCATCATCCATGGAAGATTCTGTACTCAACAAGTCCCATTCATCGTCATCATCTGACAGGACCCCAAACTTATTTGTCAAAGGCAAAACCTCAGGACTGTGGGTAGCTGAACACTTTTTTTTCCTTCTTTTGCCCTTCTTTCTTTTCTCCTCCAACCATTCCACATCCCCCTTGGGCAAATTGGAAATAACAGTTTCCCCACTCTCACCCTCCCCTTCACCCCCACTCTCCCTTACCTTATCTACCACCAGGCCAGCCTCTTCACCATTCTCCCCACTCCTCTGCACCCCATGGTCCCTAATAGAAGCCCTGCAATGTCTAGGGGAGGGGACTGGCACTGTACTTGATGCCCCTGCCTCAGCACCTCTTGCCGCCTCTGCAATTTTGGAAGACATAGACACAGAAGGATTGGACACATTCTTAGCAACCGATACCTTACATACAGACTGGGAAGACACTGACACACTGGGGATCGGCACAGACTGGGGCACCACAGACTGGGAAGACACTGACACACTGGGCATTGGCACAGACTGGGGCACCACAGACTGGGAAGACACTGACACACTGGGCATTGGCACAGACTGGGGCACCACAGACTGGGAAGACACTGACACACTGGGTATTGGTACAGTCTCGGAGGGAATCGCAGGCACCCTAGCTGCTGAGCTCTGAGCATCCTCCATGTCCAGACGGAAGAACTCTCTCATGAGCTCAGGCTGGTTGTGTACTGCCTCAGGACACTGGCTATAAGGATGCCCAACTGCATTGCACAAGTTGCACCTTATAATATTGCAATCTTTTGCCAAATGCCCTAAATCCTGACACAGAGAGCATTTCATTACTGGACAGGAGGATGCAAAGTGCCCTTTATCCCCACACTTATTGCACAGCTTTGGCTGGCCTGGATAGAATATGGTCAGTCTGTCCCTCCCCAGGAAAGCTGAGGATGGCAGATGCTGGATGACATTATCAATGACTCTTAGTTTTAGCTGCACAGACCATCCCCCCGTCCATATTCCTCGATCATCCATAATTTTGTGTAAGGGGCTCAGGATGTCTCCATATCTCCTCAGCCATACAGATAAATCCCCTTGTGGTATGGACTCATTGCGCACAAGAATCGTCACCATTTTAATAAGTGGCTGACGTGACACAACTTTGGGGATGAGCCCTTTCCAGTCCGGCAGGCTCCTACACACATGTTCATATTTCTCCCAAAATATGTCCAAAGACTCCGGACGGACAAAGGACAAATCGTACTCGTAGGAGCCGGTCGGACTGATCAGGGCAAAGATATCTGCAGGTTTAAAGCCCATCTGCAGAATCTTATCAACCACAGCTCTCCTATATGGCGGAATACCTTCGCCTTCCCATCTGAGCTGAACCACATTCCTCCTTTTAAATAATGAGGAAGATAAAACATTTCCATGCTCCTTCCCTGCTTGCACCCCCCTCCCAAACCCTTCAGCAGCACCAGCATAGGTTTTCCTCCCAGAAACACCAGCAATTACAGCATTGTCTTTAGACACAACCACACCTGATGACAAGGAGCCTGAATCAACCCTTGCAGTCTTTGGAGCAGCAGAGACAAGACCCACCCCCTCCCCCTTCTCTGAGCACTCAGCTGCTCTCCTGGGTTCAATCACAGCCTTGTCTACTGCAGACTCCAAAAAAGTTATAGTACTACTGCTCCCAGCATCTCCTCCACCATGCTCAGGAACAGCCACTGTATTTGGTCCAGGCAAAGCCTCTGCAATGTCCGTGGTGCTCCTCTCTGCAGACTCTTCAACCAGAAACACACAGTTTTTTCCAATTTTCTCACCACTTGCATTTAAAAGTGGAATTTTTTCAGCAGGTGCATCAGGTTGCACTGCATGCTGCACATTGTCTATGGGTGTGGGCTGACAGCCCATAGCACTACAACCCTCAGCAAGCACATTGTCATTAAAGTTCACATCACCACCTTGCACACACACTGTACCTGCTTGCTGTGTTACCTCTGCAGTGTCATGGCTGATGGTGGGATCAAACTCCCTCCTGGTTGTTGCAGGCTTAATGGTAAATTTTCCTTTCTCCACAGGTCTCTCTTTCACAGGGCGAGGAACCGTATCCATCTCCTCATCTGGGGAATCTGCAGAAAAATGGAACTTTCCTTCATCCAGAGGGGATTCCAGCTCAGCGACGAACTCCAGCATCCCATTACCCCCCTCAACCTCCTGCTCAGATGTTCCACATTGCTGCTGCAGAGGGAGGGAGACAGAGGCCTCCGCCATTGGGGGCTCAGCAGATGTGTGAGGTGTCGAAGAGCTGGGCTCATCCTCCGGGCCCACTTTCTCACTCTCTGCTGACTCTGTCGGTACCTGCATCTCTTCACTGGCTGGGTCACACTCCATGCTGGAAACGGCTCCTCTCCTCATACGGCTGAAACGTTCCTCATTCCTGTATTTCTCCTGAAGTGCTTCACAGCTTTCCTTCAGAGAGCTCACCAACTCTTTCTGCTTCCTCAAAGCTTGCTCCAAGTCCTTCAATTCAGGCCTCAGAGCCGGTCTCTTCTTACTGTACAGTTTGGCACAATACAACTTTTTCTTTTTAAATTCTACTTTCAAAGTTGCCAATTTCTCCTCCTCTTTCTCAATCCGCCTCAGCTTTTCAACAGTCCTCCGTCTAAAGGTAGGCAGGGATTCACCCCTCCTTGGGCCGAGCTCCATGTCTTCCATAGTCTCAGGCCTATCCAGGGGGCCCCCGCCAGGGTCCTCCCCAGGATCCAGCATCCTTCCTGGGGCAGAGAAGCAACTCTAGCCCCTGGCTTCTGGAAGCACACGAGCTAAGGAACCAGCAACCTCACACCTCGCTGTCAGGGAGTGGAATGGCAGTTTCCCACCATCCCTGTGCTGAGTTCCTGGGTCTGTACTCCCGCTGTGCCCATTATGAGGGGTTCCCACCATCCCTGTGCTGAGTTCCCAGGTCTGTACACCCGCTGTGCCCATTATGAGGAGTTCCCACCATCCCTGTGCTGAGTTCCCGGGTCTGTACACCTGCTGTGCCCATTATGAGGGGTTCCCACTATAACAGGAGGGTCTGAAACACTCCAAGGTGGGGAGATTCACTTAAAGCTTTAAAGGAAGACAAGAACAGAGTTGGAATAAGCTGAGAATTCCGGAATTCCCTCATTTTCAGAGCTGGGAATTCCAGGCAGAAGATCACAGGGTGGGGGATGGGGACATAGAAAGGGTCAGAGGAAGATTTGGGCTCCATCTTTAGCTAAAAAGAAATCACTTTTGGGTGTGAAGACTCTTAAAGTGGTTGTGAAGCCTTAATGTTTGCATTGTATGCAAGAAGGTGATAAACCTTCTGTGCTACAGCTCCACACCCCCCCCCCCCAGACCCCCCTCCCCCCCTTTTCCTACCAGACCCCCTCCCCATCCAGTGATGTGCACGAGAGCAGAGCCTCCAGCCGCTGTCGCTCTCCTCATTGGACAGATTGATTGCAGCGGGAGCCATTGGCTCCTGCTGCGGTCAATCAAATCCAGTGACATGGGGGGGGGGGGCCAGTCGCGCTGTCTGTGTTAATGGATGCAGCAGTGGGACTCAGGAGCGAGCACACATGGGTGCCCCCATGGAAAGCATTTATGCGCGGAAGCGGAGGATCCGGGCTGCTCTGTGCAAAACCATTACACAGAGCAGATAAGTAGAACATTTGTTTTTTATTAAAATAAACAACAACAAAGCTTTATAAACACTTTAAGGTTGCAAAGAAATTGGCAATGCCTGTTTGTTTTACTGCTCTCCTAAGGGGGTGGGGGTGGGGTAGGGGGGGGGGGGGTTGGGGTATCTGAGGTTAAGGAAGTGGAACTGCAGCATCAGCTTTCCTCGGATTGCACAACACTGACATCAGAAGGTTCTGCAGCAGAGGTTTCCGTGGGACTCAGAGCTGTGGTCACCGGAGGAGGAAGCAGAGTCCCCTCTCACACAGCGTGCATTGTGGGTAATGGGAGACACCAACTAAAGTCATTATTTAGGGCTCCCCATACAATGACATCTCCTGTGATTGCTGAAAAAATGAAGTTTCTTTTTATGTTGCCTTCATTAGTTTTCTTCTTTTAGGCTTTGATCTCCTCTGTTCTCACCTGCTGATCTGGGCAGTAACTCACCTCATGAATTAGCACCCCCCCCCCACACACACACACACACTCTGGATGAAGGAGCACAGGAGGCACCTTTGCACAGCAGGCTTGTCAGCCTGGGGGGAGGGGAGTGTTGGATGGACTAGCAGATTTAGATACGCTAACAAATTGAAGCCAAACTTCAACTCATACTTTAACCACTTAAGCCCCGGCCCTATTTCGGACACTTTTTGTTCACGCGTTAAAATCAGTATTTTTTCCAAGAAAACGACTTAGAACCCCCAAACATTATATATATTTTTTTAGCAAAGACTCTGGAGAATAAAATGTCGGTCACTGCAATATTTTTTATCACGCGGTATTTGCGCAGCGGTCTTTAAAACGCGATTTTTTTGGAAAAAATTTGAAAAATCACATTTCACTGCATTTAAAAAATACTAAACAGTAAAGTTAGCCCATTTTTTTTTGTATATTGTGAAAGATGATGTTACGCCGAGTAAATAGATACCCAACATGTTAAGGTTTAAAATTGCGCCCCCCCCGTGGGATGGCGACAAACTACGGCCAATAGAGATCTCAATCTGTGACGCTTTAAATTTATTTAACGGTTACCAGTTTAGAGTTAGAGTGTAGCTATTTTTTTTTTTTTTAATTATTGCTCACGCTCTGGCGATCCCTCACATGTGTGGTTTGAACAGCGATTTCATTCGCGGCTAGACTTCCGTATACGTTTTTTTTTGTGCGCGAGCTAACGGTGACGGGGGCGGCTAAATTTTTTTTTTTTCCGATTTATTTTTTCTTTTTAACTTTATTACAGTTTTAAAAAAAAAAAAATCTGATCACTTTTATTGCTGTCACAAGCAATGTAAACATCCCAGCAATATGCAGTGACAGGTACTCTTTATGGAGGGAGCGAGGGTCTAAAAGACCCCAAACCCCTCCACTATACTTCCCTGTATGCAAAACGCCGAAAACAGCATTTTTGCATACGGACGTTTTTCTAATCTGCCGCCTTTTGCAGCACAGTAACCCGGAAGTGGCGTCATGGACGCCGCCTCCGGGTTACGTCATCGGAGCCCCGATCGATGCCGTTTCCGGCATTCATCGGGATTCCATCCAGCCGGCGGACGTGCCGGCTGGGTGCTCGGGGCTCCCGTCCCACGGAAGGCGGCGGGAGGGGGGGGGGGGGGAACGTCCCATCCCGCTCACCCAGGTAACGATCGAGCGGCTCCCGAGCCGCATCGGTCGTTGCCGACGGAAAGCTGACCGTCGGCTTCAAACCACGGTACCGGGCTGAGGTCTCTAGCTAGAGGCATCATCCCGGTATAACCCTGCAAAGTTACCCGACGTACCGGTACGTCAGTATGCGGTAAGTGGTTAAAATCGGTTACAGTGTCCTTTTGGGATAAATGTTTTACATGAATAAATAGAAGCTGATCATTGTGAGCACCCCTGTGAGTGATAATGGTTTGTCCCATCCCTCTAACTCAGGGGTCTTCAAGCTACGGCC
This sequence comes from Pelophylax lessonae, assembly GCF_965119305.1. NCBI lineage: Eukaryota > Metazoa > Chordata > Amphibia > Anura > Ranidae > Pelophylax > Pelophylax lessonae. The sequence goes on from NC_138773.1 coordinate 327,765,693, forward strand.
CTCCAGCTGTTGCAGAACTACACCTCCCATGAGGCATTGTAATACTCTGACGTTCAGACATGAATAGGGCATGATGGGAATTGTAGTTCCTGAACAACTGGGACGGCCATAGTTTTGAAGACCCCCGAGTTACAGGGATGGGACAAACCATTTTACATGAATAAATAGAAGCTGATCATTGTGAGCACCCCTTTGAGTGATAATGGTTTGTCCCATCCCTCTAACTCAGGGGTCTCCAAACTATGACCCTCCAGATGTTCAGGAACTACAATTCCCATCATGCCCTAGTCATGTCTGTGAATGTCAGAGTTTTACAAAGCCTCATGGCAGCCCTCAAATTTTCCACGCGCCTGCTCGCATTTTGCGAGTGGAAAATGATTGCGGGCGAGAAGAGGAAAGACGGCCGAATAATCAGAGCGGGGATCGCTGCACTGTAACATCTTTTATTTGAATTGCCGGGGGCTCAGCTTCACACGTAGTCCCGCCTCCTGGTTCGGATCCTTTCATAGACAGAACACCGCCGGTACGTGTGACGTCTATCATAGGAGCCGAGCCAGGAGGCGGGACTACGTGTGAAACTGAGCCCCCGGCAATTCAAATGAAAGATGTTACAGTGTAGCGATCCCCGCTCTGAGATCAGAGAACACCTGGATATCCGACTTTACAGGCCAGATAAAGGAGTTTGTTATTGTACTAAAAAATAAAAATTGTATTCAATATAAAAAAGTTTAAAAGCCATCTAACAATAATGAAACCAATAAATAAAACCAGATAGTGCTTTCAGATTATAAAATCGAAAAATTGAGCGCTGATAGAGCAAATCCCCAAGCGTCGACGCGTTTCACCAAAATGGCTTCGTCAGGGCCTATAAAGGATATGTGGCACTCATGGGACGATTGTGCGTTGGTTGGTTAGCCGCGCATGCCCAGTTATCGTGGACCTCCCCACCTGGTGCAGCTAATTAGTTAGAAACACCCTCTGCAGGATATAACATGTGTATGATATGTATCACATTTACTCTTCCTTTATGGACACTTAGCGATCCTGTAAGGGTTATACGGTCCCCTGATTGGTCACTTTTGATGCTCCAGCACCCGCCCAGGGAGCGAGATGCTGGTTCTGCCTTGTTTTGAGGTGGGTCTCACATGACAAATGAATAATATTGAGTATATGTGAATATATGGATTGCATTGTAAATGATGTGGTTTCTTCTTAGGAGGAGTGCCTCATATCCTTTATAGGCCCTGACGAAGCAATTTTGCCGAAACGCGTCGGCACACGAGGATTTGCTCTATCAGCACACAAGTTTTTCAGTTGTATAATCTGACAGCACTATCTGTTTTTTTTTTTTTTAATTTCATTTCATTCTTGTTATATGGGCTTTTAAACGTCTTCTATTGAATAAAATGTATATTTTTATTACATTATCAAACTCCTTTGTCTGGCCTGTAAAGTCCGATATCCAAGTGTTCTATTTTTCCCCTATATATACATTATGGATGATGGCCATAGTGTCACAATACCGACCCAATTACACATTAAGGTTTGTTACTGATGTAATATCGGGGAATATTTGCTGCCATTGTGCTGGGTGTCCAGTGCACCCGTGTACCTACAGGGAGGGGCGGGGCTCCATCCAAGGCCCACCTACCCTCTATCTATCCAATAGAATGCATGTGCTTGTACTATGGAGGCTTTCCTAAGTTTACAGAGTTAGGACTGCAGAAATATTGGGGTGTCTTGGAGCAGCTCTGAAGCTTATGCATATACAGTATCTCCCAAAAGTAAGTACACCCCTCCCATTTTTGTAAATATTTTATTCCATCTTTTCATGTGACAACACTGAAGAAATGACACTTTGCTACAATGTAAAGTAGTGAGTGTACAGCTTGTATAACAGTGTAAATTTACTGTCCTCTCAAAATAACTCAACACACAGCCATTAATGTCTAAACCGCTGGCAACAAAAGTGAGTACACCCCTAAGTGAAAACCTCCCCCCCCCACTCCAAGAGCGATAACATGAACCCCCACCCAAACCCACCAACACCCCCTCTGACTCCCCCCCCCCCTGCCCCCGGAGAGTAATAACATAACCTCCCCTCCACTCCGAGAGCGCTAACATGAACCCCTCCCCCAGTGATAACATAACCTCCCCCCGTGAGCAACATCGTGAAACCCCCCCCCCCAAACATCCCTTCCGACACCAAACCCACCCCCCCCCCCGAAGGGTGATAACATGAAAACACCCCCCCCCTATTCCAAGAGCGATAACATGAACCCCACCAAAAAAACCCTCCCCCGAGAATGATAACATGAAAACCTCCCCTCCGACCCCCCTGAGAGTGATAACATGATATCCTCCCCTCCACTCCGGGAGCGATAACATGAACCCCCACCAAAATCCTCTTCCGCCCCCCCCCCCTGAGAGTGATAACATGAAACCCCCCCTCCGAGAGTGATAACATGAAACCCCCCCTCCGACCCCCGAGTGTGATAACATGAAAACCTCCCCTCCACTCCGAGAGTGATAACATGAAGCCCCACCAAAAAACCTCTTCTGCCCCCCCCCCCTCCCCGAGAGTGATAACATGAAACCACTCCCCCCTGAGAGTGATAACATGAAACCCCCCCTCCGACCCCCCCCTGAGAGTGATAACATGAAACCCCCCCTCCGACCCCCCCCCTGAGAATGATAACATGAAACCCCCCCTCCGACCCCCCTGAGAGTGATTACATGAAAACCTCCCCTCCACTCCGAGAGCGATAACATGAACCCCCACCAAAAAACCTCTTCTGCCCCCCCCCGCCGAGAGTGATAACATGAAACCCCCCCCCCCCTCATCCCCACCAACCCCCCCGAGAGTGATACCATGAACCCCCCTCCAGAATTTTTTACCCACCATTGCCCCATGGTACTCACTTGGCACACTGAGGCCTGCATGATGGCATCAAAGGCTCCCTCTGGGGCGTCGCGGTTTCGGGACACCAACTGGTTCTGCACTTTGGCGTTAAACTTGCTGACTTTATCGGTGAGGGAGAGAACGTGCCGGAAGCCGAAGGACGGAATACAATTCGGGAACGGCTTGAATCTGCCAGAAAAAAGACGACAAGCCAGTCAGCCTCTGACAGCAATCACTCCACATATACAGAGTCATGACTGACACCTTACATCCTCCTCCCTCCACATATACAGAGTCATGACTGACACCTTACATCCTCCCCCCTCCACATATACAGAGTCATGTCTGACACCTTACATCCTCCCTCTCCCCCTCCACATAATGTATAGAGAGTCATGACTGACACCTTACATCCTCCCTCCCCCTATACATAATATATACAGAGTCATTACTGACACCCTACATCCTCCCTCCCCCCTCCACATAATGTATACAGAGTCATGACAGACACCTTACATCCTCCCTCCCTCCACATAATGTATACAGAGTCATGACAGACACCTTACATCCTCCCTCCCTCCACATAATGTATACAGAGTCATGACAGACACCTTACATCCTCCCTCCACATAATGTATACAGAGTCATGACAGACACCTTACATCCTCCCCCCCCCCCCCTCTCCCCTGGCACAGGTGTACCGGCTCCTCTACTGGTCTGAAACGGCTTCCGCTGATTTCACTGCACACTGAGCTTCTCACAATGTGCATTAGAAACTGCAGCAAGTCAGATAGAGTCCCACCCCATTTCCTGGCTGGAGGACGTCCAGCATCATCTAGCACTTTTCTCCCCCAGCCTGACTGTCCCTAGCCCCGCCCTTTTCATTCATTGGATTTCAGTTCTTTTAACAATGGAGGCTCAGCATCACGTGTGTGAGGTCTGCATGCAAATACAGCCCACCTAGGAATGCCCATTCCTTCATACTGACTCTTCCTTTCCACTCCTCTCATCCATTCACAAAACACTTTTACTCTGGTCACAAAATACAAGGCATTCTGTGAATGGACAAGGGGAGATGGGGGGTAGTTACCAGGATTTCCTCTTGTCCATTCACAGAATGCCTTGTATTGAGTAACCAGAATAAAAGTGTTTTTTAGTGAATGGAGGAGGGGGAAAAAATGACAATCCCTGCACTGTAGGAGTCGGAACGGTCAATCTCAGCACCAGAAGAGGAGAGCTCCGGGATGAATGAGAGATTTCTACAGCCACCAGCCGACCCTTCATTGGAGGTAAGTGATCTTACTGAGAATATTTCTTATCAATAAAAATAGAGTTCCAATTTAATGAGAAAAAATAGAAAAAGTCAGAGCGCCCCTTTACCGGGAAGATCGCTGAGCTGCAGCTCCTCCCCCTCCTATGGCTTCTATGATACGTTGTTCAACAAAAAGCAACTATGTAACAATGATCACTCATAGTTCCCGGGACTCCGAACCAACAATCCAATGTCCCCTCCCCCTCCTCTCCTTACACTCACACTCTTCATACTGTTACCTGAAGAACAATAACTACTTAGACAAGAAGAGGAACAGAGAGAGGGGAAGACACCATTCTGTCTGCTGGGGACTCCGAGTCCAACAATAACATTCATTCTACTGAGGGGACTAGAAGGAGATACTAAAGAATGGAGGAGAGAGAAGGAGGAGAGAGAAGGAG